>NC_045614.1:49899811-50524811 GCF_009829155.1 Mustela erminea
ATCTCTCTATATGTCAAGGGCCTCTATATCTTGATGAAAGGGGCCAACAGTGATCACAAATGCCTTGACCTTGCTAAAGAAATTATAAAGAAGATAACATATTGTCAAATATCCAAGGTTAAATAAACAGGATAATGTATTTTACAGTAAGGAGCAGGTAAAATAAGAATAGCCTTAAGACTAAAATAGGTTGTAATTTATTAAAAGAATGTACCAAAAGCTGCTGGTGGAATAAACACAGTAAGAAGATGAGCCTCCCACCAGAGGCCAAAGAGACAGTGACTTGGGGCCTCTCTTTGGGAGTTGGTGTAGTTAAATCTTTGTGGACCAATATCTCTGGGATTCCTGTAGACTAAAACCTGCATATCTTTATATGTATATACTTGTCTAAAACTACTTTTATAGTATTGTTGGGTCTGATCCTAAGTACTTTACAAAAACTAAATTTGTCAACACGATATTATGAGGTAGGTACTGTTATTATCACCCCCATATTACCCCTTAGCAAAAGCTAAGGCATGGACAGGCTAAATTTTTTGCCCTAAGTCACAGAGCCAGGAAATGGGAATCGAACTCAGGCTAGCTTCATTCACTCATTCATAAACATTATGCAGTGTAAGGAGGAAATGTGGGAGCAGGAATTTGGTCAGTGGCATTCATGTTGGTTTTCACATACTCCTAAAGTGTCACAAGAGACTGTAAGACTTTCAACACAAAACATCGGGTCTCAATGGGCTCCAGTTTGAGAATAATGAAATCAGACACTCCATAAAATGAACATCATAGCTTTTGAGGACTTAAATCGCTAAGTAGGCTTTGTTAAGAAAAAGTGTAAACACACACAGACACATACCCATACAGAAGCTTATGTAGGTACAGAATTTACAGTTATGTTTAAAGAAACTATGGATGATTTCTTCAACTGTAAAATTTGCTCATGAACAGAGAAACAGGAACAAAACCCTAGGTTAAATCATATCATTATCTTTTTTGGATTGCTAAACCATGATTTGCAAAGTCCTCATTAGTAGGATGACAGCAAGGATCATGAAGGAAGGAAGCAACATTGCTTAGGTCCTTAAAGCCTGTGAACATGGTAAGCCTTTCTTAAATGGTGTAGGTTAGCATGGTGGAATGGAATTCAAAGTCTAGAAGTATTCCAGTAGGAAAAGATAAGCTTTTAAAATACAGTCTGATTCAAAACCAAAAGGATCATTAATTCAATATTGTTTTGTCTTTCTATTTTACATTCATTATGTATTATACAGTTAGCCGCTGGCAGCTCCTTAAAACCATTCAAAGACATGCACATTCAAATGAATGTTTGTTGGAAAACTACATTCCTTCCACATGAAATGGCAAAGTCTCTCTTAATTCTTCATCAGAGCCTCAGTTTGAAATACAATACAGAAATATCCAGGCAGCCAATAGGTCTGATGAAGTTTTCTTATGTTTAGAGAAGACTGTTTGAATCACAGGTAGGTAAAAGACACCCATTATACAAACAAGTGAGCTCCTCTATCATGTTTAAGTGCCTCCTGTTTGTCAGTACTGCAGACACAACGATATACCACAGACACCTTCATGGTACTTGTGGCCTAATCAGAGAGAGATGGCCAGTCAAATGATTGGGGCATATAATTGGGTATATAAATTACAAGCAAAGGGTATATAATTACAAGCAGAAGCCAATGGTACAAAGAAAACAGTTCTCTGTATAAGTAAAGAAGCTGGCCTAGTCTTGAGGCTGTAGGTGAGGGCAGCCTTGGATGGATGTTCTAAGAAGCAGAGGAAAATCATTCCATACAGAAGAAAACAAAAGTAAAGAAATATTGCATGTATTAAAGGTTCTGTAGCTAAATGAACACAACATCTTCAAGACCTAAAGGACTGTCCTTATAGATGGTGGCCTGGGGATAAGGGTGAGGGAAAAGTGGTGGCAAATTAGTCTGAAAAAGTTGGTAGGGTATAGACCACATGGGACCTTGTAGACTCGATTAAGGATGGGGATTTTACCCTCTGATCAATGGGTTCCTAGTTATGGAACACAATGATTGAATAAATATATCATCGTATTTCCACTGACACAAAAGGTCATGGCACCTATTCATTTTCTTTATTGTAATTGAAATTTTATGAATGAACAAATATATTCATTTACTTATTGCTTTACCAGGGTATGACTAAAAAAAAAAAAAACTGTATAAATTCAGGTTCATACAACATGATCCTTTTTGAGGCATACAATGTGATGATTTAATATATGTATAGTTGAAAAATGATTACCACATCAAGTTAATTAACGTGTCCATCACCTCACATTTCATATAACCTTTAGAAGTCATGCAAAAGGCAAACATATCTAAATATATAGGGGTGGGGCTCCAGATCACAAAAGAGGGCACTTCATAAACACAACTGGACCAAGGCAAGTTGTCTGTAGTTTTCTCCTTACTGATCTTACAACGCCCCACGCCCTTCCACCAACATCTTTTCAAGTTTATAACCAAGGCAGTGATTTAACACACTGCACAGTAAGTGAATAGTTGTTTACTGATTTTTCAAGGGAGCCAAAGGAGACAAGGACAGTTATGGAGACACCATCCACACTACAAATAATACAAATGTCAGGATGTTTTTGCCCTATTAGCAATTTGTCAACATAAAAGAGTCAGTCAGCATCACTAGATCTTGGGTCCTTGCCGTCAGTGTTTTGTAAATCAGAACTAAGCAAGAAAAGCTTACTTTTCAGGGCAACTTAACTCACTACTTTGTATGTAAGGTGAAAGTGAACAGTAATAATAATAATAATACAACAAAAGGGGCATATATTAACCTAACTTTCAAAGGTCCCAGAGTCTTTGTGTAGCAAGAAATCATGTAGTATTAATTCTTCTGTGCGTATATGGAAAATAAAAAATAACCACCCTTACTCAAGATTACAGATCTCTGTGATTTTCACATCTTTGTTATGATCAAAAGTACTTCAACTCTGATTACCAGTATGAACTTCTATGTAGGAGACTTCTCCAGGGCAGGCATGCACATGGATTTACCCAAAAGCATTCGATCACTTAATATATGCAAAAAATCTCCAATAAATGTGCCAAGTTATTATACCAACTTCCTTTTTATTTTCTTAATGAATAGGCCCTAGGGATGGCTGTGCTTTCTCTCCTAGCCCAAATCATTCTTGATGTCATGTGTTAAGTATTCAGACTTCCTTTGCAGTCATTTTATTTGTAATAGTGTCTTGTGTGTTGTGTCTCCTAGCTCTACATACAAACTACCACACTTACAATCTCCATGAACCTAAGTGCGTCAGTGGCTCTGGGGATGCTATACATGCCGAAAGTGTACATCATCATTTTCCACCCTGAACTCAATGTCCAGAAGCGGAAGCGAAGCTTCAAGGCGGTAGTCACGGCAGCCACCATGTCATCGCGGCTGTCACACAAACCCAGTGACAGACCCAACGGTGAGGCAAAGACAGAACTCTGTGAAAACGTAGACCCAAACAGTAAGTAACTTTCCTTTCCTTTCGACTTCCCCTCCTACATCAGGAAGCTCTAGGAACTGTGGTATGAGTTTGCCTTTCTTTGGAGAGATACGGTGTCCATTCTTGGCTTAATGGAGTGATTTCCTGGGTGAATGCTAACCTTTGCTCTTAAGAGTTTGTCTTATTCTTGCCCGATTTCACTTTTACTCCCTGTGGGAAAAAAAGCTTTTAGAAGCTCTGCTTCTGAAGTGTGAAATCTCCTCCTTCTTTCGTCCTCATTGGTATCAAACCCTCCAATTGACAGAAAAATACCCATTGGGTTGTCACCCACCTTTCTAGGTCTCCTCATGTTAGGGGAACAACTTCCCAGTAAGGAAGCTTTAATACCTGATTTAACTGTAGCAAAGTGAATAAAACTGGAATATTTAATAACTTAGGAAGCAAAACTTCTTTACACTGGAACATGAATGTAGAGAAAGTTATAATTCTTTACTAAGCAAGCTTTCTAGAAACAAGAAAACACCCAAGTATACAGGCTGAAGACCACCATGGTCGTGACATCCCCACATGGGAAAGACATTTACTGTGCCACCAGAGCAGAGTTTCATTCCATGAAAGACAGAATATTAGGGAGGAGATTAAAGGTGAAATGTCACATCTGATATGCTACATTGCATATCTGCAACCCCTGGGTAGCCTCTAGTCACCCCTGCCAATGACTCCAAAAAGATGGACATACAGATACCACTTGTATGTAAGAAAACAAGACTGCTTTAACTAGAGGTTAAACACATAGAATTCCCACTTGTCAATTTTACTAATAATATGGTGATAAGAGTGCATTTTAAATTAAAACCACTACTTCCAGGATTTGTTTTCTAGGAACGAGTAGACCAGTTCCAAATACAATGTGGCAGATTCGAGTGTTCATAGTACTTTGCTTTAAAAAGTAGAGGGGGTTCAGGTCGTCCTTTAAATCCTTCAAGACATTTTTCAGTTATGAACTCATTTTGTCATAGACAAAGACTTCTCACCAAGCAGAAAGGAATTCCTATTCTAAAGACTCTGAGGTAATCCTTTATACTCTGCAAGTAAGAAAGAGATCTTTGAAGAGCAGGAGGCAACAGAGTTTGTTCCTGACAAATACTGTGCTAAGATCCATGATCTTGGCTCCTCTCCATTTCTAAGCAGCTGGCTGAGTGAATATTATGAAACTCATTGAGAATATGTAGACAGGGTTACAAAGGCTTGTTAATAATATTGTGGGCTTCACTTGGACCTTTTAATAGAAAGGATTCTGGGACAACACAAGAGGAAGGGCAAAGACCACACCTAAAGAAAGGAGAAACGGAATGAATGTATAGCCTCTGCTCTTGTGTCTTCAGAGCAAATGGTGAATTGAGAGGAGGGAAAGTGGAGAGTGAATCCTGTGGTATTTTACGTGATATTGGAAGAGGCTCTGGGTTGAGACAGACCTGGGTTCAAATCCCAACCACTCCACTTCCCAGCTGTGTGGCTTTTAGAATCACTGAGCTATCCTAAAGCTCAGCACCTTCGTGTTTAAAATGGTGATACTAATATTTATGTCATAAGTGTATCATAACGTTATGCATCTAGAAAATAATATATCAGTTGTGACTGTGCTTTTTTATTCCTTAAAAGGCAGAAAAGTACATTTTAGTGTGATTGGTTATGTGGATGTGATGGTAGAATTCAGGTCTGTATGGAGGTAGATGCAGCTGATGCCCAAAAAGAAATATTTCCATGAAAATAGATGCATAAGCATCTATTTTATGCATACTTGTGTTGATAAATATACCTGCACATTTATACTTCTGTAGTGTTTTATTCTAGGACCCCTTGCTAGACTTGCATTTTATTAAGCCTTTATCCTAAAGACATTCCATTAAGTATTTTACATTTATATCTGAGCATGTGCACCCATACACATGCACAGAATTGAACTAGATATGCCCAAAAATTAATAAGCAGAAAATATGGTCAAAAGTCTGTACATATTGAAAAAAAATGACCACGTTAGAAGTTGTGAATTTGGACAATTCAGTACTTTGCTACTTAAAAATAGTTAGCTTTCAAACAACCTTTCTACTATTATTAATTTTAATTATTAATAATTTAATTTTAATTCTAATGATGAATTTTAATTTTAATGATTTAATTATTAATTATTAATTTTAATTTTATTAATTAACTATTATTAATTTAATTATACATTGAGGCAGCTATTTTGGATGCAGTAATGGTTGTAAAATGCTAATACTAACACTAATACTGACACTAGTACTAGTAGTAACACTAATACTACTAATAATATTGCATCAGCTAACCTTTGAAATAGGCATTATCCAAAGTGCTTTGTGTGCAAGATCTCTTACCCTCACAGTACATCTGTATGAGAATTGTTCTTTTAACTGAAGAAACCCAGGCTGAGCGAGATTAAGTGCCATTACCAGAATCACACATCTAGTTAGCAGTGGAGGTTGGACTGAAACCCAGGTCTGACTCCCAAATCCACGCCTACTTCTCTCTGCTGCTCTGTTCCTTAGAATGTAAGTGTCATATCATACTTCCAAAATAGAAATTACTCTTTTGGCTTCCTCAACTGATGATTTAGGTTGCATATAAGGCATATAATGATGTGTGTTTCAGACTCTTTAGTTAAATGTGCTGGGAAATGTATTATTATTGCTGTGTTGTCATAAAGATAGCTGTAACTTGAGCTCAAAGAAGGCTGCCCAGGTAGAGGCCTCATCTTACTTACTCAAAAATTTATATAACTTATCATTTATGCCAGTCATGACAACTATTCCATTTGGAATTCATTTGGTGCCTTCCCATGAAAAAGTTTTGTTGGGTTTTGTCAATGATATTTTCGTGTCTACACAGAGCAAAAAGAAACATTTCAGGGGAAAAATGAAATCAAATAGAGTCCTTGTCTTATAAGCAGTCCAAAACAATTTAAAAATTTTTAGTTCATTTGGTTTTGTGTAGACACTCCCTAAAATACCATAAGTAATTTGAACAGATATTTACCTATCCATAGGAGGAGATTCATGTACCTCCAAACATTGGCGTCTCTGTTGACCCAGTTTCCAAAGGTCCCCCTCAAAAATCAAAAGAGTTTATCCAAACAAAATCTGCCCAAAAGAACCTTCTGTAGTGGTAGAAATGTTCTAGTCACATGTGGCCAGTCAGCACTTGAAATATGGTTACTTAATTGGGGAAAAATTGTTGTTTTTTTAAATAATTTCACTCAAAATAGCCATCTGTGTTTGTGGCTACTCTATGAGAAAGCTCATCTCTAGAAATTAACATGTCTTAACAGGCAAAGACTTTATCTAGGGCACGTATTGGAAATGTCTCCCAAAATTTTAGCAGTGATGGTGACCAGGGATAAAGTCAGCTTAAAGGGATGAAACATTTGAGATGAGACAAAAATACAAGTAGTTATTTCAAATGATCCAGAAGAGCATCTAATCCAGAAATAGTGGTATCCTAGATAGTCATTTTATTCAGAAAATCAGCCCTGAGTAATGCAAAACTGTATGTATGTAGGCAAAGAGCAATAATGAAAAATTCAATTCATGAAAATAAACAGTAAGACTACCTGATGTGAGAGAACATTACTATATTCTATTTATACCAAACATGGCTCAAGTATCCTCAAATTCCTGAACTTTGGTAGCAGAAACAAAGGAATTATTTGCTGAAATTAAGCTGTCTGGTGAAAAAAGAAACAAAAGCACACACCATGTACTCGAAAAAGCAATGTGTCTTTCCAAAGGGAAAATTCTGTACACTGTTCTCTGAGGAAGGGTATCTGAGAGGAAGTTGGGTTTATAGGATGAGCTCGAAGTAAATAATGAAACACCAGTGTCCCCTTATTCGTTGTTGCTCTAAACACTTAGTCTCAATGTATTTCAACCTTGAGTGTTCTCGTGTTTAACAGCTCTGCTCCATCATTGCAGCTTGCCATCTGGTGCATGCACGCTTCTACTCATCTACTGCAACTACATGTCCACATAACAATGAATTTGCTTGTTGGCTTACTATGAGCAGAAATTACAACTGCCCCAGCACTGCCTGAGTTTTCCCCCAGGAAGCTCAGTTTTCCTCTTGGGTTGCTTCTTCTGTCAAAATGTCATTGCTTAAAAGAAAAACTTCTGTGTGGAATGCACAAAAAGTAAATCTTAAAATTTTAACATATCTGTACACTACTACTACTGGCATTAGATATTCAGCATTGGGCAAGTGCTAGTTGGCTTCTGTATTGGGATTGAAAAACAGTAGGATTTCTAAGCGTTTAGCTCAGCTACTTGTTGAATTATTATGTATACGAACAAGATTTCTATTGCTAGAGGATCAGAAGAGCCTGACCTACTTCAGATAGCTTTAGATCTGGCCACCATGATGCCTTCTCAACATTCCTTTCTAAGAAGAAGGGCACCACGAGCTCTGGTTCTCGCATCTGCATCCTGAATTCAGCACATTTCCCCACACTTTCTATTGCTGACTTGGTAAATGGCTGTTCATGGCAAACATGTAGATGCCAAATAAATAAGAGGACCTGTTGTGCTTGGGACATGGTTTATCGATGGCCACTAGGACCCTTTTCCAGTTGGATGAACGGTATTAACTGAGGCAGTATGTCTTTATTGGGATGGGTGGATAAAAACTGCTGCCTTCCTCAGCTGGACTGGTTAGAAACAGAAGATATTCTTTGAATTATCTTCAGGCCAGATGCTCTCCTTGTAAAGAATCGTAGTGCATAGCGATGAGTAGCCCTAGCTACCTTTGTCCTAAACTACCATCCATTTTCTAAGCCAATGTCCCCAGGTAGTGCAGACAAAGTCCTCAAATACCTGCAGGGTTGCAGACAGCTTAGACTCTAAAAGGTCAGTAGCAACTAGAGATGATGTCAGGCAGGTGGACAGCTTGGGTCCCCCTTTCTAGGATGTGGGAATGTATGATTAACTGACTGACATAGAGGCTAGACCTACACTAGACCTGTGAATACACTGTATGATGAAGCATAGTTTAGAAGAATAATTTGTACCTAAAATAGAAAATCTAAAATAAGATATTTAAAATATAAGTTTGTATTCTGATGCTGGGTTGGTTTTTTTTTTTTTTTTTTCATTTTTTACTACCATTTTTGCACCTACTATAAGGAAAACATACATGAAAACTTGTGCTGTTCTCAAAGAAGGTAATTATTACATAAAATAGTTGAACTGTTAACATAAGAAGACATTTGATTAAAAAATATATATATATATATGTATATATTGCTGGAAAATGGATGTAGTTACCAAACCTACATAAGTAATGATGCCTAGAAAACTCTGGAACATGCTCCTGTGCTGTGTTAATTTGTTCTGGTTTTTGTTTTGTTTTGCTTCTTCATTTATTTGGATCTCTAACATTCTCAACATTATGCTATTTGTTTCATCCTGCCAGACTAACCATAAAAGCTGGTCAGCATGGCTGGACTAGGATAAGGAGGGGGAAAAAAAAAAAAGGGATGGCAAAAGGAAGAAAGGAAAGTTCTGACCAGATAGATAACTTATTTGGGACCTGGTTCCCTCAACTGCTACAGCTCAAGCAACTAAAACCCGATTGCCTTAAATCAAGAGGCACCAGCACTCCCATGTTCAGAGGTACCTGAATTGTGGTGAACTGGTCTACCAAAGGCTATTGAACGCACTGAAAGAGTGAGCATATTTTCTATGGTCTCTATCGCAGCCTCTTCTCCAAAAGGGAAAAAATAAAATAAAGGAATATTGTGTGTACATTTATTTTATACATACCTATATATTTACTTTTCCTGTAGACTGTATACCACCAGTAAGAAAGAGTGTACAAAAGTCTGTTACTTGGTACACTATCCCACCAACAGTATAGCTTTTGCCTGCTTTCTAAAAGGTAAGAAACAATCTAATTTTTATTTATTTGTATGTTCTTGTCTCTACTGAGAAAAGCAGTGTTTCTATGAAAACTGTGCATGATTACCTGTAAATCTATTTACATGACGAAACGTGTTTTCAAAGATGATCTGTTTTCTAAGCATAGTGCAGACAGCTGCTATGGGCCACATGCTTGGTTTCTTTTCTGGAGAACATGCATGTGGGTGTGTGTACATTTGTCTTCTCTAATCATGTAGCTGACAGTGGTGGAGTTGGTGTGGGTCACTCTGGTATTTGGGCTACTTTAAAATGACCGATGGTGAGAGATTATTTTTAAATGTATGTTGTCTTGTTCTGGTTTTAGAAGGCAATGTGGAAACTTACAGGGAACAAGGGGGGGTTGTTTTACAAGCCCAGCAAAAATATTTGTTCAGCTTTATTTCTAGTAAATATATTCCCAGTAATGTTTCATTCAAAAAACA
This sequence comes from Mustela erminea, assembly GCF_009829155.1. Taxonomy (NCBI): domain Eukaryota; kingdom Metazoa; phylum Chordata; class Mammalia; order Carnivora; family Mustelidae; genus Mustela; species Mustela erminea. Next base: position 49,909,720 of record NC_045614.1, read on the forward strand.
ATGAATGGCCTTACTATCTCAAACCCAAAAAAGTCTCGGTCCCTTCTTCACAATAAAGAAATAGAAAAGGCCATGCTAGGTGGGCTAGAAGTCTGTTGAAGATGAACTGTGCCTCATAACTCTGTCTTAGAGAAACAGAACCAACTCCAGTCATGTCACTGAGCAAGGAAATTTTCAATGAAGGGTGTCAAGAATCTATAATGAGTTTAAACATTAGTCAAACCCAGGAATTACCAATAAATACCAAATATATTCAAACAAATAACTAAGGAGAAATGGTGAATGGTGTGATGTGTGAACTGGGCATGGGAATGAGCAGACATAAGAATAATCATTGATTCTTCACTGATGTTTATTATTTGGGGTTCTCACTAAAAGGTATATGCTGTGTATGAATTTATTATTATTGTTACTCATAGCCTATACAGTAGTATAAAACTGTGGAAAGGAACCCTTGTGTTGACAAGCATCCCTATCCAGCTGAATGTCAAAGTATTCCCAACTGTAGGAAAATAGAGGAAAACATGGTATAGAGTTATTAAAATTATATGGTGGTTGTGAATAAAAGGTTGCCTTTTGATTCTCTTTAAATCTGCTACTGTGCTTAGAAAATAGAAAAACCTATCTGTAGAAAGATTCCAAGAGAGAGTGGAGAGGTCCTGCCATGGGAGTGGGAAATACTGCTTCCTAACCTGGGTAGTATTCCTTTTTTCTATGTTGTTAGCATGGAACTTTTATCAGATCAATTGCTGTGTGTTTGTGTGTGTTTTTTAATCCATTTATATTATATTTCCTGTTGATTTTTAGGTAGGTGCCTCCAACTCAGTCTTTCATTTGGGATATACTGTTCACACACTTATGTCCTTTTTCTCTATCAAAATGATCTGTCCTAGTTTTTAAATAGGGCATTCTTTTCTCCGAGCGAATATATAACGGTATTCCACTGAGATTTCAAGTTTTTGTACTCCAAGGGCTTGTCAAAACACTGCAGCTCATCACTTGAATCATCCTTTTACATGAGACTCTCTGAGAATAAAAGAGAGGGCATTTTCCCTGGGTAAATATGATAGATTTAATCTCAATCCATTAAAAATTCTCTTTAGCTCCATTCTAAGTTGATGCCTTTTGGGTTAAAGGATGTAAGATGAAAATGTTCTAAGTCAATTTTTCAGTTAAAAAATACTTGTAGGATGTGCTGTTTCAAAATAACTTTTGGCTAGGATTTTCCTGTTTCAAAGATCTTGACTGGGTGCTCTCCTTTTGTGCCAATGGGAAGGTGGCTTTCCAAGTTAATGACAATGATCTTACACTGCTACTTAAAAAATAATTGGGAAATAGGTCCAAGTTACATTTACTCAGAGAGGGGAGTGATTTACCTTGTTCGGGTGACAGTAAGACAGGACAACTCTTGAATAAGGAAGGAAGGCGTGTAAAGTTGTGCGTTCAAATCCACTTCTATGTCGTGTGTAAGCAGACAAAACAGTAATGGAAAATTTGTAGATTCGAGTAAACTTCTGTACTCCTGAGCTAGTAAGAAATTCAGTCTCAGCCACCACGCCCCAACAAAGGTGGAATCTACAAAGCAGACCAAGCACCTACTTGTACAGGTTGAAGGAAGCAAGTTCAAATTCAGGCAGAACAGACCTAACCCGGTTTGAAAATGCACTCCACCTCCTGACTCCGTTGAACAGCTCTGTCTCACAGTCGCCACAGGCCAGACATCGGCTGAATCAGCACTGCCTGCCGTCTCTTGTCTGAATGTTTGTAGATTTTAAAACTCTGCAGAGGGTTATCAATCTAATGACATTTGTGTTAAAATGCAATTAAGCAACAAAAACACAATCAGTCTAGAGTCATTGCCAGGTCAGCAAACAGGTTGCTTTGTTAGGAGGTAAATTTTCACACTACAGGACGGTCCTCTCATTTTAAAACTGAACAGTTTAATTCAGCCTCACAAGTAATAGCCGTGAGTCTTGTTTTTATAAGGTACAGTCTTCCTAGCAAGCACATTGGTTATAATATTATTGACATTTCACTAATTTATTAAATAGTATTGTAAAAAAATCAATAATCTCATCTCTTATAATTACTATAATGGGGTTATCTTATATTTTAAAGCTTTGCAGAACTGGGTAAGCCACGTTTTGGTATCATACTGAGACTCTCCCTAGTCCTTAACATTCAGTGTGATATTTCTGTGCTAACCGGAAACTCCGTCAATTTAAAATCCATCTTGAAACACTCTGTAAGTATAGCATAGCACAGAATATATATTACCTGACCTTTGACATAGAATCACCTTAGAAATAAATGCAGCTATAAATCCTGTTGGCCTATTTCTTTCTACCTAAGAGCTCTGTGAAACACCATTATTTCTCTCATTGGGGTTTGATATCTCAGCATCCTCAAAAAAACAGTATTTGTCACCTCGGTTCTAGAACTTCAGTTCCACGTAAGGAACAGGATGAAAGTTTACCTGGCTGGAATTTGCACTCTTTCTTAGCATTAAAGAAACATATGTGTTGTACCCCAAAGCCATGACAATTACATTTTACATTTTATCACAGCACTATGCTATCTGGGCACTCTTTATGAACTCTTTCTGAACTTAAGTTGGGTCCATCAAAGATGTGTTTGTCAAGCACCACTCCTTTGTGCCAGCCCTGAACTGACTAGGAATTGGGGACAGAAGTGAACAATACCCACAGGAAGTCCAGATCTATGGAAGACTCAGAGGAAAGGAATTAAAGTTCAAAGTGACAGGAGTAGGTCTTAGACGAGGTCTGTACCAGGTGCTAGCAAGCTGCAGGTGGATAGTATTACCCAGCAGGTTTTGTTTGAGCTGGTCTTAAAAGATGCAGGGCTCCAGGCAAGCATAAAGGAAAGACACTCAAGGCAGAAAACAAGTATGCACAAAGAGCCAGACGCACAAAAGGATATGGTGTATGCTGGGATTAGAAAGCAGTTCTATGAGGCTCAAGTATTGTGTTTTGATGCAGATAGTTGTAGGGGATGACATGCAGGAAAGTGGCCTGTGTGTAGAAGGACCGAGTCACCTTTATCTTTGTGCCTTTTGCACAGGGTATGGAAAATACTAGGTTCTCAGAAAATGTGCATGAGATGATTGGAGTATATATCATACCTCACAAACCGAGGCCTCCTAACCTTACCTAAGACACAGTATATACACATTAAATATTAAGTATTTATTAATAATAAGAAAATACTGCATCTACAGACTGTGCAAGTGGAGTTGTAGTCTTCCAGATAAAACCTCTAATAATTGCAGACTGCCTTGAAAAGGCAATTTTTTGACCGTGATGTCACAGGTTTCAAAACTATGTTGTGGTTCTTACATAAAACTCTTAAAACTGATGGTCAGTACTACATCTGCACATAGGTAATTAACCAGAGTCTCTTTTGATGAGCTAACTCTGTGTATAAAATCAACAGAGTTTCATGCCGATTTCTTTCCTTTTATGGCCTATGGATATTTACTCTATTTGTCTTTCAAAGGGCATGTGAACTTCAGAATTACCCCTGGAAATGGATCCTGTGCAGGCTTGATTTAAGTGGTTAGAGCTTCTAATTTGGTAAAAACAAAAACATAATCAATTTGGTAGTTTTCTGATTATTAAGTACCTTTTTTTTTTTTTTTTTTAAAGAAACTGGCATTTAGAACAGATTTTGTCTTTTGGGCCCCAAGTAACATTTGCATTTAAAAAGAAAACAGTGTGTATCCTAAACCAAACTCAGTTAATCTCTACAATCTTTCTTCTTCCCAATTACTGTGAATGCACATTCTCTCAGGACACAAGTGATGCTGACTCTTATTTCTGCCTCCTAAAGACATGTCTCAGCTTCGCAGAGTTTTTTTTTTTTTTTTTTTTTCTTTTGTTGTTTTTGGCTGTACAATGGAACTTGGATGCATTTTAAATTAACTTTCTCTAGGAATCAAAGGTAATCATTATTTCTCTTTATGATCCACATGAATATTCTCATTTTTTTTCTTTTCAAGTGTAAGATTAGTTTTGAATGCCGTTATATCTCTGCCTTCTTTCAGAGTTAACCTCCAAGGACCCCAGCTTGCACTAAGAGGATTGAGGAAATTTGTCCACAGCCTGTTCTTGCTGAGCTGACTCAAACCCTTTGAAGAACACGATATGAATCAGCAACCCCACTTCCCGTAAGTGTTGGTCCAAGTATTAGCTATGACCTTGAGCATGCTGTTGCTTTTCTCTGGCCAAGAATAAGGAAAACTGCACCAAGTTTCTGCACCGACATTTGAGGTAGCATAAGCTTTATTGCCTCATGGCCTTCTGGGATCCTAGATAAGTCCTGTCCTATGTGACCATCGGTTTCCCCTTGTAGAAGACAGGAGCATGCTTTTCTCCAGGGGGATACCATGAAGATAGCCTGGAATCCTATAAATAAAAGCCTTCCTCTACAAAGGCTATGCATATATGAAGTAGCATCTTTAGTCCCTGCCCATCTTTTTATTTTATTTCAATTGGCTTTGCTTTCTCCTCCTTTTTGTGGTTACATTTTTTGTTTCCATAAAGCATCCAAGTTGGAAAAAATGACCTCTAGATTGCCAGTGAAGTCAGGCAACCTTTTCTCTAGGTACAACAAGCTCTGTTTCCAAGATGGGTCACTTTGGTCTTTTGATGGGTCAGTGATAGTCTTTCAGCTTGGTGAAATTGACAGGGAGGGCTATCAGTCATTCAGCAAGGCTGCTGTGGGACCGATAGGCTCAGACTGCCTGATACATGAACCACTCCATATGATTAACTTCGACAGGTAACTCCATGCTGGCTCGCAAGTTGAAGAGCATTTTAAGTACAAATAATCATTCTGGGATATGTCTTGAGTGACAGAATAATGACTGAGTGGAACAGAGTCCCTTAATCTTTGCTTGTGAAAACACATTTTGTTTCCTTTCAAGGCCAGGATACTACGAAGAAATCAATTAACAAAACCCCTCAGAGATCTTTGTTGATACTTTGAAGTTTGGTATTTATCAAGCTTATATCAAATATAGAACTTCCTTGAAGGGCTAGGCTCATTTATCTCAGTCTTCAAAGGACCTCACATGGTCCTTTATAGCAATTTAATAATTAGTAATAATAATACTATCATTTCTGATGAGGATAGTAACTGGACCATATTATCCCTATTGCTACAAACTTACAAAGTGCTCAACCATCCATTGAGACAGGACTTATTGTCCCCACTTAACATATGGAGAAACTGAGGCTCAGAGCAAGGCAGCACAGTGCCCAGTGACAGTGCATGTCTGAACACAGGCTTCTGGCCAGAGTCCCATTTAATCAACATTTCTAAAATTAAATAGGATGGAACACAACACTTCAGTCTACATAATCTATCTCATCAACATTTATTGCTCTCATCAGTTGATTCTAAAAGCCCTCAGGGGCCTCAAGATAGAAAGCATAATGAGTTCAGGGCCACTTTGAAATGAGAAGGGCCCACTTTCATTTTTTTTTCTTCCTGGACAGTACTGCAAATGATAAGACAATTTGGTGTTGTTTTACCTATTCTTGGATTCTTAGGGTGGTCTGAAAAATTAAAGACTGTACCTTTTGCCTCCAAGAACATGGTCTTCCAGAGTTGAAAATGTTAACTCTTGAGAACTCATTGAAATGCACTGAATAACACACTCAAGGCCTAGTGGTCCTCCTAGGCTGTGAATGCAGGTCTGTAAGAGTTAAAATCTCACGTCATCAGATAATGATGGCTGCAAGCAGACTCCACCTCTGCATTCAGTGCTATGAAAACTTCAGCAAGTGAAATTAAGCTTAGAAAAGGATTTGCTCACATTAAAAAAAGGCACTTCCCTGGCACAAACATGTGGAAAGCTAATTCCCACCGTAGTTTCATCACCTCCTCCTTCTCTGTCTGCTTTTGCCAGAGTGAAGCTCTATAAAGAAACTGGTCACTGGACTCATTATCAACTGCGTTAGCTGAAAATTTGATTAAGCTGGCCTCCCAGGGTTAGCATGAAAAATTCTAGATTTTTATTCTAGGAACTTAATTTTTCTTTTCCTCATTTTGGCCATGTTTGCAAATTTCATTTGCATTTTAATTTGCAGTGGTTTGCCAAAGTCCAGACTAAGACTTTAGCTGTTGTTTCTATTCAGGTGAAAAGTGCAACCACAAGTGGCCATCTGCACGGGCATACAGTCAGGCAATTGTCCAAGGCAAGTATCATTTTGCATTCTTCTAAGTATCCTGAGCAAGCTTTACTACCCAACCCACCAAGGAATGTGATGAAGAGACCCTCTCTAATTTCCAGGACGAGCTTAGCCATCAGTGGTCCTCCTCATATATAGCAATATTCCAAAATCAAGGAGAAACGACACCAAAGGAAACTTTAGACTTTAGCCCATTAGAACCATCTCTAGGGACTTTTTTTTTTTTTTTTTTTTTTTTTTGGAAAGACCTCAACACCAGCAAATGGGGAAAGAGATCTCTACTGTGATCTACTTTGATGTGACCCTTTCAAAGGCAGTTCCTCCCTGGGTATTGGATTCTCATTCCATCCTGGGTAAAGTGACAAGTATGAGAGTATCAGTAGGGTCTCCTACTTGACTCCCCCTACAAAGTAAAAGAAAGTGAAATAGGATCAGTGTGTGAGACCCTGCCATTTCTGCCAAGTGGACAAAATGCTCACCCTTTAAAAAAGATCATCTGTGCCTCAGTTTCCTCATATGTAAAATATAACCTTTTAGTTTTCATAGTTGTGAAAAACTACATAAAAGAGAATAAAGTTTGGGGGCATCTGGGTGGCTCAGTTGGTTAAGCATCTGACACTTGATCTCAGCTCAGGTCTTGATCTTAGGGTTGTGAGTTCAAGGCCCTACTTAAAAAAAAAAAAAAAAAAGAAAGAAAGAAAGAAAAAAAAAGAAAAGAAAGGAAGGAAAGGAAAGAAAAGAAGAGTTTGGCAAGTTTGGGACAATAATCATTCAAATGTTAGCCATCAGTGTTGTTATTAGGTCCCCTAACATTAACTGAATTTTTCTATTTGTGTTTCCTCTAGGAAAGAATTTGGAGATTCCAATCTGATCCTTTTCCATGTGATCTCTTGTACCCATTCCATTTTTGTACCACACATAATAAAGTTTGAGAGTGTCAAGTAATCCATCTGTATCTGAGTTTTGTCTGGAAAGACTTGCAGGATTTTTCAGATTGAAATATCAATACATCTCCGGTCTTGTCTTTGACCTGTTTAGTATTGATCATTTCTGGAGCAACGGTGTCTTAAAGCCTAAAGTTCACTGCGCTATCAAGAGAGAAACTGGGAAGCCACATTTAAACACACTTTGCTTCTGTTTAATTTCATAACACAGCACATATTTCCTTTCCATAAATACATTCAACACGGTCACCACCGTGGCAATGTAACATTAAAATATTATTGTTAGTATTAAGATATTTAAGGAAATACCAAGGATCAATTTAAAAATTCTATTTATGGCAGAAAATTTGCCAAGAAGAAATCTTTTGAAATTTTCAGTTTATACTTCAGTCTAATTTATATCTTTTGTTCCCTATCCCTGGTGCTCATCAAAATGTCTCGAAATTCCCCAGGGTTCTGACACACATCCAGGTTTGGAACTTTTCTTTTTTTTTTTTTTTTTTTTCCCCTCTTTAAACTCTGCCTGATAACACATAAAATATGGTGTTGATGTGATGGTGATCATTTATACAGCTGAGTGTTTTCCAGAATATTAAAATGACTGATTAAAAAAAAAAATACTCAGGTTTGTCACACACATATCATCGACCATGTTCCCAGGAAGTCATCTCTAGCTATCTGCTAGCACTGTGAGAAGCTATTTCAAGGTCTCCTCTCTCGAGAGTCTTCCAGACTGGTGTTACAAACTAAATAAAGATGAAGCCAATTGCTGAGCTCTATTACCGGAGCCGAAAAACATAGCACCATCTTTGTTTAAGGCTGAATCTCCATGACAACCCCAGATAAGAAGCTGTGTTAGTGTTTCTTGTTCCTGAATGGCGCCACAGTTCATGGCCTTCTGTAGGCACAGTGAAGTAACACATCTTTATGCAACAATTCTAAGCTACTCAGTAGGTCACCTCTAAATTTAATTACCCCAAAAGTTTTCAAAGAGATGAAATATTTTAAAATTTTCATTGATGCTTTTCTGCCCAACCAGGTAACAAAAAAGATCAGGATAACCATTGTTTCAATTACCACTGGTGTTAATGAATTCAATGTGATCTTAAAAAGAGGCAGCCTGGTGCACAGGTTAAAAATGAGGGTGCCAAACTCTTACTCCTGGATGCCCGATCCAACTGTACCCTGTTCTAGATCATAATGTAGGGGCCTTGCTTACTCTCTGTGCATCAATTTCTTGCCTACAAAAAGGGTGTAATATTAGTGACTACCTCATCAGGTTGTGATTAGGCTTAGTGTATATAATATGCTTAATACACTGATTGATATATAATATTATACTCCATAATTGTGGTTTTATGAATATCACCAACTAAGTGATAGCTGATTGGTTCCTATGATAGCCACTAGTCGCACAGAGCTATGTATGCTAATTAGAATGAAAGAAATTCACTTCGTTCTTCTGTTGTACTAGTCACCTTCCGAGTGCTCAGTGGGCACACATAGCTAATGACTACCATATTGGATGGCAAAGATACAAAATACTGCCATCATCACTTAAAGATCTCCCTTGGATAGTGCTCTAGACTGTAGCCTAGAGAAGGTAAAAAGGAGCATAGGAACATCGTTTATAGAAGTGATATAATTTGTTCTTAGCACTTTCCACTGATTATGAAAATAGTCTCAAGACTCTCTCTGAAAGCATTTGAATCCATTTTTGTGCGGCATCTGGTAAAGAGTGGTTTACATTGTGGAATATACACTAAATACTGTGAAGAAAAACAACAAAATTTCCATAACCGGCTTTCTCTCAGGTGGGAAAGTTCCCCGTTCTTGTATAATGTTCTGTATTTATTGATTCTCTAGCTGCACATAATTCTTGAAAATCGAGCTCGGTGGCAACTCTGTAGTCATCACATGTTTTGGTGGAGAGGATGATTTTCTTCATTGCCACCCAAATGGAAGCAATGTACATATTTGTCTTGCCACACCAATGTTGCTCCACAGCGGAAATGTCAACTTAAGTATTCAAGGATGTGAGCACAGGCCTTCACCCAATCTCAAATAGCACATTTCCAGACACTTTTCACTTGTGATTACCCAACTTTGCAATGCTGGTGTTGGCTGAGAAATGATTGTTCTTTCCCATCAGAGTCAGAATGACATGGCCTAGGATTGATTTGTCCCACACATTGATACTTGATTTGTTCTATGCATTGGTTAGTCCTTGGAAACAGTGCCTGGCAGGTGCTTTGTGAATGTTTGAGAATAAGGAAAAAATACAAGCGAAAAAATGAAGATTTCTATCATTTTCAACAAGCAGACGTTTTATGTGAAGGAGGAACAATTAGTGATGTTATGCATGTCTGAAGGAGTCTCTGCTATCAGTTTATATTCCAGAGAACTTTTACTGCAAAACTATCACAGAACGCTAGGAACAAGAGCCCATGCAATATACTAAATCCCAGAGCAGCTCTAGCAAATGAAAAGAGGCCTCTCCTAGCTTCTCGGATGCTCATTCCAGAACTCTGGATATAAAATGGCTGCATAAGGGACAGGAAAAACAAAAAATGCCTCTATTTCTGAACTTTCCAGACAATCTATATATTGTCTAATGGAAAAAAAGAAAACAAACCCACAATTGATTATGCTGATTTCTAAATATTGTCTGCAGAACAGTATAATGAGTCAATATTCCAGAAGTACAGAAAAAGGTAAAAAGAAAAATTCACAGAATTTTTTTAAAATTGCATCATCATCAATTAACTGTGACAAGGAACTACCCTGTATATAACATTTTATAGTTTTATTTTGCCCTGTGCTTGCACATACAGCATCTATAGACATACAACCTACGGTTCATGGGGGTGAAGGACATCATCCTCGCTATTTTTTACAAGGTAGCTTTGGAAGCCATTCTGACACCATTTTACATATACCCATCACTCTTTAAAGAGTTGAAATATCTTTAGACTAACAAGTGAGTTTTTAAACCAGAGCACAAGGGCCAAAAATTCCTCATTATAGAAGATTCCTTTTTATAGCACAGTCTGGAAAACAAAAAACAAAAAAAAAACAACAACAAAAGCCTCTCTTTCCTTCCACCGGTGGAAGATCATCAGCAATGAGTAGCCACTGGTCACCTTTTCTGTGGAAAGGTAAACAGCTCAAGCCAGAATTGGAAATAAAGATAGACAGCTATAGGAGTAATGAATCATTAATACCAGATAACAACTTAAGCTGGATATCTCTCCGAGGCTAGGAGGTTGGCAAGGCTAGAGAGGAGTGTGTTGTGTCTGATGGGAGGGAGGAGGATTCTGTCTTGAATTTCATTTAGCTTATGCTGAGTGGGTTATAAAGACAATGCATATGTCCCCATTTAAATTCAAGCTTCTTTTTTATAAGCTTCTGAAGCTTATAAGGAGGTTAAATCAAGTCTGAAAAGAAAGATAAGTTTACTATTTCTTTTGTCTACTAGTCTTGTCAACAGATCCTGACCCCAAACCAACCGACATGATTTATGGAATATTTACTATTGTTAGGGACTGGACATGTAACTGTCAAATAGAGAGCTCCCTAGGTCACAACCCAAAGGAGAGGGAAGAACAACTACCGGTCAGATGTGATTCCTGGATGCATTACTAGATATATGTCCTGAGGACTGAAAGTAGTCATTTGCTGTCATGGATGGCAAGGGGATATTCTAACTGTGGCTTAAACAATGAACCAACATGGGAAAAGGTGTTCCACACAGATGGCTCATCCTAATTAAAGTCCAAGTATGTGAAATGGTGGCAACAATATTAGTGACAGGGCTGGGTAACAGGTATTGACTACCTCCCATGTAAAAGCCACTGTTTTCAAGTTCTTAACATGTATTAACTCACTTACTATAATAACCTTATTGTATATGGATCACTAAACCCACATTACAGAGGAGGAAAGTGAGGCACAGTGATTTTAAGTGACTCTCCCAAAGGCACACAACTGACAGATAGAGGAACTTGAATATATGCTCAGTCATTGGGGCTTAGAGGTCCTGCTTCTGACCACTGTAGGGCCTTGCGTTACATAAGTACATTGAGGAAGAGCCATTTCCCAGCACAGCGAGACCATAAGGCTTCTCAACCACGACACTAGTGACATTTAGAGCCAAATAAATCTTTGTTGCAGGGGGCCGTTCTTTGTGCTATAGAACGTTTAGCAGCATCCCTGACCTCTACCCACTAGATGCCAGTAGTTCCATACTACAGTTGTGCACATCCACCAGAAATGTCTCTACATATCACCAAATGTTTTCTGAGGGCACAATTGGCCCAGCTGGAAACCACTGGACAAGCATATGACGTGTGAAAATGAAGCAAGACAGAAAAATATATTAAAACTGTGACTATCCTCAAATTCTATTCTGAAGGCTATGGGCATGTATCCTTAGAGAGAAAGGCACCATTTGGGGTTTTTAAACTGAAGGGCAGCAGAAGAGATAACCTGCAGAAGCCTTACAACAGTAGGTTCTTTGAGATACAATGTACATTCTGAGTTCTCGGCTTAGGAACAGAAGATTTTCTCTGATTTTATGGACTGTATGTTCCAAAATCTTGAAGTTAAAGATACCAAAGGATAATCTATAAGAACAATCCAAAAGCTGAGGCAACCATCTCACCCAGTGGTCCCTGGAATGCAGCCAATCCCTAACCTGAAAGCTCAAAACTCAGTTTTATTTCAGGTAGGAAAACTTCTGGATCTGAGGGAAAAAAACTGACCACCTAGTCAGTCTTCTTAAGAAGCTCCAGTATCAGATTCTATGTTGTTAGGTGTGAACATAGTTATGACAACTTCAGAGAGGCCATTTCTACAGCAAGATATACTAGATACTTAGCAACAGTGGAAACAGTGGAAGTATGTCCACTGCTGCAAGTCTCTAAATGGGCAAAATTTCAGACCTATGGGTATGTGTTCAGAGCAGCTCTTTTATTAGCAGCAAGAGAGATCTACCCACTTTCTAAGTATTCTACAATAAACATGTTATAAAACAAAAGATGGTTCTCAAATGATCTAATTCAGAATTGTGCCTCAGGCAGTGAATAATCACTGGCCTAATTGCATAATTTCATCTGTTCATCAAACATCAGCTTTCTTTTCTATTCCCTGTTTTGACTCTCAGTGCATTATGTCACTGGAAAGGATTAGAAAGGAAAGATTTCAGAGCTTTCTTTACAAGATTACCATGGCCATCTTGAATCTAGTGCAGCTCTAAGCTTCTAATGAACTTTGGAGTTTCGAAGATGGATTTCTCTTACGAGTATAATTTGATTGCTTGTGAGAAGTTATCTAATCCTACAGGAAGAAAACAGTGCATCTCTGACAGAAAAAGACACCCTTAGGGTGAGAGTCATGGACTTTAGAATTAGACATAGTGTTACTTTGACAAAAGTATCTTCCCACTCCAGCTGCCATGTCTGTCAACAGAAGGATTGGAGTACCCTTATTAATGAGGCTCTTTTGAAGTTGGGGAAGATGACACAAGCTAAGTCCCCAGGCTGTGGTCTGATCTATACCCAATATTCCGTAAGTAGTATTCCTTCGCATCCAGAACTTAAAACAATCATTTAGGACTTTTGCGAGATCAGATCTATCTTGGAACCTACTGGGATTCTTCTTGCATTTAAATGGGGGAATGACCTGGCTTCAGCAAGGGCACATTCCAGCCACTGTCTGACTCTCCCTCAACTCAAGGCAGGAGGCTCCCCCACATCCCATCTCACTATGGGCTTAATGCTAGTTGGGAGGGCTAGGAGGCTAGAAACTGGAACCCCAGCATCTCCGAGTCAGCAGTTCTCCTGGTTTCAAGCTTCACCATTGGTCTATGAAGGAGACTGTTAAATTTTTAGATTCTTCATAAATAGTAAATAGATTTAGACATAAATATCCTGTAATACGTGCTTTGTTCCTTTTATTTGGAGGCAAGTTGAAATTTCTCATCTAAACACAATAAATCAATACACAGCAGCCGTTGTATGGGAAGAACAACGAACAAGAGGTATAGTTTCTGTACTGATGAAAGGCATGTAAAGACATCAAACCCCAAACATCTGCCAGCCATTGTTGGGAAAAAAGAACACTAAGCAATGCCTTGTGGCATTTTAAGGATGGCAAACATCTGGCATGAATGTAAGTAGTTTTAAGATGTCAGGAAGAAATTCAGATCACAGGATTAGGTGATCAACCCATATCTCATAGGAGACGCCTTCCTTCCCTTCAGAAGTGAAAAAAGCATTCTCCAAGAAAGATGTTAACAACAGAAGGCAAACGGCCAGAAAGTGCAATTGATAAATTCCGAAGGGGGCGTGGAGAAAGAAGCATTTTTCCCCTCTTTCCTTCAGGGAGCAGGAGCACAAAATTGTTTAGACTGTTTGGGGACCTCTGATGGAGAGCATGGGGTTGGCGCTGACAACAGCCCAAGACATGCTCAGGACAGTAATACTGAGAGGCTCTGGCAGAGCGACAGATGCGACCTTTGCTAGCATGCAGCCCAGCCTTTCCCAGAAGACGCTTTTGTTCTCAACACTGTTGATTCTCCTTGGCCACTGGAGGCTAGGTCTGGAAGCTCAGACATTATGTCAAGCCATCCCTTCTGGCCTGTCTGTGAGTTGTAGGAGGAGTCTAATAAAACTGATGGCAAGCTCCTCACTCAGAAAATGCCCTCTCAGTCTCAAATGTGGACGGTCAGTTAACAGGAACTCCTAACAGGAAAGGTTCCTCACTAAAATTGTTTTGGAAACCAAACACTGAATTAATCAGAACAACTCATGTATTACTCACATGATGAGAGCTGCTAATCACATCTCTAAATGGACAGTTTCTGACACTGAGGTCTATTAAGTTGGGAGCTGTTTTTTTTTTCCTCCCTGCTGTAATAGCTTCAGTAGATAGTGGGGTTCCTGGTGCACACTACATGGGCAGTCCAATTTTCAGCTAATGCATAAAATACAATGAAAGTTGCAATACATGTACTTCCAAGGAACATTAATTCAACTACATGGATTCTATAGAAGAAAAATGTAGAAGGAGAGGTGGAAGAGAAGGAAAGAAAAATTGCTCTCCTTGCTTTTCTTGTTCAGTCTAGAGACGGGTGTCCCCACCTAGGGAAAAGTGAAGCCTCAGCGAAAATGCAGAGAGAATCCAAATAAGTAATTCTGGACTTTTCAGCTTCTGCAGTCCCAGGCCTTAGCAATTAATGAATAATTTAAGACAGTGCTTCTCAAATTTTAATGTCCATGTGATCATCCAAGGATCTCGTTAAAATGCTGGTGTGGACTCTAAAGGTTTCTTAGACTCCTTGTTTCTAACAAGCTCCTGGGTGATGCCCATGCTGATGACCTCTGGACCACACTCTGGGTATCATGGATTCAAGGGACTATGTAGGAAAATTTTAACCATGCCTAACTTTTACCAGGCTTTTCGACTTTAAAACCTAACCTATAAAAGATGTGCATTGACCAGATGCAAGCATTTTAAGCTAACACAGTCACTGAATTGTTAATGAACGTGAAAACCTCCTATGATTCAATTGACTATTGCTATGTGAAGGTGTTTTAGTATCTCTGAGGAGAAAACATAAAAATATGGCAAGTTGACGTCTCACCTGTGAGTCATTTTAGGTTATTCTTGCAAGTACAATGGTTGAAAACGCAACAAGTAATAAAAAGTTAAATAGTAAAATATTCAGGCCCTGTTTGCACTGTCATATATACTGATCATAATTACAGACTGTAGATTTTCATCTAATTGCTAACAGTGAGTCGGCTCTTGAATAATTAGGAGGAAGGGGTGTGACTTATGGTTGGAACAGCCTCAGAGTACAAAACACTTGTTTTTCAAATGTCACTATGACATTTCAAAAAAAAAAAAAAATTCAAAAGAGAAAGTAATAACAAAAACAGTGCAAATACTAATCCAACACTGATGTCTAGTGAAAGGGGCCCTGAGCTCACTGACTGAAATAAAGACACTCTGACTCTATATTTCTTGGCACTGATTGCCCACTGGAGTTACCTGGAATGCCTTTAACTCTGGGCCTCACCACCTAGCACTCTGTGGAGTTTTATCAGATGGGGTCTAGGAAGCTGTGGTCCAAACAGCTCCCCAGGTGAGTCTAATGGCAGCCAGGGCTGGGAACCCTTGATCTATGGCAGAGATTCTCAAATTTGGTCCCAGAACCAGCAGGATCAACATCACCTGAGAATTTATTAAAAATGCAGATTCTTGTACCCCATGCCTACCCCTGATGGGCTGAATCAGAAACTCTGGGACCAGGGTCTATCAATGTATGTTTTAGCAAGCCCTCTAGGTGAGTCTGATGCATGCTACTGGAAGTTCTTTTCTGAGAAGTGGGTAAGTCCTTGCCAATATTCTTACCTAAGAGATCTTATGAGGGGCCACTGAAAGAGCTCATGCTGAGACTTCTCTTTTGGATGGCCTCCAACCTGGGCTGTAATGTTAATTCTAGAGTGGGTTCTGCAACTTTCAGTCTGGGAGTCTCAGCAATGGAAGGAAACTTAATGTCATCTAATTAAAGGTCTAATTGCCACTATGCCTTTTAAAAAATAAGATCATGTATAATACACTCAAATACCTCCAGTGATAGGAACTACCACATGGCCCAATCTTTTCCCCTTTCAGATGCTTACTAGGTACACGGTCTAAGTATTTTTAAAGATGATTCATTTATGTGTGAGAGTGACCCTTGGGATGGATCCCATAATCTGCAAAAACTGAGGCTTAGAGAAGTTTCACAGTTGGGCAAGGTCATACAGTTTCTTGCCAAATTTATACCAAGTTCTTTGCCTTGAGGCAGTATAGAGAATTCATTTTCAGAGATGATAATCAATAATCTGTTGTTAAGAAAACTGAACTGTCATTTTACATTCTCTTATCTCTAAAATAAATACTCCTTGTTCCTCATAGCCAGTACCTAGCCCCTTCATCATCCCTGCTGGGTCCTATTGATCAGCACACTACATAGCAAGACTGTTAATAGACTGTTTATGCATTCCATCTATCCATCGGAACAGTGTTTTTTCATGTCTTGGCACATGTGAAAATGATAATACTGGTAAGGTGTACTTGGCAAACGAGAGGATTTGGGGTGGGGTAGGGGAAATCTATGCAAGACTTGATGAAAAAAAAATGCATGTTATCTGTAAGGATATTACCAAATAATTAAAAGTTTTATAGAAGAGACCGAATTTGTATCTAACTTCAAAACCTAGTATTTTCTTTTTTTTTTTTTCATAACTTGGACTTAATTCCATGAACAGGTATTTCCTATCTACTTATACGCATGAAGTAGGTATCCCTGGTCGAGACTGTTTGATGATGATCTCGTCAAATTCTTGATAGAGAACATAAATGAAAAACTTTGTGTAAGTAGGTGATACAAAGTTTGACAGCATTTTTATAATAATTAAAAAATGCATAGCATTTGGGTTTATATTTCAAGAGTCCAGTATCTTCTCCTTTATTGAAAAAAAAGTAGTGTTAAAATATCCTCTGACAATGTGAATGGATTTTGAATACAGTGCAAGCTTTTTCTTGCAAGTGTTTTACATAATGATGATGCTTTATTTTGCTGATACACATGTGCTGTTAGAGCAGTTATCATGCAGCTGAGACTTTGCCACTAAAAGGGTGCCTCAGTCACAAATGGATAAATATATCCACTATTTATGTGAACGCAAACATACGGGGTCACCAGTTGGATGTGGACTTGCCAGGAGGCCCACTCAGCCATCTTGCCCTGCTCTCCCCAACTTCCTGGCTTTCTGAGCACATGGATGAAGTCTTCTTAAAGCTCTTTGTCCACCACGGCAGTGGCACACACTATACTGAATCTTATATCCAGTTGGGAGAGCACCTAATTGCCCATGCACCAGGGAAGAATGGCAAGGGCTGGACCTCATTCATTGTGCCCTTCACCTGTAGAAACAGTCAGACAAGTCACCAGTTCCCTCTTGTTTAAGAAGCTTTCAAGGGAGACCTAGATCCCAGAAAATGCTCCTGGTGGCTACACATGACTGATATGGTTGTCCCAAGCTTTAAATAGCTGCCCCAAGGTCTAAAGGGATCAGTATCTTACAACACTCTGCATTCCTGGAGCCCTGATGGCAACAGGATGGCCAATTATCATACCCATGCCATTATTTTGGACATCAAAGGCACTTTTCTGAATAGTGGCTCAGGACAAATCCACTAGGGAAAAACATCTGTAAGCACCTCCTGGATGCAAATGATGATCCTGAGTGGCTATGTTTGTTCTGCAGTCACTCATTCCAACCCATATTCAGTCCCAAGGGGTCAGCTGCCAGCATCCTGCCTGACAAGTGTTTTCTGAACAGAGTCCAGTCTGAAGCCCACCTCCACCAAAATGATCAAGGGGCTCCTGGCAAAAGTGCAGTACCATGGATGCCCCCCAAATTCCAAGAACTCAGTCTACTAGAGACACAGATTATAAAATGTAGATAACAGAACACACTCTGAACAAGAATTATAGGGAGCTATGAAACTTAACTATGGAGACCTAGAGTAGCTTTCTTAAGAAAGGTTTGCTTGAAGGGCATGTGGACATTAGCAAGCAAAAAGTGGTAGGCAAACTGCCTGGGCAAAGGCATGTTCAAAGGCCCTGTTACAGAAGCATGGAAAAGAGGAAAGGTTGAGCAAAGGCCAGTATGACCAGCGGCAAGAAACCAGGGGAAGTACGGTTCAAGAGAGACAGAAAAGTAAGTGTCAAGTCCCACAGATATTTTTAGAACAAATGAGACACTTTATCTTTGTTCTAAAAGCAGAAGGAAGCCATTTAAGAATTTCAAGCAAAAGAGGTGCGAAAATAAGGAACATGATCTGATTTACATTTTTAGAAGAAATCCCTCCAGCAGCTGGATAGAGGAATGGCTGTATGTAAACATCCAGAATTCAGCTTGAAGATATTTATTAGTTGAGGTGATAGTATTGACTTTGCATAGGGGGTAGTAGCGGCAGAGAGAACTGGAAGGGATAAATTATGTCAGAGATAAAACCAACAGGATCTGGTAATGATTTGGTTCTCCACCCTTAAGAAAATTCTGGTCACTTGGATGGCAGTTCTTGCTTACGTACTCACTGACTTCTGTGTCTCCAAATGGGGAAAAACAAAGTAGGTTGGTTAATCTTTACTGAGCCGTTTTACTCAAATTCAGTTGATTTTATTCTTGTTCATTTATCTGTACTACCAAGTAAAGTATAATTTCTCCAATGCACAAAGCCAATTAATTTTGAGAGCTTTAAGAAGAGATCTCTGTGTCCATATATATTATATTCATAACCCATGCAAGAAGTCAAAGTAGTTTACATGTGTGATGAGCTTAGGTCAGCTACAAAGTTAGAAGGGAGCAGTTCTTAAAATCGTCCCAGTTAGGACACCAACTGCAAGCTTAGAGAGTTCCCGAAACCACCCTTGGATTTGATACTTTGCTAGAAAGACACTGAAAGCTGTTATACTGAAAGTTTACCAAAGGGAAAGGATAGAGATTAAAGTCAGCCAAGAAAAGAGGTACGTAAGACAGAGTCCAGGAGAAGGACCTACACTTGAAGCTTTCATTGTCCTTTCCCCATGAAGTCAACATGCATTCCTTTTCTGGCATTCATATGTGAGAAGACACCCAGCGTATGGTCAACCAAGGAAGCTCAGCCAAGCCTCAGTGTTCAGAAATTTACTGGGGCTCCATTATATCTGCAAGATTGATTGGCTGACTGTGCATGTGACTGAACTCAGTCTCCAGGTCAACCAGGCATGCATGACCCAAAGCCCCCACCCAAAATCACACCGTTACTATCTGGCTCACCTGAGGCACCAAGGCAAACAAATGTTACATCCCAGGGCCAAGAGCAAAAGGCTAGACTTCTTCTTGGGCAAGGTTGAATTCTTTACAGCATAATATGCAAATGATATAAAAAATTGATGATTTATGTCACAAGCAGTAGAAATGTAATTAATGTCAATATTGCATTGAAGTGGAGTATGGGCTTTGTAGAAATATGCAATTTCTCTTAGAAGCAGCAAATTAAATGAACCAAGGTCAAATTCCACCTTGTCCAGAACTAGCTTTGTATCTGTTAGAAAGCTGCTTCTAAAGATTTCTCTATCTGTTCTTCCTTATTGTCCTCAAAATCTACTCCCCTGTGGTAGGGAGGGAAAATGCATTTTTTTTTTTTAACATCACCTAAAAGGGAAGTTGGCCCCCATTTCAACATTTTAATCTTTCTCCAAATTCTGAGTTTCTTGGTTGAGTCATTTCTGGCTGAGTCAGTTAATGAGACAGATCCTAATAACTTCCTCTCCTATATTTGAGGAACCCCCCATGAGGAAATGGAGAGGCAGGCCAGTTTCTTCCCTGGCACACCTACATATACTTTGCCATTCAATAAAATCAAGCAGTTCCATGGAGGTAACACTTGACATAATGTGTAAACGATGGTACTATGCACTATGTTAAGTTAGCCCCATGTTAAGTTGGCATCGTTGCTGATATTCCATCTATTTTTTTTTAATTGAAGCCATCTATTTTAAAAGAAGATGAAAATATTACTTATAAGATACCAGCAGATGGTAGAAGCATCACGGTCACCAGAAATTTCCAAAATCACTTAGGCTAGATGCTTCTAAAGCATTCCCAGGAACTAATTTGATATTTGCTTTCTTTGTTGCAGAAATTCTGAGTCCCCTTTATCTTTTCTATTCCCCATGGGCTCTCTCTCCAAGACAGATCCATTGAAAGTGGCTTCTGACAGTGGTTCCTGTGCTATATGTTCCTGGTTTGGCCCTCTTGCCATTTAACTTTATTTTTTGCAAAATATGGTCTTTGTAGCACTGCGATAAGACATGATCACTATAAATGTTTTAATTTTCCTGATTTTCCACACTCTGTAAAGCAAACTTGTTATTGATTTCCAAATTCAGAAAGTGGAAGTTTGGGGGATGTATCAAATTGGGAATCTCATGGAGCACTTGTCTTGGCTAATTTCACATAATTATAGGATTTTACAGGACATTAACAAATCTCTTCTGTCATTTTATTTCCCTCACCAAGTCTCTTTTATTTTTACTTTTTATCTTCAATCCTAACAACACAGATCTAGTTTTTGTTTCAGTGCATTTTGGTTTCTTCACTTTTCAATGCATTCTGGTATATTGCTATCCAGAAGGAGGCCTAGTTTCTCCCCCCCCCACCGAGTGAATTGTTTTAAGGTTGATGCGCAGAAATCAGTGAACCAATACTACATAGAGTAAACAAATATGGTAAAAAGTGGAAAAGGTGGTAGAAAGGCTGACTGTGGGGAAAACACAGAATGCTAGAGGGGCAGAGAGGACAAGAGACCTAATTCTGCCTGAAGTATTCAGAGAAGGCTTCCTGGGGGAGGTGACAGCAATTTGCATCTCACAGGCTGAGAGGCATTAACATGGTAGAAGTACAGAGTCTAGTGGATAAGAGGGAGGGAAGGAGCTTAGTACAATACATTTATGTTTATAGATACAGGAACAGGTGCTTTTAGAGTATGGAGACCTAGCCTAAACTTCCAGTCATAGGAGCAAAGGCATTTGCCTGGAAGAAGGACAAGCATGATCAGGATGGAGGCTCTAATGTCAGTAATGGAGGTTAGAAACCATTCCTTTTTGATAGCATGATGCCTGACATCCTGTGGTTGGCTAGATCTACCAGCTCACTCGGTAACCTGGTATGGATCTAAAAAATCACCTGAGGCCAGGTCTGAGTTAGTTTGGAGTCAGGTGTGAGTTAGGTTGGACTTCTTTTTTCATAAAAAAAAAAATATATATATATATGTATATATATATATATATATATATACACACACACATATACACATATATTTATAGTATATATTATATATAATAATACATATTATATAGATATGTACTATATCTATATATGTACTATATCTATATAATATGTATTATTATATATAATATATACTATAAATATATATGTGTATATATGTATATATAGTTATATATTAATATACAATATAAATATCTATTCTAAAAATGGTATTTTGGATTCTAAAAGCACCTGTTCCTGTATCTATAAACATAAATGTATTGTACTAAGCTCCTTCCCTCCCTCTTATCTACTAGACTCTGAACTTCTACCATGTTAATTCTAAAAATTATTCTAAAAATGGCACAGGGACACCAGGAAGTGGCCCAGAGGGTCGGGGGCGGGAGTGGCCATGTGGGCTCAAGCAGAGCAGCCTCTCCATCATCTGGTATCTATCTTGGCTTCCCGAGCAGTATTCTTTCCAGTTAGAGTTCCAAAAAAGTCTGAAAACTAATTTCAACAAGCACCTTAGTATTTCTCCAATTCCTTGGTCTGGAGCAACTTAGGTCCTACTTTCATTCTCCAGATGCCACCTTAGGAGGCACATTGGCTGTTCCTCCACCTCCACTTAACCTTGGCTCCCTCTTTCCCCTGTTACCTGCAGATGTTCTAAGAACTCAGGCCCTGGGATAGGACCCCTGGCATCTAATTGCTGACCCACTCCACTGTAGTATAAGAATTATATTATTGCATCCATTCTAACTTGGGTTTACATTTTTAAAAGAGGTTCAGTGTATCTCCTCATAAGGTTTATTAAATATTCATAATCAGCCTCATTATCTGGGTAAAAGAATACATGATGTCAAAGTTTTGAAGCTATTCTCATGTGGAAAAAATATATATATACAAGTCTCCAACTTGAAAGCCCCACAGGACCCATTTTTGCGACAGCAAAAGGTTTTGCAGAAACTGTACCTCTGTCACTCACACACAGAGTAATCACTAGAGATTACCAGTCATTTTCATTATAGGTAATTTCAGGGTGTGTTATTTTGCCTTGTCACTCACATTCCTGGGACCTTGCCAGAAGGTGTCACGAGGAGTAAATCAGGAAGCCAACCAGAGTCCCAGCCCCACAAGATTAAACCCAAGGCTTCACCAAATATTCCAGGCCAGATGGCGTCTATCTAAATATTGACAAGGTGGGGGAAAGATAGGACATTCGTCCCGCCTAGGTGAGCAACACGTACCAGGAGATGCTCAGCTCTTGTCTTCACTTGTCTCGGCTCTGCCATACTCCAGAATCTCTTTGTCCAGACTCATCAACATGGGGGACAAAGCCCCTAAAAGATCTTGCCCCAGTTTCATTTCTCCAAGCCCCCAGAGTCATAATCTACCCCCACATCCATGCTGAACATTTAGCATCTCAAAAGTCCCAGTCTCTCTCCAAAAACCTTTCTCCCTCTTCCCTTATCTCAACATCAACCTTAGCTTGAGTACTCTACTGATCCTTACCCTTCCTGAGAGTTTCTCTAAGACTGGAATGCCCCTCCTGAATACCCATTGCCGTATACAGAACCCTGTCACACTTTTATGCCATTGCCCAGGTTCATTCACTCGCACGGCCCTTCTTGGTGAACAATTCCTAAGTATCAAGCACAACAATATCCATGATAAATTCTTACCCATGTGGAGCTTACATTTCCATGGAAAAGAAAGGCAAGAAAAGGTTATGTTTACAGAAAATCATCATGGTGGTGTAGAGAAATAGAGGGTTGCTATTTTAGATAAAATATCCCTGAGGAGGTGACATGGAGATAGGGCTAAATGATGACAAGTCATAAGCCACATCTCTGGGAAGACATTTGAGACAGAAAGACAGAAATGGTACACTGTGCATATAGCAAATACAAAGGCCCTGAGGTAGAAGCAAATTTGGCACACACCAGAACAGCAAGAAGGGTAGTATAATACCTGAGCAGGGGAGTGAAAGGGAATGAAGTCAGAGCTGCAGGTAGGAACAGGGCACATTATGTCTCGAAATCTCTAAGGGTATCACCAACCATGTGATGTTAAATGAACTACTTCTGACTTGCCATTCAGAATAAGATTTCTCAAAAACAGGATGTCTCAAAGACAGGATGTGTTCAAAGACGTTCGGGAAACATTCTGCTCAATTGCTAAAGGGACAACACCCCCTTCCCAGGGTTGACACCTCACCTGTGTGTCACATATTGGAGGTCATCATTACCCTCACAGGTGACTATGACATCTCACTGCTTTTCCCTGATCAACTCCATCTAAAGGACTATGACTGTTAAAAGAATAAACTGACAAGTCACTCTTAGACTTTTAAATATTTTATTAAAACAGTGAGGAATAAAACAGTCTATGTACTTCCTGCTCTTTCTGCACCTACTTAAGTTACATAACTGAACAACTAAACTCAGGAGACTATACCGCATCCATAGCTCCTCTGCCTCCAATTCACAGGCTCTCCAGGAAAGCCTCAGTCTCCCCCAGTAGTGCAGGCCTTCTTGGCCATCACACTAGGGACAGGCGATGGCAGCACCAGACAGATGGGATTTTGGGCTCCACCTTTTATAATCTGGGTGGCTCTGGGTAAGTTAACCTCGCTAAACCTTAATTATCACATCTATAATATGAAAACAATGAAATATATTTTTCTTATAGATTATTCTATGTGTTTACGTGTGTGTGTGCATTATCTGAAATACTACTTACACAGTATTTAGACTTGATACCATTTATTTATTTATTGGATACATTATGCTGGTCCCCCAAATAAGTTACCCCTTGGGCTGAACTCTACATAAAGGTCTATTTTGTTAGGACAGAACAGTCTCCCTCTCCCCTTCTCT
Source organism: Mustela erminea (assembly GCF_009829155.1). Taxonomy (NCBI): domain Eukaryota; kingdom Metazoa; phylum Chordata; class Mammalia; order Carnivora; family Mustelidae; genus Mustela; species Mustela erminea. Next base: position 49,933,632 of record NC_045614.1, read on the forward strand.
GCCTCTTCCTTCTTTCTTTGTCCCTTCCTCACCGAAACCCTATTTCCATAAGGTCATATTCACAGTGCCGGGAGTTAAGACTTCAATATATCTTTGGCGGGGGAAGCGGGGGGGAGATGCAGTTTACCCCTAACATGTCCCCTATGGAACTCCAAGTGGTTACAGGACTAAAAGTTCAAAGATCTGGAGCATTTAAAAGTGTAATTTCTAAATAATAGTGATAATAATATTATTAAAATTTTAAAAAGCCTGCATTCCACTTCTACTTCTGATTACTACCGTGACTTTGAATAAGTTATCTTAATTGTTGCTTTCTCATATGTGTAATAGGACCAATAATACCTGGCTCAGAGAATAGTGCAGGCATTAGTGCCAAGTAAAGTTCTTTGAACACTGCGTGTGAAAGGATGATGATGATCACAACTTTTAAATAAAGGAAGCTGTCAACATGAAGTCTGTCCCTTGGCTGCATGGGGAGCACCAGGCATGGATGCTATTTTCCCTGTAGTGGTGTGAGTTAGCCTTTCACCAGCCTGACCCGGTGCCTGGTTCCTGGGAACCAAACTGAGAACTTGGTGAAGAAGCCTGTCTGGACAAACAGAAGGACAGTTCTAAAAACCATTCCCAATGTCTCTGTTTTTTTCCCTGGAATTAGGCAGAGGGGCCTCTGTTGTCAGTTCCGTGACGCAGAACTGGAAGGCAGAGAAACCAATCTCTGCTCAGCGTGCACATCCGAGTTTCTGAGTCCCACGTCCTCGAGCATGTGTTGCCAACCTTACTCAGTGAATGAAGCCAGAATGCAAAACAAAACACACAACTGAACGGTGTCATGCAGAAGGCTTGGAATTATTTTGAATGCTTTAGTATACAAACCAGACTTGGCGAGAAGATGTTTGCACAGGCCATCTTTAAATAGACGTAGCAAAGAACAGAAAACGGAGGCAACCATTTTGGTATCTCAAACTGAAGAATGAACTCCAACCCAGGTCTATTTCAGTTATCTCAACTTTTATACCTTGATAAGCCTTGGAAGAAGTGCCAGCACTCCGTTTAATTGTGTGTGCCAACACGCCCGGGAGTGATAAACAGAACACGACAGGGATGTACATTTCTAGAAACTCCCCCAATGCCTTGCTCTACTCAGTGTTTGGTATGTGAGCCAGCAACAGCAGCATCACTGGGAGCTTGTTAGAAATGCATCAACTTTGGCTCCATCCCAGGTTAAGTGACTCAGAATCTACATTAAAACAAGATCTGCAGGTGATTCAGAGGCATGTCATAGTTTGAAAAGTGCTCTTCGGCACCACTCTGCTCTCCTAGCCTGCCTCATGCTGATTTTTGTGTGTGTATATCTACTCAGCAGCCCGGCTGTACCAGCCAAGGGCCACCAACACGCACGTCTCCCCATGAAACTCCTCTACTGAAGAACTAGCTGGACCGTGAGAGGCTATACCTCAGTCCATCTCTTCCTAAATCCAATAGAGATACCATCACAAGCTGCAGAGAACTTTGCTCATTGGTGGCAGTGGTGACGAAGAGCATCAGAACTGAAGCCTGGCTTTGTTCCCACCTATGAAGATCTGCAGATGGAAAATGCTCTATCAGCCTCGATCCCAGGCCAGGGGCAAATTAACAGCCACCCAGCTGGTGGCTTCTCTTCCCAGCCAAACAGTGGTTGAACCTAGGCTTCTCCTTCCCAAAAACGTGGCATCCAAGGCTCTCCCTGGACAACAAACATGGGCTTCAATTTCAGAGAGAAATGCCCATTTCTTTTATCTTCTGCCTCTGTGGGCTTTAAAGGGATTCTCATTGAAGGGCCGACGGGGAATTTTGCAGCCCTAGCTACCAATATCTAATTCAAGTTTGACTGGTTATTCAAGGGTCAAAGTGCTTTGCATCCACTCCATTGAGATTGGACACCTTTTCCATTGATCAGGCCGATATTCTGCTGTAGAACTTTAAATGAACAACATGACAAACACAGGTAAACTAAGAATTAAAGACAGTCGGATTTTCAACATGCTGGTCCCTTGCTCCACTCTGCTGTGGGAGGGGTGAACTTGCTTAATCACAACTGGTTTATGGTAAGTAAATGAATGTCAAATATAGTCCCTCCCCAAATGCAGTATTTTGAACTTCCTAGGGACTGTGTTATTAGAAGATGTACATTCAGTATTTAAACTCTGACGGCTAGCTGAGGCATTTATCATTGATCGCAACTCATACTATACATCTATTACTGAGTGTGCCTTTAAGTACTAGATGGGCTTTTCATTTGTTTTCTTTTGTTGTCCATCCTCAAGTTCTGATCCTGTAGTTTTCTTACTAACCTATAAAATCTTTATCGAAAAAAAAATAGCAAATATAAACCTCTTTGTAAGGAGAGTATTTCTTTAAAAATACATTTCCTTGCAAACTAAAATGAACAGTCCATTACAACAAATTTCTAGGTAAGGGGATTAGCAAAATATTGCATTCCCTTCCTTTGGAATTTTTTGAGGAATGTGCAAGGAATTCTGGATACAAATAAAATGCTTCAGCTGTAAGTGTTGCTTATGACCCAATTGCTCTGTGTAAACAGAGCAGTAAACCGTTCCTTAGGTATAAGAGTCTCAAGGAGAGACATTATGTAATTTACTAGAGTAGCTAAGCATCTGTATCTATTGAGTGATTACAGCACATCAAATATAATCAATATCCATTTCTAAGGAGGCATCTTCAGGGTCTCAGAGCCTGATATACCACACATTCAATGTCAGTACTACTTGTACTCAGAGATGGTCTTATGTGCTCTTGAACTCTGGGGACTATAACAAGAAAATACTATTTGCTCTGTAAGGATAATGACCTAGTTGACCATAATAAAATAAGAATGATGAAATATCACTGCCAGGCCATGAAATCTTTTAGAGCAAGGAGAATATTTTCTTTGTTTCAGAATTAAAATGAGGTGATGGCTAGTGTGAGAGATGGAGACATCATGATGATCATCTAGGCTCCCTGCAAGGTCTCTAAGGGAAATATGTTTGTATAGTTTATCAAAACAGCAGGAAAACAGAATTATTTACTCTTAGCTGGATTTTTATCACCAACCCATATGTTACAGCTGATGTAAAAGCCCATGGAATTTTTTTTCCCAAAGCTGGGGTGAGGAAAACACAAAGAAAGGAGGTATTTCTCCTGAGACACATTGAAAGAACTGGCTCTCTTATCCTCCCTGGGCAGCAGCCCTTGGTCCAATTTTTCTGGATGACATGAAAGAAGAGTAAGAAAAGCCAGAGACAGAGGAAGAGCATTCTGGGCCCTTGAGAAGAGGAAAATACAAATTGCCACATTCCCAGATCATGATGATGTTTCTGATAACTTCTGGAAACTCTACCTCTTAGGTCTGTGATTCTGGGCAGTGTTGAGAAATAGTACACATCTTTATTAGGATGTGGGTACACTGAGATCGTGTGGAGAGGAGCCTAGAGATACACTCCCAGAGTATCAGACCCAACAGCTAGATGTTCAGTATATGTTTCCTGTTGAATCTGAATAAAATCCAAGCAGCCCTAACAATATACAGCTCTCAGAGCACCTGTTTCTGTAGGAAGGATGCTTAAGAGGCACTTTTCAGTTGCCCAAAGAAGAACAGTCAATACCACACTGTGGCATAATTTACAAAATGAAACACCGCACATGCCAAGATAATTTACAAAATGAAACACCACACATACAAGAAGAACATCCTAGAACTAAAAGGTCCAGTCCCTTAATAAGCAGACCTGGATTCTGCAATCCCTTATGACTCCAAAATAAGCTTATAAAGGAATTCATCACACAATGCCTATTAAGTGGGTGGCTCATCTCTTGTAATTAAAATAGTTTATTTCTTTTTTTATTATTATGTTCAGTTAGCCACTGTGTAATGTATGCCTCTACCATGTCTGCAACTGTTTCTCTGACAAAAAGAAAGCCACAAAAGAGACAGAAGGGAACAAAGGAATACTCAGCAGGCCTGATGACATCATAGCAAGTGCATAGTCAATGTTTAGTAAGTACTTTACCGACATAATTCTTGGAACCACTCAGTGAGTAGGTTCTATCATCATTATTGAAGAGATAAGTAAACTGAAGCACAGAAAATTTAATCAGCCTGCCCAAGGTCACACAGTCAGTGGCAGAACACGGATTCAGACTCCCACAGCCTGGCTCCAGAGACTCACTCATAATCTACTCATCCAGATTCTACATATACACAGAGAAGTAAGATAGAACTTAAAGGTCACAAATTCAGCCTTCCTCCTTTTAAAAAATCATTTGTTTCTCTTTTATTCCTTCTTCATCTCCCAAGACATTGTGTGTGAGTGTCTCCTGTTCTCCTTTGCTCATTTCTGCTACTCCTGCAAAATAGAACACAGGAACTCAGCAGCCCTTCCCTAGTACCTCTTCATAGTGGCCTCCCTCCCCTCTGATCCCTGATATATCCTCTTGCACCACTAGGCTCCTCCCTTCCAAGGAGCCCATCACATGCCCTCTGTGCAAGAGCATCTGAGAAAACCCGTGCCTAGTTCAAGGGTCTGGAGCTTTGGCCAATATAGAGCTTTCTAACACACTAGAGGGTGTTTTCCTAGTTCCGAGACACAGGAAATGGACATTTCCATGTACATTTGCATCCTGCTCCTGGCACACAAGCTGTCTCCTTCTTAGGATACATTCTAAAATGACTGCTCCTTTAGCCAGCAATTCCCCACACTCATTGCATCACTACCCAAGGGCCAGGATACATTTATTGTCCTCATTTTCATTTCTTTTGCCTACAGAGAAAATAATAGCTTTCAAGAATAGGGTCTGTAAATTGACCATTATCCAATTCCATTTCCAGCAAAAATGATACCAATGCTCAGTACTTTACATGTCAACATCTCAAAGCCTAGGGCATATATTAAGAAGTAGAAACATCTGTAGGCTTTTCTAAAAAAGGAAATATATGGCATGGAAAGAACAGAGATTGCCAGAATTTGCTCACAGAATACCACAGAGGATGCAGAAATGGAATGACATTAATGGCCCCAGTCCAACTTGGATACATAATATAGTTCATATGGACATCCTAATCCTGTGGATTGAATGATGCTGCTGGTTTATTTTATTTTTATGGTTGGCTTTGCTACAAATATTGATATTTGTGATGTATTTAGAGGATATCTAAACAGCTGGTTGAAAAGTAAGTAGATTCACTCAAACTAATTCCAGTAACACTAATTAAGTAGTGAGCAGGGAAATCTGGTCCTTGAGGTTTATTGAATTTTCTGGTTGACTTGGGGTTACCAGACAACATGTCTTTGTTTCATCGTTACAGTTGAAATTTTTATTTTCAAAACTATAGCACTCTGTTTACTTGGTGAAGCACGCTGAGCATTATTTCATCTTCTCTTGTCATGTGGGAGTTCTGAAATGGCCTGCGGTTCATTTTTCTGACTATTGGCATTAACTGTAAAAAGACTTGCAGGTGTGGAAGTCTAGAATGCGGGATATCTTCCTGGGATTGTCTTAATTTCTGAAAAATTGATTATTTTGTTCCATTCTTCTTCAAAGCAGTGATTAGGTAACCTTATTTCTTTTACCACATGTAAAAATGGATGATTTAAAGATGGGTCAGTTTGAGGTTTTTTTTTAAAATCACCCCAAAAAAATGGATAGAAAATACTCTAAAACTTTGATCTTAAAAAAAAAAAATCAAAATCAAACTAATTTCTTTGCCAGTAGACAAAGGCAAAGCACAGCTCTCTTGCTTGACTGTAGTTTTGAAAAGGTGAAATCATGTTGACTTGAAAATTATATTAGCAGTTATGGAAGATCTGAAAACTACTGGTGCATTTTTTCTCCCTCAGAGACCAAGAAGACTCAGGCATTCAGCCATAGGATTTTCTCACAATATATGCTTCAATCAATCACCTGTTTTGATCTTTAGGGAGCAATGGATATATTGCCCAAATGCAGAAATTACAGTGGGTTAAATGCAAACCTCGATTCAAGTACAAGTGCCCAAGATAAATCATATTTTTGTCCTTCCCAAAAACTGATACATCTTTGTTCCTGGACATCCGTTAGCAGCCTGTAGCTCAACAGGTGTAATGTTCCATCAGCAACAGGAGGGAAGGGGCTTCAGTGCTAGACAGAAAAGAGATTCTCTTTCCAGATATGAGCTTTTTCAGAGGCAAGAAGAAAAAGAAGAGTATACACGACAGCAAATTCTACCCAGGATGCTTACTATGAATGGAAATCTGCTCTCAGCTTTTCTCAGTCCACTGCTACCTTTTATTCGTCCTCAGTGTGGCACCCCAGTATGCTAGAGCACGTCAGCAGAATGGACCTACATGTTATCACACCCTCCTCATTCCCTTTCTCCACTCTCCTGATGTGCAATAATTCCATTTTCTAAGATGAAGCCGATGAGCAAGACCAAAGTTTCCTGTATAAAGAAGAGATTCACCGTGGGTCAGACACGAGTTCTCAGGTTGGGTGACCTAGCTCTAGTAGCTCAGTGGTCTTGGAAGTTAGATTTAAGCTCTCTGTGCCTCTCTTCTCCCATCTGCAAAATGGGAAGAATGAAAGCATCTTCGCAGGTCACTGGTGAAAATGATCTGTCTATAATGCTTGGTGCCATTTCCTGGCATCAGAAGCACGCTGTAAATGTCAACTATTACCATTATTAAGCAAATTCTCTTTATTCAGCATTTCAAATTGTTCCCTCACTTTGCAGTTTCTAGCAGCACTTGAGACATGCTCATTCTCTACTCCCTCCTCTGTACATTATTCTTACAATAGACAGAAGAATCTTCATAACATCATATGGGGGTGGAAGGTAACCAAAAAGAAGGCCTTGGAACAAGGCAGCACTAAAAGGAGTAGAGAACAATTATCTCAAGCCTCCAGAAAAGCTCAGACCTGAGAAAATGGCATAATGAAAGGTAGCCGACAAAGAGAGAGAGAAAGATTAACGTAGACACCAGGGAACTGGGAATTGAAGCAGCTTACTGAAAGCATCCCAGGAGTAGGACTGGAAATGAAATGGAAATGAAAAAAGTCAGGCATCTACTCACACAGAAGACCTAGAGAGGATACCTGAGCAAGGACCACTGGCCAACCCAGCAGTCTGGGCTTCCTATTTGGGAGGATGTCATTGACATTTGTTCCAGAAAATAATTTCCTGAGGAGAAGGTCGTGGAAAACTGACAGATGGCAATGACTGCTTTGGAGCAGCAGTCTTTGGTGGCAATTTTGCTAATGTTGGCAACCTTGCTGTGTGCATGATTTGCATAAATTTCCTGCCAAGTTGAAAGTTCTTTGAGGGTTAGGGTTATACCTCCTATATTTGTACACCTGTACCAGCCCTAGAATCTGGAATGGAAGATGGCTCAGGTTAGGGACTTGGTAAGTCTTTACTGACTGTTCTACCCCTCCCAGTGAGGCAGGTAGTTGTGAGATGGAATGGTGTCCGCGTTATGGCAGTTTGAGGTGACGTAACCCTGGGGACTGTAACTATCTTAGAGAACAGTAATTATTTGGAAGTATTAGTCAAAACAAGAGAGTGCTATTCTTTGTAGCAACACAATAACCCATATTTTTAAGATGGCCCTGATATTAAGAATTTTCTTAATTAAGTTAAATTTATTTAAAATATTTAAATATTCCTTTAACCAAAATTGTTTCTTTAGCCAAACTCCGTTGACTAAATTAAAATTAAAGTATTTGTTTAGACAAGCTCTCTTATCTAGAGACCACTCTTATTTTCTGAAGTGATACCAAAATCTACCTTTTAACTATGCACCTCTATTTTCTTTGCAAAAGTATAATCTCCTTACACACTACATATAGACCAGGAATGCTCTTCCCCAAGAGCCTAACAGATTGCACTGAAGCTGGAGTTCAGAACTGACCACTCTCTAGTACATAATAGCACAACTGGCAATTCCAAGTCTCATATTCGTTTTGTGCTTAAATCACAGCCTATGAGATGTGTTCATCCTGTGAAACAGGTAACCAGCTAAGTTTAGATGTAACCATTCTTCTAAATTCCACTGTCTTGTTCAGATGACTAGTTTCCAGTGGTGATAATTATGCTGGTAGGACAGTGAAAGATGGAGGTGAATGGTGCGAGGGGTGGGGGTAAGGGGGGAAAGTGATGATTATAATTCCTTTGATGTCCTGCACTGTCCCTAGTATCACCATCCTGATTTTGCCAACAACTGAAAGGCAAGGAAGTTGGTGCTTAGGGGTATATTACAAGATACAGATGATAGAGCAAAACTGGGATTTAAATCCTTGAAATGTGACACTAGAGACCTCTCCTTAACCACAGATTCTCTGCTCCTATCACTGACTTGGGTGGGTGATACTAACTTTCTCTTCTTTTGGGGAAGGCGAAGTCTGAACATTTGTCAACTTTTGTTTTATTTCGTTTTGTTTTGTTTTGTCTTTGCTTCCAGCCATAGACTTATCTCCAAATTTACAGAGTGGATTAGGATCACATTGTCCATTTCAGGTCTATCCTCCAAGTTCCTACAAACGCTGTGTTTCTTTCTTAAAGTATCTCTCCTGCGCTGGTTCCTCTGGGGAGAAGGAAGGTGATTATGAACAAAGGGCTATCACGTGCCAGATTTGTTGTCAGGGTATTTCACTGTCTGTAAGAGTGCTTCTCCGCCTCCTGGAACCTAAGCATCCATGCTGCCACTCTAGTCACTGAGACTTCCTAAGCACGTCACAGGATTCAGTGCCTCCTGCAACAAGCTAGACATCCGTGGGGATTAGAGAATGGAATTCTGGAGAAGACACCAAGGCAGGACAGATGCCAGATATAAAACAGAGTGAGCGACAGAGATGTTGTCCTGACTTATTGAAGCTGACTATGCCTCCCTGCCTGGTACATAGTAGACACCTGGAAATTGTTTGTTGAATAAGAGATAATCTGTGCCCCCTTGACATTAGCTCCACCTCTCTTACTCCTTTCTTGCTTTATCAAAACCCATACTTGGAAGAAGGTAGGGATGTGACATTGGATGTATCTGTTAATCTGTCTAATCCTCAGATGTCCTTTCGTAAGGTAGGGATAATATTGGTATCTGTCTTGCAGGGTTGGCTGAAAGTATTAAAAGGGTTTATAAATACCAAATACACAGCAGAGTTCCTAGAACATTTTAAGTTCTAACACTACTGTCAAAGTACAAGCATTTGTACATCCATATGTTTCTTAACTTCAGGGAAAGAAGAACTATTGAGAATTAAAAAAATAATAATAAAATAGTGTTTCATCATCTCAGCGATGTTTGCTGAGGTTAAGGATCCACCCTATACTGTTTGTGATCAAGTTGTATGACTGCACTTGGGATGTAACAGGTTGTCCCGGGTATGGGGTACATAAATGCTCCCTGGAAAACATGGAAATTTGAGTGGTCACTGCTAAGTGTTTGCTAAGCAACCTGGGTCATATGGACCCAGTGTACTTATACATTCATGTATCATAGACATGCATAGATAGCTTCAGGCTCAGTCTTTTTGACAGAATCGATTTAGTAGTTACCCCAGTCTTCAATTTGCTTTGTCAGTGCAGACACCACTCAAACCTTGACCGCAAAGCTAAGGACTAAATAAATAGAGGATAAGTCACTTCAGCTCATCTAAATGATTTTGGTATGTGCTTCTCAGTTGATTTCCAATTACTAAATCAAAATAGACAAAAGCAGAACATAAGTACATGTGCATTTACAGGCTCTAGTAACTGATTTTGCCAATAACATAATGGCACTGCAGGAAAGGTTCCTGGAATCAATAAGTACCAGTTCTAATATTGCACAAAGATGTCATAGACTGTATGTAGGAGCAGCAACATCCATTGATTATGTGTACAAGTGTGTCCATACACTTAAAAAAAAACTGTCATTTTTGTCATAATAGAACCTGCCAAAGTCCTGCTTCCCTCTTTGGCTCTCGTTGACTAACACAATCTCTCAAAGTACAAGGGCTCAGTGATACACTTTTGCAAAGATGAAGCAGTGGCTAATGATGGCAATATAGCTGGAGAGAAGTGGAAACATGTTGACAGTGACTTGGCGGATTCCTTTGTCAATGAAGAGAGAAATGCACTAGGTGTTCTGACAACACCTTAAACCTCCTCAAGGAAAGTTGTTGGCACCCTATGGGCATCCAAACACCAAACAACTAATTTGATTTCATTTTACAGGGAGCCTGTCCTTCTGCTGTGGAAGGACCCCTTTCTCTAAGAGAAAGGCAGCGCACACACAATTGAGTCAGTGTTATGTGTGTGACATTCTCCAAACACATCCAGAGAAAAGCCAGATCACCACCAAACTATATTAAAATTATACTAAATCCTGTTCTAAGTGTCTCGCATGTATTAACACCTTTTATCCTCTTAACACCACTGACACTATAGTTACGTCCATTTTTCAGATAGGAACAGGTCCAGAGAGATAAAGTTACTTGCCCAAGGTCATAAAACTGAGGGGTGGCTATCCTTGTATGTCCATCTGTCCATCTTTTCCACTGCTCTACTTTGCACTCGTGTGGCTCTTTTGATGATTGCTCTTGAATTAGATCATCAGGGTTCTACACCCAGCCACAAAAACAACTGCCATTTGTTTCATCTCTTCTATGAGATACACAACTGTCTTGAGAGCACTGCTTCCTGGGGGCAAATGGTATGAGACAAAGGTAGGGCTAGCTCTCAGACAAGTTGTGAAGCATACATTTTCTTTGGAGATGACAGGTCTCAAACTATTTAATCATAAAACTTCTCAAACATTCAGAGAAGTGGAAGGAAAGTAGTATAAGCCACCACCAAGGCTGAACAACTAAGATTTTCCCCTACTTGCTCCATCTGTACCTATGTAAATTTTTGCCTTGAACCATTTTAAACTACAGATACCATAAATCTTTACTCTAAAAAATTTAGCTCATCATAAAATGCAGACATTCTCCGACCTTACCATCGTATAATTATCTAACCAAGGTCACAGTAATTCTCTAACATCATTTAGCATTCAGTTTCTGATCTCTAGTCTTCAGAGTCTCTCAGTCTTTCCTGATAGAAGGCACCCTTCCGTTTCCTCCATCTAGTTTCTCCAAACCCAATGCCTTGAACCCAGCTAAGTGCTCATATCCTTAAGACCTTGCTGTTTTCTAGAGATGAGAATTCCAGACTCCTGTCCAAATGCCTTAATTTACATCATAATTGGTCTAATCTTGAATACAAAGAGGAACAGGCAGTGTGGATGGGTCCATTAAGCATTAGTATGGCAAAGAGAAAATGTTTTAGCAAAGACTGTAAACCATCAATTTAGAATCAGGAATTTGAAAGGTATATCTCAGGATTGTTAAATCATCTTAAGCTCTTTGAACTAATCTGCATACTGAAGGGTCATTATCAATCCATCCCATTCAATGTAACAGATTGGCAATGTGTGAGACAAAAGAAGAGAAGAGAAACGTTTCTAGAGAGAACACTGAGGTTGGAAAGTATGGAACCATGAGACACCTGCTATGGTTGGGCACAGACTATGTTGCTTGGATTGGTCATGAGAGCCCAGAGTGGTAAACCAGTTTGCTATATTAACTCGGGGCCATAATCAATTTCCAGTATACTCTTCTAGCACCTCCAATAGAAGCCACTATCGTTACTCATGCATGGTGTGGTCAGGCATCTGTTCCCTCCATCTTTTATCTGAATACGAAGTCTCTTGTCTGTTCCCTCTTGTAAGCAGTGTTATTATTACTTACTATCAAGTCAAAATTCAAATGTTCCCATTTTCCCCAATACAGCTACTACTTTTGGGGTTCTGTTTATTTTTAACTCATGGTCCAGTCAAGGATCAGGCACTGCATTTAGTGTTTTTGTCTCTCTAGACTCCTCTAATCTGAAACAGTCCCACGTCTTATTTCTGTCCATTATGATACCGACATATTTAAAAAGTTCACCAGCTTTCTTTTAACTTTTAATAATTTGATCCATTTCTTTCAGACTTCCCAGTACACTGTTTTAATTACAGAGCTCTCACAATTCTGTAACCTATTCTTTGTGCTAAACATTATTAATGCTATGGCATAAACTTTCCCAAGTTTCTCCATCATAACTCTGAAAAAATAAAAAATATATATATAATCACTACCTTTGATAGATTTAAATGCCCCATTAAAGAATGCTTTAGAATTTATTTAATGCCTGTCTAGTTTGAGATTTAGATTCTTCAAAACCGCAAATATTATTTTACCTCTTCCTGAACATCTTTGTGCATATAGCTTGGTCCTTATTATTTTCTATCAATATTCTTAATACTTTTTTGTTTAAATGCTCATTTTCCTAGTATTAATTCATACGATTTACTATTTTACTTTTTTAAAAGTTTGTTATTTCTCTTGAAAAAACAACAAAAAAACCTTGAAATTTACTGTTGTTTAATGTTAATGTCTTTGCTCATAAAAATTTACTACTGTTAAATAAATGAGAAAATTAATATGCCAAATTAATATGCCAAATTAAAAATAAGGAAGGAACATTCCATCATTACAAAGTTCTAATGTTGAAACTGACATAATAGGCTCAGGTCTGAATATGAGCTGATGAGTTTTATACATCGTGGAAGCCTATGTGTGCCATTTCACTGTTACATACTCAAGCTTTACAGTCCATGCCTAATTTAGCCACAGGGGAATCTGGTCTATTAGACTGAGACCTCTTTGAGAACAGGGATATGTCTTATTCCCTCTGTATCCCCAGCAGCCAGTGTTCAACATTTAGTAGACATTTGCTTTATATTTGTTTTAAACTGAAGTTTTAGCTGATTTCTGTTATCTGTAGCAGATTCCAATCCTTCCATCTTCCAAAGCCAGTATGCCAAAACATACAGCCTCTCTGAAATACTGCATCCTTCCTCCTGAACAGAGATTCAGTTCTCAGGCTCTGTCTTTTGCCTACCAGCTTAAAATGAGTTGGACTCCAAAAAAGGAAGGAAATGTTAAGTCTTCATCTCTTTCCTCTGCTGTGGCCAGGTTTTCTCTGGTTTCTTCTCTTTGTGCCCCAAAGTCAACCTAACTGAACTTAACAACACTTGTCTCCAATGTCACATACACCCCCGCTTAAATTAAATATCAATTAATCAATCCATCAGTCAAATAAACAACCTAGCTCTGGCCTCAAGGCACTTCCTCATGACAATGGCCTTAAAGGCTCTTTCCCATGTTTTCATGCCTAAGAGAACAAGATGTTAGCAAGGGCACTGCTGGAACTATGAGATGCTTCCTCATCTAGAACCCCCACTGTAATATTGTTTTGGAATTCCACTTATCACAAACACAATCCTAATCACTCCATCAACTCCTAGCTGGTCTCCTTGCATGCACTTACTATCCACTTCTTCTCCCCAACTTATCCTTCAGGTAACTATCGGAACATTCTCTACTTCTTTCAAATATTGAACTTCTCACAGTTCATCTTCATAGCCAAAACACTACATGTAACATAAAATGTCCTTGCCAATTGGAGATTAACTTCCCTAGTCATCTTCTCCAGCATTCTTTCTTCTCTCCATGAACCCTGTCCTCTTTAAATGCTCCACACATTTTGCCATTATCTCCAAACACTCAGCCTTTTCACAAAACATGCCGTTGCCAGTGGCAGGTCCTCCACATGGAATGTTCTTCAATACCTGTACCCTTGACTTCTGGGTTCCCTGGCAGAGAAATGTCCACAATTAACTGCTCAGGATACTCCTTGCACTTTGAGACCTTCCTTGAGTTTATGATGGCACCTTCTGCCAAGCTGGAATTCTTCATGCAGACCACCATTTCTGCTCACTCTCTTTATTCCAGCCATTCTGGCTTTTCAGATGCCAACCTCAGGTCTTTGCACCTTCTATTGACTCTATGATCCAAGAATTTTCGTAGTTTTTCCCTCATCTCCTTCAAGTCACTGATCAAATGTCATCTTCTCCAAGGACATCTTCTCACCTTTCCTAGGACAGCAACCTCAGCTTAACCTCTAACCCCTTAGTCAACATTTTTTTCACAGTGTTTGTGATTGCCTGACATCAGCATAGAGATGAACCTCATTATTCACAGGTTCTCTATTTCCAAACTCCCTTACTTGCTGAAATTGGTGTGTAATTCCAAAGTGATTACTTGTGCTTTTAGAGTCATTTGCAGACATATTCAGAGCAGGGAAATATTTGAGTCATTCAATGCACACAGTCTCAGCTAAGGCTGGACAAGGTGATGCTCTGTTTTGTTTTAGCTCTAAGGGTGAATTTGTAGTTTGCTTAATGCCTAAGTTTTGCATTGTTCTGTTTTTGTCAGTGATTTTGTGGTTTAAAATAGCCCCCAAACTAAAGTGCTATCTAGTATTTTTTAGTTCAGGATGCATGTATTATTTAACTTTGTTCAGGAATGAGTTATAATTTTCTTGGCCATGAGTTCAATGATACTGACCAATAATATATATTAAATAACGCATCTTCAAACAGAAGCAAACGTAAGTCAATGTTATGTCTTGATTGGTTGATAAAATTTTGTGGTCAGAGTCTCAGAGGAACCTAACCTTGTATTTCTCCTAGGAGCAATGGTTCACTATTCCATAATTCAATGTTTATGGCAACTTTATAGAATATAACAGCAAGTAACAAGAATTGGCTGCATTTACCTTTTTAAAAAAATTATCTGTCTCTCTCCACTAGGGTAGAAGCACCATCAGAGTTTGTGCAGCTCTGTAACGTGGCTAAATTTCCCTGCCATATGTTTGTCACATAGTAGGTGGTCAATAAATATGAGCTGAATTGCACTGAAGCAGGAGTCGTTCAAAGATAGAGAGTATTATCCCCTATCTCTGAGCCATTGGTTTTTAACTAAACTACCATTGGCACACCATAAGCTCTTAGTAATGGTAGAATAAAGAAAATAGAAATGAATGAATGGACTGTGAATGTCCTACCCCAAAAATAGCAAGACCTGGATTTTAGCTAGAGCTTTTCATCCAGAAACACTAAGTACTCCTCTGCTACTATTTTGTCACTACTGCCTTATTTGTAACATTATCCTTAAGACAGGCTTTCATGCACAGCTTCAGTCTTGGAGGCACCACTGCATCCATAATACGCTCCAGAATGCTCATATCTGTAACAGACTGAAATTGCAAAATACTCAAAAGCTTTTTCAATGCCCAGGCAAAGTGTATAACTAGAAAAAGGAGGAATCTATGATGCAATAATTGAGTGCATCCTTTTTGTTTCTAGGACAAAACATATACAACCTCAATTAAGCTACCCAGATTTTAACTTGGCCAAGCTTAAAGATGTTTCCTAACAGAGACCTAGTCTATTTGCTTCCAAAACATCTTCCAAGAACCACATAAACCTCTGCTTGATGCTTTACATCTTAAAAAACAAATTAAATTTCTTAAAGAAACACTAGAATGTTTATTGACCATTTTCATGGCAGAATTGAAAATTGATTTCTCAATTTTAGCTAGGCTGTTTTGGGCCTTTGTGGCTGCTAAAAGGGGAAGACAGAATACCATGATTTAGAAGTTACAAATGAAATCTAAGGAGCAATAGCTTTGTACAGGATAGCAACGAGTGGGGCATTGAGTGGGGGTGGGTGAGAGGGGGAAGCTTGACAAAATCAACAAAGTTCCCACGTGTTCTGTGGTGGGAGTGGGAGGTGAGGTGAGGCCATCAGAACTCTCCTTCTCTCCTAAAAGGCTCCTAGATCTGACAATGACTTCAGAGAGCAGAAGCCTCTCTGCAGTGATTCTTCAGTACCAAGACTTATTTGGTATCACACACTTACTAGAACCAGGGAAAACAAGGGTTTGTTCCATTCTTACACCTGCAGTGGCTAAGGTCTGAGACACACCCTCGCTGTGCTAAGCATGGCAAAGGAAAAATAGAAAAGCCATGAGACAGTAGAGCAGGGACACCTAACTAGTCTGGAAGAGGTTGGGAAAGGCTCCCTGAATCAAGTGACTTTGAGAAACTACAAAGAGAACAAGGAGTAGGAGCTAACAAGTTTAGGAGAAAGCTAGCAAACATTGTAGGGAGGTACTTCAAGTTGAAGATTCAGTTTCAGAACCACCGATAGCTTCCCCACAACCTCTCAGTCACCATTGCCCTACCTTGGCATTCAAGGCCTTTATCAAGAGACTCCATTAGGAATCTAAATAACCATAGGGAGTGTGCCTTGTTCATCACTATCTTCAGTGTCTTGAACTTGGTATGGCAGCATGCATATTTACTGAAATAATTATCGGGACCCTCTTATCAACCTTCAGTTCCAGAACTGACACCCCTCTCCTTGTACGTTGATATGGACATGGTATACTTTTAAACCACCAGCATCCTTCTTATATTTTCCCATGGGCACTCCCAGATGAAGTGCCCATTTCACAGAGAAGCCTTCCCAGACTTAGTACAAGACACCCGCATTCAAGACAAGGGTTAGTTAGCCCTCATCAAATATCTTTAAACACTTATCTCAGGCCCTATAATCATTTCCCCAACTATAAAACAAATTCCTTAACAAAAGGGACTATACCTGACTCATATCTTTGTTTCTGATGAAAATGGAGCAAGCACTTTGCACACTTTTTCTAAGGATTTCTAGAATGTTGCTTCTCTGTTTTCTTGAACCGGATTAATATTGTCTGCTAATATGGTAGACTGGTCCAGTTACCCATTAAACGACCTCTCTCATTCAATGTTGGGGAAGGTACCAGTTTGCTTTGGGGGCCCCTCCCAGTGGGATTCTAACCTATGATCTCCTGCCTTATGCTGATCACGTTACAGAGGAAAAACAACAAAGGAAATACCAAGCCCTTGATGATGGCGCAGTCTTCTCTAAATGTTGTCAAAGAATCCAAATTTACAATGAAAGAGAATCGAACAAACAGCTTGCAAGCTTCCAAGCCTATTTTGCAAGATTAGCATGTATTAAAGTGACTGGTATTTACCGGGTGCTAAATAATATTTTATTAGATGAATGGTTGGATATATAGACAGAAATTCAGATTCTGGATCTTTGGTGACTAGATTAGAATTACTGGTGATGTGGAATCCTGACATATTTAGCTGTTGTATTTTCACCCCTGCCAAGTTCTTCGTGTCAAGAAGTCCAGCTAACTAACATAAAGACAAATACTCCAACATCCTCCTGACAAGTCGCTGCAGTAGAGCTAGAGGAGAGACAGAGAAGTTGTAGAAAAGTCTTAGATTTTCTTAGATCAGTGTTCAACTTGCACAATTGTGAATGCCTCATTTTTTGGTAATCATATTCTCCATTCTTGGGTTTTCCAACCTTTTGGCTGAGTAATGTGCTACTTTTAGATGACAATCCATTAAAAAAAAAAAAAGTGTAGGTAAAAACATAGTATAGGAATTTTACTAGCTCTTTTGAAATTCTAAGTGGAAATTAGCAATTGAAGGTAACATATACTTACTTGCCCTTAAGTAATGGGCTAAGGACATTTACTAATGAAACAAACAAGCAGGAAACAAGCTAGTGAGCACAGAAATAAAGCTTAAAATATTTCCTTTTGTTTTAGTAACTGTAAACTATATATGAAAAATTTCATCCATTTCAGGTATTTTTAGGGACACCTGGGTGGCTCAGTCGCCTGCCTTCAGCCCACGTCATGATCCCAGGTCAAGATCCTTCAGCCCAGGTCATGATCCTGAGGTCAAGTCCCACATCGGGTTCCCTGCTCAGTGAAGACCTGATTCTCCCTCTGCCTGTTGCTCCACCTGCTCATTCTCTCTCTCTCTCTCTGAGACAAATAAATCAAATGTAAAAACAAAAAAAGTATTTTTAACAAGCAACAACTGCAAATTATGGTTGACAAAGCAATGGCAGGGGACAGGGGAGGCACAGATACCACTTAGAATAAGTCCATAGAAAAGTCCGTTTGAGCCAAGTTTTATCAGGCAATAAACCAGTGTTTCCAAGTTTGATAAGCTTTCAAAGGATGGAAGTAATAAGCAGGACTAACATTTAAGAAATAACCACCTGGCCTCTTTCCTTTGACTTGCTCAAGGTTTTAATATGATTTTGAACCTGGTACAAAAAAAAAAAAAAAATAGGCATTTATAATGCCTGGAAGAGAGCTCAATACCTAATATGTGCTCAATAAATGAAAAATAAATTCTGAAAGAGATTTAAAGTGAATAAAAAAATGAAACTTTACTTAACAACCTCTTTAAAAAACAAAATATCTGACTAAATTAAGGTAAGCATCCTACAGATGATTATGCTGTCACATGGGGCAAGTGTTTTTCAATGGATCAGGGTTCATGCTGTTCCTTAGTATCTCACATTGATCCACTTTGCTCATTTGTACTTTATGCCCAGCCACTATAGGAGAATTCCCTCTTAGAGAATCATGAAGCACAACATTATGTTAATAGTCTTGAGAAGTCCCACACATGTCCATGTGTACACAAGAAAATGTGTGTCAGGCATATATGTAGAAACAAAATTGCCCAGTCAATGAATGCTATGTGTATCCTCCGCTTTTCTAGGTCTTTCCAAATGGTTCTTACATGGCAATTATACCAACTTCCACTCTTACCAGAGTGGTCTAAGAATCCACACTTTACACCCTCACTAGTACGCGTATCAGTGCCAATACATTTTTTATTTTGCAGCGGCTAGGCATGAAATGCTGACCCTTTATTGTTTTAATTTGCATTTTCCAATTGTTGAAGCTGAGCATTTTTTGAGTGTTTTCTTAATCTACAAATTACTTTTTGAGATCATTTGATTCATTTTTTTAAAAAATTAGATCTCTGATTTCTTAGTTTGTATACATTAAAAATTTTGTTTAATAATCCTTTGTCACTTAATTATACTGCAAATAATTTCTTATAGTTTATAGTTTTTTATCATTTACCTTTACAAATGATATTAATTTTCAAATTGCATTTATTCCAGCATTGTTTGCGATTGAAAACAATTATGAAGTAAGTAGGGCCCATCAATTTTAAAAAAGAACTAGAAACTTTTGTTATGCTGATACAGGAAACTATATAGTAATTATGATTACCAAATCAACATAAATAAGTATTAAAACCACAATGTTATATGAAAAACAGGCTGTAAATGAATATGCACAGTAATACCATTTTTGTACAATTGAAAAAACACAAAGCAAAACTCCCTGAATTTTACGGGCAGCTACACACGCTGTAGCAGCATGACCCTCGCTGGAAAAGATGCCCACATCAGGGTAACAGGCTGGGATAGGAGAAGGAAGGAAGCACTTGCAGTGGGGGTGGGGAAGTAGGGAAGGCTAGACGGTGTTTTTCTGTGGGTGGATGGAGGGGCACTTGAAATAAAGATGTAAATATATCAATGTGTTATTTTCAAGACTGTGATAAACTATTGTCTACACTTTCTGTGGCTATTTGAATCACTTCATACATACACTGATGTATATATATATATTTATATATATATACATACACTGATATGTGTATATATATATATATATTTTATATGCATTTAAATTTTTAACAAGATCTCACAGAAATATATGGAATATTGTCAGTGAACTACACAAGTTCCTTATTATGTAAAAAATAAAGAAATAAAATATGGGTAGAGAACAGAGGCTTATTTAATCTTACTTATTCAAAATTATATATTTATTTACTTATGTTTCCCATAATTCAGTGTTTCTTATAGTATCCATAAGACTCTTTTTCTTCTCCATTTATTAATATTTTTTTCTTTACTTCTATAGCTTGGGTTTTAAGTGTTCCAGGGAACACAGTGAGAAATGAAACCTCCGTGAAACAAAAAGACTCATGAGAAATTAAAGAGAAAACAAGTAGTTCACCTGTAGTAGTTCAAGTTAATGTAGTTCAAGTAGTTCAAGTTAATGTCAAGCCCACTTTGATTTTGACAAAACAACAAGAGTAAGATGGAATGTCTTACGTTTTAAAGGAGAAGTATTCGTTCCAAAAGCTAGAACCCATAATACTGCCTCATCATGAACATCAACTCTTATTTAAAAATTCTAGAGGGACCCTGCTGTATATTCTTAATGTTCCTTGTAATTTTACAAGAAAATCTTGTAACTTTACAAGAGAAAAAATTCTAACTATTTAAAAATACTAAAAGTAACATTTCCTTAGAAAGTGTTTCACTGCACAACTATTTTGAGCTAAGCAATTTTCTTTTCTAGGCCATAAACTGCATTGGTATTCAAATAAATGGAATTATCAGACACCACTGGTACTTATCTTATTTACTCATTAGGCCAGAACATTTTAAAAATAAACATTATAATACATTGGGTATTTCTCTGAAAAGCACATAAATCACCATTCCAGGACCTACACAACTCCATTAGCATTTTGCTGCAAAGTTCCCCAGCTATTCTGCCAAGATGGCATGAATTGAAGCTAATCATTTGTATAGAGTTTTGTAATTTAGAAATACCTTTACCCATTATGTTGCCAAATGAGAAACTGAAATATTTCATACATTTATCCCATTAACAGGCAACAAGGTAACAATTATTCTAACCATTTCTATAAAGGCTCAGAGAAGTTCAATGTCACTGGACTGGTCAAGTCACACTTCAAGTAAGTGGACAGAGCTAAATCAGAACCTGGGTCAGGTGAGTCCAGCTGCAGCATGGTCTTCCTACTGTGGTCTGGAGAGCAACCTATAGATTCAAACATTAGTCCCATTTTGGAACGCTGGTCCCTCTGAGACTCAAACCTGTCCTGTGTAAGGCAGTGATTATAATAGCATTCACCTCAAGGCTTACATACACAAGAAGATAATCCATGCCAAGCATCAGTGAATTTCCATTACTATTATTATCATTTTGAATTTTTTACAACATAAGCTCATCTTCATGATGGTTTAGTGCAAAACAATGCTCAGCTTTACAATTTAAGGACAATATTTTCTAACTTCCTTATTCTTTTGTGAAGACTTTTGTGGAGAAATTGGTGTTTTCAAGTAACCTGTTTAAGGAATTTCAAATATGTTTTGCTTTTTTCACTAGACAGTTATGCTTATATGGATAATAGTCACACAATAATTACATGATAGTGGTAAACTCAGATATTTAGGTCATTAAACCTCTGGATTTTTTTTTTGATCCCCCCCCCTTTTTGCTGAGAATAATTATTATATTACCATTTGACAAGACAGGCTGTGATTATTTCTAACAACTATCTACTGGAGTTTTTTAGCTATGACAGTATAAATAGACTTTGGAGTAAAGAAAACATTTTTAGAAAGTTTTTCTCCTTATACTCAAACCAAGCATATCAGTGAAGACAGTGAAGGCTCTGTTAACAGTGGGGCATTACTGACACCATGTATTTATCAAGGACAACACAGCATGACCCTGCTCATGACTAGATTTTCCAGAGGACCTCTGTGTTTCTTTAACCTAGTTCTAGTTAATAAATGCAATGTGATTTAATAGAGGAAATGAGTCAGAATCTTCTAATCTGAATTTACCAGGTGGAGAGTCTGAATTTTTAATCCAGGAAATAAAATCTGTCTTTATGGATGGTGTACACACGTATCTACGTATCTGTAATATACTAGCTGCGTTACCTACTCAAAGTTCAGCTACAAACTCTTAGTATGTTACTGTGGCTTCTCCAGTCTCCTGAATTCCCATATGAATCCCTACTCAGGAGGTGTGGAAGAATTCTTGTTACTTGTTTATAATAAATGAACAATACTACTTAGAATAAAAAACAGTAAATAAAATAAGCCATCAGTAAATGCCACTTAACAGTTACTTTGTGTCCAACAGAAGCTGATGCAAAACTACTAAGATTTAGTGAATAAAGAACATGTCACATCACAGTAGTTGTATTAGTTGATGTTGAGAGCTAGAGTGTAATACTTCAAGATCTTGTTGTCATTTCCAGCATGAGGACAGGAAAGGGTCTGACTTGCTCATCATCTGCTCGTCAGTGCCTAGCCCCATGTCTGGCATATGGAAGGCAACTGATGCGTATCTGCTGAATGAATGAATGAATGAATGAATGAGTGAATGAATGAGTAGAGCTGAGTTCTAGAATTACTGTACCAAACAGAAAAGTAATTGATTATTTAAAGAAAACAAACAAAAAAGGTATGCATGGTAAGATTTAAGTGAGCCTCAAACTTTGATGGAAGTCGTTCCATAAATTACCATTTATAACTTATTTATAACTTACTGACGATAACTCTGGGCAAGTCGGTCACCAGTAATTTGATGGTGTGAATCGTAACTGAAGAAGGCACTGACCTAAACTGAAATCGGTCACCATGACCCAGGACAGACCTGTCCCAAGCAATGGCCATTTATTATGAGAAGGTTTGGGAGAAGATCATACAACAAAATATACTGCAACGTGGGTGGGCCCTTTCAGCTTAGGGTCAGCTGATTAGAAAGCACAACATCCACTAATTAATTTACTAACCATTATAAACCTTAAAGAGGGAGGTTGGAGACATCGCAGAATAGAGAGCACAGATGGCTTGAGAATAGCTGGGCACTGCAGAAGTTAGTAGACAAAACCTTAGAAAGAATCAAGGAAATCCAGAGTGATGTGTGTTCCTCAGTGGGGCATGGTTCCATCTTGACATTCCACCCAAGTCATCCCAGATCTAAGTCTGTTTCTACATTTGCAAGTAAGATCATTGCTATAACTAACTCTTATATTTTTTTTCCAGGCCCTGCTGCAAAAAAGAAGTATGTCAGTTATAATAACCTGGTTATCTAACCTGTTTCATTCCATGGAACCATGGAGGAGGAAGACCCTCAGTTATTTTGTCACCCAACCTGGCATAGGACTCTTTTGGTCCTGCCCGCTGCCTATCACTGGAGGAGCATCCCCAGCCAGGAGACCAATGTTAGAGGATCCAAGTGTCCTACACAGCTGCTTTATGAAATATTCTTACTTTATCTTGGCTTAATAAGTCACTGGTATCAGCACTGCCAACTCGGCTGCAATTTTGGACCTTCCCTGCCACAGGGAGTGTTGAGACTCAAGTCCCACCCAGGCTCTTTAGGATGAACCACCGAGAGCCACAGTGAACGTTTTGGGGCTGACCTGTCTTTCTACGTATGTACTTCCAGACTGCAAGTTTTGAAATTTTCTGTACAGTTTGTGAGGACTTTTGCACTTTGCCATCTGATGTTGTACCTCGGTTCACTGTTTGTTTTCGAATGCCTTGTTTCCATAGAGCCCTATTCTCTCAGACGGCAGAATATGTGGGAAAATTTTGCAACAAGTTAAATGTTAAAAAGATCTCGGCAGACAAAAAAAAAAAAAAAGAAAAAAAAGAAAAGAAAGAAAACTAAAACCATGTATGTAATGACTGTATAATTATGATTATAATACCACTGCAAATCATGTTATTTTTTTTTAAGACAAAAAAGATATTTAAAGACCAAAAACTGTGCTGAGAAAGTATGCCCCACCTATCTTTGGTATGAGGATAGGTCCCATGAAAGGAAGGTGTTGGCTGAACTGAATAGAGTTCTTGCTCTTTGGAATGCATGCCAGTAATGTATTTTACAGTACATGTTAATAATTTATGTTCAATATTCGTATTTGTGTTCTCTTTTGTTATTTTAATTAAGGTATATGGATATTTTGCAATAATTTTAATAATGATTAAGCTATTTGAAGAAAAGAATACAGATTTTTCATGTCTTGAGGTTTTGTTCATGCCCCTCTATGACTGACCAGTGTGATAAGGACTTTAAAAAAAAAGCATGTATGTTTTTTACTGTTTGTAATAAGTACTTTCGTTAATCTTGCTGCTTATGTGCCAATTTAGTGGAAAACACCCTTGCTGAAAAATTCCCCCTTTCCATTCTCTTTCAATTCTGTGATATTGTCCAAGAATGTACCAATAAAATACTTTGGTTAACTTTTTTATTTCCTGAAATAAATATTTTTAGTTGTTTATCCCCTTTTAGTTATAGCTTATTTCATGAAGTCTTAAGTCAGGGAATACTGAAAACAACCAAACTTGTTAAAGAAACAAGCCTTAGCTCACAAGTGAAGTTATATCTGAAATTAAAATGATAAACCTATAGGGGCTCAATGCTCTCATAAAAAAGGAATATCACAAAGCTCATGCATTTTGTTTCCTTAAAATCAAAGACCAGACAGCCTTCAGACACTGACTCAGTAAGTTACCCATCAAAAATAACCAAAGTGTGCCTAACTGAACATAACAATAAAAAATTAACAATAAAAATTAAAAACTGCAGAAATGAAAAAAACGGTCAAAGGGAAGAGAAAAAAAGGAATATTAGCTTCAATAAACAATCTGGCGGCAAGTGAGTGAAAAGATAAATATCTCTGTGAAACTTAATCAAGGACCTAAGTAAAGATTACTACAACAAATCTATACGTCCAAATAAATATGGTGGCCATGTTGACAGCAAGATTAAGATTTGGGGTTCCCCAAATTCATATGTAAGAAACACCCTCATGGATAAACTCACACTCACTTGGGTGTCATGAGCACAAAAGAGTATCAATTTGTAGAGGGTGACTCTGATCTTCAGCACAAGGGAAGGACCCAAAATCCATTTCAATGGATTTAAATGGCCCATTGTGGATCCACTTGTGACTGATTTTCTACTGTGTCTAGAATCTACCAAACTCTTGCTGTTCTCTTGGCCCAGGAAATTTGTATACAAAGCTAGAAATCTTATTTCAGTATCATCCTGAGAAAAATTAAAGTATCTCCCACCTTTTCCAATCCCTTAAATACCCTTCACACAACAGGTCAATGAGATAAAAAGCTAATTACAGCAGATATGAGTTTTGGATTATAAACACTTTCAAGTAGTAGAGCCAAACAACCGAGCGTGTGACCTGGCTCTCCTTTTGCTAGCTATTCTGGGGGAAAGTTACAGACACATTCTGAATCCTCCATTTTCTCCATTGGAAAACAGATTAATACTGTGGTGTATCTCATAGACTTAGGAGGATTAAGAGGGGGAAAAAAAATCACGCCAAGGGTTTAGAACACTGCCTGGCCCTGGTTAACCTGCCACCTATATTTGCCAGCATCTGTACCACCACGGTTTTTAGAGCTTGTCTTAAAAATCAGATGGAGGGCTTTCTCCTTCCAGATTTGCAAACACAATCTGTAAAAGAGTGCACGGTAAGCCAGGCTGACTTCTGGCCACGTAGGAGAAACAATTTATTTCACCAAGAAATCACATAATGGCCTTTCCCAACGATTCTGATGTATGAGCAAGAGTGCAGGTGAAATAACAAAAGCAGTTCCACTGAGGAGTGGAAAGAGCTACTGCCAAGGACCTTTACTCTGCCTCTGGATCCTTGGGGTAGAATTGAGATTAACAGTGATCAAGACAATGTCAAGGATAAAAGGTAAACCTACAGCACTAGAAAGGAATTGTTACTTATATGTGTTATATACATTATATATGTATATGTACATTTAATACATATCATTTCCTTTATATGCGTCATATACCTTATGTATATCATGTGCATTACAGTATATGCTTTATATACTTTAATTTATAATCCTCAAAAGACAGTTCTAATCATGTTCCATAACCTCCCTTCCCAACAAGGTAGCTGAGTTGAAGTGCGTCTATAACCCTAGGACAGATGTGATAGAAAACGGACCAATAGCAGGCAGCAGAACGAACGTCCCTCCAGGTCTCCCTGCTCTTCCTCAAATATACTGAGCATAGGTAATGCCTGTTCTCTTGCCTAGCACTAACTACCTCCATGCAGCCACACGACCCCACTGCCTCAGTATTTCCAGTTTCTTAAACATCATCACATCAGAGGTCTTTTCGGAGCTCATCTAACGGAACAGCCCGCCTCCTCCCCCCACCCCAGAGAATCCACTCACTTGCTTTATTTATCTGTTTCTTCATCTTTGTTGGTCCTTTTCAGCAATAAGTACTAGGAGAAAAGCTATACTGTCTGTTTGCTTCCTTGTACTATCCCTGCACTGAGAGCAAGTTTGGACAAGGAGCAGGCATTCTGTAAATATTTCTAAAGCAGTCAGCAAAGGGAAGAACAGGAGAACACGGAAGGAGGGCTGGAAGAGTCAGTGGAAAGAGGGGCTGGAGCTGGGTCTCTAAGGGCAGGGAAGACCCAGGTTATCCAGAGGAAACTACCGGTGAGACCTGCCCTTTGTACTCTCTGCCTTTGTGGAAAAGGAGAGAACAACACCTCCCATGAAGTCCTTCTTTTCATCAGAATGGGAACCAGTCTTGGGATGCGGGAATCCAATACATGACTGGATATGCTACATCAGAAACACTTCCATCTGAAGGAGGGAAGAGACAAGATAGCAAGCAGGTACTCCATTCAGAATCACAACTCCTATGTCAGAGGAAGAATCAGCTATGGAATCCTAGGCAATCCACATGCTCCCGGGGCCCTTCATGTCCTCATCTTACAACATCAACAGGACAGAGATTCAGATCTTTCCATCCATCAGGCTCCTGTACATGAACTTGCTCCAAATGTTAACTTCACAATCGAAATGCGCTAACCTCGTCTGAACACAAAAACTTAACAACAGTGCTAGAGGTGGGGTGGCTGGGGTCCAGGTGCAGAAGAAGCGTCCCTTCTTTGCTGTCATCATGATTCATGCCAAAGGTACCTGGTACCACTGTTGGCCACCACTTCACACAGACAAAAACAATCAGGCTCCAATGGACTCAAATCCTCAACCCCTCCTCCAGTTGCCACTGCTGTACTATTTCTCATTTGATATTTTTCTTCTATAAATTATCCTTTTGTAAAATTTGCTTTATCATGCCCTCAGATGAGTATCTGTTTAGATCCTGATATTTGTATTGGTTCCCTACCCTTCCAGTCATCACAGTAGTGATCAATGCTGCTTTACTAGCTCTCAGCCAAGGTAGTGATAATATTCTGGAAAATGACAGAGCCCAGAGCAGGGCGTTAGAGGTTTCCATCAAAGACCCATGATGAGCCTGACTTTGGTGCATTAATCAGCATTAGGTCAACAGAAGTATGGTTATTGCTCTAATTAGAAACCCCCAGGGGGCGCCTGGGTGGCTCAGTGGATTAAAGCCTCTGCCTTTGGTTCAGGTCATGATCCCAGGGTCCTGTGATCTAGCTCCGTATCAGGCTCTCTGCTCAGCAGGGAGCCTGCTTCCTCCTCTCTCTCTTTCTCTCTGCCTGCCTCTCTGCCTACTTGTGATCTCTTTGTCAAATAAATAAATAAAATCTTTAAAAAAAAAATAAAGAAACCCCCCAAAACTGTAGGAATGATCGTCCTGTGTTACTTTCTTTTGGCTAATAAAACATAAGAAGAAATAAACCAGAGCCAAGGACATTAGTCATGGCTTGCAACACACTGCATCCACACTATTTCTGAGTGTCACAAAACCTAAGAGACCAACACTTCTATGACTCCATGAACCATGAGTGGCTTTGGGGCTTTCTTTGTTTCTCTCTTAATAAATAAGACATCGCCTTGATCATCTTCCCTGCAATCCTGCCATGGAATCAAATCAAGTTCAGAAGTTATTCCCAAGGTCTTCCCCATCAGAAGTTCTGGCTGTGGTGTACCACCTCCAGACTCCGGACACACTCTCCAGGACTCCTCAAGGGGAGAGGGGAGGACAGGGCATGCCTTGGAAACTACAGCACAATCCGAATATCTTTACTCTCCCAAACTCAACACAATGGCCTGGGATCACACAATGGTTACTGACCCTGCTTTTGTCCTACTGCGTTTATTTTATTGGCTAAAAATTAACCCAAGTATTGTCAAAAGAGTTGTATGGGCAATTCAAGTACCTAAGGCTTACAGAACACCTGTTTCTCTCATTCACATGGCGTTCCTGACATCTGCCTTTCTTTGATTCCAAACCTTTACTTTGTGTCTCAAGTGTCAATGTGTTTATCCTGGCTTTTTTGGTCATTCCCCCCCCCCTTTTTTTTTTAAAAGAAATTAGTAAATCAATAAAGTGGAGGCAAAATACAAATCCTGATTTCTCTCCTTTAACACTTTTATCTTATACAACTGCTTCCCAAACTTGAATGTGCCTATCAATCAGTCACCTGGGATCTAGTGAGAAATGTAGATTCTCGGGGCACCTGGGTGGCTCAGTGGGTTAAAGCCTCTGCCTTCGGCTCAGGTCATGATCTCAGGGTCCTGGGATCGAGCTCCGCATCGGACTCTGCTCAGCAAGGAACCCGTTTCCTCCTCTCTCTTTGCCTGCCTCTCTGCCTACTTGTGATCTGTCTGTCAAATAAATAAATAAAATCTTTAAAAAAAAATGTAGATTCTCTTTCAGCAGGAAGGGTCCAAGTTTCTGCATTTCTAATAAACTCCTTGAGGATACGATGACACTGCTGGTACCTGAATTGGAGTTAGGTTCTTGACCCCGATTGTACATTCAATTCAACAGAGAGTCCGTTTTAATTGCTCTGGGGACTTTTTTTTTTTTTTTTCCCTTTTCCTCCTGTAGCTTCCCATGTGTAGGGTGGAGGATTACTGTTCTAATCTAGTGTGTTTTGAGATTTAGTGAGCATCGGAGTTCCCTGGAAGGTTTACTGAAACACAAAATGCTAAGTTGTTCCCTCCTCTACAAATTTAACACAGTAGTCCAGGGTGAGAGCTGCTAATTGACATTTCTAACACTCTTCCAAGTGATGCTAATGCTGCTGGTCCAAGGACCATACTTTGAAAACCATTGGTCAAATCTAAGGGACTGTAGGACTTTTCTCATGTTCTGGTTTTGAACAGACAAAAGGCTAAAACAAAGCAAAAAATACTTTTATCAGCTCTAACTCATTTTGTACCCCTGCATGCATTCCGAATTTTAGGCTTCGAATACTACTCTTAGAGGTCACTATTTTGTGATGGTCTGCATCCAGCTTTTGCATAAATTGGCTGAAAACCAACTCAATGGACAGTTTACTAACCCACCCACATTTGTCTCTTGGAACCATTTTTCTCTCCTTTCCTGGGATCCTGACCAGAGATTCAGAATTCTGAGTGTCTTCTCCTGCTCTCAGGTCTGTCATCTTCCAAGTTCTGATCTTGGGTTCATTACTATATTTTGACATTTTGCAGTCTGTCTGTCCAAAGCCCCTTCTGTCCAACTGGCTCTGTATGGGCAGGCTGCTACCCCCCAGCTCATGAGCTCAACTGATATTCGTGTTTTTCCCTGTTTTCTTCACCAGGTCTTCCCTGCTGATATGAATTTGGTTCAGAAAAGAGATTCTTTTCTCTTCACTGTCCCTTGAGTGTTATAATGGGCAGTGGTTGACCATTCAATCAACCATTTGAGCACCTGCTATATACCAGACACTGCTCTAAATTCTTAGGGACAGCCCAGTAATAAGCCAAATCTCCTGTCCTCAAAAAGTATGCATTGCAGATGAGGTGTCCAACATTGTGCAGATGCTGCACTTCTATCCAGGGTGAGCTCTCTTAAATAGGACATACGACCAGATTTACCGTACAGCACTCCAACCCAAATCTATCTTCTCTCACTGCCTTTTTCCTTTCCCCCCACTACTCTTTCTTCTGCTTAGAAAATGTGGACATGCTGACTCTTTATTTTGCTTGCTGTTACTTGGTGTTTTATGTTCCTCTGAGCTCCAAGAGGATATGGAGATCCAAGCAGGCAGATCCCCAGCTGTGTTTACACCTGGTTCCATAGTTGCAAAACTGCATTTGCCTCTCAACTGCAGGGATCTATTCACTACAATAAAGGAAAATCCTAGGGAGAAATTATTCTAACTTTGAGTCAGCTAGCCAGCGAGCAGCATCCATTGTTAGAGTAACAATAAAATAAGTAAAATAAAAATAAGTAAAAAAAAATATATTTTTTTTACCTTCTCCTTTGAACAAATAGCTTTCCAGCCTGTTCTGCACCTGGCTACTGGGCTGGACAATGACAGAGTTCATCTGGGTGACTGTCTTCCTCCCAGTGGACATTTACTTCCAGAGAAATTGGGGCAGGCAAATCATACTGGCCCTTGAGCCAAGTGGAACAGGACTGCCCTTAATATCTGCCAGACATTGCGTGCATAGACCTAGCATAGAGCTAAGTTCATCAGGTACTTGGCATGTGCTCAGCACTGTGTTCAGCAACTCAAAGTCACCTCATTTAACCTTAAATAGATCTCTGTGTGGGAGAAGTTGGCATTATCTTCATGTTAATGGGTAGTAAAAGGAAAGAGAGAGTGGTAGAATAATTTCCCTAAAGTCACGCCATTGGTAAGTAGCATTTGAACCCATATCTCATTGACGCTGGAGCCAAAACTGCTAAATGCTAAATTACAATGCCCAAAATATGCTTTCTTTTCACTCTAAAATAAGAAATGCAATCACCATAAGCAAAATCAGTTCCTAACCAGAATGAAATAGGATTTGGACAGGGTAAGTGTGTTATGAACAATACATAATAATTGTAATAAGATAGACTATTAAACAGTTTTAAAAGTGATTCAGAAGAATGCTGTAGAAAAATGCTCTTAATGATTTTCAAGATGATTCTATCCACATAAATGCACATATACATGCTACGATAAAGCTTGAAGGAAAAAATACAAAATAAGCTATGCAATTGTGAATTATTATTTTTTACTCTTAAATTTTTCAACTTTCTGTTTTCTCTGCAATGAGATACGGTAGATTTAAAGGGAGAGAAGTTAATTTGAAAATCATCCTATGGGTTTCTGCTAAGTTGGCAAAGTAGCACAGCATGATGCTGGCTCCCCACTTGAAATCATTTCTGGACATAACATAGAGCAGCTCTTCTGGACCCTGCATTTACACTAGAACCTCCTTTGGGGTTTTTGAAAAATACTGACCCACAGGCTCCACCCCAGACTAATTAAAGCAAATTTTGGAGGGACACCTAGATACTGATGTATT
Organism: Mustela erminea; assembly: GCF_009829155.1. Taxonomy (NCBI): domain Eukaryota; kingdom Metazoa; phylum Chordata; class Mammalia; order Carnivora; family Mustelidae; genus Mustela; species Mustela erminea. The sequence continues at coordinate 49,964,580 of NC_045614.1, forward strand.
TTTAACCCTGTCCCCCTACAGTGTGGTTTTGAGAGAAACACAGATGTTAGGGATTAGGACTTGCATGGATACTAGGAATGATGAACCGTCCCACCTGCCTCCCCCTGTGCCCAGCACACAGGACCAAACTGAGAGCTCATACTCCCAACTGAGCAGAATGAGAGCCCAGAAGTGGATCTTTTCCATAGAGATGAAAAGAGCATTATGTCTGTAAAAAAAACCTGGAACACTTGTTTGTATTATACACAACATAATCAATCCAAGATAGATTTTAAGGATATAAGTGTCAGAAGTTAAAAAAAAAAAAAGGACTTTAAGAGAAAATACAGGGAAGTGTCTTTCTCACCTTGGCTGTAAGGAATGGTTTCTTAAGAACAGAAGGCTAACCACAGAAGAAATAATTAATAATTTTGATTATATTAAAATTCAGAATACTGTTCAACAAAAGATACTTTAAAGAAAGTGGAGGTTAAAAAAATAATCTGTAAGAAGATATTTAAAATGCATACACCAACAAAGGGTTCATATTAGAAATATGTATTAGGAATCAGTGTACATGTACACACAATGTGAAATCCACATAAATGTAAATAAAAAGTCACATGTATCCTGCAAGTAAGATAAAGACAGATACTCACTTGTGGAAAGAACAGACATTTCACAGAAAAGGAAATCACATGACTGTGGAGCAAAGAGAGAGATGCTCAATTTCATTCGTAATCACAAGCAAACTGAGATCACAGTGAGAACGTTTGACACCCCACCCTACCCAACTGGCAATGTCAGGGAAATGTGAGTAAAGGAGAGCTCATATATTGCTGATTTGTGTTAACTGCTACAGCCACTTGGACAAACTATTTCTACTTCACAGTTGAATATCTATGTTCTTTATGGCCCAGCAGCTCCACTGCCTTATAACAACTCAGAAAATATCTTTCTACGGATACCCCAGGATACACATAGAGGATGTTCATAGGAGTTCTATTCACAATTACAATACCCTGGAAATACTGCAGTGTCTACGGACAGAAAAATGGACAAAGAAATCACAGTACAGTCACACAATGGAATACTACGCAGCAAGAAAATCCATGAGACCACTTCGATCAATCTTAATAACATCATATTGAGTGAAAAAAAAAATTAAAAAAGGAAGCTCTACAAGATAATTTACAAAATTCAGGATCATGGTTACCTCTGGGAGAAACAGGAGAATGATATAAGAAAGAAGGCCATAGGGAGAAGTGAATTATCAGTGATGGTGAGGTGTGGGCCTATGTACAGACTAGCGAGTAGTTCATTATATTATTAATCAGAAAGAAGAGTGTGCGTGGATGAATAGTGACGGTGTTTCATGCAGCAACAATGACAACTATCTCAAGTGCTTTTATGGCTACACACAAATGTGAAAAACAATCATCTCAACTAAGACCCCAATCGTCCCACTATATGTCTAGAAATGACCTGCTTAGTGTGCTGTTGAACTTACGTGACGAGCACGCTCCTCCAGTGACTCCAGAGTTAGCAAAGCTGCATCGTATAATCAGTAATCATTTACTCAGATCTGCAACTCTGTTAGATGGGTGGCTCTACTCCCATTTCAGGAAGACAAAACTCATGAGCAATACAGATAATTAAGTCAACAGCCCTAGTCCTACTTCCATTCTCATGATCAAGAATCCATGAAGAGTCAAAGCTACAGTTTTTCCTCCATGGAAGAGATAACACTGTGTTTCTTCCTAAGATTCAGTCCTTGGTTTCATTAGCCTAATGTTCTGTGAGGTTCTCACTTAGAAACATGAATCCTGTGCTACTATCTGGTGATGACAAAAAGTTAAGATTCTCTTGGCTGCCGGGGTGGGGGACCTTTTGTTCACAGCAAGAACCCATTATAGGAAAATAAAAGGTTTAGAAACCATCTATTTTTATGGAATTTTCTCACTTGACAGAGATAAAAGTGACCAACCATTCTAGTTTTGCCTGAGATTTTGCTGGTTTTATCACGTAAAGTCCAGCATCCCAGGAAACCCCCCAATCCCAGGAACATTGAGACTATTGGTCCCACTAAGACTCACTGAATCATCTCATTCTGATATCATTGGCTTTCTGTTCATTCTCTCTTAAATGGAAGAAATTTAGAATACAGGTCAAAATAAAGCTTAAGGATTTCCTATCTGGATGAGTCTACAACTACCTCTCCAAAGGGAACATGGCAGAGCTGTGCATGAGTCTTTCTCAGAGATTCCTTAATACTCCCCATGTTCCCACTCTCATCTGTATTTTTTTCATCCAAAGGCTCTGATTTCACATTAAGAATGACTTGTATGACCCACTGGCATACACGTACATTATTTTGAACAAAAGCTTCCAGACCAAAAGCTTCTGACATTGTAAGAATTAGAATATAAATATTACTGAATGCTACAATTACACACAGTTTATTTCCTCAGTGTCTTTGGGGAGAAAGTTGAAAGTGAAAAACAAAGGCTAGGTCAGCAAGAATTCCCCTAAATTGTCATATCAGGAAAGGAGTGTCACATTGCTGCTTAGTTCATGAGCAATGTAGGGGGAGCAGTTTAAACATTAATTGCTCCCCTCTTTTTTTTGTTTTTTGTTTTTTGTTTTGTTTTGTTTTGTTTTTTTTACATTTTATCAGATCAATTACACTAACAAAAGTAATCAACATCCACAAAGACCTGACAGTGGAGGTGAACTTGGTCTACAAAAGATCCACAGGCTACAGTAAGATTGTATTTTTTTAAATCTCTATTTTGGTTACAAATTATCCCTTGTGACAGTGTTTTCAGAGGGAAAAAAAATGCCTGTGGTATATCCTGAAGAAGATCAACTGTAAGAAGGAATGTGTGATAACAAGCCCTCAACCACCACCATCTAATACTGTATAGTTGATTTCTCAAAAATACTAGTTCTCAGACTTTTATGAGAAAGCTAAAGCCTTATTGGTGGGTGCACTCAAGCATCTCTCACTTAAAAGCACTGAAATGGAACCAAAGAATCTGCTTTCCATCCAGTTCTCATTCTTGATCCTGATCACAACAGACCATACTTTAAGAACTGTGCGCAGAAGGCCCCTGGACCAAAGATGGAGTAAGAATGTGGGCAAGCAATGTTCTTCCGCAAGCCCAGCAGTCGCCCATCTGGATACATCCAAGTCTGTATCTCTGGAGGGACACTGGTAGAGCTGCACATAATTCCTTCTGAAAGAGTCCTTAAAACTTATTAATGCAGAATTTTACTTAACTATTGTAAGTCACATGTAAAGGATCTCAGATCCCAGTGGTATCAGAGTTGTGTGATGTGGCAAATACAACAAAATGAAAATCGTTGAATTTAAATAGTATAGCTCATGTGATAATTCTTGCAAACATGGGTTCATCAAAATGTTACACTGAATTTTTAAAAATACGATTTCTAATTTTTCACTCACCTTTGAGATTATATGGAAACTCCTTAATTTTTAATACACTGTAATTTTCCCCAGTACTTTTAAGAGGTTACATAAAGTAAATAATATAGGTCCGACATGCAAAATGTTTAACATTTTAAACATTTTTAAACTAAAATTTTGACTTACTTAGGGTATTGGTTTATCAGTGGGTTCAAGTACATGTCAGTATGGAAGTAGGATGTGTTGGGAGAAGTAGGTAAGGAGCTGTGTCACTGAAGTAGATCCACATGACAGAAGAAGAATCTGGGGCAAAAAATTTAAAAATTCAACAAACACAAAACTACCATATAGAGAATTGTTTTTCTTAAGAAACAAAGTCTGAAGGCAGACCATTGTGGCTTCTTATAGTTGATCAAGGATGATATCAAGAACCTGAGTTCTTCGTCTTCTCCTACATTGCCCCCCAAACTTGATGGATGACTTTCATCCTCACATTAACAAAATGGCTGCTGTACCTCCAGGCATTACATCCACACATTAAGCAGTAAAAACCAAAAAGCTACCGTCCTCTTCCTGAGGCTTTGTCTTTTTATTCAGGAACAGAAACCCTTCTCCAAAATTCTTATAGTTTTTTGGCCAGAAACTTGTGACTTGGCCTCCTCTGAAAAGCAGCCTTTTTTTTTTTTTTAATATTTTATTTATTTGACAGAGAGAAATCACAACTAGGCAAAGAGGCAGGCAGAGAGAGAGGAGGAAGCAGGCTCCCCGCTGAGCAGAGAGCCCGAAGCAGGGCTCAATCCCAGGATCCTGAGATCATGACCTGAGCTGAAGGCAGAGGCTTTAACCCACTGAGCCACCCAGGCGCCCCTGAAAAGCACCGCCTTTTCAACATGCAGAGTAGAGAATAGGAGTAATTTACTGGGGAGGTATCCTGGCTGAGAAAACAGTATCTCTCAAACCAATGTTCTAGGAGACGTCATATAAACTCTTTCTACTTCTAGCACTTTCTTTCCAAATAGTGACGACTGTTTAGGATACAAAATCACTACTACTACTAAGAAAGTTCTAAGAGACCTGTCCATAATGTTAAATTCTGAAAAACCTGTCCCAAGTGTTCCAAGTAAGGGTAAAGAGAGGCCCAGGCAGAGATTCTGGAGGAGATCACCTGGTTGAGTACTCCACAAATCTGTCTCTGGAAGCCTACTTAAATGTGCGCCACCCTGAGGGGTGGTTAACTAAAACTCAGTCCAGCAAATATCAAGGCTGGCAAGGGCCACTTAGAACCATTTTGCATAGATCATTAGGCTGCTGCAGAAGCCTGTTTGCTCTCTGGGTAGCAGCAACTGTCCCCACATTCACTCCCATTCTGGATTGTATTTTAAGGCAAATTATCTATTCAGCCTCTGTTGCTAGCACATGAGGAATCATAATGAGACACTCCATTTCAGGCTGTAATTTCTGTGCCAAACTGACTTGGAACAGAACCAAACCGGTATCTCATTCTGCCCCTCCCTGCTTTATTCTGTTCTCATCTGCTTTATACCAAAACTAAAAAGTAAGTGTAATTCCAAATCGTAGAGATATGTTTCCATCCACAGTGAAGGCAGAACTAATCAGAGATGCAATAAAAAATGCATTTTCACCACACCTTTCATCAATCTTTGTCGGTATCACCTGACTGAAAAGATTTTCAGATTTCTTTTACTGATGTGTATTTCTGATTCCCATTTATTAATCGCCTTATCAGACTTTCTGACAGCCCTTCAAAATCAAGACAGAAGCTGTGAAATCATTTCCTCAGTTTATTCCTCTCAACAAACTACTACAGTGTTATAAAAATATAAAGGTGTCATGGTGCTTTAGTTTATGGCCACGTTCCATGCCCAAGCTTATATCCAAACACCCATTCTCTCCAAGCTCCATATTTTGTTCTGGAAAGCCCATGAACACAGAGAGTGAGTCATGCTGTGTAATGAAGATAAAGAAAAGTAGGGGAAGGATCACGGCTCTGTTAACTCACGATGCCTGCTGGATACGGTGGACTTCCCGTCTCAATCACCTTGCACAGTTCTTCTAAACCAAAGAATGGAAGAGCTGAAAGATACACTTCCCAGATGCCTTTGCAACTGAAAGTCTGGATGCAAATTTTTTTGCTCTGTTTAAAAGCATGCACACAAGATTGAGACAAAGAAATGCAATGGATAAGGAAAAATATTTTGTCCATCCAGAAGGTAAGAAAGAAGAGAAAAAGAGTAGGACAAATAGAAAACAGCTAGTAAGATGGTGGTTTGAAACCTAAATAAATCAGCAACGTTGTTAAATGTAAACAAGCATGCAAATGAAAAGATAGTGTCAGATTTTTTTTTTTTTTTTAAACAAAATTGCTTACAAGAGACATACCTTAGATAGAAGGCACAGAAAGGTTACAAGTCAAAGAATAGTGCAATGGACTGAGTGGTGGCCGTGAAGAGAACAGGTCCTAATCTTTGGAATCTGTATATGTCACCTTATTTGGAAAAAAGGAGTCTTTGCAGATAAGAGTAAATTAAGGATTTTGAAATAGATTATCCCATATTATCTGGGTGGGCACAAAGTGCCCTAACATGCTTCCTTATAAAAGGAAGCCTAAGGGAAGAAGGACCTGGATGTTTCAGTCGGTTAAGCACGAACTCTTAATTTCAGCTCTGGTCATGAGCTCAGTGCCGTGAGATCAAAACCTGCACTTGGCTCCATGCCTCATGGTGGGCTCCATACTCAGCGTGGAGACTGCTTGAGATTCTCCCTCTCCCTCCCCCTGCTTGTGCTCACTTGCTCTCACTCTTTCAAAACAAACAAACAAACAAAATCTTAAGGGGAGGGCTGAGGGACATTTGATACACAGAGAAGATGAAATACATATGATCAGGAAGACAAGGCAGGTGATGCAGCCAGGAGCCAAGGAATGCTGATGACCAGCAGCAGTTAGAACAAGCAAGGAAGGGATTCTCCCCTAGAGTCTCTGAAAGGGATGCAGCCCTACAGACACCTTGATTTCAGCCCAGTGATTCCAGACTGTTGGACTCAAGAATTGTGAGACAATAAGCCTTGTTGTTTTAAGCTACCCAGTTTGTGGTAATTTGTTACAATTGCAGGAGAAAATGGCTATACATGAAATGCCTTACAAAACTAACCCAAAGAAAACTGGGGTACCTATACAAATGTCTTGCCTTCAAAGGGGACATTTCATAAAGGTAAAAGGAAAAGAAAGCAACGCTATCTTTCTACTCCATTTGCCTTTTCTCTTGGGAAGTAAGGTTATGGAATTGCCACGTTTTCTATAAATGGCTTTTCAATGGTTGCTCCTTTTCCCGGATGCCAAGAGCCAGTTTCAGAGTCGAGGACACATCACAGTTCTGGCTGCTTCAGTCCTGCTTCATGGTCTTTGTGACTGTGGAGGAAAGATCTTAAGCTCCTAACTCCAGTAGCAGCTCCAGAGCTAGGAGCAAGATTATTGGTCCTTATTGCCCTGGAACAGGGACCAATCCATGCTTTGCTGGGCTGACGCTGACTTTTATTATGAAGAGGGACCTTTATAAAAACGAATCACATTTTCAATGTAAAATTGCTAGGGTGCCTCCCAGAGCCTAGGAAGAAGGAAGCCATGGAAGCGAAAGGCCCCGCACCTAAAGTTCATTAACTCACGGTGAGGGAGTGATTCCTGGGGCTCAGTTCAGAACCACAACTTCCGCCCTGGCCAGTGAGGTTGTATGCACCTATGCCCCCAGAGTAAGTCTTTTTCTACCAAAATACAGGGATTTCAGTACCAAAGCCTAAATGATACATCTTTAAAATCCTCTCCCCTTCCTCAGATCTCTGCCGCTCTTTCCACCCAAGAACACTGCCATTTTTTTAAATTAACATATAATGTATTATTGTTTCAGGAGTACAAGTCTGTGATTCATCAGTCTAACACAATTCACAGCACTCACCATTGCACATATGCTCTCCAGTGCCCCACACCCAGCCACCCCATCCCTCCCACCACCCTCCCCTCCAGCAACCCTCAAGTTTGTTTCCTGAGATTAAGGATCTCCTATGGTTTATCTCCCTCTCTGGTTTCATCTTGTTTAGAACATTGCCATTTTAAACCTTCTAGGAACCCAAGATGAGCTGCCTGGATGTGTTTTGCTTACCTAAAACAAAGGGGCACCTTCCATTTCTGTTTGTCTTTTTACCTCACCACACAATTAATCCAAAGTCCTTCAAACAGCTGCCACTGGGAATTGCATTATGAAGAGGCTGCCTACGCCATGCTTCTACAGGAAGTGATGGGGTTTCTCCCCAAGGAACCTAGTCATTTTCTACTCTATTAATATGTTTACAATTCCTGCACCAAGGGACACTCAGAGATGATACCATCAAGTGTATCAGGCTGCAAGCTTGGGGAGTGTAACTATTACTTATAATTATGTAACTTCAATGCAGACCATTAAATAGCCATAGATCCGAGAACAAGCAGGACATCAGACACTGAGAAGCATTAGCCATTGTGGTCTTAATCCCATGTTCCAATAGGGAAGAAGAGGGGAGTCTGGACACAACATCCTTAACAAACATCTGAAGCCATGTAAGCCTGGATCCTTCCATGAAGCTGAGGTACCTACTACGTTTCTTTCCCTCCAAGTATCTACCACGGCTCTTTCAGAAAGACACACATGCACACCTCCTTAGCAATACAGTGTCTTAGTCTGTTTAGGATACTCTAACAGATATTGACTGCATAGCATGTTAACAACAGAAATTTATTTCTCACTGTTCTGAAGGTTGGGAAGTCCAAGATCATGGCACTGGAAGGTTGGGGTGCCAGGCGAGGACCCACATGCTGTCTGATAGACAGCTGTCTTTCTGCTGTGCTTGCAAAAAGAAGGGACAAGGGAGATCCCTGTGGTCTCTTTTATAAGAGCACTGATGCCATTCAGGAAGGTCCTACCATCACTATCTAATCACCTCCCACAGGCTCCCCCTCCAAACACCATCACATTCAGGCTTTGGATTTTACATATAATTGGGGGGGGAGCACACACACTCAGTCTACAGCAGCAACACTCTTATTTCCATGACAGTGTGTCTTTAGATTTCACTCCATATTGCATTCTAGCACTGTTAAAGGCTCCGGGAAGCCCCAAAACCTCCTTATTAAAGGAATAATTGAAAGTAACGTAAGAGTGACTCCTGTCATGTGGTTTTAGGATCCACGCCAAACAATTATTGGCCATTCCCAACATAGTGCTAATGAGAGAAGGATAGTCTATCAGAAGTAACCGTCATCTGAGGGAACACCCAGGTCCCACCCTACAGTGGAAGCTTGGAGCACAACTACCCGATTCCAGGTGGGCAGTCACTCAGAGAGGTTACCAGCCTTATCACTGGCAGAAGGGAGGTAGTATTTCCTGAATATCCCATTTCATCCTCACAGGGATTCAACTTGCAATGAGAGTGGGCTAAGATGATGGATTAGCTAAACAGCTAGCACCAGAGGTTCTGATAGGTACAGAACAGTGTTCAGACAAATCTCCAGGCTATAGATGGAATATTTGTACGCCCTCAAAATTCACATGTTGAAACCTAATTGCTAATGTGATAGTATTAGGAGGAGGGAACTTTGGGATGGGGTTAGAACATGAAGATGGATCCTTTATGAATGAGATTACTATTCCATATAAAAGAGACTCCAGAGAGTTCCCTCTCTCCTTCAACATGTGGAACACAAGAAAATGACTGTCTCTGAACCAGAAAGTGGGACCTCACCAGACACTGAATCAGCCAGTCTTGAACTGTGAGAAATTTTTTATCATTTATAGGCTCCTCAATCTATGTTATCCTTGTTACAGCAACCAAAATGGACTAAGACACTTGATAAGTTCCTTACCTAAGAAAGACGTGACCCTATGGGCAGGAGCTAGTAGGAGCCAAGACAAGAAAAAACACAGCAAGATAACTTCATATGAGAAGGGAAAGAGGTTAAAACAAAAACAAAAACAAACAAACAAACAAACAAAAACACCAGCCTAGGAAAGAAAAGAATATTAAGCAACTGGGTAGAGAACTGGATTCTGAGTTGTGGAAATGACTAAGGAAGAGTTAAAAATAGGAATATCTAATACCGACCTTTAAATATTTTTTAAATGCTGTGATTTAAATCTCTTCATCTTTCCAAATCTTCAGTCAAGTCTTATGAACACAAAAGCCTTGTAAGTGAACTGTGTGGGACCATATAAATTTGGGGAGAACATTATGTTTTCACAGGCAGAGGAAGAGACTTCTAATGACATGAATTGACAGGAAAATCTTAGTTGATATATGGGTCATATTTAAATGGTGTCATCGAAACTAAAATCTGCCTTATTATATCATATTATTATATCATATACTATTGGTAGATTGGTTCTTCCCTCTGGACCCACACAAAGCCAAAAACTGTGCTCTCTGACCTGTGGCCACCCAACGGACAGTCTTCTTTTCTCCAGGCCAACCTGCCCTCTTTCGGAAGACATGATGTTGCTTCTGCCACTCAGCATACTCCCAGTAAACAAGCTCCAGCTTTTTCAATTTTTTTCTCATAAGGCATAACAAACATAACTGAACAAAATACTCTAGAAATCACTTACCCATTCTGTGAACACCTAGGACGTCTCAGGTAATATTTATATTTCTGCTGCCATCACACTGATGAATCAACACTGGTAGACCAGCAGCAAACTGAAACCTCCTGTCATTGTCCCTCAGGCTGCCTCTCCATGATTCACTTCTCCCCTATTCTGGACCTGGAGTTAGAGTATTTTTTGGACCTATACTCATGAAATTACACTCATCCTTCTTAAACTGAATCTTATTCCAGCTAGCTGAAATAATAATAATTGAGAACCTAATTCTAGTATCTAATATTTTTATAATTCCTTCAAAATGTATGATATTCATAATGTATGATTGACGAAGTCTGTAACTTTACTTAAGACCCTGTGACCCAAGCCTAAAGCAGGCCCCTTCAGGCTAAACAGTGAATGTTGCACACTGTGGCACAGCTGACCTCAATATTTGCTTCCTGTCTCATTTTGCTCTGAGCTAGCTCGGAGCCCTGGCACACCCAGGAGGCTCTGGAAACCCCCTGTGCATTCAAGCCTTGGACTTGACAGTTGTTATGCCAGTGTATCAAGTATCTAAACTTACCCAGTGATTAGCACCATGCTTTGCATAGAGAAAATACTCAAACAGCCACCAGATTCATAATCCACAGATGTCTCTATTTTCAGCCTCCTGGAAAATTAGCAGGACTGATACATGAATCAAGCTTAACATTATCTCCACCCCAAAATAATTCACCATCATATGTGAGGACACAAAATAAGTCTAACCAATCCTAACATGTTCTTTGCTAACCAAAAAGCTTTTGAACTTGGCCCAATTTGTTTCTTCTAATCCACAACTCTTACTCATGGTCCTGTCATTGTCAGAATGAACCTTTGCTAGTTTGTGATGCAGAAAATAAAGAATCAAAAGCAAGGAACAAACCTGGAAAGTCTGGGAGAAGAGGAGAGAAGGCATTAGGCCTACCCCTGGAGAGAAGGAAATTATGGAATTTAGAAGAGAAGGAGCGCAGGAGCTTGGGTTGAAGGAAACAAATGGAAAATGAAAGAAAATTCTAAGAATTAATGAAATGGAGAATTTTCCTTCATCATGGTAATTTGGAAACCACTCAGGTGAAAAACTGTTAACTATATGGGCATCATTTTTTGATTATTGGACCATGTTTCTTTTACAGTGGCAGTACTCTTAACCCAGATCATAGGAATCCCCAGTTTTTACAAATCTTCCCCTTCTGGAATGGTTATGTAAACATTTCATTATGCGGTAGAAGAAACATGTTCCCATCCTCACTTTTCCTCTTTTTAATTTTGCCAAGAAAATTACTAGAGAAAACAAGAGAAATGGTCTTGCAGTTCAAATCTTATAGTGCCTTACATTAATTAAACTGAAGAGAAAACCAAACAGGCAATGGATTTCCTGGTGTCATTACATTTTAAAAGGATCCAAAAAGCTCTGTGCCCAAAAACTTTTTCCACAATGGTCAGCCACCTTGTTTCTCATTTACGTCTTTTTAATATATGTTTTGGATTGATGAATTATCTCCTAAGATCATCTTCTTGGAAAAATGAGCAATTCCTGGGATCTACTATCTGCAAGATAGGAGACATTTATTACTTCGTTTTTTTTTTTCTCATGATGACCCCACAGGCATTTGTTTCAGCACTATAGCTATTACAGGTTGAATTGTATTTCCCAAAAAATGGGTGAAGTCCTCAAGTCCTAACCTTCAGTACCCTAGAATGAGACTTGATTTGGAAAAAGGTCATTGCAAATATAATTAGTTCAAATGAAGTCACACTGGAGTGCAGTGGACCCTTAATCCGATAGGCCTGGTGTCCTTATAAGAAAAGGGCACTTCGGAAATAGAAGCAGAAAGAGCAGAGTGTGACAAAGGACATCAGAAGACACACAGATGGAATGATACATCTGTAATGCAAGGAACACCAAGGATTGCCAGCACACAGGAGAGTTTGGAAAAGGCAAGGCAGAATTATCTCTACAGTATTCAGAAGGAGCATGGCCCTGCTGACATCTCAGTTTTGGACTTCCAGCCCCCAGGAAAGAGAAAGGATAAATCTGTTGTTTTAAGCCACCCAACTTGTGGCGTTTTGTTACAGCAACCATTGGAAATTAATACAATAACCAAGAGTTCAGGTTCTACCTAACTTTGCCGTCACGTATATGACCTCATATAAATTACCTCGAGCTTAGTAAACCTCATATTTCCTCACTTGTGAGATACAGATAATCGTGTTAACTACCACAGAGATTTTCTTTTTATTTTTTTTTAAGATTTTATCTTTTTTTTAAAGATTTTATTTATGTATTTGTCAGAGAGAGAGGGAGAAAGTGAAGTGACAAGCAGAGGGAACAGCAGGCAGAGGGAGAAGCAGGTTCCCTGCTCAGCAAGGAACCTGATGTGGGACTCGATCTCAGAATCCTGGGATCATGACCTGAGCTAAAGGCAGACACTTAACTGACTGGGCCACCCGGGTGTCCCCACATAGATTTTCTAAGACATAAATTAAATGGAAATCTCTGTGCTTTGCTTGCCTTAAATCCCTGCATCAGGTAAGCATTTTAAAAGTAGCATCTTCTGTTAGGATCATCCTAATGATCAGCCTTTCTTCCTCCTTGTGAATGAAGAAAACCAGAAATAGGATAAAAACATGCCCGGTGGCAGAGCTGCAGTTCAAAATGAGGTCTGCCTGCCTGCAAAGAGCATGTAAGATTCCAAGAAAATCCTGAGGGGATGATGTTTGCTCAAGAGTCTGTTGTATGTGCTGAGGAGCTGGACAGTGAGAGGTAACTCCCTGAACATGAGGGAAGAAGAAAGACGGAATACAGCACACAGGGACGTCTGGGTGTGAGCCTCTCTAAGGCAGCTGCGGAAATCAAGAATGCCTGCTTCACTATGCTGTCCTCCCAATTCCAGCCAGCACTATTTCCTACACTGTCCCGCACTGCCCAAGTTCATATTAACACTGCCACTTTTTTCATGAAACCATGCTTCATCCTTTCTGCATAACCCAGTTCCTTAAAGGTATCCAACTTCACAAGACTGCCCTTGCCCCTTGGCAAGTCCAGAGAACTGGCTTCTTGGCATTAATGTGTTTGCAATCTCTGTCTATGGCCGTGCCCTTGACTGTATGAAAGGAGATTCTTGAGCTCAACTATAGTCTGCAAACCCAGCCACACCCTTCTAGTTTGTGGCCACCTTCACTTCCCATGCAAAAGCAGTCTTGGTCTCTGAGCCAGGAGTACCGCCATGCTGGTACAATGATAACTGTTGGATATGATCTAAGAAGCATTTTTTTAAAAGTACTCTCTATACCCAATGTGAGGCTCGAACTCATGACCCTGAGATCAAGAGTTGCATGCTTTACCAACTGAGATAGCCAAGTACACATAAATTTTATTTTTAAAGGTAGGTGGTTGAGTTTCATGACTGTTACTGCACAGATTCTTGTGAAGCAGGGATGGTTAACAAAAGAAGAGATTAAAGACAAAGAAACAAAAGTCTGCTACAATAAATATTCAAGACCCCTGTCTGGCCCAACCCCCACATTACACACATTTTCCATATAAGAAAAATGAGGCTGAGAGAGAACCCTGTTCTGGCGCTGTCACTATTAAGTTGTGTCTGCCTGAACCCAGGCCACACACAAGTAGTTAATGGCAAACCACATGTAAGAATCAGTCTCCTGCCTGTCCCCTAGGTGCATGCCATTGTCCCATAGCAAAAGATGGCACATAAAAATGAACATATGCTGTGAAAAAGAAAACAATTTTGAAATTTCATCAGTAAGCATAAAATTTATAGACTTCTGCTCTCTGTTCTCTCCTTAATCTCAGTTTAGTCAACAGGATCTTGTGCTTACTTGGGAAGAGGACTTACTCTCATGAATACTGCCTCCCTTTAGGTGTACTCCTCGCAAAGTAATACCACAGGTTTTTAAAAAAATAGAACAATCTAATCTCTCCCTTTTATGCCATAAATGCCAGTTAATGCAATTTCCGAGGCAAATTTTAAATGTTGCCCTGCATATCCTTTGATATGGGAAATACCAACAGGATCTGAGAATGAGAGTGAGTAAGCAGCATTGCAATAACACATCTCCAAATGGGGTAAGTAGAGGGCCCTGCAGATCCTACAATGCCATGAAAAACAGAACAAGCTGTGTAGATGATGACTAAATTTGCACGTAATTTTAAGGACAGTTGAACTATGTTAAAAGAAAAACATCTTTTAAAATCTGACTTCTTATATGTAAAAAAAAAAGGAAAAAAAATGTTCTCAAAGTTGCCTATTATAGAGGAGGTTTAAATTTAAATGCAAATAAATATTATTACAAGAGACCGAAGGCAAAGTTCTCTTTCTAAACTCAAACAGGAGGAGCTTGTTGCCTGATATCTTGAGGAAAAATTTGCTCCCTGTCTACTTTTGTTCTTTTTCTTTATTTTCTTCTCCCTTGGACACTTCTTTTCTGTACTCGCAATGCTCAAGGTCATACACAGGGCTTCTCTAAGGAGATCTAGGGGGCTTATGCCTGGACTGTATGCCTCTCTCACTTCTGGCAAAGTCTGCCCTAACATCCATGAATTCCCATTGTCTTAGTGACCCTGATCTGATACACTGAGGTGTAGAGACTATGAAGAACCAGACGTATCTTTAAGCCCTTGCTGGGAGAGAGGTGGCAACTCCTCAGTCTGGTCCATGGAGCCAAGAGCCAGGAGGAATGGCAGGGGTAGGAAGATGGGAAGCTGTCTTTGAAATTCACACTTGAATGACACAGTGACAGAAAGGACAGGAAGCACTTCAGTGGGGTGTCTGTGGAAGCTGAAGAGAATAGTTCAAAAATAATACATTTTAAAGCAATATGGAAAGAAGAGCCTTGGACCCCAAACCTTGGGGCTTGATTAAGAGTATCCCTTTCTCCATTTTCTGAGCCCCTTCAGAAAGGTCCCCATCATTTGAGTTTTTTTGGAAATATCAAATATTTCAAAGGAGAATATAGGCACATCTATCTCTATCTATACTCAACACATGCTTGCAGATTCAGTTCTCTATCATTGGAATTATAGGGACTGTGGGATGGTATAAAGTATTGGACTGAATAAAATCTGAGATGGAAACGCAACACTGATTCACTTCTTTTTGAGTGTGGACAAAGTCATTTTCACACTCCAAGGTGATTTGCAGTTGTGGGATAGAAGGAGAAGGTAAAGACCAAGAAAGATGGGAAAATGAAAAGGTAAGAAGTCGATGAAACAGGATATTCTAGAATATGGTTGTACTCCACATGTTCAGTCAAAGGAAGTGAGCATTCACTGCATATATAGGCTTGAACTTATCAACAGGGAGACATAGATGAACAATAAATGACCATTTCTATCTTCAAAACCTCTCTAGCCTTGTGGTAGAGGCAAATGTACCAACAGCAATACAACGATGTTAAAACTAAAAGTTATGGCCAAAGGCTTGAAGAAACACAGAAGAGGTGTAATTGACAGTTCCTGGAGGTAGGAACTTCAGTATAGTGTGTAGAAGGGAAATGACATTTAGCTGGAGTTTGAAGGTTACCCAGGAACACAAACCGGTGAAGAAAGAGGAGGAGAAGCATGTTGTGCAGGCAGAAAAACACCTCCTCCCCAGATGTGCACGTCCTAATCCTCAACAAGTGCAATTATGTTACTTTACTTGGAAAAAAATAAAAAAAGACTTTTTAATTAAGTCTGTAGACCTTCAAAATCAAGAGATGAGCTTGGGTTATCTAGGTGGGCTTAATCAAAATGCAATAGCCCTTAAAAGCAGAGACTTTTTCTCTGGCTGGACTCTAAGAGAAAAGAGAGAAGAGGAAGTTTGATCTGAAGTTTGATATGATTCACACTGTCATTACCAGAAGGGGGCCAGAGGGAAGCATGAGAAGAAATGTGAGTGGCCTCCAGGAACAAAGACTTAGCAAAATGGAGACCTCGGTCCTACACCTGCAAATAAATTACTTTCCCCAACATTTTGAATGAGCCTATAAGTGATTCAATCCCAGAGTCTAGAGAAAAAACCTTGATTTTAGCCTCAAGACCCTAAGCAGAGGAGTAGGCGTAGCATGCTGTATCCAGATTTCTGACCTACAGAACTGTGAAACAACAAACTTGTGTTGTTTTAAGTCACCAAATTTCTGATAATTTGTTAGAGCAACAATGCAAAACTAACATGCATGCCTAGCAAAAGGTCTAGAAGAGAAAATGCACTGAGTCATGAGAGAGCCCAGTATGACTGTGTCCACAAGGGGTATTTGGGGGAACTACTAGGACTAATGCAAGGAACACAAGCAGCAGCTTGGTAATAATTTTATAAAATGTAGCCATAGTGTGAACAAAAGGGAGTCTCAGAAAGCTTTTGGACAGTGGAATGACAAGCATGATTTGAAAAGGGTAGGTAGAAAAGTAATAAACTCCTAAATTCACCATAATTTATAAATAACAAGAGTCCTCTTACTGCAAAATAATCCACAGTAGTTCGCATTTTGATTCAAATGAGGTTGCCAAGGTTTGAATATCGAGGAAATTTCTCTTTGAGATTGAATATTAGAGCCAATTTTGGAACTGTAGTAGTTTACATTAGCAAACACAAAAACTTGGGATTATTCATTAATCTCTTAGGATGACCTCATTCAGCTTATCAAAGGCTTCCAAATAAATACAAAGGCTCTGACCTGGCTTCTCAGCTACACTCATCAATGCTGACCACTCCTTTATTTCCTAAATACTTTTTCCCCTCTTAGTTTCTGTGATACAGTAAACTCTTGGATTTCTTCCCACCATTCTTGGTGATTGTATCAGTTTTTCCCTATAAATTCATTTTCTACTATCCAACTAATAAATATGAAATTTCATCAAGGTTGGCCTAAGGAATTTGTTCTCCTCACTTCTATATACTATATCTCTAAATTATCATATCCATTATCACCCATTTGAAAATAATTTAGAAATTTGTCTCTAATTTCCTCAAAAGTTCAGAACATACTCAAATCCATTTGTCATTTTTCTTCTTGGATCTCTCAAAGACACCTTAAATGCAACATATCCAAAACCATACTCAACAGCATCATACTTGATTTGGTCTTTCAATATTTTCTCTCCCTGTGAATGATCCCACCGATCACAAGCTAGAACCCCAGCCTTATTCTTGGGGTCTTTCAATTTCTCATCCCTGAGATCCAATTCTATACATTCTCTTCTGTCTGAAACCCCTCCAAGAGCTAATCATAAGTCTTCCTTGCATGTTAGCAAAAGAAGAGGAAACATCACATAACATGAATAAATGAGAAATAATGAGCCATTTTGGTTAACAGTCATCCAACACTGTAAATTATAGAAAGGCTGACCCAAAGAAACTACGGGATTTAGAGAGAGAAGTACTGTGGACATAAGATCCACTTGTCACAGCAATCATTAACTCAGGGGTTTATTTGTTTGAATGCACTCAGATGCCTGACCTCAGAGAACTCTACAGGGATGGCAGGATATTTGGGGAGCTCAGTAAGAGTCATGACCCTGCTTTCATTTATGCACATATCATCTTCTTTTAAAAAGATTTTAAGCAATCTCTACACCTAACATGGGGCTCAAACTCACAACCCCAAGGTCAAGAGTTGCATGCTCTACAGACTGAGCCAGGCAAATACCCCATGTTATCTTTTAAATGAAAAGTAATACAACTCTTAGTTAAGTGGCATGTGCTGAGGTTGACATTTTTAACTCCTAATCATCTCTCAGGGGCCAGGCAGATGGTAGGACAATGTCTGTGTTTTGCATAGGAATTCCTTTTAGAACCACCAAATAAAAACAAATCAATCATTTAAATAAAACCTCATCTTTTTATCAAAAATTGCTACTAATCATCTTACTAATTAGACTTAACTCTGAACATCATCTGATTGTTTCTAATAACTATCTACCCCCTGTAAGACTCGTAACTTCCAAATGGTTAGACCTACTTAGAGGCTTGCTAGGAAAGGCAGTTGTATAATTGGTACCCTAACAACAAAGAGAGGGACAGCCCAGTGCAGATTTCAACAGACTTCCACACTTTAGTTATCATCTTACAGACCACTGGATTGGTTAGTATATTCCATTCATACATGGAGACTCACTTTAAGGCAAAATTAAATATGGAGAGGTCTGTTTAGAGGGATACAATGAAAATGATTCATAAGCAGATAACCAGACAGGATTCATGAGCAGATTACCTGAAAGAAGTGCTGAAAAATATAATGGATGTCTTTTTTGAAAAGAGAAGATTAAACGGTAGGCAGCTGAAGGGTGGCTCTGTTGTGAATCTCTTTTTTGGGGCCTCAAGTAATAGAATTAGGACAGATGAAGCTATAGGAGACAGAAGGAAGTATTGCTGACTGGAATAAAGGAAGATGGAGAGACGACTTCCCTGGAAGGGAACCATAGCTCAATTAGTAGCTATGTTCAAGTTTGTTGGAAGGACTATTGATTAATTCAAGCAGATACTCAGAAAATATTTATTTTTTGCATTTTATAGAGTAGCACATCTGAGAGATGTTTGAAGCTATGAGATAGGTCTTTGGGCTACAGAATCTTCAAGGTTCCCCCAAAACCAAGTTTCTCTAATTCCATATCCCTATCATTAGGTTCAAATACCAAAATGCACGTTAAAATTCTTTAATTTTGTCCAATAGTAGACATGTGGTCTGTTTAAAAGATGTTTATTTTAATTCCCTCTTTCCACCATGTGTACTTTACAAAAAGGAGAGATTAGGAGAGAAAGAAAATGCTATACAAACTCTAAGACTGAACCTTCTTAGCAATGGAAAGGTAGTACCCCACTTTCCAACTACAGGGTACCAGAAAGACCCAGGAGACTATAGAGGCTTAGAGTCTGATCCTGAGAAGGAAACTATCTGCAAAGCTATTCCAAAGGGGGTGGTTTCACAAGGTTTCTAGCTTCAGAATTAGCTATATTTCGGGTTTATTGGTACCACCAGTACAAATTCTTTGATTTCCTCTAAATGTTGGTATCATACTCATGTCATCTTTTCATGGGACCTCTCCACTCAATTTTGGGGGGTTCTCGGCCCTCTGCCAAGAAATATGAACTCTTAGATAAAATTTTTCACTGAGCATGCCTTGGTTTGGTTTCCCTCAACAGCAGATCCTGAGAATATAATAAAAGAGGACTAGGTATTTACGTGGGAGAAAATTCAGTAGTGGATGGAAAAAAAGAAACAGAAAAGCAGGTGGACAGCAGAAGGCATGTCATCAAGAAAGTTACCCCTGGAAGTAAGTAGAACATTATCTCACTAGTGAACTCAACACCAATGTAGAATTGAGTCTCAGAATTATCCCAGCACAGAGGCCACAGTGTCTCTGTTACTCATTTGTGGGGGACTGAACTTGGAAAGCATTACTTCCTGGTTCTTCTGTCTGCCATGCACAGAAGCAGAATGTACTCAGTCACTACAAAAAGCTCCTTACACACAGAACCAGTTGCAGATGGCTAAAGTCAGCCAGAGCTGTCACAATGGCAGAGCCCAGAAAATATGGGCAGAATACCAATATCTTTTGCTACAGATGCTTTTTTTTTTTTTTGCTACAGTGTTTAGAGCTAGCACGTTTTCCTGCCATCTTCTTAGCTGATTTGCAGATGTGAATACGTGCTTCAGCTATATATGTTCTACTACTAGAAGTAACTTCCTGCTTTACAATACAAATATTTAGCAATCCATACTGATAAAATATTGCATAAAAATCATAGAAATGAGACAATACAATAGACAGGTAAAATAAAATAATAGAAAATGGAGGAGATAGCTTCAAAGATTGAGATTTCTCTCTTAAATCTATCCTTTTCTAGTAACTTTTCATGGTACCCTTTTGGGTATAAAATATTAAATTGTTTATTTTTTCATCTGGATATTGACCATTTGGATAGATTTTTGTAATAAAAGTTTATAGGATTAGAAATATTTCACTTATCACCTTGCTTTGTATTTATAGATATAAATGATGGAGAATAACAAAACAACAAAAATGCACATGGAGACAAGCAGAATTGTCCAATAAGTGGTCCCAGGTTCCTTCTCTAAGTTGCTTGGCAACAAGCTCCCTGGGTTATTGGCTCTCCCTTTTGACCCGGAGGGACCATAGCCAAACTCAACTTTCCACAGGATTGTGAGTTATCAAGTTGTCATCTTGCTTTAATAAACCTCCCTACTGCAAGATATTTTGGCCTATGTTTCCAGATGCTGGGCAGCTGGTATCACATGGGATTTGCCTAAATATCCAGTGCCTAAGCCTCTGCTGCCCAGAGTCCAAGCAGTTTGATTATCTCTGGTCCCATCATTTTTGGCTCATTAAAGGGGAGAAGAGCAAGGAGTGGGATCCTTCTATTTTTGCACAGTTACATGACACATCCAGATGAAATTTAGCCCAACCATACCTCTCTGAAGGATGTGGAGGGACCAGAAGGTCCACGAAGACTACTAGTTTTCTGCCTACCAGTCCACCTTGTACCAAGTGACTCTCACTGATATCCACTCCAAGTCATTTCACATGACAATGAAAACAAAATGTTATAAACAAAATCTCAGCTGAGTTCACAGTAAATTACATTAAGAAAAAAGACATAGTACCTCAAAAATCAATCAATTGGGAAGGTAGGGACCTGTAAATGGAACCATATCTCAATCTGTTGTTTTAATATACAGCATGTAGGTGGAAGAAACACAGCAAGCAATGATAAATCAAAATGATGGTTCTTATATTTGACATTGGCAAGCAATGTGAGTTCATAATGTCTTCTGTGTTTCCTTTGTTGCAAGAAGGGCGCTGAGCCATTTTGGGGAACAACTTAACTGGATCTAGATTTGTCTCTGGATGTCCACCACAAAAATATAACTTACAGCAGAAATAGTCTTGGGTATAGTCACCACCAATGGATATGGGCAAATGACCATACTTAGCATGGTTTTTCTCTGCACATCATAAAATCACAAAACTAAAGACCTTTTGCAGCTGCTTTTTTCTATTTAAGTATTTTCTCCGTAGGTGGCTATTTACTCTAACCAAAAGACGGTAGCTAGTCAAGGTAAATGAGAAGACCAGTAAGAACAATACATATGACACTTACTTACCAAGCACCTGGTCTTTGCCAGGCACTGTGGATAGGACTGTACCAGAGGCACACAGCCTGCCTGAGACTAGCTCAGAGTATGCTAGAGGAGGTGGGGAAGGGGAAAACAATCATTCATACACAGAAAGTGAAGACAAAGATTCACAGTGAGATATTTTTTGTTAGCATATGCCAGATGCCTACTTATACTACACCTTGTTTAGTTTTCACAGTAAGCCTGCAGGGAGAGAAGGTTATTCCCATTTCATAGATGAAAACAAGACAAAAAAACAAAAAATTGGGACTCAGAGAAACAAAACTCATCTCTGAAAAATAAATTGTAACCAATGTGGTAAAAACTGTAACAGAGGTATACATGCCAGGATAGTCATTTTTCTGGAGAATCTGAAAAACATATCAAAGGAGATTAAGTAAGAGTTGGAGATGGTGTAGTGAGAAGACACGCATCATACAGAAAGGCAGGGATGTGCATTCAGGGAAGAGGGAATAGCATGGACAAAGTCACAATATATAAGAAGACACAGTGTGTTTTGGGAAAAATAAAATCAGTGACATCAAATTTCAGGCAGCAGATGTGGGGCTAGACTGTGGAAGGGCATATGGGCACAGCTAAAGAGATGAGGTATTCTGTAGATGGTGGGCATATTAAAGACTTGCAGTAAGGAATGTGACAAGTTAAAGCAAGCCATCAGAGTATCTGGCTGCTGACACAGGACTTGAGGAGCAGAATCCTCAACAACAGGGAGAAAAAGGCAACCATTCAGGAGTGAAGGAATGATGCCCTCCTGAATTTGAAATGAACATCCACAAGATACAATCACTGAACATCTGTTATGTCCTGGGCTTTGGTGCATAGGTAAAGATCTTTTTTTTTTTTTCTCTCTCTCTCCTAACATGATCTTATAACTCCCTAAAGAAATTTTACTACAGCTAAGATAGCAGAGGGTTAGCTGTTTGAAATCTCCACTCCTAGACAGTAGTACAGGCTGTAAGATATAGTTGGTGATAGGAGATTAAAGAGCTCAGAGGTTTGGGCTGCTATCTTGTCTCAGGAGGTGCATTATACCTGACAAAGTCCTCTGCATATAATATTTGATAAAAAATAATTGTATCGCTAGGTTAAACCTCACTAATTGACATTATTTGCAGAAGCCCTGCTTGTCTTTTGGTCTTTGGTCAAAAATAATGATCTTTTATTAAAAATGGTCTTTTAATAAAAAGACCAAATTGTGAAGATGAGATTATACTCTCCAAATCCGATTTTCTCAAAGTGAGTGTCTTGAGATGCCCATCATGGAGACTGTCTACAAAATGATGATGGCAATGATGAAGATGAGCAGGAAGTTGTTTTAATCATCTATTGCTGTATAACACATTAACCCCAGGCTTAGTAGCTTAAAATATCAAAATTTTTTCTTATCTCTAATTGTGTGGATCTATTCAGACAGCGCTCAGTCGGGCACATGACATCAGCAAGTGTCATCTGTTGATATTCCACTGACTTCTGACCTTGTCAGCAGGGTATAAGCTGGTTCCCCTAACACCTGTTACACCTGTTACCTTGATGGGATGACTGGAGGACTGAGTTCAGTGAGGCCACTCTCTCTCTCTCTCCCAGGAGTCTTAGGGCCTCTAAATGTGATCTCTCTAGAGGGTACTTAATTTTTTACTCTAGAGGGTATCCAGGATTACAAGAGACCAAAGAACTGCAGTTTCTTAATGGTTCGGTCTAAAACTGCTATCATGTCATTGGGTGTCACATTCTATAGGTCAAAGAACTCTCGGGCCAGTCCAGCTTCAAGGAGTGGGAGAACAGACACCGCATTTGATGGGTGACTTGCCTGCATGTTTAGGAGGGGAAGGAAGAGAAGATGACCACCTTGGGGGAATGAGGGCATCGTTGTTGTCTTCGGCAGGCAGCATTTGGTTTGACAAATACTTTAGGCTTTGTAAGCCATATACAGTGGTTCCACACTCTTTTTTTTTTTATTTTTTGAACTCATTAAAAATGTAAAAGAAAATTTAGTTCAGGGTAAACAAAAACAAGTCACAGCTGGATTTGGCACCTGGACAGTAGTTTGCCAACCCCTATTCTGGGGAGTTCCGTGACCAAATATACTTACAAGGCTGTATGCCTTATTTCTTCAAAGTTTCATAGCGCATATTAACATATTGAAGGCTCTAAAAAGTCTTAAGTAAAAAAAAACCTAATACTACATCTTACAAAGCTTTAATAATTATTTTTTACCTAATACCTATTTTAAGTAACCTTTCAGAAAAAAATGCAAAAATGACACTATGACCAAAAAGTGACTCAGGATCTAAAGATTTTGTTGAATTAATAGATTTAACAAATCAAATCCTATAAAATGTTAGTTAGATAGAGGCAATGACTTCTCCAAAATATCCAAAAATATTGTGTCATTCTAAGTAGCTTAATCCATCCATTTATAGTGATTTTAAGCCTCTATGAATTTAAAGAATGCATGTTAGCCTAAATTATAAAATTCTATTCTAGTATATGCCTAAAACCTCACAGACTGAAGTTAGAAAAATACAAATCAGTAAGTCAGTGATATCACGTGAGCACAACATTGTCAAGAGAGTGTGGGACTTGGCCTTGGACTTCTGGATTATGTCAAAATGCTGTCACTTCAAATGGTCTCCATTTTCTTTCTTTTTTTTTTAATTTTTTATTTTTTATAAACATATATTTTTATCCCCAGGGGTACAGGTCTGTGAATCACCAGGTTTACACACTTCACAGCACTCACCAAAGCACATACCCTCCCCAATGTCCATAATCCCACCCCCTTCTCCCAAAACCCCTCCCCCCAGCAACCCTCAGTTTGTTTTGTGAGATTAAGAGTCACTTATGGTTTGTCTCCCTCCCAATCCTATCTTGTTTCATTGATTCTTCTCCTACCCACTTAAGCCCCCATGTTGCATCACCACTTCCTCATATCAGGGAGATCATATGATAGCTGTCTTTCTCTGCTTGACTTATTTCACTAAGCATGATACGCTCTAGTTCCATCCATGTTGTCGCAAATGGCAAGATTTCATTTATTTTGATGGCTGCATAGTATTCCATTGTGTATATATACCACATCTTCTTGATCCATTCATCTGTTGATGGACAACTAGGTTCTTTCCATAGTTTGGCTATTGTGGACATTGCTGCTATAAACATTCGGGTGCATGTGCCCCTTTGGATCACTACGTTTGTATCTTTAGGGTAAATACTCAATAGTGCAAATGCTGGGTCATAGGGCAGTTCTATTTTCAACATTTTGAGGAACCTCCATGCTGTTCTCCAGAGTGGCTGCACCAGCTTGCATTCCCACCAACAGTGTAGGAGGGTTCCCCTTTCTCCGCAACCTCGCCAGCATCTGTCATTTCCTGACTTGTTGATTTTAGCCATTCTGACTGGTGTGAGGTGATACCTCATTGTGGTTTTGATTTGTATTTCCCTGATGCTGAGTGATATGGAGCACTTTTTCATGTGTCTGTTGGCCATCTGGATGTCTTCTTTGCAGAAATGTCTGTTCATGTCCTCTGCCCATTTCTTGATTGGATTATTTGTTCTTTGGGTGTTGAGTTTGCTAAGTTCTTTATAGATTCTGGACACTAGTCCTTTATCTGATATGTCGTTTGCAAATATCTTCTCCCATTCTGTCAGTTGTCTTTTGATTTTGTTAACTGTTTCCTTTGCTGTGCTAAAGCTTTTGATCTTGATGAAATCCCAATAGTTCATTTTTGCCCTTGCTTCCCTTGCCTTTGGCGTTGTTCCTAGGAAGATGTTGCTGCGGCTGAGGTCGAAGAGGTTGCTGCCTGTGTTCTCCTCAAGGATTTTGATGGATTCCTTTCGCACATTGAGGTCCTTCATCCATTTTGAGTCTATTTTTGTGTGTGGTATAAGGAAATGATCCAATTTCATTTTTCTGCATGTGGCTGTCCAATTTTCCCAGCACCATTTATTGAAGAGGCTGTCTTTTTTCCATTGGACATTCTTTCCTGCTTTGTTGAAGATTAGTTGACTGTAGAGTTGAGGGTCTATTTCTGGGCTCTCCATTCTGTTCCATTGATCTATGTGTCTGTTTTTGTGCCAGTACCATGCTGTTTTGATGATGACAGCTTTGTAATAGAGCTTGAAGTCCGGAATTGTGATGCCACCAACTTTGGCTTTCTTTTTCAATATCCCTTTGGCTATTCGAGGTCTTTTCTGGTTCCATATAAACTTTAGAATTATTTGTTCCATTTCTTTGAAAAAGATGGATGGTTCTTTGATAGGAATTGCATTAAGTGTGTAGATTGCTTTAGGTAGCAGAGACATTTTCACAATATTTATTCTTCCAATCCAGGAGCATGGAACATTTTTCCATTTCTTTGTGTCTTCCTCAATTTCTTTCATGAGTACTTTATAGTTTTCTGAGTATAGATTCTGTGCCTCTTTGGTTAGGTTTATTCCTAGGTATCTTATGGTTTTGGGTGCAATTGTAAATGGGATCGACTCCTTAATTTCTCTTTCTTCTGTCTTGCTGTTGGTGTAGAGAAATGCAACTGATTTCTGTGTATTGATTTTATATCCTGACACTTTACTGAATTCCTGTATAAGTTCTAGCAGTTTTGGAGTGGAGTCTTTTGGGTTTTCCACATATAGTATCATATCATCTGCGAAGAGTGATAATTTGACTTCTTCTTTGCCGATTTGGATGCCTTTAATTTCCTTTTGTTGTCTGATTGCTGAGGGTAGGACCTCTAGTACTATGTTGAATAGCAGTGGCGATAATGGACATCCCTGCCGTGTTCCTGACCTTAGCGGAAAAACTTTCAGTTTTTCTCCATTGAGAATGATATTTTCGGTGGGTTTTTCATAGATGGCTTTGATGATATTGAGGTATGTGCCCTCTATCCCTACACTTTGAAGAGTTTTGATCAGGAAGGGATGCTGTACTTTGTCAAATGCTTTTTCAGCATCTATTGAGAGTATCATATGGTTCTTGTTCTTTCTTTTATTGATGTGTTGTATCACATTGACTGATTTGCGGATGTTGAACTAACCTTGCAGCCCTGGAATAAATCCCACTTGGTCATGATGAATAATCCTTTTAATGTACTGTTGAATCCTATTGGCCAGTATTTTGTTGAGTATTTTCGCATCTGTGTTCATCAAGGATATTGGTCTATAGCTCTCTTTTTGGATGGGATCCTTGTCTGGTTTTGGGATCAAGGTGATGCTGGCCTCATAAAATGAGTTTGGAAGTTTTCCTTCCATTTCTATTTTTTGGAACAGTTTCAGGAGAATAGGAATTAGTTCTTCTTTAAATGTTTGGTAGAATTCCCCCGGGAAGCCGTCTGACCCTGGGCTTTTGTTTGTTTGGAGATTTTTAATGACTGTTTCAATCTCCTTACTGGTTATGGGTCTGTTCAGGCTTTCTATTTCTTCCTGGTTCAGTTGTGGTAGTTTATATGTTTCTAGGAATGCATCCATTTCTTCCAGATTGTCAAATTTATTGGCATAGAGTTGCTCATAGTATGTTCTTATAATAGTTTGTATTTCTTTGATGTTAGTTGTGATCTCTCCTCTTTCATTCATGATTTTATTTATTTGGGTCCTTTCTCTTTTCTTTTTGATAAGTCGGGCCAGGGGTTTATCAATTTTATTAATTCTTTCAAAGAACCAGCTCCTAGTTTCATTGATTTGTTCTATTGTTTTTTTGGTTTCTATTTCATTGATTTCTGCTCTGATCTTTATGATTTCTCTTCTCCTGCTGGGCTTAGGGTTTCTTTCTTGTTCTTTCTCCAACTCCTTTAGGTGTAGGGTTAGGTTGTGTACCTGAGACCTTTCTTGTTTCTTGAGAAAGGCTTGTACCGCTATATATTTTCCTCTCAGGACTGCCTTTGTTGTGTCCCACAGATTTTGAACCGTATTGTATTTTCATTATCATTTGTTTCCATGATTTTTTTCAATTCTTCTTTAATTTCCCGGTTGACCCATTCATTCTTTAGAAGGATGCTGTTTAGTCTTCATGTATTTGGGTTCTTTTCAAACTTCCTTTTCAGGTTGATTTCTAGCCTTAGAGCATTGTGGTCTGAAAATATGCAGGGAATGATCCCAATCTTTTGATACCGGTTGAGTCATGATTTAGGACCGAGGATGTGATCTATTCTGGAGAATGTTCCATGTGCACTAGAGAAGAATGTGTATTCTGTTGCTTTGGGATGAAATGTTCTGAATATATCTGTGATGTCCATCTGGTCCAGTGTGTCGTTTAAGGCCTTTATTTCCTTGCTGATCTTTTGCTTGGATGATCTGTCCATTTCAGTGAGGGGAGTGTTAAAGTCCCCTACTATTATTGTATTATTGTTGATGTGTTTCTTTGATTTTGTTATTAATTGGTTTATATAGGTGGCTGCTCCCACGTTGGGGGCATAGATATTTAAAATTGTCAAATCTTCTTGTTGGACAGGCCCTTTGAGTATGATATAGTGTCCTTCCTCATCTCTTATTATAGTCTTTGGCTTAAAATCTAATTGATCTGATATAAGGATTGCCAGTCCTGCTTTCTTCTGATGTCCATTAGCATGGTAAATTCTTTTCCACCCCCTCACTTTAAATCTGGAGGTGTCTTCGGGCTTAAAATGAGTTTCTTGGAGGCAACATATAGATGGGTTTTGTTTTTTTATCCATTCTGATACCCTGTGTCTTTTGACAGGGCCATTTAGCCCATTATCATTCAGGGTAACTATTGAGAGATATGAATTTAGTGCCATTGTATTGCCTGTAAGGTGACTGTTACTGTATATGGTCTCTGTTCCTTTCTGATCTACCACTTGTAGGCTCTCTCTTTGCTTAGAGGACCCCTTTCAATATTTCCTGTAGAGCTGGTTTGGTGTTTGCAAATTCTTTCAGTTTTTGTTTGTCCTGGAAGCTTTTAATCTCTCCTTCTATTTTCAATGATAGCCTAGCTGGATATAGTATTCTTGGCTGCATGTTTTTCTCGTTTAGTGCTCTGAAAATATCATGCCAGCTCTTTCTGGCCTGCCAGGTCTCTGTGGATAAGTCAGCTGTCAATCTAATATTTTTACCATTGTATGTTACAGACTTCTTTTCCCGGGCTGCTTTCAGGATTTTCTCTTTGTCACTGAGACTTGTAAATTTTACTATTAGGTGACGGGGTGTGGGCCTATTCTTATTGATTTTGAGGGGCGTTCTCTGAACCTCCTGAATTTTGATGCTCGTTCCCTTTGCCATATTGGGGAAATTCTCCCCAATAATTCTCTCCAGTATACCTTCTGCTCCCCTCTCTCTTTCTTCTTCTTCTGGAATCCCAATTATTCTAATGTTGTTTCGTCTTATGGTGTCACTTATCTCTCGAATTCTCCCCTCGTGGTCCAGTAGCTGTTTGTCCCTCTTTTGCTCAGCTTCTTTATTCTCTGTCATTTGGTCTTCTATATTACTAATTCTTTCTTCTGCCTCATTTATCCTAGCAGTGAGAGCCTCCATTTTTTATTGCACCTCATTAATAGCTTTTTTGATTTCAACTTGGTTAGATTTTAGTTCTTTTATTTCTCCAGAAAGGGCTTTTATATCTCTCAAGAGGGTTTCTCTAATATCTTCCATGCCTTTTTGAGCCCAGCTAGAACCTTGAGAATTGTCATTCTGAACTCTAGATCTGACATATTACCAATGTCTGTATTGATTAGGTCCCTAGCCTTCGGTACTGCCTCTTGTTCTTTTTTTTGTATTGAATTTTTCCGTCTTGTCATTTTGTCCAGATAAGAGTATATGAAGGAGCAAGTAAAATACTAAAAGGGTGGCAACAACCCCAGGAAAATATGATTTAACCAAATTAGAAGAGATCCCAAATCGTGAGGGGGGAGAAAGGGGATAAACAGAGGTTCAAAAAGGAAGAAAGAAAAAAAAGAAAAAAAAAAAAAAAAGAAAAGAATTAAAAAAAGAAAACAAATAAGAAAAATATAAAAAAGAAAATATATATATATTGGATAAACTAGTTAAAAAACGTTAAAAAAGAAAAAGTTAAAAGTTAAAAAAAAAAATTACCAGAAGGCAAGAAAAAAAACAAAAAATGAAAAGGAAAAAAATTAAATTAACTGCAAGACTAAAAAAAATCACAGGGAAAAAGCCATGAGTTCTGTGCTTTGCTTTCTCCTCCTCTGGAATTCTGCTGCTCTCCTTGGTATTGAAACCGCACTCCTTGGTAGGGGAACTTGGTCTCGGCTGGATTTCTTGTTGATCTTCTGGGGGAGGGGCCTGTTGTAGTGATTCTCAAGTGTCTTTGCCCCAGGCGGAATTGCACCGCCCTTAGCAGGGGCCCGGGTGAGTAATCTGCTCGGGTTTGCTTTCAGGAGCTTTTGTTCCCTGAGCGCTTTCCGTAGAGTTCCGGAGGACGGGAATACAAATGGCGGCCTCCTGGTCTCCGGCCCAGAGGTGCTGAGAGCCCAAGGCTCCACTCCTCAGTGCGCCCTCAGAGAACAGCGCCCAGTTACTCCCGTCTGCCTGACCTCCGGCTGCGCTCCAAGCTCACCAAGCCTGCGACCGGTTCAAGGTAACACCGAGCTGTGAGCTTACTGTCGGCTCTGTCTCTGTAGCTGGCTTTCCCGTTCCAATACCCGCAAGCTCTGCGACACTCAGACACCCCTGATCCTTCTGTGACCCTGCGGGACCTGAGGCCACGCTGACCCCGCGTGGGCTTCGCCCCCGTTTAGCCTCTGGAGCAATGTCCCTCAGCGGAACAGATTTTTAAAAGTCCCGATTTTGTGCGCCGTTGCTCCGCCGCTTGATGGGAGCTGGCCCCTCCCCCCGGGGTCTATCTTCCCATCGCTTTGGATTCACTTCTCCTCCGGTCCTACCTTTCAGAAAGTGGTTGTTTTTCTGTTTCCAGAATTGCTGTTCTTCTTCTCTTCGATCTGCCAATGGATTTTCAGGTGTTTGCAATCTTTAGATAAGCTATCTAGCTGATTTCCGGCTAGCTGAAGTAGTCTCAGCCTGCTACTTCTCCGCCATCTTGACTCCTCCTCCTGGTCTCCATTTTCTAATGTGCTGTGGAATTTAAAAGAAATGATAGAGTCTCTCCAACCTCTGCTCCCCGGCACATTAGAAAATGGAGGCCATTTAGCTCTCAAGACTGTTGTGAGGACTGCAGTGAATGAGAAAGCACACATGGAAATGGTTCACAAATTCCTGACCCGGATGCAAAAGTATGTTTCCACTGCTTTACAGAAATGGCATCACCAGGAAGAGTGGTCTTTTATGTTAAGTGACTTCTAACTTACTACATTTTGTTTCTCTCATTGGTAGTCAGAGTTAGAAGTGGGTGGTGTACTGGGTCAGCCTGCATAGGCTTGAACCCTGGCTTTCCATCTATGCAAACATGGGCAAGGTTCTAAACCTCTCCGATCCTTTACTGTCCTCACCTGTAAAATGATAATAAGCTATACCTACTGCACAGTGTTGTGACAAGGATTATAGGCAATAAAAGGTGCATGAGCACCCAGTGTACTACAAGTTTAAGCAGTCATCACATCCATCATTATCATTACTAAAATTAATGATTATTTTAATGAGTCTACTGTAAGAATCTGATAACCAACTTTTGATGCTAAGATGGATTTTCTGCTTCATTCAAGATTACATAACTGACAATGGATGTCAAGAGCAATAATATCACCAGTCAATTCTTACATAGTGTTTACTATATTCCTAGATTCTGGTCCAGAAAATTTACATGTATTAGATCATTTATTCTTACAATAGCCCTGCAAGGTAGGAGCTATCCTACCTCAATGATGCACAAAAATGCAAAGTGATTTGCTTGAGGTCACACAGATGGTTAGCTCTGAGCTCCTATGCCAACCCTGGAAATCAGCTTCTGAAATGAATATTCCCAACCACTATAGTTTATCACTTTTGGAAGATGAAAGATTGAGAAGAAAGACGAAATACATTGTCACGGACATTCAACCAGTAGAAAAGGACAGAACCAGTCCACAGCATTTAATATTTTTCCTTTCCCATTCCATGGGATTTCCTTCTCAGTGCACAAAAAGCAAATAACATTACCTGTGGACAGAGTGTCACAGATAATGGATTGTCTGGAAAATATGAAGCTTTGCCTGAAATACTTAATATCTTCACAGAATCTCATCAACTTCCCTAGTTTTAATAGCAGCCAAAGCATCGGACAGAGCTTGGGACTAAAACAAATTATGTCATGACCCAGTTGGGATATCAGGTATGTGAGGACACTGCTGTTATCATGACAGGCTCTGTGCACCCATGGCAGCTCATTTAATCTCCCAAGCTAGCATTTTCCAGCAACCTATCATCAACACTTGCCCCACCCTACTACCTCCCATTATAGACTGCCTGAGAGTAAATTTTACTGTTATCTAATAATAAACCTTAGGAAAATAGGACTATGAAACTACACCTGTAAGGGATGTCTACATCAAATATATTTGTTGATTCAATAAATATTTACTGAGTGTCTGTCAGCCAGGTACTGACTGCTCTAAGCACCAGAGATTCATGAGCAGGCAAAACATAAAGAAACTCTAATCTCAATGTATTTACATTCTTATAGAGAAAGTGAAGCAAAAACAAACCAGTTAATTTCAGATAATGAAAAGGAAACAGAAAACTATATACAACATGATGAGGTAATTAGACAGGGCCTTTTGAAAGAATGTTTTTATTAGTTAGCTATTGCTGTGTAACAAAGCATCCCAAAACATACTAACTTAAAATATCAAGTATTTCTCTTAAATACTTTAGTTATTTATTCAAGACAGAGAGAGAGAGAACATGAGTGGGGGGTGGAGAGGGGCTGAGGGAGAGGGAGAAGCAGGCTTTCCACTGAGCAGGGAGCCCAGTGTGGGGCTCAATTCCAGGACCCTGGGATCTTGAGCTGAAGGCAGATGCTTAACTGACTGAGCCACCCAGGTGCCCCTCAAGTATTTCTCTTAATATAGTATCTTAGAAATAGCAACCATTGTTTCCTGTAAATTGAAGGGTAATGCAAGTAGTTCTGCTGGTCTGGACCCAGTATGAATAATCCAGATTGGGTTCACTTATGAATTTGTAGTCAGTTGACAGATCAGCTTGTGCCTGGCTGGAATCGAATAGCTTCAACTCTTACATCTGGACATTCACTGTCAGCTAGGATAATGAGATAGATGACCAGACCATGTACCACATCAGCTAAGAGTCTGGACTGGGTTTGTTTATATGGTGGAAGCAGGGGTCAAGAGAACAAGAAAAGTATGCAAGGGTTCTTAAGGCCAGTAACTGGTACAGCAGAATATTGGTTGCATACTCTTGGTCCAATTTTATTTACACAGTCATCCCAGATTCAAGGGGAGGGAAAGTAGTCTCCACTTTTTGATCAAAGAAGCTGCAAAGTCATCATGCAAAAGGCATAGATACAAAGAGGAATGAAGATTAGGGAAATGTTTGCCATAAATCTACCATGATAGTAAAGATAAGTCCCCCTGGAGGAGTGACATGTGAGCTAACACAAGAATGATGGGAAGAATCAGATATACAATGATCTTATTCTAAGCAGAGGGATGTCAAGTACAAATTTATGCATGCAGTTGTACTTGGCCACATGAAATATACTGATAGGTGCCTGCATGTGTAAACACGTATGTGCAGGTACACATGATAAACATCAGTGGAATACTCTGTCAGCTGAACATACCTGTGTATGTATATATCCTCTTAGCTCCTGTCCTTCACCATAGGAACATTCACACATCAACAGAAACATATGACTCAACATACTGTTTTCTCACAACTTAGGCTACATAAGAACAATCTTCACATTCTCTGGGCTTTCTCCCTACAAGTTCTGATCCAGAAATCTGCACTTTAGCCAGGATGCCTAGTCAGTCTGGAGCAGCAATTCTGTATCTAATAAATTAAGAAACAATGTTTAACTTTTTTCAAGCTTTGGATGATTCCCACTTTTCCCCCTCTCCAGATAACTGATGCCTAATCATGTCTACTTTATATTACCTTAATCCATACTATTCTCACCTTTTTCCTAAGATAGTCAAGTGCATGTGAACCAGCTGATAAGGAAAAATAAAAATGAATACACAGCATGGGCAATGAAAATGCAAAATCATATGCAATTCCCTTGTTCATTCAAGTGAGAAATTTTTAATTTTGCCTGCTTCCAAGGATATCCTAATTCAGGGGTATATCAAATATCAAATCCCTGACAAAGCACTCTTTACAGACTCTACCAATTCTACCGCCACACCAGAATAGTATATATATATTTTTTGAAGTAAATGAGCAATTAATAAATGGGGGAGGCTGGATTTAGGTATTTCATTTTTTAGGGCCTCATATGATTGTAATATAAAGGTTGAGATTCACTGAGTTAAATAATCAAAGCATAAATTTTAAAAGCAACACAAAACACCTGCTTGAATGAAATATTTGAGGTCATGAGCACCTTGTGGAACACACAGAGGTATGTTTCAGGGCAGTGCAAGCTCAGGGCTCAGACTCCCACTGGGCAATCCATTCTCTCACTGCCTACCAGTCAAGTCTCAGGTGTCCTGCAAAAAGAATGAGCTAATAAAATCCACTTAGCTGGTAGTATAATCATTTCATTAACATAGCCATTGCCATAAAGCATAATTCACTTTTAAAAGTAAATATGCCATTTGTGATGTGATTATCCTTTAGGGGACCAGTTCTCCACTTTAAAATGTCACTTTATTTTGTTCAAGGGAGGAAAAACTGTCACCATATTAAAGTACACTATATTACTTTAATAAGATGTGATCCATAGAATTAGTCCAGTTAATCAAAGATAATACAAAGTATGAGTAACAAAAATTTAGGAGGGAGCAGACCTCAATTTGAATCCCATCTTAATGGTTTGTATGATTTGAGGGCATGTTTCTTCCTGAACCCCTGTTTCTTTGTCAGTAAAACACCATCATAATGTTATAGGCTGATGCCATGAACAGCTCAGAGAAGAAATCAGAAAACTTTTTTCTATAAAAGCCCCAACAGTCAATATTTTAGGCAAGTGAGACAGTTTCTGTCACAACTACTCAACGCTGCTGTTGCAACCTCCAAACAGCCAAAGAAACTGAGAGCATGGCGGTGTCCCAGTGAAACTTTATTCACCAACATGGGACACAGGCCATCGTTTGCTCACCCCTGAGTTAGAGAATATAGTTAAGCACTGAACACCATTGTGGACAAACGATGAGCTCAATAGCCAGTCACTGGCCCTGGGGGCTCATGAAGACGGTGACAATGGTGATACAGGTAACACTGCTGGTATTGTCCCCACCACCACTGTCAGCGCTGAGAATGAAGAGACATGGGATCCTGTTCTACTTCTGCCATGAACTTTATTTTTTATAATATTTTATTTAATTGACACACACAGGGCACAACGGGGTGGGGGGGGCAGCAGGCAGAGGGATAGGGAGAAGCGGACCCCTACCAAGTAAAGAACCCTATGTGGAGCTCATGACCTGAGCTGATGGGAGACACCCAACCACCCTTAGCACTAGCTTTCTATAATTTTTAGTCAAGCTATTTCTCCTTTAGGAACACTATCTTCAAAAGATGACATCACCAGAGTACATCCAACATTTCTTCCCTGGCTATAAATACCTTCTATAAATCAATCAGAAATTCAATAACACCCACAGCACTTTCAGCTTCATCAGCTGTGCCCCCTCTTCCACTGAGCAATATCAAAGACTCTGGTTGGTAGAGGGGATCCTTGTCAAAGCTAAGATGGAGGAACCCCCTTTTCTTTTGAAAAGAGAAGAAGGTCTTCCAAAGAATTTTCAGGAATGAGGCCCCTCAATCCTGCTGTTATTTGGAATTTGACTTCTGCTGTCAACATAGATGGACGATAAACACACAAGAGCATTTGATTTTCATCATAGATTTCAACACGGACTTTCCAATTAGGTACAGACATAAGTACTCACTCAAGAAGGTATATTTAAAGACAATTTAAATACATATTTAAGTTATATTTAAATACTATATATATATATATATTTGTCATGCCCACTACCACTCACAAGTTAAAGAAAAAGTCAAGAGCTATTGTGTTATAACAAGAAATGTAACAAGTTTTATTTTTTTAGAGACATGTTGGGGCATTATTACTAGGGGAAAAAAAATTACTACAACCTACAAAAAGAACACCATTTATATCAGAGAGTGAGTCTCAAACTCTGGGTCCCAGACCATTAGTATCACCTTAAGAATCTGATAGAAAAGCCAAATCATAGGTCCTTAACCTGAACTACTGAATTCAGAAACTAGCTGAGGAGCCCAGCTCTCTGTGTTCTAACAAGGCCTCAGATGAACACTAAGATATGCAAACTGATTTAAGTGATAAAAGTGTCACTGAACGTGGCCTCTGTGAGTCCAAGCAGAGTTTTATAAAAGGCAGCTGTTGTTTTCCTATGGGTCATCTTCCTCCCTCCTCTGGTCATACCATGATTTTCCTTTGAATAGTTATTCATTCCCCACTGCATATGGTCCTGAAAAGTCTGTCCATTAAAGTCCCTGTTCTCCTGCAGCCAAGAGCTGACCCACAAGGGGCCAGAGTCTCTTCTTTTAGGAACATAGGTTTTGAGTGAAGGCATAGGGCACAAGAGGGTTGGGGTGGCCTCATCAGTAGAAGGACCCCAAAGAGCATGTCCACTTCATTTCTGCTTACTAGGCCAAGAGATGCAAGCATCCTGTCCTTTCCAAGTTCTGGTAATTCAGCATTCTCCTCCATCTTAAAAGCTACCCACTATGCTTCCATAATAAAGTCCTTTTTTTTACGAAAAAGTGCCAGCTGTAATTGTTGTTCCTTATAACCACAGAAAAAAATCAACAAATATATCTTAATCACATAAAAGGACCAAGTTCCTAAACAGTGAAAGTTGTTAATAAGCTGTTCAACAAGACCAACATACAAGAGAAACATCCGAACACTGACCAGAACCCTAGCATCCATGACACAGGAGAGGTAGGCCGGCAACAACTTCTAGTAGAATGGGATGGATGCCAGAGCAGATGGCATGAGTTCTGAGGCCAGGAAAAGTACTGTGAGGATGGGTCCAGTGAAGAAACTGCCGTAAATTCCCTTGCTAACCACTGACAAGGGGATGTGGCTCCCCAAGTCTCCTCACTTAAGGAAACCAACAAGTGACTATGTCAGGACAAATCACTACAGACCCGTTACATTGCCTGAACCTAGTTCCCAGTTCAAACTGACTTAAATGACAAAGGAAGTTATCTGTTTATGTAATAACCACAGAGCCCTGAGAATGGGCAGGAATCACGTCAAAGCTATGATTCTGATGATTCTGATCTTTAGATTCATTGTGAATCTATGATTCAGATTAGAAGTCTGGCTCAATCCAAACCTATGATTCTAATGGTTAGAAGTCTGGCTCAATCTCTCTAAAATTATTTCAACATTTCCCTCCTTTCTTCTCAGTTTTGATTCCCTCAGCAGCTCTGGGATTAAACTCTTCCACATTCATATGCAAGAGAAAATGTTAAGTCCCTCTGTTCTCCTCAAACACTGAACTGTAATGGTTAAAACAGGTGATTCTAAATTAATAAAAATGGCAAAGGACTGCGGTCAATTTCATTCAAAAAGGGAACGGGTGGGTGAAAGCTGGGAGATAGCTACTTACTCCTTGAACACAGGTTGGGAGATTAAACCTGTATAGCACATTAAGTAAGACTGTTCATTACAAAGAATCTGTTGGGGAATGAACAGATGGATCCTGGGGTATTGGTGGTAGTTGGTAGGATTGTTGAAGATTCTCCAAGCCACACACTGGTGTAGACAATGATGAAATGAGGAAGGGTCAGCAAATATTTTCTGCTAAGGGCCAGATGGTAAATATTGTAAATTTTGTGGCCCATATGGTCTCCATTGTGTCTAATCATTTCTGTTGTTATAGCACAAAAGAAGTCTCTCATAATATAAAAACAAATAGATGGGGCTGTGTTGCGGTGACACTTAATTTACCAAAACAGAGGGTGTGTTGTATTTGGCCTACTGGCTGTAGTTAGTTCTCCAGGGCTTGAACCAGAAAGCCAAACTCTATGTTTCGCTACAATGATTAATAGTACGTGAGAAGCAGCACCTTAAATCAGCAAGCCCCTCTTCTCTCATCAGCATACAGAGTTCTTTGACATTTGCCTTAACATTTCTTCACTGAAGAACTACATCATAAATGACAGCCCCTGATTTTATTTGCTTGAACATCTGCCATCCTGGGACTGTTGAGAAGCCTGATAATAAAGGTTTGTTTTCATCTTGATGAGTCTACCCTACTTGGGTTTGTGGTGTCCTAAACCAACACTAAATACAAACAGAAAACAGTGCAGTTTCGCCTACGTACTCCTTGATTGCCTTGGCTATTGCATTGAGGACATCCTTTGGCTGCAACCCCGTACATCCTCTCTACCATCACTATCTCAAACGGGCCATTCGTTTGTCTCACCCACCACCACCTCCAGCTAAACATGCTCCAATCCCAGCTGGATCTTTCTACCCAAACGTATTCCCTAACCTACCACACGGTTTTCAGCGCCATTTCTGCCATTCTTCTATGCCCTCCTGCTCTTGGCCTCCTTATTGTCCATGGCCCTCTACTTTCAAACAGCCATCCTGTCCTGTTGATTTGTCCCTGATAAGCTAACTTGTGATATCTCCCACACCCTTTCACTGCAGTCCCACTGCTCTCACTCTAATTCGGGTCCTTAATTACCCCATACCTTCACTATTGCAATTAGCCTCCCCACAGTTCTCTTCCCTTTCAATTTTCCCTTCCTAGTTATCTTCCCTCCACTTCACTGGGCACCCTACTCCTTAACAAGCCTGGCTAATAGGAAACATTCACCATGTTGCACCCCCTTCTTGACTCTAGGGTAAGTTTTAGGTTCAGGATTCTCCCTGGGCACAGTTCAAGTCTACCAAAACACTTGTCTTGGCTTCTGGCTATACAGAAGCGTCTGATTGTGGAGTTGGCTGCTCACAAGTAGATCTTTCTTTTTTTCTCATCGGTAAGTCCTGCTCCACCACCAACTTTAGAACCATCTCGACCACACATTTCTCCTCCATCTCTGGCAGCTGGGACTCAAAAACGCCTCTCCTCCATTCTCATGCCCATCAGTTATTAGGTGGTTCTAGTTATATAGCTTTAATTTCACATTCTCATTCCCCATTTCCCTTTTGTGTTTTTTGTTTGGTTGGTTCGTTGGTTTATATGGACAGAGAGAGACAGAGAGAGAGAGAGTGAGAGAAGAAACACAAGCAGAGGAGTGGGACAGGGAGAACCAGTTCCTGCTAAGCAGGTGGCCTGATGCAGGGCTGGATCCCAGGACCCTGGGATCATGACCTGAGCCAAAGACAGACACTTAACAAGACAGACACTTAAGCCTCCCAGGTGCCCAGCCCCTCATCTCCCTTTTGAAAGATATCATTACATCCACTTTCCTGGACAAGTACAATACCCTCCTATTCCTTCTTTGTTCTCCATCTTCAGCCATTTTCTCACTAGAGCCAGAAGGATTTTAAAACTAAAGTCTGGTCAAGTCATGTCCCTGGTTAAAACTTTCACTGGCTTTCCATTGCCTTTCTACATTGGTTCTCAACTCTGGATCAATATAGTGTGACCTGGGGTTTAAAAAAAAAAAAATGTGATGTTGGGCTAAGAAAACCTGAACTGTAATTGATGGATTGCTGATGCTCAGAGCAGACAATTTTGAGAGCTGAAAACCTCAGGGAGAGCCAGTCATTTGGGCCCACACAATAGTTTAAGATTTACCTTCAGGAGGTTGGCCAGGTTCCCACAATAAATAGGGGAGGAAAAAAAAAACACAAAAACCTCCCCAGGCTTCTGGCAGGAGAAGAAAAGGAAACATTTTGAAATGCACCAGAGCACTCTGCCTTCTTAACAATGTCTGTCCTCAGGGGGCTCTAATTAACCATAGCCTAACTTGCTGAAGTATTATCAGAGCCTAACTCTTTTGGGGAGAAAAGAAATAAGCAAATTCAGCTCAATGGAGCTATCCTGTTCCATCTAAGAGGAGAGAAAAAACTAAAATTCTTTCAAGTTCACAGTTCAGAGGCATATGCTTACCAAATGTCTGAGATCTAATCATAGGAATATAGAACACTTCTGGAGCGCCTGGGTGGCTCAGTCAGTTGGACGTCCAACTCTTGATTTAGGCTCAGGTCTTGATCTCAGAATCCTGGAATCAAGCCTCAGGTCTGGCTCCATACTCAGTGGGGAGTGTGGTTGGGATTTTCTATCTCCCTTTCCCTCTACCTCTCCCCCTGTGATCTCTCTCTCTCTCTCTCAAATAAGTAAGTAAAATCTTAAAAAAAAAAAAAAAAATAGAGCACTTACTTTCACTACACACCTCACCTTCACATTACAAAGACCTATTTATAGCAGTCCCCTTTTACCTGCTAAAGCATGTCTGGCTACCAAGAAAATATTAAAAGGCACACTAAAAGGCAAAACACAGTTTGAAGAGACTGAACAAGCATGAGAACCAGACATGGCAGGAATGTTGGAATTCTCAGACCAGGAACTTAAAACAACTATGATGAGTACGCTAAGAGCTCTAATGGATAAAATAGACCACACACAAGAACAGATGGACAGTGTAAGAAGAGAGATGAAAATCCTAAAAGGGAACCAAAAAGAAATACTAGAGATAAAAGAAAACAAACAACAAAATACAAAAAAACTGTAACAAATGAAAAATGTCTCTATGCCTGACAGGTGTTATTAGTAGATGGGACAAAGCTGATAACAAATCTCTGAGTTGGAAGATAAAGAAAAAAAAAATCCTTGAAAACCAAAGAGAACAAAAATATGACCCCCCCCCAAAAAATATATATATATATGGCACTATATCCAAGAACTGTGGGGCAATTATAAAATGTGTAACATATACATCATGGGAACACAAGCATAAAGAAAGAAACAGAAATATTTGAAACAATAATGACTGAAAATTTCCCAAGTTGATATCAGGCACCAACCACTTATCCTAGAAGCTCAGGGAACACTTAACTGGATAAATGGAAAAACAAAAATAAAAACAGGAACTACACGTAGGGTTATCATCTTCAAACTACAGAAATCAAAGATAAAGAAAAAATTCTGAAAGGAGCCAGAGAGGAAGAAAGACTTACCTATAGAACAGAGACAGGGATTGTATCCGATTGCTCTTCAGAAACAATGCAGGCAAGAAGAGGATGGAGTGAAATATTTAAAGTGTTGAAAGCAAAAAAACAAAACAAAGAAAAACCAAAACAACCTAGAATTCTGAAACCTGTGAAATTATCCTTCAGAAGTGAAGAAAAAAAAATAGAGACAAAAATTGAGAGAATTTGTTGCCTATAGATTGGTAAGAAATACTAAAAGTTCCGTGGAGAGGAGAAAAATAATATAGGTCAAAAATTCATGTATATATAAAGAAAGTGCATCTAAGAACAAGTTAAGGTAAAATAAAATAAAAGTAAAATAAGAACTAAAATTTAAAAAAAATTTAAAGGTAAATTAAAATTAAAAAATTAAATTAAATTAAAATTTTAAAATTAAGATAAAGTAAAATAAAACTAAAAATTAAAAAATGTTATTTTTCGTATTCTTTTTTTTTTAAGATTTTATTTGTTTATTTTAGAGAGAGAGATCACAAGTACGCAGAGAGGCAGACAGAGAGAGGGGGAAGCTCTCTCAGCAGAGAGCCCAATGTGGGGCTCGATCCCAGGACCCTGGGACCATGACCTGAGCCAAAGGCAGAGGCTTTAACCCACTGAGCCACCCAGGCACCCCTATTTTTTGTATTCTTAATTGAACTAATAGATAAGTTTGTTCAAAATAAAAACACCAACAATATATTTATATCTTAAGCATGTGCATATGTATGCTATTTATCTTTATATGTAAGTAAAATGAATGACAGCAATGAAACAAGGGACGGGGGAATTAACATTATTTTTGTTATTAGAAGATACATTACCGGGGCGCCTGGGTGGCTCAGTGGGTTAAGCCGCTGCCTTCGGCTCAGGTCATGATCTCAGGGTCTGGGATTGAGTCCCGCATCGGGCTCTCTGCTCAGTGGGGAGCCTGCTTCCCTCTCTCTCTCTCTCTGCCTGCCTCTCCATCTACTTGTGATCTCTCTCTGTCAAATTAAATAAAATCTTTAAAAAAAAAAAAAAGAATACCTTTAGAAAAAAAAAAAAAAGAAGATACATTACCTTTAAAGTGGTCAGTGTTATTTGAAAGCAGATTTGGATTAGCTGTGAAAGAACAATGCAAACTCTAGGGTAACCACAAAGAAAGTAAAAAAAGAAGAAGAACCGATATGCTAAGAAAGGAAAGAAAATGAAATTATATAAAATGCTCATTTAAAACCACAAAAGGCAAAAAAATTAGTCAAAAAGAAAGGAGAACAAAGGATATGGGCAACAAATAGAAAACAGTAATGAATATGGAAGATATTATTCTAAATGTATCAATAACTTTGCATGTCAATGGCCTAAATGCACCAATTAAAAGACAGAGATTGTCAGAATGGGTCAAAATACACAACCTAACTATGCTGTCTACAAGAAACCACTTTAAGTATAAAGACATATATAGATGAAAAGTAAATGGTTGAAGGAAAACATGCCATGTTTTTCTACCATTAATAATATTAATCAAAAGAAAGGAGGAGTAGTTATGTTAATTATAGGGTGAGCAGACTTCAAAGTAAGAAAAGTAAAGATAGTTATCAGAGATAAACAAAGGTATTGCATAATGATAAAGGGATCAATTTCCCACAAAGTCAAAACAATTCTTAATTCACATGCACCTAATTACAGGAGATTAAACTACAGGAGAAACTGAAAAAAATACAAGGAGAAACAGACAAATCCAGTATACTAGTTGGAGACTTCAACACCTCTCAGAAATGGATAGATCGAGCAGGCAGAAAATCAGAGAACATATTGAACTTAACAATATCACCAATCCACTGGATATAATTGATATCTATAGACTACTTCACCCAACAACAACAGAATACAGGTTTTCCTTGTTCACATGGAATATTCACCAAGACACACCATATTTTGGGTTATAAAACCCACCTGAATGAGTTGAAAACAAAAGAAATCATGCAATGTCTGCTCTCTGAGCACAACAGGGTTAAATTAGAAATGAATAAGAGGAAGATAACTGGAAAATCCCTCAAACAATTGCAGATTTAACAACACACTTCTAAGTGATGTGGGTTAAAGGAAAAAGCAATTTCAAGAAAAATTTTAAAAATATTTTGAACTAAATGAAAATAAAAACATAATTATCAAAATTTGTGGGATGCAGCACAAACAATATTTAGAGGAGCATTTATAATGTTGAATGCATGTATTAGAAAATAGTTAAAATCAATAACCCAAGTTTCTATCTTGGGAAATTAGAAAAAGAGGAGCAAATTAAGTTCAGAAGAAGCAGAAAAACAGAAATAATAAAAATAAGAGCAGAAATCAATGAAATTAAAAACAGGAAATCAGTAGAGAAAAATCAGCAAAACCAAAGCTGGTATTTTGAAAAAAATCAATAAAATTGATAAGCCTTTAGCCAGGTTAAGGAAAAAAAAACAGAGAGGACACAAATTACTAACATCAGAAATGAAATGGCATGTGAAAATTAAAAGGATAAAGTAGTATAAATAACTCTACCCATAAATTTGATCACCTAGATGAAATGGTACAATTCCTTAAAAAACACAATCTACCAAAACTTATACATAAGAAATAAACTATCTGAGCAGACCTGTATCTCTTGAATAAATCTTGAGAAATTTACTATTAAGTAAAATTTCTCACTAAGATCAGGTATAAAGCAAGGATTCCCCTCTCACCACTCCTTTTCAAGTTCTTGCTAATTCAGTAAGAAAAGGAAATAAAAGATATACACATTGGGAAGGAAGGCATAAAACTATCGATCATAAAGTTGTCTGCAGGTAACATGATCATCTAGGTAAAAAAATCCAAAGAATCAGCATACAAACTGCTGGAACTAATAAGCAATTATAGCAAGATTGAAGGACATAAGGTCAATAGACAAAATTACTTTGCTAATGAACAAGTGGAATTCGAAATAATCATCATTAACATTAGCACAACCAAAAATATAAAACTTATGTATAAATCTAACAAAATTTGCACAGGAGCTGTAGGAAAAATGCTAAAAATCTGACTAATGAAATCAAAGAATAAGTAAATGGAATCAAAGGACAACTAAATAAATCCACACTCATTTTTCTGGATGGGAAGACTTAAAATTGTCAAAATATCAGTTCTTTCCAACTTGATTTATGGATTCAATGCAATCCCAATAAAAATCCTAGCAAGTTATTTCATGGGTATCAACAAACTGATTCTAAAGCTTATATGAAGAGGCAAAAAACACTCAGAATAGCTAACAAAATATTAAAGAACAAAGTTGGATACTACTTTAAGACTTCCTACTAATCTATGATAATCAAAGGAATGTAGTATTGTTGAAAAGATAAAAAAGGAAATTAATAGAACAGAAATGGAGAGCCCAG
Source organism: Mustela erminea (assembly GCF_009829155.1). NCBI lineage: Eukaryota > Metazoa > Chordata > Mammalia > Carnivora > Mustelidae > Mustela > Mustela erminea. The sequence goes on from NC_045614.1 coordinate 50,008,431, forward strand.
AAATAGACCCCTTAAATACAGTCAGATTAGCAAAATATTTTGACAAATGAGCAAAAGCAATGCAGTGCAGCAAAGATGTTCTCTTTAACAAATGGTGTTGGAGTAAGTGGACATCCACATGAAAAAAAAAAAAAACTTACACCCTTCAAAAAATTAACTCAAAGTGGATTATACACTTAAATGTAGATGTGAAAATTCAAATCTATAAAATTTCTAAGAGGTATAATAGGACAAAATCTGAATGACCTATGGTATAAAGATGTCTTTTTAGATACGACACTGAAGTCAAGATCCATGAAACAAATATTAGATAGGCTGGACATCATTAAAATTCAGAATTTCTGCTCTGTGAAGGACCATATCAAGAGAATTAGAAGACAAGCCAAAGACTAGAAGAAAATATTTGCAAAATAAACATCTAATAAAGAAAAGTTTATCAAATAAACATCTGATAAAGTATCCAAAATACTCAAAAAGATCTCTTAAAACTCAACAAAAAGAAACAAACAACTGGGTTTAAAAATGAGCCAAAAACTTTAATAGACACCTCACAAAAGAAGATGGTAAACAAGAATATGAAAAGATGCTCCACATCATATGTTATTAGGATAATGCAAAATAGAACAATGAAACACCACAATACACCTACTAGAAAAGCCAAAATCCACAGCACTGACACCAAATGATGGAGAAGATGTGGAGGAAGAGTAACACTAAGAGTGAAAACTAAACTATGGACTTCATATACTCCTAATGTCTTAATGTTATAGGTTCATCTTCTGCAAAAAAAAAAAAAAAAAAAAAAAAAATTAACAAAAAGATTAACAAAAAAATTAACAACCCCCCCCCACACACAAACACAAAAATCAAGTACTATTCTAGTTATAATACATAATGGGGCTATTATTAATGGGGAAATGTATGCGTTTATGGGGACAGGGATATAAGAGAAATCATAGTACCTCCTTCTCAATTTTGTTGGAAACCAAAAACTGCTCAGACACATTTCTTTAAAGAAAGAAAGAAATGATGCCTTAGCTCCACGACACCCAAATGATTAGCAATCTCCAGGGTGAGGACCTGCTTATGGGGATTTTTTTAAAGCTCTTTAAAGGCTGATATTGCCACATAAGGGTTTACCAGACTCTTAAATTGACTACAGTTCATTCCTCTGGCCAATTTCCAGTAATAATGGCTTCTTTCTGCATCTTAAATCTTCCAAGTTCTTGTCCGTGAATTACCAGGGGTGTGTGTATGGTTTCAAAAAAGTTTGAGACAACTTCCAATTAGGAAATGTCACAGTGTAACTCAACCTTCAGCTTCCTTTTTTTAAAACAGAAAGAAAAAAAATACATCTGTTAACACAGGCCCTTCCTCTCTCATGGTATCAGTAAGCTGGAGCTGATCAGCATGGCTTCTACAGCTGTGTTTCTTTATCTTGGCTTCACTCTTGAATTACCTGGTATGTTGTTAAAAACTGTAATACTCAGGCTACACCCCAGCCCAATTATATTAGAATGCCCAGGGTGGCACCCACTTCCAGTACCAAATGGCAAGTATAGGACTTCATCTAATAGAGTCATCATGAGGAATAAATTCTATCGTAAAAGCAACAGACATTACTTATATTATTCATTGAGCATTTATTTAATCTGTGTCAGGCACCATATTAAGTGATTTACAAATGTTAGTCCATTGATTGCTTCTTTAGAAAAAAGTGGGCACTGAATAGGCATCAATGATCAAAGGAGAAATGTATACAGTGAACCTCTTGTATAAAAGGAAAGGAATGTATTAGAGTTACATAGTAAAGGAAAATAAGTTGAATTAATTTAAAACTTGGCTCTATCTCAGCCTGACTGTGTAGTCATGGACAAAGATATAGTCTTTTAACATATGGTTTCTTGTTTCCTCAGTTGTAAAATGGACATTATCCTATCACTGCCTTCTTGGGTTGGAATTTAATAGATGTGGGCTTCTGGTGTCTGCTGCAGCATGAAAAGAGCTTGGAAGTCATCCCTCCCATCCTTAGAGCATAAGAAAACTAGATCCATTAAATATCCGTGGCTTGTTCTGGATCCATCAGAGAATGGAGGTTACAGGGCAAACTGCCACCCAGAAATCTGGAGAGTCAAGTGCATTTCCAGGGCCACAGTTAAGATCTATCCACCCAAAGCACAAGTTGCTGGCACCAAAAACTGGTAGAAGTGCCCAGACAGTAATGTTGAGGAACTGCTGGAGGCCAAGCTTTTCACTATATATTGGCATCGTAATAACAGTTGGGAAGTGTTTTCTTCTCTCTCTTTCTCTCTCTTTTTTTTCCTTTAAGTGTTTCTGTAGGATTGTTATTATTCCTTTTTCAAATGTGTGATAGAATTTGTCAGTGAAGCCATCTGGGCCTAGACATTTATTTATGACTTTTTAAATTCCTTGAGGGAAGGTACACTTCCTGGGCTCTATTTCCTGGAACCCTGTAGGTTCTCAAGTGATGATCCAAGACATCTTCTCTGGCTAAGCAGCAGAGAGAGAGGAAGAATAACCATTCTGAGTCCATAAAAAAAGGCCTCCCCTTGAGGAGAAATGATTTTAGGGAACTTATTTCAGCTTAGACAAAGGCATGTTTCCCATCCAAGTACCCTCTAGCTATCCTGCCTTACCTAGAGGGGCAAAAATCTTATGTAAACATGGATCACAGATTCAAGAAAATTGGTACAGAACTCTATCAGATAGAGAAGGGAGTGGCGGTAGGATGGGGATAAAAGAGCTACCTCACTGAATGAACCCTTGAGAAAATCACAGCCCAGGGACAGGGGCTCACTGAAAGAATAGATTCCGTCAGAAGATCAGAGAACACTGCTCTTCCCCACATCTTATTACCACAGCAATAGGACTCTAATTTAACCACAGTGTATTATGGGTGAAAGAGCTGCTAGCGGCACAGTCTGAGGGGCTGGGCTTAGGGAAGCTCAAGACCAAAACACTAGGGGAACAGAAGGTTCAACACAGCCCTGCAACCAGTCAGATTAACATAGTACTTCACATTAGAAATCTAATGCCCTCAATCTCGGATGCTCAATAAAATGTGTCTGGGTTTCAGAAAATGACAAGGCATGCCAACAGACAAGAAAAAATGAAGCAAACATCAGGATCAGACTCAGATGTGACACAGATGTTGGAAATATCAGAGAATTTTAAATATTGATGAATAGGACAAGGGCTCTAATAGAAAAAGCAGACAATATGTGAGGACAGATGGAGAATGCGAATAGAAAGATGAAAACATTAACAAAGAATCTAAAGGAAATGCTAGCAATCAAAACCACAATAACAGAAATGATTTAACATATTGGGAATTTATGGTGTACAAAAGAGCACAGAAAGAGCAGGGTAACTATTGGCTATTTAGGGTAAAGCTGATCAACCCTTAAAAGGTATAACAAGGCAAGGAGATGGCTCTCAAGGGTTCTTTTGATCACAGAAGCAAGAGAGACAAAAACACAACTGGGGTGTTACCAGAAAAGGTGTATCTTCAGTAGTATGTGCTGAATTGTTCATATGCCCCCAAATTCATATATTGAAACCCAATCCCTCATGTGACTGTGTTTAGATATAGATCCTTTAAGGAGGTATTTAAGGCTAGATGAGGTCATAAAAGTGGGATCCTAGTCCTACAGACTAGGGTCCTTAGAAGACGAGGAAGAAACACCACGGATGCAAAAAAGAAAAAAAAATAATAAAGAAAAGGCCATATGAGGACACAGTGAGAAGGGAGCCAATTACAAGTGGAGGATAGGAGCCTCAGGGGACAGGAACTTTACCAACACCTTGATGATGGACTTTCAGCCTCCAGAACTATGAGAAAATAAATCTCTGGGGTTTAAGGCACCCACTCCATGGCATTTTTTTTTACGGCAGGCCTAGCAGAGTAACACTTTCAAAAAAGGCAAATATCATCCCTACTTGCCCTGGGACCTTTCCTTAGGATGGCCATTTACAAGGGAGGAAGAACATGTAAATGAAGTAAAGAGACATCAGAGGCAGGTCCACATTCAGGCCAACTAACTACAGTTAGGAAGGCTATTTGGGGAGGAGTGTGACGTTTGTGCTGAGAAAAAAATACAAAAATATAACAAGTTGACAAAGTTAAATAGTTAAATTGATCCTAAAGGAGAACAAAAAAACAAACAATGGGACAGAATGAATATTTAAAATATAACAAACTTTCTTCCAGAAATATGGGATTCAAATCTACTCTCAAATGAGTGTACAGGGTACCAGTTAAATTTAACCAAAAATAATCAACTCCAAGACATATTCTAGTCAGCAATAGTCTGATAGAATTTTGATAGGGGTTGCACTGAATCCATATAAATTTGGGAACTGCCATGTTAACAATATTGAGTACTTCAATCCATAAACATGGTATGTCTCTATTTATTTAGCTCTTCCCTAACTTCTCTGTGCAATGTTTTGAAGTTTTTAGTGTATGGGTCTTGCACTTATTTTTGTTAAAACCATTGTTATTTATTTTGTTCATTTTGATATAATCACATTAAATTGTTGTCATTTTTAGATTGAATTTTTTGGCTGGTATATGGAGATACAGTAGTTTTGTGTACACATCTAGAATCCTGCTCTCTTGTTAAGCTTGCTTATTTACCCATTTGGTAGATTCCTTAGGAGTTTTCATCCCAAATGTATGGCTTTAATCACTTTTTCTTCCTCTGACACTAACTAGATCCAGTAATGTTTAGCAGAAGAGGTCAGGGTGGACAGCCTTATTTGTTTCTGAACTTAAGGGGAAGGATTCCATTTTTTATCATTAAAAAATATGTAGGCTGGGGCACCTGGGGGGCTCAGTGTGTTAAGCCTCTGCCTTCTGCTCAGGTCATGATCCCAGGGTCCTGGGATCGAGCCCCACATCGGGCTCTCTGCTTGGCAGGGGCCTGCTTCCTCCTCTCTCCCTCTGCCTACTTGTGATCTCTGTCTGTCAAATAAATCAATAAAATCTTAAAAAAAAAATGTGTAGGCTACGGTCTTTTCATAGACAGGCTTTATCAATTTGAAGGACATCTCTACAAAGTTTGTTGAGATTTTTTTTTCCTTGTACCATGAAAATGTGTTAGCTTTTCTTTTTCAAGTGCTTTTCCTGTATTTATTGAGATTATGTGTTTCTGTTCTTTATCAGTACACTGTAATACATTAATTGATTTTCAAATGTTCAATCAGCCTTATATTCTTTACATAAACTCATTTAGTCATGGTATACAAACCTTCTTATATATCGCTAGCTGTGATTTGTTAATTTTGTTAAGAATTTTTGTCTATGTTCATGAGGTATATTGGCCTGTAGCTCTCTTTTCTGGGGATGACTTAATTTCGCCTTCTCAAGGAGATAAGAAGAGTCTCCCCACTCTTTTTCTTTCTGAAAAAGTTTGTGTACGATTACGATTCTCCCTTAAGAAAGATAAAAAATGATAGACTTCAACAGGTAAGCCATCTGGTCCTAGACTTTTATTTGGGAAAAGGTTTTTTTCCACCTAATTCAGTGCCTTTATTTGATAAGAATCAATTCAGCTTTTCTATTTTTTTTCTTATTATTTTTGGTAAGTTGTGTCTTTCTAGGAAATTTTCTATTTTGTCTAAATTGTCTAATTTGTTAGTATCAATCTTCTTCAGAGGATTTTTCTTATTCTACTAATATCTGTAGGGTTGAAAGTAATGTCCTAATTTTATTCCCCATTTTGGTGGTTTGTGCTTTCTTTTCTTTTTCCGGAGAAGAGAAGGGACTATCAAGAAGCTATAAGGAGCCATACAAGAAAAGAAGTGATCCTGAAGTCAGCCAATGAAGAAGAAATAGACACAGACATATGGATAAGAGAAAGACTTAGGGACAGTAATAGGACTTAGTGTGGAATCATAAGAGTAATAGAGAGGGTGGGAAGGGTCAAAGGTGTTTCCCAGATTACTGCGTTGGCTCTCTGGGCAGATGGTAATGCCATTTTACAAATCTCTGGACCCCAAGAGAGGAAGTCAGTTTGAGGGCAAAGATCACTTGGTTTTGTATTCAAACTAAATATTAATACAGAGGGGTAACAAAATAACACAAGTTTGCAGACTAAACCAGGTTGGCTTTTTTTGTTTGCTTTTTTTAAACAGGGGGCAAATGATAACATATTTTTTGTTTAATTTTTAAAGATTTTATTTATTTATTTGAGAGAGAGAGAAAGAGAGGAGATCATGAGCAGGGGCAAGGGGTAGAGGGAGAAGCAGGCTCCCTGCCCAGCAGGGATGATCCTGGAATCATGACCTGAGCAGAAGGCAGACTCTTAACCCACTGAGCCACCCACACAGTGGACAACATTTTAAGAGTTTCATCTGAGGGACAGTTTGGAAGGGGAATAAACTTGAAGGATGCCTGTAGGACTCAGGATGCTTGTCTTCCCCAGTAGCTTTTCCCATATCCATACTGCTGACATCCAGATTTGTGGCGTTTTGCACTGATCCACTGTTGGCAGCTTACTATATCCTTCATAGAAGGTCACACAGTATGCAGATACCTGAGACCAAGTCACACACAGGGAAATGTCACCATGAAGATCATCACTGTATTAACCATTTTTTAAAGAATTTCCTTTTCTAATGCTTTTATATCTGGGGCCTTGCTGACCACCCCCAGGGTAGCAATTCCCTAACATAGCAAAGGACTCCCTGGCAAGCTCACTTTTCATAGGCAAACAAATCCATCCAGAGCCTGCACCCCTGCCACCTCCTTCACAGGCTATCACACTCCGCCCACTATCCACCTGCTATAATCATCCCAGGGCAGGAGTCAGACTGCTAGGTATGACCTCTATACTCCAGAGTCCACTGAAATTACTCAACCTAGCCAATTTAAATCTTGCTTATTGTGCCTCATTCCTTCCTTCCCACAAAAACCTCAGGAAAGGCTCCAGCACGGTTTCTCCAAATCCCTCTGCCTCCTGAACTATCGGTCCCAGTCATTCCCTGGGTGGACCCTCATGGCCTGGTGTGCCTCCTCCTCTGTGAGCAACAAACTATCCTTTCAAAGGTGTTATCTCTTCATCTACAGGCCTTGCCCTATCTAAATAAACATAAAACCTGAGTTTTAAAACAATCAATGAGCAATCTCATATACTTCGAGAACAAATTAGATCTATGTGTGCCTGAGGCACAGAAGACTATGCCTGTACATATGCAAGGCAATTTTTCCTCTATTACTAACCCCCCACCAGGGTTGGATCCAGGAACTTTGAAATAAAATGGTCCCCACAACAGCAGAGGATAAATGACCTTTAGAAAAGTGTTTGGGACCTAATTATTTCTGTCAAATCCCAGAGAGTGTTAGGAGATTGATTACAGAACAGCTACCCTATTGCCTTATTTGCTGGATTTGGTCTCATCCTGTTCTCTCTGCAGGGCAAGATCAAGGAAGCAGGAGCTTATTTTCCCCTGTCATTGTGCTGAATACCTGCTTAATCCAAGCATTATTTAATATATTTGGTGAGGTCATAAGACAAAGCACACCTTGGTACATGCGTGTGTGTTGGGGTGGGGGAGAGATAAAGGGGAGGCAGGTGATTCCTTCCGATCTGGTCCACAAGCATAAATCCCACGAGAAGGATGAGATGAGAGGTTATCTACCGTATCCACTGTTAGTTACATTTCCTGCATGCCTCTCCCCAGAGAAACATGTGTATTTCACATGCTAGGTGAAATAGGTTTAAAAATTACAATGTATATTTGTCATACAAGGGGACCAGCACCTGTAACTGTTGATCAATCAAAGAAGAAGTGTTGACTGGGTTTAATGCAGTAGGAAAAATAAATTGGCTGAGTGAGCTTATTTCAAGGTAGCAAATTGTGGGCAATTAAAAAAAAAAATCAAGGGTGATTTTGACTATCTTGGATATTCACTTTTCAATTGACTTCAGTACCTAAGCTTTAAGAAAAACTAGACTTTGCTCTTCAGGGCACTCACCATGGACCAGAGACTAATTCTGCAGAATACAAAGGAGTGTGCAGGCCATGTGCCTTCTAAGCTCATTTACTCACGGCAGAGACATGAATGAGTAAGGCAAAAATAGTCAATATCAACATAAATGTCAAATGAGAAGAATATCCCATACATGTTATGTCAATTGAATCTTGATACACAGATTGGGTGTCCACAAGAGAGGAAAAGAATAAAGGGAATCCTACACTTGTGAAATTTAAGGGAGAAGAGAGAGTATCTGAGAAATGTTTCTCTTTGCTCACTCTATTCAGGCATGTAAAGCGAGTAAAGGGACAGGGAGAGGCAGCAGTTCCATCAACACCCGCATAGATACAATGACCCTGCAATACCACCTCTGGCACACAAGAGAAATCCTTGCACATTTGTAAGAAAAACTATATTCATCTTCTCTGCCGCTTTGCAAAAGTGTGAAAATAATGGCAATGAATTTGAACTACTTGGAAAAACATGGTGAGACATCAACAAATACGGTTGAGGGAGAAAAGAAAACTATGGAATAATGCACATCATATGATGCTATGTCACCAATATAAATGTAGAAAAACCCCACGTACAAAGTTAACCTTATGCAATGAAACCGAAAGTTACTTCTGGTGAGGGTGAGAGGGAATCAGTGTCGATTAACTGATTAATCAATTTTTTAATTTTTTAAAAGATTTTTTTTAAGATTTTATTTATTTATTTGACAGAGAGATATCACAGGTAGGCAGAGAGGCAGGCAGAGAGAGAGAGGGAAGCAGGCTCCCTGCTGAGCAGAGAGCCCAATGTAGGGCTCGATCCCAGGACCTTGGGATCATGACCTGAGCCAGAGGCAGAGGCTTAACCCACTGAGCCACTCAGGCTCCCCTCACTTTTGTAACTTTTTAAAAAAAATTATAAACACAATAATTATACGTGGACATCTTTAGGAACTAGAAATAATATTACAACTACCAAGAGGGATTAATTCCAAGGAGTAGAACTACAAATGCCATCTCCTGTTTTGTACTTTTCAGATTACTCCTCCAACAACTATAACTCTCTTTCTCTAACCAAAAAAAAAAAAAAAAGTAATTAAATTTTGAAAGCACAAAGCATAGCTGGAAGCCAGCAGGAAGGACAGTTGGACTGGAACACCATAAAGAGGATACTAGAAGATAGGTTCAAAAAGACAAATTGGTGCAGGGCTCTAGAAACTTTTAAATGCAAGGTTAAGAAGTTTAGACTTCTTCCTCTGCTCCCTGCGAAGCATTACTTGTTTCTGCACAGCAGAATGTCATGAAGCAAAAGGATAAATCCGTATCTATTCTTCACTCCTACCTCTCAAAGGGTATCTTTTCACTATCATCCCCAACGTGACAGAACTCTAAAAGGTTTAAGAAGTTGGGTAGGAACTTTAAAGACATGCTCTCTTCTCGCCAAGGGGGTCACTCTTGAAAGAAGGATTTCAACTCTTAAGACTTTAAAAAGCACATTAAGAATTGCCTCCTTCCTCTCCTGGCTCACCCTTATTCCATAGCATGAATGCTCATAGAAGGCACTTGAAGATGATGATGCTTTTTCAAGTGTAAGTGGTGAGCATGTTCTGCTGCCAGCAGGGAAAAGTGTGATCACATTTCTTTCATCTCTGCGACCTCCCAGGTCCTGTCTGTCAAAGCAGAAGTGAGCAGTAAACCTTTGGTGAAAGAAAGAAAACAATTGTGAATAGGACGGCTGGCGGCGGGCGGGGGGGAACAACAGTGAACATTCTTTCTGAAAGTCTGGGATGTTGCGGAGTTAAGCTACTCTGAACAGTAAAAAGATACGAGACAGACCCAGTTAGATTTGTAGGATTCCTCGTGTGCCATGTACCTATGATTTAGCAGCAAAGCACCTTACATAGATAAGTAAATGATTATTTACAGGAAAGGGTTAAACATAGTATTTCATCAACCAGAAAGGAAGAATCTGCTAATGTCTCTTTGTCTTTCAGACTTAAAATAGTCCCATCCTTGACTCTATGTTCCCTATTCCTCTTCTAAGTTTCTGCTCAGAATGATTAAAGAAAACAGTCCAGAGGAGTAGCCTGGGCTAATCAAGATAAAATAAAAAGGAAGGGATCATAGCCAGAGAAGGAAGGACACCGTCATGCAGTGAGGCACCCATGATCTGCCTGACCCAACAATGAGGGATTTCTGTAACTGATGGCGTTCCATCTTCATACTTTTCTCTGTCCATTGCATCTTCCACCACGCGGTGCGCTGCTCTGTGCTCTGGGGATCGGTAGGGAAGCAAGCGAAACCCCCACCCTCATGGAGCTCACACTCTGGTAAGGGAAACAGAAGTAAATACACACGATCCTCATTTCAGGGGTGAGGAGACCCTATCCTGAATGTAAGCAACTTGCCTAGAGTCCCAGGCCATTATCTGCCAGTGATGATGCCTATTGCCATCCGGCAGGCGTCTCACTGACCCACAATAGGGACGCTTCACAGAGGTCACTTTGGTAGTTAGACACACAACAGGCTTCTATCGATAAACAGCAAATTACTTTGTGGAGGAGCCAGATGGCCTGAGACTTGTCTTCTGAATTTGAGTGAAATTTAAAATACTGTCACTAGAGGGCAAGTTGACATACACCTTAAATAGAAAAAGAAGAAAGAAAGAAAGAAAGAAAGAAAGAAAGAAAGAAAGAGAGAGAGAGAGAGAGAGAGAGAAAGGAAGGAAGGAAGGAAGGAAGGAAGGAAGGAAGGAAGGAAGGAAGGAAGACAAGCGTACAGTCTTGGAAACAGAAAGCCTTGAATGAGTCTCTATTTACTACGGCCCTCTCATTTTTACTAAAATTAGCTGCAGAATTGTGACCAGTAAGGGGTGTCCTAACACGCTTCTTACCAAGGATTATACAAAGTTTAGAAGTCAAATTACAGCATCATATAGTCCATCATGACTGCAGGCACACTGGTTCCTCAAGTTTAATTTTAATAATAAGGATTATAACGTGTTAGGCTTAACAGCAATCAGATTTTGTCATCCCCTTCTTGGTCTGCCTGAGAAATGTCACTGTTCTTCCAAGGCTCATCTCACCCTCCTCTGCACAGTCTTTTCATTTCTTCTTTCCCGAGAGTCCTGCTGTCTTTCGCCTTGTGTGCACTGTGGGCGGCTCCCACTCACCATAACCCTGTAAGGAGGAGACTGTGACTTCCCCACTTGACACATGGAAGACAGTGAAGCCCAGAGTGGTCAGGAGGTTGCTGTTGTGCCATCAGGCTACCAGTATGGTCACCGGCTAACACATGTTTTTATTAGAATGTATGTAACGTGAGGGCAGGGACCATCAACACATCCCCAAAGGGCCGAGCATTGTGCCTAGAATAGGTTTCGTGCTCTGTATACAGAAGAGTGGGCCAACACTCTACAATTCTCAAAATATCTCCTTTGCAGGTTTGTGGTTGAGGATGAGGGGCCAAATGGGAGACAGGTGAGAAGTACTCAGTTGCACACCTGGCATACAGCCAATAATAAAAAATTCTGATGATTATTATTAGCATGTTGTTGGTCTTACGATGTTGGTCAGCTGCTAATTTAAGTTTAAATTCAAATTTCCCTCCATGATTCTGCAAGCTCTGCAAGATCTGTCCTCTGCCTGAATCTCCAACTCTAGCTTTTGTCCTACTCCAAGTCCCAGGCCACACTCCTCACCTCTCTGGTCCTCAAATGTATCAAGCTGGTCCCTGCTCAGGCCCTTAGTTCTCACTCTTCTTTAGCCAGATTCACTCTTCTCAGGCTTTGGATGGCATCACTTCTTGTCCTTTCAGTCTCATTTTATCTGTTACCTCCTCCAGGAAACCATCCTAGACTACCCTGGAGAACCTCCTGTCCTGCCTCAACCCTATTTCCTTCCTTCATAATACTAAGTATGGTTTGAGTTTCTTTCATCCATCTGTTTACTTGTTTTTGTGTCTCTTTTGGGTTTATGGACCAGTGCTTGCATGCACCTCTGTGGGCTCAATGCCTAACACACAGTAGGCCATCACTAGTTTATTTGTTTGTTTTTTAATCAGAAGGATGGATGCACTGACAAAATAACAAATAATTACCAGATGAGAAAACATGAGGCCTGGAAAATGAAAGGGAGCCAGAGAAAAGAACAGGTGTTGTTATGAGTTAAACTCTATTTTCCAAAATGGTATGTTGTAGTCATAACCCCAGGTAACTATGAAGTGACCTTAATTGGAAATAGGGTCTTTGCTGATGTAACAAGTTAATGTGAAGCCATTAGAATGGACCCTCATCTAATATGATTACTGTCCTTATAAGGAGAGGGACATCTGGACAAACACACACACACACACACGCGCGCGCACACACACGCGCACACACACACGCACACGCAAACATAGGAATGCCGTGTGAAGACAAGGACACAGAGGAAAGGTAGTAATGTAAAGAAACAGGCATAAATTGAGGTGGGCTGCCGCAGACCAAGGAACGTCTGGAGCTTCCAGAAGTCTGATCCTCACCAACACCCCTCAAAGGGAACCTGGATCTGCTAACATTTTGATTTTGGACTTCTAGCTTCTACCACAGGGAGAACACATTTTTTTGTTTGTTTGCTTTTCAAGCCAGCCTGTGTGTGGTATTTTGTTACTGCAGCCCTAGGCAACTAAACAGGTGGACAGAATGTTGAATGGATAGAGATACATACAGGTTTGGAATCAAAAACACACCATATTTGAGTCCCAGCCATGATAATGTAAAATGTTTTCTGCTGATGCCTGTATAGCATAACACATTATTTTAGAAAAAGAAATTCTTACATTGGTTTCCTTGCCCCCAAACTCCCATGAAACAAGCAACAGAGCTCTAAAAGCCAAGATACTAGTGGGCTTTCCTGCCACCATAATGGTGACCTCTGATGAGCTCTGTTCTTGGGGCTGGGTGAATGGGGGACTCATGTGAACTCCCCACTCCTATCATTTTAACTGGATTGGCTCTAGAAGTTTCCCAGTTCTCTGACCAACTTTGCTGAGGCCATGTGGGTCCCTCTCACAGCTTTAGTGCCACACCAAGCCTTGTCAATTCCTAATCCAGGAGGATTTCAGGAGTCCAGTTCACTGTTGAAAAGGACCAGCACCAAAGTCTACTCTTTCACCAAAGCTCTGGCCCCGTTGCCAACAGCTAAGTCTGTTACTCTAGGAAATAGGTTCCGTTACTGGACGCTTGTCTTACTCTGTAGTCCTTATTAGCCACATTGATGATAGTTTATATGGAATCTACTGTTTTGAGATTCTGAGCAGAAGGCAGGAGAGCTCAGAGAGTCATATACTAAAGTCAGACCAGCACTCAAACCCAAGCGTTACTCAGTTAATTATTCCCTGGGCCACATTTGTTCTCATCTATAAACAGACATGACCATCACTTCATAGAATTGCTGTAAGCAAGCACTTACTACGGCTCATGGCCAAGACCTGACATTGGCATTTTGTTGTACTCTTGCCAGGCTTCCTAATGCCACTGAAACATGAGCCTGAGAGCTCAGAAGTATTTATTTTCAGATTCCATTCAAGTAGACATCAAGTGCTAAAGACTGGGCATTAGCATAGCTCAGATTTGGCTGAATACAGCAAACCAAGTGCTCATGCAACCTGCAAGATGAAAGGAGAGTCAGAGGGGAATATTTACTCAAGTACCACTCAACCTTCCCAGATGCAAATAGGAAACCTGCTCTCTGCAAACAAGCTTGGTCCCCCAAATGGGGGGGAAATGTCAAATTTGAAAATATGTCACCCTTCACAATGCATCATCTTTGCTAAGGATGCACATGGGTTTGGAAGTAAAGGATCTAGGCACCATTTTTGGACCTAATCTCTGACAGGTGAACGCCAAGCAACAGTAACAACAAAGACAGCATTTACTGAGCCAGTCCCTGTTCTCAGCACCTTCTACAAATTAGCTCTTTTACTCCTCATAATAATTCCAGAACACTGGCATTATTTTGTCCCCATTGTGTATATGAGACAATTGAGACACAACCCACATGATTCCAGAGTCCTAGCTCTTAACCACCACCAACGATACATCCCTAAGAACAGCTACAGATTTGTGAGCATCTACCTGTACCACACTATGTGCTGTCATAGCTTGCCTCCCTGAGGTCAACAATGAGAAGATACCACCAAGCTGTCTCACAAGTTTGAGATGACTCTCCAAAGCATGTATTTGTAAGCATTTATAGGACATCAAGCTTTTTACAAATGTTATTTCTGTAAGGACATTTGTGAATTGCAAAAAGATTACTGGGATCTAATGAAAAACACTGCAATGTTTTGAGCATACTCCTCTGGGTTATCTTCTTTTAGCCTTTCATTGCCTTTGAACTTCATTACAGCTCTGCAAGTTAGATATAACTGGTAGCGTTGAAAAACCGGACCCAAGGACTTGCAAATATTTTGTTTGGTACAGGTTCAAGACTTCATTCTTCTCCCATGGATCAAAAAACAAAAACGCAAAACCCAAAACCTGTTTGGTGTTCATTTGCAGTCTCCATTCAATCTTCTATTTCACATAAATGTGTACTTCTTAGACTTCTCCTGTGAGTCTGTTATAAAAAATGTCTGATTCACTCTCTAATCATGAGCTAGTAAAGTCTTTAATGTATTCATGTTCATTTTTTTTTGCATGTGAAAATTATCCTTTAATACTATTGTCACTAAGAAAGAATTTAAAACTTTTTTGAACAATAATTCTGTATGTATATGAGTCATCAATACTTCATGAAGACACTTCCTTCCCGTTGCATTATACTCAATTGCCTTTAAATTAGTAGATGGAAACTGATAGAACACGTACATGCCTTGATTTATTTTCATATACCGGCAACATGCATGTGTAACATCACAGAGTTATTGCATCTTGGGTTAAAAAAAAAAGTGGGTCAATCTGTCAAGAGGTGGAGATTTCTGTGAGAATGCAGAAACATATTAAGTGTCAACAGGTTTTGCCCTACAAATCTAAACAAGCAAACAAAAAAACTCCCAAAACCTCAGTGTAACTGTCACAACAGATGACATAAGAACAGGTTTCAGTGCTGGCATCGAAGCAAATCTGTACTGACTGGCTGGAGGAAAAAAAAAAAAACTCTAAGACAACAAAGACACCACTTGACACAGAAGATGGCCAGATGAGATACAAAAAAAATCTTCTAACAAAACATAGTTTGAAATAGAAAAATAAAGTAAGAGAAATGGGTGAGCCCATGCTATCAGCAGATAGCTGATAAACCCAGAAAGAGAAGGGCAAAATTCTCAAGAGATGTTCCACACAAAAAATCACCTTAAAAATGAAAAATAGCACTGAAATCCAGAGTGGTAATAATCTCGCCGAGAAAGACAGGAAAAAGAGGTAACAGAGAGATGTACCTGGTTGAAAAAAACAACAACAACAATAACAACAAACCCAAAGACATGGTTGTGATATTATCTATTTTACTTACAAGGAATATGTAAGCCCAAAGAGATTTTTAGAAGGCTTTAGAAAAGACACGTGATTGGCGGCTCTCGTGGAGGCAGCTAGCGCGAGGTTGGGGAGCGCTGAGCCGCGCGTCGTACCCTGCGCTGCCCAGACCAGCGAACAATACAGTCAGGATGGCTAAAGGTGATCCCAAGAAACCAAAGGGCAAGATGTCTGCTTATGCCTTCTTCGTGCAGACATGCAGAGAGGAACACAAGAAGAAAAACCCAGAAGTCCCTGTCAATTTTGCAGAATTTTCTAAGAAGTGCCTGAGAGGTGGAAGACTATGTCTGGGAAGGAGAAATCTAAATTCGATGAAATGGCAAAGGCAGACAAAGTGCGTTATGACCGGGAAACGAAGGATTATGGACCAGCTAAGGGAGGCAAGAAGAAGAAGGACCCTAATGCCCCCAAAAGGCCACCGTCTGGATTCTTCCTGTTCTGTTCAGAATTCCGCCCCAAGATCAAATCTACAAACCCTGGTATCTCCATTGGAGATGTGGCAAAGAAGCTGGGCGAGATGTGGAATAACTTAAGTGATGGTGAGAAGCAACCTTACAACAATAAGGCAGCGAAGCTGAAGGAGAAGTATGAGAAGGAGGTCACCGACTAGAAGTCTAAAGGAAAGTTTGATGGCGCGAAGGGTCCCGCCAAAGTTACCCGGAAAAAGGTGGAAGAAGAAGATGAAGAAGACGAGGAGGAGGAAGAGGAAGAGGAGGATGAATAAAAGAAACTGTTGATCTGTCTCCTTGTGAATACCTTAGAGTAGGGAGCGCCGTCATTGACATTGACGCCCCTCTTATTGGAGGCGTGTCTGTTGCCCTCGTTAGGTTTAATCACACAATTGGGTCATGGTCATATTGTAGTTTCTCAAAGTGCTCTAGAAATTGTCAGTGGTTTACATGAAGTGGCCATGGGTGTCCAGAGCACCCTGAAACTGTATCAAAATTGTACATATTTCCAAACATTTTTAAAATGAAAAGGCTCTCGTGTTCTCCTCACTCTGTGCACTTTGCTGTTGGTATGACAAGGCATTTAAAGATGTTCCTGGCATTTTCTTTTTTTGATTTGTAAGGTGGTGTTAACTATATGGTTATTGGCTAGAAATCCTGAGTTATCAACTGTACATATCTATAGTTTGTAAAAAAGAACAAAACAACCGAGACAGACTCTTGATGCTCCTCGCTTGGCATTGAGGCTGTGGGGAAGATGCCTTTTGGAGGGGCTGTAGCTCAGGGCATGCACTGTGAGGCTGGACCTGTGGACACGGCAGTGGGCATCCATTTAGCTTCAGGTTGTCTTGTTTCTGTATATAGTGACCTAGCATTCTGCTGCCATTCGTAGCTGTGGAGAAGGGGGTGGGGGTCAGCTGGCATGAGAAGTGTTTGGATCCTTTTTAGTTAAGTGCGGTAGTTTTAAACTGTTTATTTTGAAACAAACTGTGGAACTCTTCATTGTCAGCAAAGTGAAAGAGCCACTGCATCAATGAAAGTTCAAGAACCTTCTGTACTAAACATGATTTGCAACATTCTGTTATTTTTTTTGTATGTTTAGAATGCTGAAATGTTTTTGAAGTTAAATAAACAGTATTACATTTAAAAAAAACGAAAAAAAGATAAGACACGTGATTTATCCCTTTCATTCCTTTGAAATGGGAATACCAATAAAGCTGCAAAAAGTAGGCATCCTATCAAATACACACCATAGGCCCTTCTACAAAACACCTAGCAAAATAAAGTCAATGTCATTAAATAAAAGAAGGCAGTTCAAGGTCAAAAGAAACTAAAGGAGGGGTCTTGGCTGCACAGGAGAAACATCTGTGGGGCTTCAGAGATACTGATGCCTGAGTTTCACACCTAGAGGTTCTAACTGACATTGCATCTTCATTTGAAGATTCCTAGGTGATACTATTACCAAGACTGAGAGTCAAAACTGTACACAAGCAGTGGTTTTCAAATATTAGCATGCTTCAGGATCACCACGACAGATACTCGGTCTCATCTCCAGAGTTTTGGATTTGGTAGATCTGGAGTAAGATTTGAGAAGTGGCATTTCTAACAACTTCTCAGATGATGCTAGTGCTGGAGGTCCAAGGGATGATATTTTGAGAACACTGAACTGAAAGAAGTAACAACCAAACAGAAATGCCATCAGATTCTGATTTTAAAACAAACAGTAAAATATGTTATAGGGACAACTGGAGAATATTGGAGGTAAGTTAGAAATTAAATATGATGATGGGATTTTTCACTTTCATCAGTTTCCTAATGGTTTTGGATCATGGATAAGTAAGCCCTTATTCTGAATGCTGAAAGTAGGTAACTAATGTTTCCTGAATTTTTGACAAGACTAATTTCTCACTATTTTATACAACTCAATTGGTGCAACACTACTTTGAGATATAATTTAACTCTTCTATTACTTAATTTAGGGCTTTGCATTATAATCCCTCCAAAAACACTCCATGTCTTAAGCTTGAGATGTGCCTGCTGAGTTCACTTTTTTTTTTTTTTTAAAGTAGGCTCCATGCTGGGCTCAAACTCAGGACCCTGAGACCAAGACCTGAGATGAGATCAAGAGTTGGATGCTTAACTGACGGAGCCACTCAGCTGTCCCTGTTGAGTTCACTTTTAACCATAAATACTTGCTACAGATATGCAATACTGTTTGTTCTTGAATATACCTTATCACCTACCAGAGGTCCCTGAGCAGAAGAGAAACTCACTTCTAAGTGGCATACAATTCTATAACTCTAAAAACTATAATACAAAAAACAAATTTGTTCATATTTTAGTAGAAAGAAGATTTAATTGAAATGAGATTTTTTTTTTAAGATTTTATTTATTTATTTGACAGAGAGAAATCACAAGTAGATGGAGAGGCAGGCAGAGAGAGAGAGAGGGAAAGCAGGCTCTCTGCTGCGCAGAGAGCCCGATGCGGGACTCGATCCCAGGACTCTGAGATCATGACCTGAGCCGAAGGCAGCAGCTTAACCCACTGAGCCACCCAGGCGCCCCCTGAAATGAGATTTTTTCCCCTAAAACCTGAAACCTCATATAAAATTTTCCCAATTTTGCATCATTAATAGGAACCTAAATTTGTCTGGGCTTTCATAAATCCTGAAGGACATCAGTAACAAAAGCTGTCATATCCTAAGGAAAAAAAAAAAAAACCAGACAAAAAAATGAATCCTCCCAAAATGTGTCCCTGAAAAGTCATGCTTTATTTTATTACTGGAGGACGCAAACCCATCCAATATTGATGTCAGCTCTGCATATTTTATCTATCCCGGTCAAGTCCTATCAACTCTACTTCTGCTTTTGGTTTCTCAATGTTCTGCCATAGTCTTAAGCATTAACAGCTTCCATCAAAATCTCTTCCACTAACTGGGCTACTTGTCTCTCATCTCCCCTCCATCCTTTCAATCCATCTACACAGTATTGCCAGAATCATATTTCTAAATCAGGGATTGGCAAACTATTGCCTATGGACCAAATCCAGATTCTGTTTTTTTTTAAATAACGTTTTATTAGGACACAGCCACAATCATTCATTTTTGTATTATTGATAGCTGCTCTAATGTTATAATCATAGAGTGAAGCACCAACAAATGTGATGTATACAAACTTGATAATATTTTCTCTTTTGGCCTTTACAGAAAAATTTGCAGATTCCTGTTTTAAAGATTTTATTCATTTATTTGACAGACAGAGATCACAAGTAGGCAGATAGACAGGCAGAGAGAGAGGAAGGGAAGCAGGCTCCCTGCCGAGCAGAGAGCCTGATTCCATGACTCTGAGATTATTACCTGAGCCGAAGGCAGAGGCTTTAACCCACTGAGCCACCCAGGCACCCCTGCAGATCTCTGTTTTAAACCCTTGGTACAAAAAGTGTGAGCCAGGCACCAATAGTTGATACCAGCATCACCTGAAAGTTTTGTTAAAATTACAAACTATTGGCTCCACCCCAGGACTGCTGAAGCAGATCACATATTTTAATAAAATCCTTAGTAGATTCACATGGACAAAAATGTGGCAGAAGCACTGTCCTAAAGTGCACCTGTGATTATGTCACTCCTCTGTTCAAAAATCCTTCTGCAACTTCCCTTTCCTGGTATCAGTAAAAAGTGTGATGCACACATATGTGCCAGACTGAACTTCCTATTTGAAGGATCTAACCAGGATGTCACACTCCAGTGATCGCCATGGATAGTACCACAAATACCATTATCTAAATCAGCAACAATCCCACTGGACAGAATGTGCATGTATACAGACAAGGATTATTTTGCATTATTGTTAGCTACAATTTACTGAGTTGCAAACTTTCACTTGTAAAGTGATATGCATAATTTTCCACTGGAGTCTCCGAGCATTCTTTTCTGCTTATTCCAAATTTCCTTTCCTGGTGAGACTTGTTTACCTCCCCAGAGCAACATCAGGGAGCAAGTCATAAGTCTCCACTGCTCACAGGCTCTGCAGACCCCTAATCTCTCTTTTCTCTGGAGGCATCTCTCCTTTTAGCTTGGCAACATCTCCCTTGGTAATGCATCACCTTTTTAACGATTTGGCCTTTAGGGGGAACAAAAATCCAAAGGGAAAGGGGAAAAGGCAAGTAAATGTATGCTATCATTTACTAACACACAACCTCTCTTCAAGCCAAAAGAATTAAACAAAAGCTCTGGCAAGAATGAAATCTGCAGGGAAAGAAAACACAAAGTAATACCCCAACAAATTATCTTGCCACACTGAGAGGTCTGTGGAAGAGAAGCAACTGGAAGCAAGTTCTAACTAGAATCCACCTAATGGCTTTACTCTTTGGTCCCCTGAATTCCTACTGACCAATATGATCACTGGTCAGAGAGGAATCTAAGGAGCTCAGGATACAGTATTCATTCTGACCTGAGTACCCATGGATAACTGAGTTTCTGCCATTTTCAAAGCACAAGTCTCACCTTGCTCGCTCTAGTAATGAGATCTTCCTCTTTTCTTCCCACTTCACACCCTACAAATTCCTTCAATGATTAAACATCATTACTGAGTAGAGGTAGAGAGGTGCTTACATTCCTCTGGCTAGCAGAATTCCTCTCTAAATAAAGTGCATTCTCCTGATGGGGTTGGGTCTTGTTGGGGTCTTACCTCTTATTTCTCTTCTACTAAACCTGAACTTTCCACCCATTGCTGGCCCCCCAGTGTTTCCCAACTTACTCCTTTTTTGTGGAGCCCCCGTTTGCACACATGCTAGACTTCCCTTAGCCGGGCCCATGCTGTACCTGTGGTTGTGATGCAGTGCTCTCTCTTGACTTCTCTGTGGGACCCTTGTCACTCCCTTCCCTCTCTCTTGCCCCCTGCCTACCTCTGCCACAGGGGCTAACTCCTCAGGGTCAGCTCCCTCTAAGTCAGCCCTTCCATTCTGAGCAACGCTGCTGAGAAAGGGCGTAAGCCCATCTGTTCACAGTTCCGAGGTCTTCTTTTTGGTGGCTATCAGCTACCCACCTATAACCTCATTTTCAAATTCCAACAAAAACAAGTCTCAGGTCAAATTGTGCCTTATTCACACATTTCTAAATACAAATTTGTTAGCAAACAGGCCAGACTAGTTTGAGCAGCCATGCCGTACATTCCCGCTGCCCCAGCTCACCGCGGTTTTAAACATCCTACCCGTGAGGTTCTCACAAAAGGTTAACTAAAAGCAGACCTGACAATATCCCAGAGATACTAAGAGTGAGTCTGGATGCATCAGCCAGCACCCAGAAATGCCCAGAGTTGTACCGGGTCCATCTCATACCTTCCCTAAGTATTCAAACTGAAGGCCCCACTAGAGTATTTTTCCCCATTAGACTCTTTTTTAATGCAAATTTTAAAACATATGTAAATGAAGAGAGAATAATCAATCCCTACATGCCCATTGCCAGCAACTATTTATATTTTGTCAATTATGTTTTATCTATCCTCCTAGGTATTTGGTGTTTTAAGTTTTGTCATCTCTCTTCCTTTTGTCTTCGGTAGATGTGGCTGCAATTTTTAAAAGCAAGTCCCAGATACAAGGTACGTCATTTGATTTGTAAGTACTAAAAGGGATATCTCTAATAGGTAAGCGATTAGAGAAAATTTAACCATAATACTGTTATTACACCTAGCAATATTTATTTAATATCTATACCCAGTTTATATTCAGATCACCTCAAATGCCTTAAAGATGTATTTTAGTTTATGCCTTTCAATGAGGATCCAAACAAGCCTCACTGACATTCTTATGCTCTGGCTTTGTAAGAGGGGGGCTGTATGTGTACACACACACACACACAAATATGCATATACACGTAACATATATATGCAGTGTGCCTTGGGTGAAATATCACAGTATGAGATAAAAATAGACATCATATATAAGATATTTTAGCCAAACTACACAATTTGAATTCTGCTTATTTAATTTTATTTTTAAGATTGTATTTATTTACTTGACAGACAGAGATCACAAGTAGGAAGAGAGGCAGGCAGAGAGAGAGAGAGAGAGAGGAGGAAGCAGGCTCCCCGCTGAGCAGAAAGCCCGATTCGGGGCTTGATCCCAGGACCCTGAGATCATGACCTGAGCCGAAAGCAGAGGCTTTAACGCACTGAGCCACCCAGGTGCCCCAGAATTCTGTTAATGTTAAAAGGAGAATTCATTTCTATCAACTTTATGTTGATTAACAAACAACTATATCCGCCAATAAATTTGTTTATTAGACCAATTGGTAAAATATTGGGTTACTCAGAACTAAAGACAGTGGCATCTTTGGAGTAGAGCGTTTTCTAGTAGCTGACCACACTACAGTCTAAATCCCTAAGGAAAGGGCACCTCGGTAGCTCGGTCAGTTAAGCATCTGCCTTTGGCTCAGGTCATGATCCCTGGGTCCTGCGATCCAGTCCTGCATCGGGCTCCCTTCTCAAAGAGAGCCTGCTTTTCCCTCTCCCTCTGCTTGCTGCTCCCTCTGCTTGTGCTCTGTCAAATAAATCAAGAAAATCTTTCAAAAAAAAAAAAAGTCATTAATCAAAATTCTAGCTATATCGAGTATGTTACTTACACTAACTTATACACAGGTGATATTAGGATGTCCCTGCAATATTTCAAAAGGGAATCACAGACCCAGTACATAACAACATGGGATGCATGGCTTCTTCTGTCACCAATCCCCCTGACTGTCTAGATGGGAAAGTCAAGAGCCAGGATGTGGAAAATCACCAGGATCCAGAACCTGTGCTCCTGTGATAGGACAACTGAGAAGTCTCAGAGTCAGGAAGGACCAGGCTGGACACTGCAGAGGATTCTCCTTTCAATTCCCACCCAGGGAAGGCAGGAGCTCTCCTGTTTCTATGGACAGGAAAACTCATATGCAGGTGGGTGAAGAAAAATCAAGTTCGGCCTGACTCCAAAGTCCCTGCATAGACCTGATTCTGTGCGAACATGAGGAGCGAAGAAGAAAGGTCATTTCTAAAAAGAAGAGGACAAGGAAAGGCCATGCCAATTTCACATCAGACAGTCTGCAGGGGCCAGGGTTCCTGTGCCTACCCTTCATGTTCCCTTGAACTACTCACCACATGTACACAGACAAGAATCTCTCATGTACATACTGATGGGGAGAAACTGACACGTGTGAGAAATCGCCCAGCAGCAGGGGCTAGCGAAGTGGGCTGCTGGGAATTCCCTCGCTTGTCTGGAGAGCACCTGAAAAACACGGGTCCTTCCAAGACAACTCTGCAGCCATGAATTTTCTAGGGAATTGTTTCCCCGGGCACATTCCTCAGTTGAAAGGAGTGTGACATGAGAAAACGTGCAGATCCAGAAGGAGAGAGCTGCTGTTGGTGAAGCCGCAGCTCAGAGCCATTCCCAATGGGCGTTCTGTGCACAGCCCTACTGAGTCATCCCAGCAATGCTGCCAGGTAGATACTATCTCCAGAGAGAAACTATTCTCCCATTTCACAGAAACGGATGTCAGGAGGGGAGGTTGCTCACCCCAAATCACTTACCCAGCAGGTACTAGAACAAGGTTAGAAACATGAAAGCACAGTTCATTTATTCCTCCAGAACTCCATGAGAAGCTTGACCTAGATTCACAAGAGATGGGAGGTTGCTTCCCAAAACACAAGCCTGTGTGTCCCTGTGCAGTGTACCCTATCCTCTACTCCAAATCTTCTCTTGGTTTCTGCCAACTTCCTTCATTTTCACAGAAATCATTGGGGGCTCTGAACCTACATTAGGCCACCGATTCAATCTCATGCCTGGTTTAATCTTATTTAAACTGAAAACTCCTGTTTTCTTCTTCTTCTTCTTCTTCTTTTTTTTCCTCCTCACTGCTGCTGACAGAGGCAGCATTTTAGCTATTTCAACCAATAATCTTGGAATCAAAAAAGTATATAAAAACAATTTCTTGACAGAGCAATGTTTTTTGTTTTGTTTTATTTCTAAGGACATCAAATGAATCATCAAAAGAACAAGCTAACCTATGGGAGTGTTCTTGAAGAATTAATTGGGTTTTTTCCCAATTAATATGTGCAATGAGCTTAAACTGTCAATAATTAATTACAAGAGAAAATCTCAAATACCATTTTGCAGTCATTTTATAAAGCTCATTTCCCTCCATTAACATGGCACGAGCATTAGAAGAAGTAGCGAAAGGTTTATATTCTTCACCTCTACTATTGTAATTAAATCTGTTTCACAATGCTGCACCTCCATGAGGCATCAGAAGGCTACTTGCTAAGAAGGTTGACTCTCTGGCCAAACTCTGAGACAGTATGTCTAACTGAAGAATTAAAAGCATAACCGTTTTAGTGACAAAGTTTTATTAGCCCTCAGAGCCAGATTCCATGTTAGACACCAAAAACTCATTTATTCAAATATTGAAGGAGTCCTCACCATCTGCCAAGCACCGTCAGAGACATTAAGGTTAAAGAGGCTCCTGTGCCATAAAGAACCCGACTGGCCTTTGTCCTCAGTTCCTGAGATGGAGCTTCTAAACCCTTGGAATTTCCCAAATAATAAGGGTATTTTATTAATACCTTGGCTCTATGTTAAACCACATAAACCACGCCTGGCTCTATGTTAACAAAGTGACTTGTGGTGAGACCCTGGATAGTTTAAGCTAACAAGGAGACTCAGGATAAGGGTGATTTGAAGATTAAGGCTTTGAGCCATGGGATATCAGCCAGCCTCTGGGGAGAAGATAGGAGTTAGAGATTGAGTTCAGCCTCATGGCCAACTGAGTCTGTCATAGTCTGCATAACGAAACCCCAGTGTAAACTCCAAACCCTGAAGCTCAGGAGAGTATCTAGTTGGCACGATACCCTGAAGACCATCACACACTGATGTACCAGAAGAATGACTTGTCCCTGAGGACATGGAAGCTTCACTTTTGGGACCCTCTCAGACTTCATCCTATGTGTCTCTTCTTTTGGCTGGTTCCAATTTGCAACCTTTCACTATAATAAAATTCTAAGTATAATGCCTTACTCTAAGTATAGTTCTGTGACACATTTAGAGAATTATCAAACCAGAGGTGGGTAGTGGGAACCCCCAAATTTGTAGCCAGGTGGTAAGAAGTGAAGTGACCTGAGAACCACCACACTTGTAGCTTTATGTGAAGTGGGGCAGTTATGGTGGGGGACTGGGGGGACTATACTCTTAACTTGGGAAGTGTTGCCTAACTTGAATGGAGCTAGGTGTCAGGAGTCATTACAGAGATGAATGAGGAAATCTCCTTGTCCTACTGGAATTTGTGTTCTAGTGGACCAAGGAAGCAGACAATAAGCATGTAATATGGATTTCAGCAAGGGAGAAGTGCCATAAATGGCACAGGTTAATGAGACGGGGAGAGACTGGCTGGAGGAAGATGGAGAGTACCGTCAGGGAAAGCCTATCCCACCTTAGAGTTGAGACTAAAGATGAAAGGGGGAGAAATGGTGAGGATGGAGGCTGAGTCCTGCCCTTCTTCAATTAACACCAAGCAGGACAATGCAAAACCAAGTCAATATCAACTACAGAAAAGTTTTTTTTTCCCAAAAGAGTTACTCCTGAAAAGTTGATCATAAAGTGAATTTTCTGTGACTTGAGTTACTTTTTTTCCCATTAATTTCCATTATAAAATCATGGATAGAGCATCTTGGAAAGTCTCTCTGGATGATGATGATAATATGTACACACCAAAGAAACTTGAAGTCAGAATGGCATTACAGATAAGACAAGGTACTTTCCTCTTAATCAGTCCACTCTAGTTCTACCGCACATGGCCCATTGATTCTCAAATTTTAATGCAGACATAAATAAACTGAGAATCCTGTTAAATGAAGATGCCTATTCAAGAGTTCTGGGGCAAGGTAGGAGATTCTGCATTTCTAGTAAGTTCCCAGGGGATGCTGGTGTCACTAGTCTGAGGACATCATTTTGAGTAAAGACATTCTGGCCCAGCACTGTCCAAAAGAAAGAAAATGTGAGTCACAAATGTAAGCCAAATACATAATTTTAAATTTTCTAGAAGTCACATTAAAAAGTAAAAAGAATCTTTTGAAATATTAATTTTTATGTAAGCTAATATATCCAAAATATTACTTCAAAATCACCATAAAAATATTAATGAGGTATTTTCAAACTTATCTTTATACTAAGTCTACAAAATCCAGTCTGCATGTTATACTTTATAGGACCTCTCAATTTGAAGTAGCCACATTTTAAGTGCTCAGTAGCCATTTACATCTAGTTGCTATCACAACAATCAATGCAGGTGTATTAAGAGAGCAGCTCTACCCACTGAGTTGTCTTAGAATTGGGATGTTATGCTTACAAAATCTAAGACTTTGGCTACTGTTGTTGAAACAATTCAATTTTAGTGTTTTATTTCTGATAAGGGGATTTTAGGATTATGCGACAATTATGGTGTTTTTCCCGCATCATTTTAAATTAATTTCCACCTTATTTATTCCTATATATGATTATTCATATATGTGAATTATATGTGTGCTATACATATGGATATACATAGGTATAATGTGTATATAGAGTATATCATATACATTAGTATTTATATGTAATAACATTATAATAAATGATTTGCTCAGTAGCTGATTCAAAGGATTCCTATAGTAGTTTCTTACAGGTACCAAGTAGGAATTTTCACAGGTGTTTCTGCTAAGCAGGGTAGCTGGACACAGCAAATGGATTTTTTTCTTCCAACTGAATTCTCCTGATTGCTAGCCTACATTAACAAAAGTCAGCAGGTGATCACTCAAATGACCTGGTCTCCCAGGAACGTTATCAGCATCTTTCATCCAAGTCTCCTAAGCACATTAGGAGCATAGCTAAAGCTCCAAAATGCCCTGTGACTCAAAAAGACCCAATTTACAAACAAACTGATAAGACAGCCATTGGCTGAATGATTTGTTTTCAATCCCAAGACCCACTTCAGTGGATTGGTAATCAGAAGCCTTTGCTTTGGGCACCATCTACCATTAGTCTGGCCTCCTCTGGACACTGCATTTTCTCCCTTGAATTGATTTTTCTAAGTCACCTAAAGCAATGGTCTTGTGAAAAATGATGTTGGCAAAAAGGAAGAAAATGAGCTGGTATGATCATTAAAATAATGATTTTTCAGATAAAGTCATAGTTGGAAGTAGATATCTTTGCACACTGAGAATTATCGATTATTTCCATAAGAGAAAATAAGGTTATAATCCATGGTAATTAGGCCTGGACTGAAATAGTAGTAATGTGTTTTTAAAGACAGAAGGGAAAGCAGATTTTTTACTGACTTGCCAGGGGCAATTCTAACAGGGTGGGAGAAAATCTCCAATAGCACAGACAGGTGTCATCTACCCAGGAAGCATGTGAGTGCTAGTATTCTTTACTGCCTGATTGTTCAGTGTTGTTCACTGAGGCCTTTAGTTAGCTCCAAGCATATAGATATTTTTATTATTAATTATTAACCATTTTGAGCACTTACGTTGCCAGCCACTACAACGAGAACTTCCATATATGTTATCATTGGATATTCATAATAATATTATGAAATACAAACTTTTTCAGAATGGATTAAAGGCCTAAATATGAGACCAGTAACCATAAAGATTCTGGAAGAGAACACAAGTAGTAATTTCCCTGGCACTGGCTGTAACAACGTTTTTCTAGATATGTCTCTGAAGGCAAGAGAAATAAAAGCAAAATTAAACTACTGGGACGACATCAAAATCAAAAACTTCTGCAAAGGAAACAATAAAAAAGTTAAAAGGCAACCTACATAATGGAAGAAGATATTTGCAAATGACACATCCAACAAAGAGTTAGTATCCAAAATTTATAAAGAACTTACACAACACCGATAAAAACAAATAACCCAATTTAAAAAGTGGGAAGAAGTCATGAACAGACATTTCTCCAATGAAGACATCCAGATGCTCAACAGACACATGAAAAGATCCTCAATATCACTCATCATCAGGCTAAAGCAAATCAAAACTACAATGTGAGGTCACTTCACACCTGTCAGGATGGCTAAAATCAACAGCACAAGAAACAAGAAGTGTTGGAGCATATGGAGAAAAAGGAGTCCTTCTGTACTTTAGTGGGAATGCAGAGTGGTGCAGTCACTGTGAATATAGTATGGAGGTTCCTCAAAAAGTTATAAATAGAACTACCCTATGGATCCAGATATTGCACTACTAGGCATTTATCCCCCAAACCAAAAACACAAATTGAAAGGGATACCAGTTAGGATGGTCAAAATTAACAGGACAGGAAACAACGTATGTTGGAGGGGATGTGGAGAAAGGGGAACCCTCTTCCACTGTTGGTGGGAATGCAAGTTGGTGCAGCCATTTTGGAAAACAGTGTGGATATTCCTCAGGAAATTAAAAATAGAGCTTCCCTATGACCCTGCCATTGCACTCCTGGGTATTTACCCCAAAGATGCAGATGTAGTGAAAAGAAGAGGCAAATATACCCTAATGTTCATAGCAGCAATAGCCACAACAGCCAAACTGTGGAAAGAGCCAAGATGTCCTTCAATAGACAAATGGATAAAGAAAATATGGTCCATATACACTATGGAGTATTATGCCTCCATCAGAAAGGATGAATACCCAACTTTTGTATCAACATGGACGGGACTGGAAGAGATGATGGTGAGTGAAATAAGTCAAGCAGAGAGAGTCAATTATCATATGGTTTTGCTTATTTGTGGAACATAAGGAATAACATGGAAGACATTAGGAGAAGGAAAGGAAAAGTGAATTGGAGCAAACTGGAGGCAGAGACAAACCACGAGAGACTGTGAACTCTGAGAAACAAACTGAGGGTTTTGGAGGGGATGCGGGTGGAAGGATGGGTGAGCCTGGTGGTGGGTATTAAGGATGGAGGACTGGGTGTGGTGCATAAACAATGAATCTTGGAACACTGAAAAAAATAAAATTAAGATGTTAAAAAAAAGATTTAAAAAAAAGGGATACATGCACCTCCATTTATTGTAGCATTATTTACAACAACCATTATGGAAGCAGCCCAAGTATCCATCGATAGATAAATGGATAAAGATGTGGTGTAGATACACAATAGAATATTAGTCAGCCATAAAAAAGAATGAATTCTTGAGATGCCTGGGTGGCTCAGTGGGTTGAGCCTCTGCCTTCAGCTCGGGTCATGATCTCAGGGTCCTGGGATTCAGTCCCGTATCAGGCACTCTGCTTTGCGGGGAGCCTGCTTCCCCCTCTCTCTGCCTGCCTCTCTGTCTGCTTGTGATCTCCATCTGCCAAATGAATAAATAAATAAATAAATAAATAAATAAATAAATAAATAAATCTTAAAAAAAAAAAGAATGAATTCTTGCCATTTGTAAGGATATGGATGGAGGTGGAGCTAGATTATACTGCTAAGTAAAATCAGTCAGTCAGATAAAGACAAATACCACATGATTCCACTTGTATATGGGATTTAAGAAACAAAAAACAAGCAAAGGAAAAAAAAAAAAGAGAGAGAGGGAGAGGGAGAGAAAGAGACAAACAAGAAATAGACTCTTAACTATAGAAAACAAACTGATGGTTACCCGAGGGGATATGTGTGGAGGGATGGGTTAAATAAGTCATGTGATTAAGGAGTGTACTTGTCCTGATAAGCACTCGGTGATGTATGGAATTGCTGAATCACTATATTGTACATCTGAAACTAATATAATATTGTATGTTAACTATAGTGCAATTTAAAATAAAAATTTTTTAAATTAAGTAGAAACAAACAAAAAAGGAAAGTCCAAACTTTCATTAGTCTTAAATTTTACATGAGGAAGGTTAATTAACTGGTCCAAGATCACAGATAGGAAGCGCAAGAGGCAGGACTTGAACGCAGGCAATCTGACTCCAAATTTACCAGTTGTTAACTACTAGATGATACCAGCCTTTTCAACTCTGAAAAGCCCTAACATTCTTAAATAATTTTTTTTCACTATAATGAACCATAACCTGGCTCTTGTAATATCTACCTCTTAGAACTAGCTCAGCATTTGAGAACCAAATAAAACCAATTTACTCTTTACCTAATATTTATCTGGGGACAACTGTTTTTATATATATATATATATATTATATTCATTTATTTGACAGACGGTGAGAGAGGGAACACAAGCAGGGGGAGGGGCAGAGAGAGAGGGAGAAGCAGCCTTCTCCCAGAGCAGGAAGCCGAAAGCTGGGTGCAATCCCTGACCTGATAGAGACACTTAACGACTGAGCCACCCAGACACCCCAAGGGAGAATTGGGTTTTATCTGGGACATCTTTTGCCTGAACAACAAGATACCAGGTTCTTTCCACTGCGCTTCATATTTTATGGGTCCTAATCCCTCTGCTATGTCAAGAATTTATCTTCTATGATCTACTTTAGAGTCTGTATTTGAATCAGTACTTTTACGTAATCCGCTAGCCACTATGGTGGGTTAGAATAAGAGGGCTGAAGTTATGGTAGGATCTCTTGCAGGTATCACATAATCTCAGACACCATTAGGTAACGAAGTATTACAGAAAGTGTTGCTCATTTGGTAAACCACAATCTTTGTTTTCTTCAACCTCCCTCACACACCCCACCCTAAAAATAAACAGGAAAGAAAAGAAAAAAATCTGAAGGTAGATGCAGTGGTAGAATCAACCTGTCAATAGTATTAAAAAAGAAAAGAAAAAAAAAAAAAGAACATTAATTTGCAAGACAGCTGAAAGGCTAAATGCAGTATATTGCAAAAATGGCCATTTATCTCAAAACTTTCCTGTATCCTTGAACTTTCTAAGGTGCATTTGCAGTTCTTCCAATCAAAAGATGGAGTCTAAAAAAAAAAAGATGGAGTCTACTTACCTTCCCCTTGTTTATGGTCTGGTATTGTGACTGGTTTTAGTCAAAACAATGGGGCAGAAATGACTGTGCAGGATCTAAGGCTAAGCCTAAAGAACCTTGCAAGCTTTCACTCAGTCTTTTAGAAACCTGTCCAGCTACCATGTGAAAATTTCAAGCTAACCTGCTTACATAAAAGAGACTACAGGGAGAAGAGATGAGCTGTCACTGTTGAGGCTATCTGTGATTAGCTACCCCAGGCCAACCCAACGCTGATCACAGGAACGTAACTGAAACCAGGTGAAACCAGAATAACCACTCAGTTAAAAGTAAACTAAATTGCCAATCTGCAGAGCTATGGACTAAATAAATAGGTATAGTTTTAAAGCCATTAAGTTTTAGGGTTGTCTGTTATACAGTAAAAACTAAATGATATGCTATGTCTGCAGCTAATTTATCACATTCTCAAGGAACTATATGCAGTATTAGTAAACAGACAAAATACAAAGTAGCAAAGTAATTGAAAAATAAACATCACAAACATTCTTTTAACAGTACAGGAACTGGGGTGCCTGGGTGGCTCCGTGGGTTAAAGCCTCTGCCTTCAGCTCAGGTCATGATCCCAGGGTCCTGGGATCGAGCCCCACATCGGGCTCTCTGCTCAGCAGGGAGCCTGCTTTCTCCTCTCTCTCTGCCTGCCTCTCTGCCTACTTGTGATCTCTGTCTGTCAAATAAATAAATAAAATCTTAAAACAAACAAACAAACAGTACAGGCACTGGTGTTGTTACCTTTGTTAGCAACTATCTAAGAAAATGTAAACCACAGACCAAAAAGGAGAATTTCCTTCTTCTTACAGATTACACAAATGGCCATGGGCCAAAACACTATCTCAGTAAATTATACGAGTTAACATAGGCTCTTGCGTTCAACAGCTTTCATACCATTAGCCATTTCTATGGTCTTTATTGACACAAAGACATTTGATCCTGCCATACTCTCACTCTGCCCTCCTGTCTTGGTCAGTTGTTTAAAACCAAGAAATTCCTAACAAAAAAGAAACAAAGACACTGCGATAAACTATAAACTTTCCCTTTGTCCTCAATAACAGATGCTAAGTTTTGACATCTATCACCCTTGGAAATTCTCTGGTGGGTCTTCAAGATTTGTGTTCTTTTTGGAACAGTTCCAAAGACTTCTGTATTTCTTCTATATGTAATATTCACTCCATTGGCTTCTCAAACTGAAAAACCTAATTGAGGGACTGAAATAAGCCTAGTTATTATAAATTAATCATCAGTGAAGACAGAACATTTTCCATCACATTATGGATTTAGAAGAACTGGATTCCCAGTTGCATCTTCTGAAATTCAATGTACTCCACACACTTGTCAATCTTCCACAGTCTTAAGACGATATAGTGGCAGTATTTGGTAAAAAGAGCAAGGGATATTAATTAGAAATCAAGCCAATTTAGTATGTAATTTGCTAAGCTGTAGCAATTTGTAATAACCATTGCAAAATTTGTATTTGTACATTACCAATACCATTTTAGCTGCAGCCATTACAGCTGTACTGTTTACAGCAGGAATTCTTTCTCTAATTAGACTATCTTTATGGGAATACTGACCTTGCTGCTTATTAGCTATTTGTTTTTGCATGAATTCATTGACATCTCTATGCCTAAGTTTTCACACCTCAAAAGTGGGGCAATAATAATTCTCCAAGGGTTAATATGAAAATGAAATGAGTTACCACCTTTCTTTGACTCTAATATGCTGGAGGCACTGATATTTTATATATCAATAGGACAGAAAATGGGAATGAATTACACACTGATTTTTGAGAGATTAAGTGTTGGGGGAAATGTGGAAAAAAGAAGGACATTTTAGAATTGATGGGTTCTAATAATACTGGCAAAATTCATATTAAGTATTATATAAGTGCATATATATATATATGTTTTCTAAACCAAATATATGCATTATTTCCTATATATGATCAATGTTCATACCTTAGTTTTAAAAAATCATAGAACTCCCCCAACTCTGAGTTGGAAAATTATTTTATACAAAGTGTCATAAATACAAATAAAGAGAAGACTATGCAAAATTGTGTTTCTAGAACAGAACTTTTCCAACTCTGAAATCAAATTTCAAAACTGAAATAAAACTATAAAACTACTAAAATATAATTCTGTTGTTTTCCTGAAAACAACTCAAATCCAAAAAGTGAATGTGGTACTTAGTGCTGAGATATAGGCTCAAAAGAGTGTGACATTCTTTACAACAGGGCTTGCCAAGAGATCTGATTTGTCTACCACTTTTCTTCATTTAAATGCTCCTAGGACATCTCTTTTCATAACCTCATATGATTTCATTTACCTTTCACTGGAGGAAAAGACATTTTTAGATTAAGTCCGTCTCTGTCGTTCTTTTTAAAATTTATAAATTGTCATTTATTCACACTAATACCATTCAACTACAACACAGAGGCTCTGATATAAAAACATGGGAGGTCTCAGATAGGAGATGGTCATCCAGGCAAAACTATGCTCATTTTTTTTTTTAAAGAGAATATAGTAACCAAACCCAGAAATTAAGATCTATGTCTGTCTATATAACTGCATATCCTCCAGCACAAGTCAGCCAAGCCATATTTTTTAAATTTTTTTGAGAGAGAGAGAGAGAGAGAAAGGGTTGTAGAGGGGGGTAGAGGGGCAGAGGGAGACAGAGAGAGAGAATCATAAGCACCCAGCCATGATATTTTAGCACTTTGGAAAAAGCAACTTAAAAAATGGGATTACAGTGGAAAGAGAAGAGGCTTTGAAATCAAACCTTGGGATGACCACTTCCTGCCAATGATGGGGACAAGTCATGCAACTATCTCAGTTTTAGTTTCTCCTTTCTACAACAGAGAGATAACAAAGATGGGCATTAGCATTTCTTGGGTGGCAGTGTTCAACATTCCTCCAAAATTTGGAACTAAGGGTGGTAACTTTAAGTGATAAACTGAAAATGGATGCAAAATGGAAGAAAGTCGATAAATGAAAAGTGATATTATTTGCATACTTTGCTAATCAGAATTCATTTCTCAGTTTCCAGGGAATAAAAAAGAAGAGGAGTAACTTCAATAGTCATTATGCAGTGATTCTCCACCTGCCAATTCACTGAATGAACACATTCCACTGAGTGAGAACTACATAATAGGCTCCAAATTGGCCAATCCTATAGTTAGTGTCAGTTCCTGCTCATTTTTACATTACCTGGCCCCAGAGGTAAACCACCAACTACATCTGCTACTTTATGAAGAAACACTATCAGTTCCAATTCCATTGGGAAAGTAAGTTGCTGGATTAACAGAGATGTTATGTTAAGTTCTAATATCATATATAAATGTATGTACTGTATTTTATAAGCAATTTAATGTATATCTGGTATGATTTGGCAAAAGTACTTCCTTTTAAACCTAAGAATCTAACCCAGCTGAAGATGAGGTTGTGTTCTAGCTGATGAAAGGAAATGTCCAGTAAAAAGAAGGCGGTTAGCTTTGGAATAGAGAGGAAGGATGGCTCACGGGGCCCTTTGTGTCCTGGGAACCACACTCCAAACTGACCACGTGAGAGCAGTCTACCTCTTTTAAACAGAGAATGCATCACACCACCTCCATTCAATCCCTAGCCTCAAAAATCATGCACCTCACTCCCCCAGCTGGGCCTCAACCTTCACTTTTGGCAAGAGGTGAAGCAACCTTCCAAACACTTTGGTCTCAGAGGTGTGTATCTGTAGAGAAAGATAACTGGCATCTGCTTATGAGTTAACTTACCCATCATTCTGTGATCTTGTTTAAACTGAGATTTTACCCTGAGATATGGAAGTCCATCTAGGAATAAATGAAGCTAGTTATCAAGTTCACGAGACCGAGCACTCGATACAGGACCGGAAAAAAGCACCAAGACTATATAGATGCTGTCTTTCAAGGATACTCAGGAGACAGCTAACCATGAGCTATGGTGTCCAGAGGGAAAGGTATTCAAATCCTGGCTTCAACATTTACTAACAATATGGCACCAAACAACTGTATAAATTGTCTAGCCCTTGGTTTTCTCATTTGTAAAATACGGATGATAGTAAATACCCAGGTTTTAGAATGCGTTAAATGTAATAAAGTTTGTGAGGTGCTGATCACAGTATGGGTTATGTAGCAAGCACTTAAGAAATGTTAGGATGTGGCAGTGCTAGAGTTACTAAGCACTCCTTCAAACACCATCACCATGCCATGACAATAAGATCTTCCCTGTATTTTAATTTCTACAAAACCACTGGGAATGATAATTATAATCAAACAAAGTTTCTATCTCCGTGACTGGGACATAGAAAGAAGCTGCTCAATAAATTTTATCTATTTAACAAGAGAAAGGAGTATTCTGATGGTCAGTCTTATCCTCTAAAGATATGTTCATCCTTCAACTGGTCTAAGAATAAGCAGTATTAAGATGAGGATACATTTTATGATAGTGATCATAAAACACTTCTCGCTTCAATGCAACACTATTCTTTCAATTAGAACTGTATAGATACTGAACTTAAACTCCATAAACATTTGAAAACAGTAATGTTTCAGTCAATCTCTGGAG
This sequence comes from Mustela erminea, assembly GCF_009829155.1. NCBI lineage: Eukaryota > Metazoa > Chordata > Mammalia > Carnivora > Mustelidae > Mustela > Mustela erminea. Next base: position 50,043,908 of record NC_045614.1, read on the forward strand.
CAGAGGAGGCGACTCCAAAGCAAGCATGTCTGGGAAGAAATGAATATCTGTTAAGACTTCTCACATGCCTTGGGCTGTATTTCTTTACCCATTACTCCAAGCACAAACTGAAGTAGATGATATCATTTTACATCTTTTACAGATAAGGAAATTGAAACTAAGAGTTTACTAATCTGTTTAGGGTCACGTGTAAAGGGACAATATATGAACCCAACCCTGTCTCTGTCCAAGATCCATGCAGTAATCCACAAGGCAGGTGGGACTGGTAGGCCACATTATCCTTCCCTTACATAACTACTCACATATAGCTTTCTTGAATTTCAACTTCCATAACACTGTGGGAATGGAAAAGATCAGAGCAGGAATCTTTGAGCCTGATGGTTCTATGAGGCTCTGAAAAAATATGGAATAACTAACTAAAAAAATATCTCATGCATTCCTCATTGCTGTAGACCAAGCAGCTTGTAAGGAAGCAAAAGGAGAACTTCAGAAGCTAAATCAAGTTCAAGTAGGCCTGGAGTCTGTCCTGTTAGGCTGAGATTAATGCTATTATGACTGAGGTCTATTTAATCATGAACCATTATAATTTTCTAAATCATGAACAATTATGAATTTCTAAATTCTGACCTATGTACAGCAAAGAGCCCAGACATGAACAACAGGGGTACATTTAGAGAATAAAATGAGCACTTTAAACTATGGAGAATAAAATGTATGAAGCTATCTCAAGAAGTTGAAAACACAGGAGTAACCCTGCATATACCAAATGCCTATTGTGGGCCAGGCCATGATAGTTGCTTTGTAGAGACTACTTTATTAGTTCTCATAACCAGTAAAGAAGACTTTATTCCTTTTATGGATGAGAAGGTTGATGTTCATGAACAGTCAATATCTTGCCTATGATTACAGAATAAATGGTAAAAGTCTGAATTTGAATCCAAGTTTCTAATATGCAACCCTATGCTAATACTGGCTTGAGGGAGGTTCAATTAGCATTCTCTAGTGTGTTTCTAATGTAGAGGTTCGATTTTTTAAATAATTGAGAAAATAATAATTAAATACAGTTAGACAGGCTTTCTTACTGTTTTATCAGAAGCTTTGTTAAATTTCAGAAGGGAGATACAGCATACATCTTCTTCCAGATGGAATTTACTTTTCAAGGGAAATTTCTTTGATTATTATTCTGAACAAGTTTGGGGAGGCACTGGCTAGATAAATTCCCAGATGAAATATTTATTAAGGCTACATAGAAAAATTACATAACCTCAGGGAGAATGAAGGCCAACAATGCCTAGCTTTTGGTTCAACAGTGAGAGATATGGTATTGCATTTTTTTTTAAGATTTTATTTATTTATTTGACAGAGAGAGATCACAAGTAGGCAGAGAGGCAGGCAGAGAGAGAGGGGGAAGCAGGCTCCCCACTGAGCAGAGAGCCCAACGTGGGGCTCCATCCCAGGACCCTGAGATCATGACCCGAGCTGAAGGCAGAGGTTTAACCCACTGAGCCACCCGGGCACCCCTGGTATTGCATTTTTAATGGTGGGGGGGTGTGGTATGCTTGGGGAGGAGTGCTCTTGTCCTAATATTTAACATTTAAAGTATATGGCTGTTTTTTTCCAGTCCTTATATTTTGCTTGATGGTCGTAATGAGGGGAGCCTTGAAAGTTGTTATTGCTTGCTTGTTTGTTTAACCATACATAATACCATGTGTTGATGAGTATGTGGAGAAACGAGAAATCAGAGTGGTGTGAATACAAATTTATGCAACTCTTCAGAGAGTAAGTTGGCAATTTCTTTTTTTTTTTTAAGCTTTTATTTATTTATTAGTTTTATTTATTTTTTTGACAGACAGAGATCTCAAATAGGCAGAGAGGCAGGCAGAGAGAGAGGAGGAAGCAGGCTCCCTGCTGAGCAGAGAGCCAGAAGGGGGCCTCAATCCCAGGACCCTGGGATCATGACCTGAGCCAAAGGCAGAGGCTTTAACCCACTGAGCCACCCAGGTGCCCCTAAGTTGGCAATTTCTAACTGAATTCCACTTCTAGATGAATAGCTTAGAGACATTCTTACACACTTACACAAGTGTACAAGGAGATCTGTGTAAGTATATTCACTATCTGATGTTTGAAACAGTGAAAAAATTGGAAATAATCTAATTGTCTGCAATTAAGGGAAAGCAAAAATAAATATACTATTCCTGTTTTTCATAAATTTAATCTTATAAGGCAGTTTAATAATGTACATTGATCCATATAAATTAATCTCAAAATTATAATAGTAGCAAAGAACAAGTTGCATATAGAATCACATTCATATAATTCTTAAATTATGCCAAATAATACCATATATTGTGCACAGATATTTGTATGTCAAAAAAGTATAAAACATTCTCTATGCAATATAGAAAATGAAAAAATTATGTAATTTCATATATGCTTGACAGTCACTCACCTTAAATAGTTAAACCTAAGAAAGGAGAAAGGGACAAAGTGTAGAAAATGAACTTTCCATTGGGTAGGTGTGTGGAGGCCAAGAAAAACTAAGGCCATCCCACCTCAGGTTTAGCTTTAGCATAAGTACAGCCATCTCAGACCCCTGTGCCCAAGGGCTGAACCTTCCCCTACTTTACTTCAGTTTTAAGAAGCCCCACCCTACTTTAGTTCTAAGGACCCCCACCCTACTTTAGGAAGCCCCACCCTACTTTAGTTCCAGAGACCCCCACCCTGCTTTAATAACAGGAACCCATAAATATCCCTGCCTTAACTAAACTCAGGGTCCAAGTCCCCACTCCACTGTGCTGGGTATACTTGGGCCCAAGCTTAAGCTTGTCAAATAAACCCTCATGTGATTGCATTGGTGCTTGGCTCCTTGGTGGTCTCTAGGACTCAAAAACTCGGGTACAACATTTGGAGGTTCCATCGAGATCCGGGAGATTCTTAGGACTCCAACCTGGAGGGTTTTACGCAGGCTGGTGAGTGCACTCATTTTTTGTTTGTTTGTTTGTTTGTTTATCTGTTTGCATGCATACTTTCAAGGAGCTCCCATCTGTATTTTTACCTGTAGGTATTCCTAATCTGAGTCGACATTGGCTCAAGCGGACACGAGGCGGGCCATCAGCTGTGGGGGAGGGGGTCTTGGGAGCCATCCCTCTGCCCCTGCATGGATGCTCGGCTGCTGTTACAGTCAGGCCCATATCTGGAGGCTTGGCTGCTGTTACAGTCAGGCCCAGAGGACAAGGTCTTCATCTATGAAGAGAGCCGGCTGCTGGTATGGCTGGATTCTCCCTTAACTTCCTTCCAGTTTTGTCTTCACAGCCGCACCGGATCATTTGTCTTTGTGAGTGTGTTCTTGTTAATTGTCTTAAGTGTATTTGTCTTGTTGTGGACTGAGGATGTGATGGGACAGAGACAGACAACTCCTCTGTCTCTGATGATTGACCACTTCTCGGACGTTAGGGAAAGAGCTCATAACCTGAGCACAGATGTACGCAAGGGAAAGTTTCGGACTTTCTGCATGTCTGAATGGCCATCCTTTAATGTTGGATGGCCCCAGGAGGGCTGCTGGATCTGTGGCTGTCTTTGTCCTCTCTTTTTGTTGTATGGCTGGCTATAACTGGAGCCAACTGTGGTTAGTCTAACTCGAGACAGAGACTTTAAGGAATATTCCCAAGCAGCTGCTGAAACTATCTTTGTTTTGGGGACATTCCTTGCCTTCTCTGGCCCAATGGGGATTGCCTCACCCGTCCCCCTTGCTGGCGGGAAAGCGTGGCACCTGCTCTTCTCTTGGAGCTGATGAGCCCTAGAACTGGGAACCCTTTCTGTGCCCTCTGGTGGCACTTTGTTCTATTCTTCACTGTCAAGGAGCAAGAAGAGCAGCCCCTGGACCTAACACCCCCCACTCCAGATCTTCCCATCCGTGTCTCAGGTAAACATTCAAAGTGGAGTGGGCCCAGGTGGAACGTAAATCAGTATTTGAACTAAGTTAAGTTTGTTGGTTTAATTAAGATATACATGTCTTTTAAGTTATTAGCAGTAAAGTGAAACTTCAAAGTTAACTGAAGGTCAAATAAGCTTGTTATTTGTTAAAATTTTTTAGCAAAGAGATGACTAAACTGATGGTTAATTGTCTGTCTCAAAGTTTTAATGGGTAATTGCTGAGATACCTTTCAAGGTCATTGGTAACCTGAAAGTTTAAAGTTTTGCTTGGATGACAAGTGGAATTAAATTTGTTAGACATCTAGGTCTTTTCCAGATAGGATAAAGTGCTAAAGCATTGAGTACTGAACATAGGTTTGTGCTTTTGACTTTTTACAGCAAAGAAAATAAGAATATTTAAATCTGTTGGTAAACATGTTTTGTGCTTAACTGATTCATGAATTGGTATCTAAAGAATTCTGCTATAACCATTCACAATTGATTAATAACTGACTAGAAGTTAAGGTGTTTCTAAAAGTACAAAATTCCACTAACTGTAAGACTGGAAATAAAGGAAGCAACTCTGTATGTAGGAAAGTAGGAGATATGTAAGAAAGATTTAAGGAATGGGAATACATTTTGTTGAAGGTAAGGGAAGATAATTTTGTCCTAAATGAGATGGTTGTTTGGAAGGAAATGGCTTGGGACAAAAACCTGAAGGCAAAGGAAAGTTGTAGGTTTGTGAAGGGAAACCTTTGGAATGGAATTTAGGATGGCCAGGATGGACTAAGATTGAAATGAATGGTTTTTATTTTTTTTTTTTTTTTTATTTTTTTTTTTTTTTTAAAGATTTTATTTATTTATTTGTCAGAGAGAGAGCGAGAGCGAGCACAGGCAGACAGAGTGGAAGGCAGAGTCAGAGGGAGAAGCAGGCTCCCTGCGGAGCAAGGAGCCTGATGTGGGACTCGATCCCAGGACGCTGGGATCATGACCTGAGCCGAAGGCAGCTGCTTAACCAACTGAGCCACCCAGGCGTCCCGAAATGAATGGTTTTTAAAGGTACATTGGTATAAGACTGAAATTCTCTCTGTTTAAAAGGACAAAGTTTTCTTAGATTAATTGATCTGCTTTTAAGAAAATGTAAATGGTTTTTTCTTTGCCCACCCAAAATTATAAATGAGATCTCTTTGACTCATAAGGCTTTCCTTAATATGCTAAGTTACTCAAGGAGTACTGCTAAACCAATGATAAACCTTGAGTTACATTTGGGTAAATGTTGAAACTACTCTAGAGATATTATACATTTCCTAAAGTGTTAATGTTTTGATAAGGGTCATCACTTGATATTTAACCATATCTGTTCTGAGTTCTTGTCATTTGTAATTGTTTTCTCTCCTAAGATGAATTTCCGCCTTAAAAGAAATTCATATGGGAGACTTTCAGGACAAATACAGGTCTTTGATATGTTAAAATCCTGGAACTGAAATGGGTAAGAATTTACAGAAGTAAGGGCTGCATTTGGACTAAACCAGAATTAGCAAATTGGGACTAGATAAACTGAAGGAAATTGTAATGTCGTGTCTCTTAATGTTTTGTCTTATTTTAAATGTCAGTGGTTCTGTAATGTTTGCTCTTCCAGACTAGGGAAACTTTTTCTTAAGTTACCTATAACTTATGTAAATAGGTAAGAGATGTAAAAGTACTCATTTGTAAAGGAATCAAGGCATTCAACTTTTCTCTCAATCTGAACGCTCTGAAACCAAAAAGTCTCAGTATTCTTTCTTCCGTGGCAATCAGTCATTTGCATAAGTTCAATAAGAATCTGTTCTCCTTGTAACAGGACACCATTGGAAACTGGTTATTTTACCAAGGCTTTGACTGGAATGTCACATTTGAAAAGACTCAGATATGACCAGACAGCTTTAAAGAACTAAGGTTGACTTTATAAAACCTGGAGCCATAAAGCCCTTTGGAACTGTTGGCCTGATACCTTGCTTACAGAGTTCCCAGCAGCCTCACCAGGTGAGTAAAGAATGTCACTTCGTGGCAGGATACTTTGGGAAGCTCAGGAAGAAGAATTCACCCAAATCAACAGTTGTTGCAGGCATGTCTGATGGCAAGTACGTGGCTTGGCTTCTGGCCCGGAAAGGCTACTAAAAAGTTCAACCTAAAGATTCCTTAGAAGTTGTTCCAGCAAAGCAGATTCTAAAAGATCTATATGATTACTTACTGTTCTTGCTGAGCTTATGTAAATAATTAGGCCAAGTTTGTTAAAACTGAACTTGTTTTTCAAATACATTAGTCTTAATTTGACTATCTCTGGAAATGAGGGTTATTCTAGAGAGAAAAATTATGTTTTAATAACACACTTTTAAGGACGTTAAATTCTAGATTTAATTGTTTTTAGATGCTTGTTTACCTAAACTAGACAACTTGAGGTAAACTTCAGAGAAGTTGCACGATAGCTCATTTAGACAACCTTGCTTTTGCCAGTCAGTCAGCCCCAGATATAAGGAACATTTCGGGAATTACAAACAGCCTTACCAAGTGCCCCAGCACTGGCCATCCCAGATGTTACCAAGCCCTCCCACTTGTATGTGGATAAAGAGGCAGGGGTGGCCAAAGGAGTTGAAGGAGTTGTGACTCAGACTCTGAGGCCTTGGCAAAGGCCAGTAGCCTATCTTAGCAAGAAACTAGATCCAGTAGCAGCTGGGTTCCCCCTTGCCTCCGCATAATTGCTGCCACAGCCTTCCTGGTCAAGGATGCAAGCTAATTGACTTTGGGTCAAAATCTCATATTGACTACCACTCTCACTATTGAGGGCCTTCTCCCGACTCCACCAGACTGGTGGATGACAAATGCCAGAGTGACGGGGTATCGGGCCCTCCTCCTCAATGATGCTGATCAGTCCGTACTCCAGGTCTGTCTAGCCCACTCAGGGATCCTAACTGCCCACACTGAGATGGAGACGGAGCTGGAACCACATCCTTACCAACCCTGGGACTTGGTTTGGATGAGCTGCCGCCAAGTGGAAAACTTGGAGCCTCACTGGAAGGGACCCTACATCATGATCCTGACCTCTCCCTCTGCTCTCAAGGTCAATGAGATTACTCCCTGGGTCCACTACACCACTTCCGTTGAGCTGACCCACAAGCTGTTCTCAAGGACCTCGTCCAGAACGGAAAAGTCAGCCCAACAAGGACAACCCCCTAAAGCTAAGACTGTGCTGTACTCGCTTCCCCCACTAATGTTGCTTACTTTTGTCAAAGACAGAGTCAGTACAGTTCAGCTCATGGTACTCAGACAGCAATACCAACCACCAGACCTTGTTGCTGAGACCAGCCTGGACCCATGATTGGGTCTTTCCTTAGATTCCTCTGAGAGGGGGAAATGGTGGAGGCCGAGAAAAACTAAGGCCATTCCACCTCAGGTTTAGCTTTAGCATAAGTACAGCCATCTCAGACCCCTGTGCCCAAGGGCTGAACTTTCCCCTACTTTACTTTAGTTTTAGGAAGCCCCACCCTACTTTAGGAAGCCCCACCCTGCTTTAGTAGCAGGAACCCATAAATACCCCTGCCTTAACTAAACTTGGGGTCCAAGTCCCTACTCCACTGTGCTGGGTATACTTGGGCCCAAGCTTAAGCTTGTCAAATAAACCCTCATGTGATTGCATTGGTGCTTGGCTCCTTGGTGGTCTCTCCGACTCGAAAACGGGTACAGCAGGTGATAGGTGTCTTCTTTTATTTATGCCTATGTATGTTATTACATACATACATAAATTTCTTAAACTTCAAAGTCCTACCGAAATAATCAACCTGGTGATTCACGAACAGAATTAAAGTGATTGAGGGGGGGGGGAAGGATTAAAACTTTCCCTTTTACTCTTTAAATTAATTTAATTAATTAATTTATTCCATGGGTGGGGCGGGATATATTTAACACCATTTATTGTATAATAAATTTATATTTATTATATAATTTATATTATATTTATAAATAATTACAGGGGCCTCTGAATGGCTTAGTCAGCTAAGCATTTGCCTTAGGCTCAGTGCATGATCCCTGGGTCCTGGAATGGAACACTGCCTTGAGCCCCACCTTAAGCTCAGCCCCAGGCTCCCTGCTCAGCAAGGAGTCTGCATCTCCTTCTGCCACTCCCCCTGCTCTTTCTCTCTCTCTAATAAATAAATAAAATCTTAAAAGAAAAATAAATTTACAAAGGAGACAAAGCCCAGGTACTAATTTAAGATGTGACAAAAGGAAATAATATGCATCTTGAAATAGATAAATTATGGTCAATTTGACATTTGTAAAGCATTTTAAAAAGGCATTAGGTATATGGAATAATTTATTTAAATTTATTTTAAAAAGATTGTATTTTTGATGGATGCAATATAGGACTTAATAATATAGCTACATTATATATATTATATATTGGCTGGTGTTTTTCTGGTGTTTTTCATACCAGAGTGTGGTAAAATTTCTTATAAATACCTAACATGACAAAATGCCCTCAAGAATTTATTTATTCTATCAGTGATGTACTTTTTATAGATTTACATAATCAGTTACATCTTCTAACCTGATGGCTCTGTGTTCTACTCCCACCTCAGCAATTTCATATTTATGTGGGTTTGAACTGAAGTTATAGCATGAGATACATCATTGCTAGCTTTAAAAACAAAAAATCGATAACAGCTCGGCTGTCAACCCCATTGTAAAATCTGTCCTTTATCTATCAGACTGCAGTATATAGCAGCAGACTATGTAATTACAATTCTTCATAGCTCTACAAACTTCCTCTGACATCAACATGATTATTTCCTGGGGAGCTATAACTCTAAGCAATTCTCTGAGCTTCAAACTGCATGAATCAGCAACTTGGATTCAAGATTCAAAGTGTCAGCAAATCATCTTTTAAAAATGGATATTTCCTGGAACATTTGGCTTAAAAAAAGAAAGTCATGTGGTTCTCCAAAATCTTCACAGGCCTGTGTGGATTTACTTTATTCTTTATTTTATTTTAATTTTTTTTTAACACTAGGCTCACTGCTTACTCGAAAAGATTTCTAAAACCTCGAATGGTACAAGAAGAATAGCCAGAATAATAACAGGTGTGCCTCACTTAAAAAAAAAAAAAACACAAAAAACACAAAAACACAAAAAACTAAATCCTCAAGATTGATAAAAATAGGCACTATCCAATTATAAAGGGAAATTTCACTTTGTAAACAGTTTTAATTACTTGCTTTAAAGAAAAACACTTCTGATGAATTTAAATGCAATGCAACTTTCTGTGAAGGCTTCTACCTGATCTTGGTTGTACTCTTATGCTCCAAATGTTGTCATCCTTAATCTTTTCTAAAATGATGATCTGATAGCGTGATATGGGCTTAGCATTAATGGGCTTAAAATCCTCAACAAGAATATGGTATACAATTCTTTCATCTTTACCAGACTAGATTTGATGGAATACATTGATTATCCTACTGAAAACAAGTAGAAATTCTAGATAAAATTTTTTTTCAAATAATCTATTTGAAGGTATTAAAGAACAACCAAAGCAGTGAACATGCAGGTATCAAGATCTGCAGAGAAGACAGGCATGGAGGCATGTCTCCTGACACTGGAGACAGCTTGTTGCCTCCTGCATTTGCCAATTCAGCTTGACAGTATACAAGTCAATAATGGGAGCAGCAGATACTAATAGAGACAGAAAGATACAAGATAACAACAAGGGTATAAACAGTGGTGGAGAGGATGAACTGAACATTAGGTAATCTTAGGGAGCTGGGGGTAAAATTCAGGACTTTAGGGGACAGTAATAATAAGGGGCCCAGGAAAATATTTCAGGTGGGGTATCTGAAAGTACTACACCAACTAAATAAGGGCTTAGCAGAAACAGACTAACATTTACCATGACCAAACCAAGTGAAATCGACTCAACTCCAAAACATATTAAAATGGTATATCCTTAGCTCAAATGATCGCTAGAAGCAAAGTTAAATCTTATCTCAAGGAAGATGACATCATCAGATCATCGAACTATCTCTGCAATTCTTCACACACAATACTTGACATTCAATGAATTTAAAAAAAAAGTATCATGCAACTTAACAGAAGTCAAGTCTGAATGTCCAAAAAAAAAAAAAAAAAAAAAAGAAAAGAAATGATTTAAAATAAAATAAAATGCTTATAAGAGACTCAGATACTGGAGCTATCAGACAAAAATTTTAAAATAGCTATGAGTCCGTAACATTTGAAGATATGATGAGTAAAAAAAAAAAAAAAAAAAATCATCACATTTCTACATACTATCAATGAAAAGTTGGAAACTGTAATTTGAAAATATATAATTTACAATAGTGATAAAAAAAAAGAAGATATGATGAGTAATTTCAGGAGACAACTGGAGTCTATTAAAAAAAATCAAATAGCACGTATTGCATGGCACACTGGGTATGGTGCATAAACAATGAATGCTGGAACACTGATAAGAGATAAAATAAAATAAAATGGAAAAAAATCAAATGGAAATCATACAATTGAAAAATGTGTTAACTGAAGTTCAGCTGGAGAGAGAATTTGTAAATTGGGAGGTTGGTCAGTAGGAAACAGTAAGACTAAAGCAATAAGGAGATTTTTTAAAGATGAAAAAAGAGTAGAAGTCATATTGAGATTCAGTCAAAAAGTAGAATATATTTGTTATTAGACATCCCAGAAAGAGTGAAGAAAGGGAAATTTGCAGAAACGATACCCAAACTGATGTTGACAAAATATTTTCCAAAATGGAAGAAAGGCATTAAGCCACAAATTCAAGCATCAGTGCAATCACTAAGCTAAATATTTATATGTATGTGTGCATGTTATATACAATTAAATTTAAATTTAAATTTAAATCACTAATACACAACAGGCAAGCAGGGTTAAATGGCTTTAAAATATAAGGTTCTTATATTTCCGAGGAAATGGTAAACATACCAATTTACACACCTTTAAGAGACAAGCATACATATTCTAAACTCTAGAGTTACTACTAAAAAAATATAATATGCTAGTGAGGGAAATAGATAAAATGATAAAAACCTACTTGAATAATACAAAATCAGAAAAAAAAAGGAATATAAAATAGGTGGTAAACACTGAAAATAAATGGTAAAATTACAGGTTTACATGAATAGCTAAGTACTTACTTTAAATGTAAATAAATTAAATATTTTAGTTAAAAGATAAATAATGGGGCACCTAGGTGGGAGTCACCTAACTGTCCAGCTCTTGGTTTCAACTTAGGTCATCATCTCAGGGTTGTGAGATCGAGCTCTGCCTTGGGCTCCATCCATGCTGAGTATGGTGTCTGCTTTGGATTCTCTCTCCTTCTCCCTCTACTCCTCCTGCCCATTCTCTCTCTCTCTCTCTCAAATAAATAAATCTTTTACCAAAAAAAAGACAAATGCTGCCAGACTAAATGTTACTGATTTGAAAAATTCAATTCAATTCTATTGCTCTTTAAATAGACGTATAATAAACATAAGGATGTTGCAAGTTTAGAAATAAAAGCATGAAAATGCTATAGTACATGAAATTAACTGCTATGGACTCAATCATGTCCCCACAAAATTCAAATATTGAAGCCTGATTCATAATATGAACGTTTTTAACTATAGAACTTTAAAGATTAAATGAGGTCATAGGGTAGGACACTAATCTGACACTACTGGTGTGGTGGCCTTTTAAGAAGAGGAAGAGAGAGATCTCTCTCTGCACACATGCATCCAGGGAAGGCTACGTGAGGGCATAGAGAAAAGGCTGCCAACTGTAACAAAAGGAGAGAGCTCACACCTAACACTAGCCCTAGCGATATCTTGATCTTGGACTTCCAGTTTTCATAAATGTGAGCAAGTAATGTTGTATCACTTAAAGAGATCCAGTTTATGGTATTTTTTTATGCAGACTAAGTTATTAACAAAAAGAAGCCTCATGAATTAAACTACTCTCACATTAAATTTAAGACTATATTACTATAACCAATGGGGATAGTGTATGATGATACACTATCATCACAATGATGATAAAACAATCGTTCTCTTGTTGTTATTTTTTGGCAGTGACAACCTCACCTCAAAATACAAAAAACAAAAGTTGACAGAACTAGAGGAGAAAGGGACAAATCTGCAATCAGAGAAGGACATTTCAATATGCTTGTCTGAGTAATTGATTGAATATGAAAAAAATATAAAGATAAATACTTGAAAATAATAATTACTAAAACTGACCTAATTGACATATAAAAATACTACACTGGACAATCATAGAACATATTTTTTCAAAAACACAGTGAATATTTTACCAAAACCAATCTTATATTATGCCAAAAAGAAAATAACAACAAATTTTTAAAAATTTAAGTGATACTATAAGGTGTCTTAGCCACCATGTAACTGAAAAGAAATCAAGAATAAAAAGATGACTAGAATATCCCCAATTTTGGAAATTAATCACTTGTAAATCTATGGCTTACATGAGAAATTGTAATGTAAATGAGACAATGTTTTGGATTTAATGACAAATATATAATTAACCAGAAGTTATGGGATTCAATTAAAACATGGTCCAGACACTATTTATAACTATAAAGGTATATATTTTAAAAAAGGAAAGACTGAAAACTTGGGATCTGAGCATTCGTTTTAAGAAATAAGAAAATAGTAACTAAAACTCAAAAAATTAGAAATGGAGGAAGTAAGAGATTTTGGGGGGGGGAATTAACAAAATAGAAGATGAAAGTAAAATAGAAATGATCAATAAAGCAAAAAATTGGTTCTTTGAAGAAACGTATAAATTTACAAACTCTGGGAAGAGTAATTACACGTTTAGAAGGAATTTGAACATTTCAATTAAAAGGCAAAATCTTAGAAAAATTAAGTTTACTAACACTGACGAAGAAGAAATGGACAATCTGAGTAAAATTATATCTAGAAAAAAGAGTAAATCAGGAAAATAATAATAATATTGCCATAAAGAGAACTCCAAAATTCAAATGGCTACTTAATTGGATCAGATACTTTACTGACCTAATTATGAATATCCACTAAATACCTACGAGAAACTTTAATGAGGAAATATTTGCGTCTTCATTTTTAGGGTTGGATGAGACAAAGGCTCATGCTTAATTAACACTATTATTGAAATGTGGTACAGAAAATACAAACATAGATTAAAAGTTGGAAAAATAAAATAGTCATTATTAAATATATTTTAAATATGGTACCTACAAATTTGGAGGAAAGTGGAAGCTGCTGGATTTGGAAACTTTCCCATACCCCACCAAAAAAGACTTCAATAATCAAGAACACAAACCACACATAAGCTTTGCCTTCAATTTTACCAGGAAACAGACATCTTTATTAAAATTATGATTACCTGTATGTTGAGAAGCAGCATTTCTCTTTTCATCTGTCACCTCAAGGTTGTGGATGCAGGAAACAATTGATAGAGGACACCAGAAGGCTTAGACAAAATAGAGGTTGAAAGTACTCCTACTACCAAATCTGGAATAATTTGGGTACCAAAATAATTAAATATAATAATAAATTATAAGCCAATGGAAGAATGAGAATTTTTAAGTCTAAATGATGATACCTAGATTAGTGCATAAATAAATGGAGGAGAAGGGAAGGCTCTTTCATACTCTGGAATTTTGAACACCAAACACTAATTGGTAAATATGGAGAAAATGCTAGAAATGAAAAATTAGCACTTTTCAATTTTTACAGCAAAGTCTGATTCAGGCTAGAAACACAGGGGAAATTTTTGACAAGGATCAGAATATCTGAATGGCCTTAAAGTGTCTCCTTAAATAAATCTTGGTAGTTAAAAGTGAAAAACCAGTAACTGTCCTGTGGAAAATCTGCATTCCTACCCTTGACAAGATGATCAAAATTAACATTACCAGCAAGAGGCACATGAACACAGTGTGCCTCCAGATGTGATACTGTGAGAAGCACACAACTTCTCTTATGTAACCTGAATCAAATCACAAAAAAAATCAGACTATACAAAATGAGAAATGCTGTTACTTCAAGTAAGAACTACATCCTTAAAAATTATCAATGTCATAAGTCAAATTTTATGAAAGTATTCCATGTTAGAAGGAACTGGAGAGACAGGGATGCCAATTTTTTTTCTGAAATTAGACTGGATCTTCTGCTGGAGGGAAAAAAAAAAATGCTATTAATGACCTGGTTGGGACAATTCACAAAATCAGAATCAATCCGTAAATTAAAAATATTCTATCAAAGTTACATGAAGTAAAGTTGATAATCGTATTGTTGTACTTAGGGAAGACAATGATGCCTATTCATAGGAGATACACTCTCAAGTACTCAGACCTAAATTGCCATGATATGAACTACTAATTGCCAATTTGACCAAACAGAAATGTTATACACATATACCTAGGGAAGAGAAATAGAGAAAATGAAAATAAAATAAGATAAAATGTTAACAAGAGATGAATCTGGATAAAGAGTATTATGTGTGTTCTTTGTACACTTACAGTAATTTTTGAGTTTCAAATTATTTCCAACTTAAAAGTTTAAGAATAGTTAAAAAGACATTATGAATGGATGATAGGTTTGTGGGCCTAGAAATTTTAAATATCTCTATGAACAATTTATTAATAATTGAATATATATTTACCTACATACACATAAATATACCTACATACACATAAATACATATGTATGCATAAATTTACCTATATACACATAATACACAGACAGATATGCCCACATGCACAGAAAAATAATGTTGAGTGAAACATATATCAAGTGTGGTTAAGTGTGTTTCTATACACCAGTGACCAAAAAAAAAAAAATAGAAAAATCTTGTAATAACACCAAAGAGTTCTTGATCAGAGTTAGTCTAGGAAAAAAAATACAGTCTTTACATAGAAAATGGCTACAAATCAAACCAGAACAACAACAACAACAAAAGAACATTGTTAGGATTAAGGGTCTAAATAATTGTGGAGGGATATGCCATACCAAGCTTTGAAAGATTCCATACTGTTATGATGAAAATTCTCCTAATTGATATATAGTTATAATGTAATTATATTAACATTTTGGCAAATACGGGTTTGGATATGCAAACTAAAAAATGATTCCATTATATGGATGGCCACAGGTTTCAAACAGTTTTTAAGAATAAAGTTGGTGGATTTATGCTAAGTGATAACTAGAGTTATAAGCTTCTATAATTAAGATACAGAATTAGTACAATGTTGACAAACAGACCAATGGATCAGAATCAGACATGAATCCATACATAGCTATACATTTAACTTATGACAAAAATAGTTCTGTTAGAGAGAGGTGACAGAAAGATAACCCTTGCGGTAAATATGACAGGGTTAGTTAGATATTCCCATGTCAGTAAAAAAATCCAGATTGTTTTCTTTCTTTTTCTTTTTTTTGTAAAGATCTTATTTATCTGACAGAGAAAGAGGGAGATGTAGAGAGGGAGAGTGCCCAAGCAGGGGGAGAGGCAGACAGAGGGAGAGAGAGGAGTGAGATTCCCATTGAGCAAGGAGCCAGAGGCAGGCTTGATCCCAGGGCTCTGGGATCTTGACCTGAGCTGAAGGCAGACTCTTAGCCCACAGAGTTACCCAGGTAGCCCTGGATTCATAGTTTTCTATCGCTATACACAAAAATAAATTTGAGATAAATTGAGGAAAATGTATAATATTATCTTACTGGGCTTGGCAAATATTTCTTATACAGAACACGAAAGCAAAACCACAGAGAGAAATGGTAGATTGTACTACATTAAAATTTAGAACTGATACTTATCAAAATTCCTAATAAGAGAGTAAAAATTCAAGTCAAAGTTTAAGAAAAGATGTAAAACATGTAATTGATGAAGAGTTTGTTTTCAGAATATGTACAAAATTCTTACAAAAAACACAAAAGAGATAAAATCCAATAAAGTAATGGACCACAAACTTGAAAAGATACTTCACAAAAGGAGAGATACAAATGCACATAAATATGTAAAAGTATTCTTAATCTTACTAGCCACCAGGAAAATGAAAACAAAGATGAAATTCTATTCCTACACCAACCATTTTGGCTAAAAATACAATAAACTGCCAATGCCAAATATTGGCAAGTATATGGAGCAACTAACTGAAAGTCTCACACTTTTGTTGTTTGGAATACAAATTTGTACAATCACTTTGGAAAACCATTTTGCAGTATTTATTAAAGCTGAACGCAGGCATACTCTGTGATATTTCTTAGTAGATAACAAAAGAAATGCATACATAAGTTTTCCCAAAAGCATGAATATTCATAGCAGCACTACTTGTAATAATCAAAAAGTTAAAACAACCTATCAACAGAATAAATAATTGTGATACATTCATAAAACGGTAAACTATATATCAATAAAATGAAGTGCCCTCCATGCAATGGAAATTAGTCTCACCAACATTACACCGAGTCAAAGAATCCAGGCACAGCAGAGTATATAATGTATGTTTCACATTTATAAGAAGTTGAATCTAATTCTTGGCATCAGAAATCTGGAAAGTAGTTATCTGTAGAGAAGAGGATGTTAATGAAAAGGATAGGTATGCAGAATATCTGGACTCCTGGTGACGTTCTACATTTTAATCAGGATAAACATCATAAGAATATGTTTCTTGTATTATAATTCCTCAGTGGGTACTCATGAATTCTACATATTTCTACTTATGTTATAACTCAATAAAAGTGTGTGTGTATGTGAATACAAAAATCTTTATACTGCCCATCAGGTAGTCTAATATGACTGTTACCATCAGCTTAAGCCAAGTTTTGCTGCATTAACAAATGAGTCCACAAATCTCAGTGACTTACAACAGTAAACTTTTCTTTCTCATTCATTTATATGTTGGTTGTGGATTGCCCTCTGATAGGAGGCAAATGGAAGAGTGATGGCAGGATCAGAGAATGGCTTTTAATCTTCCTCTCAGGTGTGGCCTATCTCACTTCTTGTTCACCTTCCACTTGCCATATAATCCATGTGGACGAGCATCAGTGAAATGGGCCACCCACGGGGAAGGACACCGAAAGCAATGGCTCCCAAAGACCTCCATTATGTTGCCATGACTATATCAGCAACTATATCTTCTCCACCTAATATTTTAAGCTCCAGGCACAATGAACTGTTTCTCATTTTCTGTACTCGTTCTGCTATCTCTGAACTTCAAGCCTTTGTTGACCCCATCTCCCCGGCCTGGAATGCCCTGTGATGCCACACTTTTAAACTTTTTTTTTTTTTTTTAACCTGGCTAAATCCTACTCAAGTTTCTGTAAGACTCAATTCAAGTAATTTAATGTATGAATTTCAAAGTTTTTAAAACCTTGTGTGCCATGGACAGAGCTGCAGCATCATGAATACATCTGTGACAGGTCAATGTAACATTGTGTAGAGAATGACATTTCTGGGTTTCTCTTCTCTGTGAAACCTTTGTGACCACCCCTGGACAACACAGCTCTTCCTATTCCAGCTATTTACTGTGCATCTATCTATCACTGCACATACTTTATAAGCTTTTCACCCTGATTAGACTACAGCCCACTTGAACATAAGGACAATGTTTCACTATGTGCTTTTTCTGTAGTACACTGTAGGTGTCCATTATATGCATTCCATTATAGCCTATCTCAATTTATAATTGATCTTGGGCAATGGTGACTTTTATAACCCCAATGCTATGATTTCTACTATATTAATTTCTCACTCTCCTAAAGTGCCATTCTTTCTCGGTCAGGCGATTTTCTGTTTGGTATGCTTACTAGACCCAGAACCTATCTGTGAACAGCAAAGAAGCTCACTGTGCATAAATTAATACAATACACATTCTTGAAACACTGGAGGTAGTTGCTCGGCAAATGTGGGATTAAAGTGGAGGGGGAAAAATGGAGAAATGTCTGGGCAATTAACACCTCCTCTCTATAGCTGCTTAGAAAAATCACTCCAGTGGGAATAGTTAAAAGATAACATAGTACATGTAGCCCCTGAGTATTAAAAGGATGATAAATGACCAATATAAATATTTATCTCAACTCTCCTTTGAGAGTTAGTGAATCATTTATGTTTTCCAATATATCTAGCTGGTTTTGCCCCTTAAGATGACAGAGAAATGATCTTTGGAAAAATACCACTGCACACATCTTGATGAAGGTATTAAAAATCATTTATCACAGCCACTCTAATTATACAGTAGGAATTTTTCAAGTAGTTCTGAGAAAAACTAATGGATGGTGACAGGTCTTGGGCTGTCCATGCTGACCCTGCCCTGAAATGCCTCATGGCACTCACTTTTGAGGAAAAAGACCCTTCTCCCTTTTTGTCTCATCTACCTTTTTGTCTCATCTACCTTAGGAAATTATGTGACTTTTCTCACTTCATCCTATTGACGTTCTTCCGTTACACTTCATTTATGCAGTGTTCCTGTTTACTTGTTCAGGCATCTAAAAATAAGCATATTTCCTACATTAACACTTTTATCTTCTTATCAACTTGGTTTTTCTCAACTAATTTCCTTGAGATCTGAGGATGCCTTAGTCAAATGATCAATAACAATGTCAAAATCTGTATCAGCTAATATCTAGTGTTTTCTATGTGCTACGTAATGTGGTAAGTGTTTTAAATACACAGAGCCTCATTTTAAGCGTACATCACCCTGCAAGGTGAGGTGTTTCCAACCCCCCTTGGCAGATGAGGAAACAGACTTGGACATGTTAAGCCATGAACCTAAAGACATCCAGCTAGCAAGGCAACGCTCAAGCATTAGATTTTGGTTTTGAAATCAGAGTTTGTCTTCTTATCTACAACACAATAATACCTTTCGATCTTTTGATATTTTTAAGGAGCCCCTTTGTAAAAGCCTCTAGGGATTTGCTTAATTATGAAGTCATGTGTCTAATTCAACTATAGCTATCATTTTTACAACAGAACAATCTAGTGGCTGTGGATGAACTTGGTCATTACTACAAGATATTTTACTTAGCATTTATCTAAGTCCTACATGGATGAGATTTTTTTGCCTTTTTTTTTTCCTATTTTGTACATTCCCTGTTGTCTAGAAAAAAATATTTGCAAATTAGACATTGTGTCTGTTAAGGATATTTGTTCCTATCCTTCACAACCCCCTCCAGCCAGCCTTCTCACTCCTATATTTTGGCCTTACACTAATAACCCTGATTTTACCTTTGGGTATTCTGGGGGCTTTGGTCCTATCTCTAGTCAGCCTTGAAGATTAAAGAAACCTATGACTTGTACTCATGTTGACCTAGTCTGTTTATGGACCTTTTAACTACAAGTAACTTTTCATATGAAGATGGTTATAGAAAATCCTTGGGGGGAAAAAAAATTTTAGTTGACAAAGTTAGCCATCAAAATTATTTCCAATATTATTTTATTTTGTGAAATATATTTTGAGATGCAGCAAAAGAAGCTAGAGCCCAGTGCTTTTAAATACACAAATTGTAAGTAAAAATGGCAGGAATTAATAACAATCTTGGCTACTCTAACTACACATCAGTTTCTTGCTAAAGATCTCTCCATGTATCATTATTATTGATTTTTAAAAATTATTGATTTTTTTAATAAAAATTCAAGGCTTCAATCTTACTGAGTTTCACCTTCTTATAGGTATTCCACTGTTTTACATTGTTTTAACTATTTGAGAACATATTTGATTCTGACCTTTTTCTACTTCTGAGTATTAGGTCAAAACTGGTGCCATGTTCTCTCTCTCTTCTCCTCCCTCCCTCTTTCTCATATATATATGTGTGTGAGTGTGTGTGTGTGTGTGTGTGTGTGCGCGCACCGTCACACATAATGTTTTGGCCTAACAAAGGCTTATTTGCTCTTGAAACAAAGATAAAGGGCATCGTGCCCTTATTACTAACACAGTAAGCATATTCTTGCCTTAGATGCTGCTTTTTTACAAAGTCATCCCAGTATAACTTGGCATGTAAAGGAAAAGAAAGATAGGAGAAAAGTTATGAAGTTTTAAATGCATTCAATGTAAGATTCACTGGGACTTCACAAGGGACACATTCTTTGGAAAATCCTAACAGTTGAGAAATGCTTTCACATTCTGATTTAAGCACTTAAGCTGTTTCTGGTTTCCTTTCGGGGTCATTATGATGGATACTAAAAAGAATAGCAATGTCAAAAAAAATCTATCTGTCCATTTCAAACTCATATTCTAACTCTGGATATATTGGTCTGCATGGAATAGAAATATCGGTGTTGTCAAATATATGACATTCAACTAACCTTAAAGAAAACTGGTACTTTTTGAAGGAAAGATTCCTACCCCTCAATTCACAGATAGTCTTTGAAGGATATATGGAATATAGAATTCTGTGTAAAAGATTGTGCAAATGTGGTTTTGGGGGAAGATAGGCCCATGATTTTCACTTTATTCTCAAAGGGGTCTATGACACAAAAGAGATTATAGACTACTATTCTTTTGTATATTGCAAAATAGTTAACCACCATTGACATTAGCTAACATGTGCATCATGTCACACAATTACCATTTCTTTTTTGTGATGAGAACATTTAAGACCTACTCAGTAATTTCCAGTATAAAATACAGTATTATTAGCTATAATTATCATACTTTACATTAGATCCTGAAAATGAAACTGTCTAATAACTATAACTTTGTACACTTTGACCAACATCTCCCCTTTTCTCCCAACCCCTAGTATCCACCATTCTATTCTCTATAAACCATTATTATTTTTTAAAAAGTGGATATTAGGATTCTCACAAAGCTTCTATCAATTTGTTTTTCTTCTGCTTCCTACAACATAGGTGCATAGGCTGAGAAACGACCTCTGTCCATTTATTCCTTCAACTTAGATGATGTGCTAAGTTGTTGGAAAATTCTGGATAACTGATACACGGTCATTTGTACTACCTTCAAACATTAAAGGTAGCATGCTGTGTAAAAGAAAAGTTATCATGGGGGCTAGGGAAATAACATATCCTGAGCAATGAAGGGCCAGTATTAGGTACATTAATAACAGTCACCTAATTTTAGTCTTAAAACAATCTTGTAGGACTGTCTGTATTCCCATTTCACAAATAAGTAATCTCAAAGTGCAAAGGTGAAACACTTGCTGCGAGTCATACAGCTAGTGCATTGCCAAAATGAGATTCTACTTATACACAGACTGCTTTTGGGTAAGTGGAAACCTTTAGTGCATATAGGGTATTGGGACCACTTTTCAGGGAGACATGGGGAAGGGGACAAAGACTGTCATTCAAGAGCAATCATTTTAACTGACTGACAGGGTCATTAACCTGTAAGGAACAATTTTAAGAACAAAAGGAAGGGCCTTTATCTCAAATAACCTCTCTCAAAGAGCGAGAACATATGAAAATTTGGGAGAAAAAAAAATAGTACAATATTTATATCACTTAAAATTATACGGGTAGTCACTAGAATAACTAAAAATATTAACAATATAAAGGATTAATGGTTAAACAGAAAGAAGGAAAGAAGTGGAGATAATACAAAATGAGTTGGTTTCCTTTTGGGATCATTATGATACAAAGCAGTGAAAAACCAAAGTTAAACTGACTAAAAGTAAATAATAATAACAAGTAAAAGAAAAATTTGTACAGGAGCCACCAAGGAGGCCTAATTAGAGATGCAGCAGGAATTCTAACCATTCTTATGAGCAATTCTATGATACCTTATTTGAAAGCAGACAAAATAGATGTGTTTCTAGAAAAGTCTAATTTAACAAAAGTGAATTGAGAAGGAAAAGATAATCTCAACATTCTTCTATCTGTTGCAAAAACTGAACAAGAATTTAAACATTCTCACAAAAAAGAAAAAGAAAAAAAAGACAGGTACATCCATAAGCAAGACTTAATGAAAACCTGGACGCATAATTCCAAGACATACACACTTTTCCGAGAATTAGGTGAAAAAACATTGACAATTATTTTTGTTAATACTAAAAAACAAATCATTGAGGTATAATTGGCATGGAAAAACTATATATATATATAATATTTACAACTTCATCAGTTTTGAGATAAATACAGACACATAAAACATCACCACAATCTATATAATATATCCATCACCAAAAGTCTCTTATTATTGTCACTGTTTTGTAATATAAGGTCTACCCTCTTAGCAAAATTTTAAATATAAAATATTGTTAACTATAGGCTCAACGCTGTACAGTAGACAGCATATAAGTAGAGTAAATGAATTTCTATGACTTATTCATATTGTATTAACGTAACTCTGTAACATTCAGCTAGTATCTCTCCATTTTCTCATTCCCTTAGACTCTGCCAACCACCATTTTACTCTCTGCTCCTATGAGTCTGACGATTTTTGATTTCTCCTCTAAGAGCGGTCATGTAGCATTTGTTTTTCTGTGTCTCGCTTATTTCATTTGACGTAATGATCTCCATGTTACTCAAATGTCAAGATTTCCTTCTTTTGGGGGCTGAATAATATTACATTGTATGCATTAACACATTCTCTTATCTATTCACTTACTGATGGATGTTTAGGTTGGTTCCATATTTGCACTATTGAGAATAATGCCGCAATGACCATTAGAGTGCAGATATCCCTTTGAGATGTTGATTTCAATTCCTTTGGATACATACACAAAAGTAAGATTGTTGATAGTTCTCTTTTTGCTTTTTGAGAAACTTTTATAAGGTTTTCCATAGTGCCTGGATGAATTTACATTTCCACTAACAGTGTACAAATGTTTTATTTTTCTCATATCCTAGCTAACATTTGTTACTTTTTTGGGTAATAATCATCCTAACAAGTGTGAGATAGTATCTCATTATGGTTTTGAGTTGCAATCAGTAAAGAAAAAGGAGATATTATAACTGATACCATGGAAATAAAAGATCAAAATGGACTATTTCAGTTATTATACACCAATAAATTAAATAACCTGAAGAGGGGTGCCTAGGTGTCTCAGTCAGTTAAATATCTGCCTTTTGTTCAGCACATGATCCTAGAACCCTGAGATTAAGCCCTTGGCATCTGGTTCCCTCCCCAATGGGAAATCTGCTTCTCCCTCTCCCTCACGTGCTCTCGCTAATAAAGAAACATTTTAAATAAATAAATAAATAAATAAATAATCTAGAAGAAATAAAGTTCTAGAAACATACAACTAAGACTGACTCAAGAAGAAACAGAAAGCTTGAAAAGGCCAATAACCAACAAGGAGATTGGATTGCTAAAAACAAACAAACAAAAACTAAACACAACAACAACAAAAAACCCTCCCTGCAAAGAAAAGCAGGTGATTTCACAAGCAACTTCTACCAAACATTTGAGGAATTAATATTAATGTCTTTTAAAGTTTTTCAAAAAGATAGAAGAAGAGGAAACTTCAAGTTTAACATATGAGGTCAATATCACCAAATGAAAAAAAGCCACATGAAGGTAACACATGAAAAGAAAACTATAAGCCAAATATATATCCCTGATGAACATGGATGCAAAGATCCTCAACAAAATATTAGTGAATTGAATTTATTAGCACATTAATAGGATGATACATCATGACCAAGGATAATTTTGATAAAACCAGTCCTGAATAACATGAGGAAAGAAGATTATAGGCTAATCTCATTCATGAGCATATTACAAATACTTTCATAATTGGCAAAAATGAAGCCAACAATACCTATAAAAAGGTAACAGGGCACAGTCAAGTGGGGAATGCAAAATGTGTTTAAAGTTAAATTATCTGGGGCACCTGGGTGGCTCAGTGGGTTAAAGCCTCTGCTTCGGCTCAGGTCATGATCCCAGGGTCCTGGAATGGAGACCCACATCAGCCTCTCTGCTCCACGGGGAGCCTGCTTCCTCCTCTCTCTCTGTCTGCCTCCCTGCCTTCTTGTGATCTCTGTCTGTCAAATAAATAAATAAATAAAAATCTTTAAAAAAAAGTTAAATTATCTATTAGTAAAATTTACCTTATTTACAAAGTAAAGAAAGATCATATATTTATTTCAATAGGAGGGGGAAAGAAACATTCAATAAAACTCAACCTCCACTCTTGATATAAAGGAAAAACAAAACAAAAACCTATCACTACATTAAAAAGAGAAGCAAACTTCTCAATCTACTAAAAGTTAACATTAAAAATAAATATAAAGCAAAACAACTTTCATTCTATTAAATCTAAGATACCATTTTTAAAAAGATGTACTATAAATAAAGAAAAAAATAATACACATTAAACTATAGTAATCACTGGTTGTAAGGCTTATGACCCTTTGTACTTGTTGAAATGTGATGTGCTTCAGAATTCACAAACCATGGTAACTGTGATGTATTAAAAGCACTCTCTTAAAAATTATGAAAGCAAGAGGATGCTCACTACCACTTCTATTCTTTATCCTAGTTAGATCTTGGTAGTGGATTGGATAGTGTCTCCTCAAAATTCATTTTCACTTAGAATCTCAGAATGTGAAATCCATTGAATATAAGGTCTTTATAGATGTATTTAGTTAAGTACCTTGGGAAGAAATCATCCGTAATGCAGAAAGGCACACAAAGAAAGTCAAGTGAAGATAGGAGCAGAGACTGGAGTTATGCTGCCACCAGGCAAGGAGTGCTGAGGTCACCAGATACTGGAAGATGCAAGGAGGACTTCCTTCCCAGAGTCTTCAGAGGGAGACCCTACTGACACTCAAGGATTTCTAGTCTCTAGTTGGTGGGAAAATAAATTCCTGTTGTTTTAAGCCATCTAGAATGTAGTAATTTGTGGTACTTGTAAGAAACTAATACAATCCTTTAATATACTTGCACTAAAACAAGAAAACAAATAACAGATAAAAGGATTGGAAAGAAATCATAACTGTATAAAAAATCATGGAAAAATTATTTAAAGAAGGAGTTTGTCAGGGCTGCTGGATATAAATTAATACACCATCATCAATTGCTTACTTATAAAATAGCCACAAAATGTTAGAAAACATATTTTCTAATATATTTGATGACATCATTTGCAATAGTAGTAAATTTATAAATACCTACAAATAAAAATAAATATATACAAGAAATTTTTTGGAGAAAATTATAAAAATTTATTCAGTTTAAGTAACTTGTAAAATAAACTGTTCATTGATAAGAAGAAACATTATTAGAAAGCAAATTAAATTAAATTCTTTGTGAACATTTACATAGTCATTCTACAGTTTACAAGGAAGAACAAAGGGCCAAAAATAGCCCTGGCACTCCTGAAAAGCCTGGCTCAGAGGAGACAGGAGTCATCTCAGCTGATATGAACACTTATTATAAAAGAGTAGTATCAGCACAGGGGTATACAAATAGACCGGCAGAACAGAATTAGAAAATTCAGAAACAGATCCATGCATATATACAAACAAAATGTACAAAATTGAGACCATACATTTAGAAAGATATATCACAATCTGGAATTGCCACAGCATCCAAGCATATGATTTCCTAAGTCTAGGTCCATAATAGATCAAAACTAAAACAAAACAAACAAACAAACAAAACTGGCCCCTCACTATTTTCTTAAGTATTGGCTTAGACAAAAAAAAAAAAAAAAAAAAAAAAAAAAATTGCAATGTAAAAGTATTCAGTAATCCTGAATAATTAGTCAAAATGTTGCTTCCGAGATACACCAAAACAGACTAAATTTTGCAAATCAAAATGAGGCAAGCTGGATGACAACCAAATCTGTTTTGAATCAATGGGTCAGGTTAGAGAAAGATTCAGAGGTCAGAGAGGATTGAAAGCAAACCTGAATCCGACGTTCATTGACCAGGACTGGAATTCTGCCCTCATCACCTACCCACAGTGAAACTTGAACTTGGAGTCAATGACAGTCTTAAGACATCACTGTGGTAAAGTGAGCTACCATGCTGTAAAAATCCTCCAGACATGTACCATACGTTGGACAGTGTCAGGGAAATCAGTGCATATATATAGATTCACAGAGTACTAATGCAGGAAGGAATCCCAAAGCCATAATACATTATCCTGTCATTTTTACAGTAAAGAAACAAACCAACTAACTTCAAGTGGCCTGGTGAGAATAGGAGAAACTAGGCTCTCCATCTCCTGAGATAAAATAGGCCTCTGCTTGCTGGAAAACAAAAGTCTGTAGTCAAAGTAGACAGCCCCGTTTACTCAGCATGAAACAAACTGCCAATTGCCATAAAGAACATAAAGCCATATTTTGTAGAACCATCAGGTTTGAAGGAATTGTTCCACCAACTAGGGAAAACTTCAACAATCCCAGTCCAACAACAGACTTCCCATCTTCAAGATCAATGTGGATAATCGGTCAAGTTTTCTGGAGGTAGTGAACAAGGCTATGGTATCTCTACTCATGCCCATCAAATTAGATCAGCTTGTCTTATAAGGTTTAACAACATGAATCATAAAGACTTACAGACTCACGGACTCAGGTCATTCCTTAGATCCATTAGTAATCCTTCCTTGCCACTTTCTTGTGGTGGCGGTCAGAAGATAGAGCACAAACTGCTTCTGGCTCATATATTCACAAGTTTAAAAGTCTCTGAGGGGGGGAAAAGAGTTTGAGAAAATGGATCTTCTCTTTCCCACTTGTTCCATGGAAACTGTTAGAACTCAGTCTTGCCAAACCTACTTGAATTATATCCCTGAAGCAAATACAGAAGCCAGTGGAATCCATATACTGACTGGGGCTAGGGTTGAGTCACATACCTGTCCCTGGACCAGAGACAGGCTAGTAGTCCTCCTCATGGAATTGAAAGGACCTCACACAAAGGCAAAGGGAGATGTTCTTATCAGAAGGAAAAGTATATGCCAGGCAGGCAAAAGGTCAGAGTTCCCCTAGAGGAAGGAATGTATAATACCGCAGGTTAAAAAGAAACATGCAGGGGGAGGAGTCAGATGGTGGAGAATTAGCAGGCTGAAGCTACATCAGTAGCAGGAGATCAGCTAGATAGCTTATCTAAACATTGCAAACACCTACAAATCCAACGGGAGATCAAAGAGAAGAAGAACAGCAATTCTAGAAACAGAAAATCAACCACTTTTTGAAAGGTAGGACTGGTGGAGAAGTGAATCCAAAGTGACGGGAAGATAGACCACGGGGCTGGCTCCTGAAAAGTGGCAGAGCAATGGAGCACAAAATTGGGACTTTTAAAAGTCTGTTCCACTGAGGGACATCGCTCCAGAGGCTAAACCGAGGTGAATCCCACGCGGGGTCAGTATGGGCTCAGGTCCTGCAGGGTCACAGGAGGATCAGGGGTGTCAGAGTGTCACAGAGCTTGCAGGTACTAGAATGGGGAAGCCCGCTACAGAGACAGAGCCGAGGAGTGAGCTCTCCGCTTGGGGTTACCTTGAAACAGTTGCAGCCTGGGTGAACTCGGAGCGCGGCCGGAGGCCAGGGAGATGGGAGTTATTGGGCGCTATTCTCTGAGGGTGCACTGAGGAGTGGGGGCTCTCGGCTCCTCTGGGCCAGAGACTGGGAGGCCGCCATTTTCATTCCCTTCCTCCAGAACTCTACAGGAAGTGTTCAGGGAACAAAAGCTCCCAAAAGCGAACCCGAGCAGATTACTCAGCCCGGCCCCTGGTAAGGGCTGTGCAACTCACCTTGGGGCGACACTTGAGAATCACTACAACAGGCCCCTCCCCAGAAGATCAACAAGAAATCCAGCCAGGACCAAGTTCACCTACCAAGAAGTACAGGTTCAATACCAAGGAGAGCAGCAGAATTCCAGAGGAGGAGAAAGCAAAGCACTGTACTCATAGCTTTCTCCCCCTGATTCATTAATCTTGCAGTTAATTTAATTTGTTTGTTTTTTTCAATTTTTTTTCTTCTTCTGCTAATTTTTTTTAACTTTTACCCTTTTCTTTATTAACATTTTTTAACTAGTTTATCTACTATATGTATTTTTTTCTTTTTTATATTCTTTCTTTATTCATTTTCTTTTTTTAATTGTTTCCTTTCTTTTTTCTGAACCTCTTTTCATCCCCGTTCTCCCCCCCATGATTTGGGGTCTCTTCTGATTTGCTTAAAGTGTATTTTCCTGGGGTCTTTGCCACCCTTTTAGTACTTTACTTGCTTCTTCATATACTCTTATCTGGACAAAATGACAAGGCAGAAAAATTCACGACAAAAAAAAGAACAAGAGGCAGTACTGTAGGCTAGGGACCTAATCAATACAGACATTGGTAATATGTCAGATCTAGAGTTCAGAATGATGATTCTCAAGGTTCTACCCAGGCTTGAAAAAGGCATGGAAGATATTAGAGAAACCCTCTTGGGAAATATAAAAGCTCTTTCTGGAGAAATCAAAGAACTAAAATCTAACCAAGTTGAAATCAAAAAAGCTATTAATGAGGTGCAATCAAAAATGGAGGCTCTCACTGCTAGGATAAATGAGGCAGAAGAAAGAATTAGTGATACAGAAGACCAAATGACAAAGAATAAAGAAGCTGACAAAAGAGGGACAAATAGCTACTGGACCACAAGGGGAGAATTCGAGAGATAAGTGACACCATAAGACAAAACAACATTAGAATAATTGGGATTCCAGAAGAAGAAAGAGAGAGGGGAGCAGTAAGTAAATTTGAGAGAATTATTGGAGAGAATTTCCCTAATATGGCAGAGGGAACAAGCATCAAAATCCAGGAGGTGCAGAGAACCCCCCACAAAATCCACAAGAATATGTCCACACCCCGTCACCTAATAGTAAAATTTACAAGTCTTAGTGACAAAGAGAAAATCCTGAAAGCAGCCCAGGAAAAGCAGTCTGTAACATACAATGATAAAAATATTAGATTGGCAGCAGACTTACCCAAAGAGACCTGGAAGGCCAGAAAGAACTGGCATGATATATTCAGGGCACTAAACGAGAAAAACATGCAGCCAATAATACTATATCCAGCTAGGCTATCATTGAAAAAAGAAGGAGAGATAAAAAGCTTCCAGGACAAACAAAAACTGAAAGAATTTGTAAACACCAAACCAGCTCTGCAGGAAATATTGAAAGAGGTACTCTAAGCAAAGAGAGAGCCTAAAAGTAGTAGATCAGAAAGGAACAGAGACCATATACAGTAACAGTCACCTTACAGGCAATACAATGGCACTAAATTCATATCTCTCAATAGTTACCCTGAATGTTAATGGGCTAAATGCCCCAGTCAAAAGACACAGGGTAGGGCGCCTGGGTGGCTCAGTGGGTTAAGCCGCTGCCTTCGGCTCAGGTCATGATCTCAGGGTCCTGGGATCGAGTCCCGCATCGGGCTCCCTGCTCAGCAGAGAGCCTGCTTCCCTCTCTCTCTCTCTGCCTGCCTCTCTGCCTACTTGTGATCTCTCTATGTCAAATAAATAAATAAAATTTAAAAAAAAAAAAAAAAAAGACACAGGGTATCAGAATGGACAAAAAGCAAAACCCATCTATATGTTACCTACAAGAAACTCATTTCAAACCTGAAGACACATCCAGATTTAAAGTTGGGGGGTTGAAAACAATTACCCATGCTATTGAACATCAGAAGAAAGCAGGGGTGGCAATCCTTGTATCAGATCAATTAGATTTTAAGCCTAAGACTATAATAAGAGATGAGGAAGGACACTATATCATACTCAAAGGATCTGTCCAACAAGAAGATCTAACAATTTAAAATATCTATGCCCCTAATGTGGGAGCACCCAACTAAATTAACCGATTAATTAAAAAAAAATCAAAGAAACACATCAACAATAATACAATAATATACAATAATAGTAGGGGACTTTAACACTCCCCTCACTGAAATGGACAGATCATCCAAGCAAAAGATCAACAAGGAAATAAAGGCCTTAAATGACACACTGGACCAGATGGACATCACAGATATATTCAGAACATTTCATCCCAAAGCAACAGAATACACATTCTTCTCTAGTGCCCATGGAACATTCTCCAGAATAGATCACACCCTCGGTCCTAAATCAGGACTCAACCGGTATCAAAAGATTGGGATCATTCCCTGCATATTTTCAGAGCACAATGCTCAGAAGCTAGAACTCAACCACAAGAGGAAGTTTGGAAAGAACCCACATACATGGAGACTAAACAGCATCCTTCTATAGAATGAATGGGTCAACTAGGAAATTAAAGAAGAATTGAAAAAAATTCATGGAAACAAATGATAATGAAAACACAACAGTTCAAAATCTGTGGGACACAACAAAGGCAGTCCTGAGAGGAAAATATATAGTGGTACAAGCCTTTCTCAAGAAACAAGAAAGGTCTCAAGTACACTACCTAACCCTACACCAAAAGGAGCTGGAGAAAGAACAAGAAAGAAACTCTAAACCCAGCAGGAGAAGAGAAATAATAAATATCAGAGCAGAAATCAATGAAATAGAAACCAAAAAACAATAGAAAAAAATCAATGAAACTAGGAGCTGATTCTTTGAAAGAATTAATAAGATTGATAAACCCCTCACCAGACTTATCAAAAAGAAAAGACAAAGGACCCAAATAAATAAAATCATGAATGAAAAAGGAGAGATCACAACTAATACCAAGGAAATACAAACAATTATAAGAACATACTATAAGCAAATATATGCCAACAAATTTGACAATATGGAAGAAATGGAGGCATTTCTAGAGACATATAAAATACCAAAACTGAACCAGGAAGAAACAGAAAACCTGAACAAACCCATAACCAGTGAGGAGATTGAAACAGTCATCAAAAATCTTCAAACAAACAAAAGCCCAGGGCCAGATGGCTTCCCAGGGGAATTCTACCAAACGTTTAAAGAAGAAATAATTCCTATTCTCCTGAAACTGTTCCAAAAATAGACATGGAAGGAAAACTTCCAAGCTCATTTTATGAGGCCAGCATCACCTTGATCCCAAAACCAGACAAGGATCCCATCAAAAAAGAGAGCTAGAGACCAATATCCTTGATGACCACAGATGCGAAAATACTCACCAAAATACTAGCCAATAGGATTCATCAGTACATTAAAAGGATCATTCACCATGACCAAGTGGGATTTATTCCAGGGCTGCAAGGTTGGTTCAATATCCGCAAATCAATCAATGTGATACAATACATTAATAAAAGAAAGAACAAGAACCATATGATACTCTCAATAGATGCTGAAAAAGCATTTGACAAAGTACAGCATCTCTTTCTGATCAAAACTCTTCAAAGTGTAGGGATAGAAGGCACATACCTCAATATTATTAAAGCCATCTATGAAAAACCCACAGCAAATATCATTCTCAATGGAGAAAAACTGAAAGCTTTTCTGCTAAAGTCAGGAACACGGCAGGGATGTCCATTATCACCACTGCTATTCAACATAGTACTAGAGTCCTAGCCTCGGCAATTAGACAACAAAAAGAAAATAAAGGCATCCAAATTGGCAAAGAAGAAGTCAAACTATCACTCTTTGCAGCTGTTATGATACTATATGTGGAAAACCCAAAAGACTCCACTCCAAAACTGCTAGAACTTATACAGGAATTCAGTAAAGTGTCAGGATATAAAATCAATGCACAGAAATCAGTTGCATTTCTCTACACCAACAACAAGACAGAAGAAAGAGAAATTAAGGAGTCAATCCCATTTACAATTGCACCCAAAACTATAAAATACCTAGGAATAAACCTAACCAAAGAGGCTAAGAATCTGTACTCAGAAAACTATAAAGTACTCATGAAAGAAACTGAGGAAGACACAAAGAAATGGAAAAATGTTCCATGCTCCTGGATTGGAAGAACAAATATAGTGAAAATGTCTATGCTACCTAAAGCAATCTACATATTTAATGCAATTCCTATCAAAATACCATCCATTTTTTTCAAAGAAATGGAACAAATAACCCTAAAATTTATATGGAACCAGAAAAGACCTCAAAGAGCTAAAGGAATTTTGAAAAATAAAGCCAAAGTTGGTGGCATAACAATTCTGGACTTCAAGCTCTATTACAAAGCTGTCATCATCAAAACAGCATGGTACTGGCACAACAACAGACACATAGATCAATGGACCAGATTAGAACGCCCAGAAATAGACCCTCAACTCTATGGTCAACTAATCTTTGACAAAGCAGGAAAGAATGTCCAATGGGAAAAAGATAGCCTCTTCAATAAATGGTGTTGGGAATATTGGGCAGCCACATGCAGAAAAATGAAATTGGACCATTTCCTTACACCACACATGAAAATAGAATCAAAATGGATGAAGGACCTCAATGTGAGAAAGGAATCCATCAAAATCCTTAAGGAGAACACAGGCAGCAACCTCTTTGACCTCAGCTGCAGCAACATCTTCCTAAGTACATCACTAAAGGCAAGGGAAGCAAGGGCAAAAATGAACTATTGGGATTTCATCAAGATCAAAAGCTTTTGCACAGCAAAGGAAACAGTTAAAAAAACCAAAAGACAACTGACAGAATGGGAGAAGATATTTGCAAACGACATATCAGATAAAGGACTAGTGTCCAAAATCTATAAAGAACTTAGCAAGCTCAACACCCAAAGAACAAATAGTCCAATCAAGAAATGGGCAGAAAACATGAACAGACATTTATGCAAAGAAGACATCCAGATGGCCAACAGACACATGAAAAAGTGCTCCACATCACTCGGCATCAGGGAAATACAAATCAAAACCACAATGAGATATCACCTCACACCAGTCAGAACAGCTTAAATTAACAAGTCAGGAAATGACAGATGCTGGCGAGGATGTGGAGAAAGGGGAACCCTCCTACACTGTTGGTGGGAATGCAAGCTGGTGCAACCACTCTGGAAAACAACATGGAGGTTCCTCAAAATGTTGAAAATAGAACTGCCCTATGACCCAGCAATTGCACTACTGGGTATTTACCCTAAAGATACAAACGTAGTGATCCAAAGGGGCACATGCACCCGAATGTTATAGCAGCAATGTCCACAATAGCCAAACTATGGAAAGAACCTAGTTGTCCATCAACAGATGAATGGATCAAGAAGATGTGGTATATATACACAATGGAATACTATGCAGTCATCAAAAGAAATGAAATCTTGCCTTTTGCGACGACATGGATGGAACTAGAGGGTATCATGCTTAGCGAAATAAGTCAATCGGAGTAAGACAACTATCATATGATCTCCCTGATATGAGGAAGTGCAACATGGGGGTTAAGAGATGCAACATGGGGGGCTAAGGGGGTAGGAGAAGAATGTATGAAACAAGATGGGATTGGGAGGGAGACAAACCATAAGTGACTCTTAATCTCACAAAACAAACTGAGGTTTGCTGGGGGGAGGAGGTTTGGGGGAGGGGGTGGGGTTATGGACATTGGGAAGGGTATGTGCTATGGTGAGTGCTGTGAAGAGTGTTAACCTGGCAATTCACAGACCTGTACCCCTGGGGATAAAAATACATTATATGTTTATAAAAAACAAAATAAAAAATAAAAAAAAGAAACATGCATAGAAGTGCTATTAAGGAATATCATAAAATGACAGGGGTTTTTTTACACATAAATAATATTGATAATAAATAAATAATAAATAATATATCTCACCACCTCACCACTGTGATGGCCTTTGTCTTCCTGGGTTCTCTTGTGAACTTTTGTGATCTGTCTTTACATTTCAATCATGTTAACACGACAGTGAATGCACAATTTTGAGAGCTGTTTTTCTCATTTTACATGAAGAAATTTTTTAGCCCCTCACCTTAAATATATTCACCAACACCTTTGTGATTCAGAGGTGAAATTTTGTCAGTGTATTATTCCTTACAAGAAAACTTTCCAAGGAAAGCTTTCTTTGGGGGCAAGGAAGAGATTAGTAACTGAGCAAGACCTTAAAAGATGGATAAAACTTGGCCATGTGGACATACCTGAAAAAGGCATTAAGAAAGTCAGAGTAACAGGAGGTTATAAGGCATAGGGTGGGAGAAGTTAGAATTGAGGTGGCAAAGGATTTGGGGCAGACCGCATGAATAACAGGCCAAGAAGTCTGAAATTCATATGACAGGCCAGAAACAGGTCATGGAAGAAAAAGAAAGAAAGTGCCACCTTCTCATGACTTATGTCCTGGGGACCTTAAAAGGCAACTAACAGCCAATGAGTAAGAACATAAGGACATCAATTCCCTCCCATTGCATTAGGACAGAAAGCTGGAAGGTGCTTTATCAGCTGCTAGTGGCAAGATTTACTCACTTAGACCCAAAAGATTTAAAAAAGTTAGATTGACTTTTTCTTTCTTTCTTTCTTTCTTTCTTCCTTTCTTTCTTTCTTTCTTTTCCTCCTTTTTATTGTCTGGTCTATTTACAAAACTTAATAAAACTAAAAATAAAAAAATTCGGGAATTAACAATCTCTAACAGATGTATTATTATTTTTTTCCCAACTGCAAACATTCTAGAAGGCACATGTGTCAAAGGAAAAAGATGGTTCATGACTCACTCTCATTGCTTCACCAGATTAATTTAGAAGAATAGACACCAGGTCTTAGAGCAGATCTACCCTCCCAGAGGCCTGGTATGGTGACTTGTCATCTAGAAACTTCATTTCTCCACTGAAAGGAAGATAGCCCAGGGGCCACAGTAGACTCTGGACAAAGACCTGATCAGAGTCCTAGTTTTACCACCTACCAGCTCAGTGATTTTAAGCAAATGACTAAATGTTTTTATATCCAATTTCCTCAGCCATAAAACGAGGACAGAAAAGCACAAGATGCCCCCTCCCCGGCTTTTATGGGTAGTAGGGTGTAATAGACAAATATTTCATGTTAAAAACAGAACAGAGGCTGGTAGGAAGCTCTCTCCTGTTGTATTCTGGAATATAAAAATATAAGTTAACTAGCCTGAGAGATCAAATGAGAGAGAACAGTTTATAGTCCTCTGTGACCTCCTCTGTGCTAGTTCCATACCCCTTCCTTGTGCACACCCCCCATATAACAACTATCCTACTGTAATGTCATTTTCTTCAGGTTTGTTCAGCTTCTCAAGTCCATTATGAGAAACCACAAGAAGGGTCTTTGTTGTTTTTGTTTGTTTGTTTTTGCAATCCACATACTGAGTAGTATAGTATGTGACCATGAAGATTTAACACCGGTTTGTTAAACACTCATTTATAATGAAGGCAAAATCTCAGCAATCCATCTCTAACATCAGGCAAACTAGAGATACTATAAAGTAAATGTTAGTTTTTCTCCTTTAAACCAATAAGTCTTCTTCCTTAAAAATTTCCATGATTTGTCTCAAAAAAGCAGGGTCAATGTTAATAAATTTCCTTGGCCATGTATTGTATCCTCCAGAGAATTCCAAAAAAATATAAAAAAGAGAAGAAAAATAAATCTTCACTCCTAAATATCTTTTGGCAAGTGACTTTGCATATACAACCACATTCATCCTTGTAACATCTTGCTCCTGCTCAAGGACAGTGCTGGGTCAGAGCAGGGACAAAGCAGACATCTAATTCACTGTGTCCTTTGTGGCCGCTTCCCTGGCCCTATGCAGGCAGACATACCCTGGACTGTCTTATTGCTGTCACAATGGAATGTTCTTTTTCAAAATAAACTTGTGCTTTTTGATTATAAAAGAGAGTCTTCTTATCGTAGAAAATTCAGAAAATAAAAATATGGGGGGAAAAGTTCAGCTATGTATCATTTCTGAACATAAGGAAAACCCTTGCTAAGTGTTTGCAGTTTTCCTCCCTCTCATCTTTTTAATATACTGTTGACCCTTGAACAATGCAAGATGTTAGGAACACCAGCTTCCTACAGAGTCAAAAATCTGCACCTAAATGGTGACTCCCCAAAGCTTAATTACTGATAACCTACTGTTGACCAGAAGTCTTATTGATAACAAAGTCGATTAACATATATTCTACATTGTATGTATTATATCCTGGATTCTTACAATACAGTAAGCTAGAGAAAAGATTATTAAGAAAATCATAAGGAAGAAATAATATATTGACAGCAGTCCACTGTAAAAACCTGCATGTAAGTGGACACATGTGGTTCAAACCCATATTTTTATGGGGTTATTTTTTTTTTTTCAAAATTCATTCTCTTTATGTGAATTTAGTTAAGGGTTTCTTGTTTTGTTTTCCATGTTTGGGAATAAGATCATATTTTTTTCACCCCCTGAGCTGGCAAGTCATGATACTCACAGTCTTCTAAGGGATTTCAACAGATCTATTCCCAGGTTCGAATCCAGAGAACAATTTTGGGGGCGATTGGTAAAGGCAAACCCAATGCTATTGGAGAAAAGTTTGGCTCTACTCATATTTCCAACAGGGAGTGGCTATTGTGTAGCCACTCCTCAAATACTTGTTTACCTCTGTTAGTGTTAACACAACTGATTCAGGATTCAGACCCAAACTGTGGCTGTGACTTTTTTTTTAAAACAAGAGTAAGTAGAGATTTCTGCCTCTCTGGGGAGAATCAAGCAGCTGGTAACTATGTGTGTCTCAGGCATTTGGGTAATAAACGTTTCTGACAAAATCAGTCTTGTCAATTCTATAAAATAAGTAGTGCCACAAATTCTTGAAAAGGCACATGCCCCTCAGACCTAAGCAGATCTCCTCTTCAGGGACATGAATGCTGCTGATGGCTCCACCTGAGTCTCTGCTGTGGCATTAAACATAAATTATTTTGGGGGCGCCTGGGTGGCTCAGTGGGTTAAAGCCTCTGCCTTCGGCTCGGGTCATGATCCCAGGGTCCTGGGATCGAGCCCCGCATTGGGCTCTCTGCTCCTCAGTGAGCCTGCTTCCTCCTCTCTCTGCCTGCCTCTCTGCCTACTTGTGATCTTTGTCTGTCAAATAAATAAATAAAATCTTCTTTTTAAAAAAGTGAGTTATTTTCTCTTCAGGTTGTTTACTTATCTGTTAGCATTCCTTCTCCAGGGAATGTTTTCAGTGACACAAATTCAAGCCTTCCAAACACCTCAGCAAGCCCTGAGTATGAATGAGGCTGAGGTGAGCACTGTTGCTGATGATGAGTAATTTGTTTTTTAGAAGATGTTTTTATTTGACAAAGAGACACAGCAAGAGAGAGAGAACACAAGCAGGGGAAGTGGGAGAGGTAAAAGCATGCTTCCTGCCTGTAAGGGCCTACTTAGCCAGAGAGACCCCCATCTCAGTAAAACAGCCATTTTGTTGTTTATGCAGTGAACTTAGATTGACCCTGCCCCCCACCCCTCACCCAGGAGGAACTTACTTAGAAATAAGTCTGGGAAACCAGTAAAATATGGCCGACCAGTCCCTGATAAAAGAGCCCAGATACCAGGATGTGTCAGGCTATGCAGAGATAACAGAGCCCAGATGCAAGGATGAGTCAGGCCAGGTGGAGGCATTCAATCAGTAAAGCATACCTACTATCTCCCTAAGCACAAAAGAATGTAAACCCCACCTTTTGGGAGCCAATTCTGACCAGAGTGATAGGCTAGTTCAAACAGCTACTATAGGGTAAATTGTAATTCAATTGGCCACCTGTGTGTGACCTAACATGACTATGCAACTTTCTCTGTATGTTACAATCTCATTGGCCAGGTTCAACTACATGGCCTTTGCTCTATAAAAGCTAGTCTGTAAGGCTGGGGGTCGTTGTTCTCTCCACAAGAGACAGCCCCAGCCGGTCTGTTAGATTCTCGGTGCTGGCACAAAATAAAGCTTTGCTTGACCTTCACTTTGTATCAGTCTTGCTCCTTTGATCATGGACCCCATCACTGACAAGCAGGGAGCCTGATGTGGGGCCCCATCCCAGGACCCTGGAATCATGACCTGAGTCAAAGGCAGACAATTAATGATGGAGCCACCCAGGTGCCCCTGGTGATGAGTAATTAAATGGCCTCTACTGTAGCTGGGTGTAAAAGATTTATATGGGACAAAGGAAGGAAAATAAAACTAGGTAGGCAAAGTCATGGAATGATTATTCCACTGTGAGGAGGGTCTAGCCTTGAAGTCTCAGAATAAACCCCAGAATTATATGCTGGGTTGGGCCTCAGCCATTAAGGCACAGGACAGAAGGGAAAAGGAGCAAAATGGAAGGATATTAGCATTTATTATATGCCTTCACACAAGGCACTGTGCTAGGATTTATGTGGGCACAATTAGCCCTCTGCCCCTTAAACATTATGGAAGGAAGCAATAGAAAATAACACTTTATAGCTTGAGCTTTAAGGTCAGAAGGAGCTGTATTTGGCTCTACCTCTGCCTACCTGTGTGAGGCCTTGGACAATGATCTATGTAATCTATGTTGCAATTTCTTCATCTATAAAACAGGCATCTGTTAATACCTAACTCTCACTGAGCATTTATGAAGATTACTGAGGTGTGTCAGGCAAAGCACTTAGCACAATTCTTAAGATTCACAGGAGACATTTCTGAACTATACTTATTATGACTATCCCTACCTTAGAGATGAAGCCCTGTTTCAGAGAGATTAACTGACTTCATCTGAACATACCCCACGTCCTTGATCTGTGCTCACAAAAGTTAAGCTTTTTTTTTTATTGAAGCCATATCATACACAACCTTGTAGCCTACTTAACCAAAGTCTTACTTACAGGTACCCTTCTAAAGCTGCAGCCTTCCTGTCTTGTCTTTACTTGTTTTATATCATTATAGAAGGCTTGCCATTCAGAGGAAAAATTTACCTTTGGAATGTAGCCCATTGTTCCAAGCTGCCACAGTCTTTTTGTCTATGGCTTGTGTCAATCAAACAGTAACCATGCCTTCCAGCTCCAAGTCCTCTGCAATGTTGATTAGTATGCCTTCCACACCCTCCTGGCTCATGAAATGTTGGGCAGATGGAGCTCCACAGGGCATCTCTAGAGACCAACTTTCCTCTGATGCAATACCTAGTCTTACTGCCTTATTTTACAAATGAGTAAACAGGTCTAGAGTGTTTAGATGTCTATATCATACTGCATGGTTAGTCACTGAGTGATCCAGCACCCTTTCATTCAAATGCTTATTCATTCAAATGCTTATTAAAAGAATAGGGTTTTTTTTGTTGCTGTTGTTGTTTTGTTTTGTCTTTTTTTTTTTTTTTTAAGTTAAGAAGTAAAAACACCAGTAAGCATTTCTCTTCTATCTGGGAAATTACAACTAATAGAGAAAAGCACCAGGTACTCAGTGTTTGAGAAGGTACTAGAGTGCTACATTCTGGGACCGATCCAAAAATGTACAAGTGACAGAACCATTGCCCTCTAAAAGACTATCACTCAGTCTGGGGAAACGGTGTTTCTTTGGATTTTATGGTTTTTAACAAACCAGGGCAATATATATTTAATAGTTAAAGAATGCCAGGAATTACAAGAGTAAGAGAATGGCTTATAATGCCCTGCTGTCCAGAGATCTCTTCCCAGAATGAAACACTATTGGGTGAAAGCCATAGACTGATTAGCAGGTGCTTGCAAACTCGGTGTGAATCCCAACTCTTCCCTGGCCCATTGTGATGTGGGAAACAAAGGCAGAAGAAAAATTATTAAGTTTCCTTACTACCTAGAGCCTATTGACAAGTCCTTGAAACAGGCAGAGGACATTCCTCTAGGGACTCAACTGCCTCACCACTGACAATGTCCTAAGGGCAAAAGGCAATCCTAGCCTGACCTCCCCAACCTCCCCCCCGATCCTGTAAGCCTTTTCTAACATACAAAGATTCCTTTTGAAACTTCCTTTATCTCTAAACCCCCCAAGACACCATATGTTGGCAATCATCCCCCAAGCTTATGGCCCATCAAGATACATCTGAAGGGTCTTCTGACTAAGGTTTTATTAAATTGTAAATTTCTTTTCAATAAAGAAAGGAAATGTGGAGCAAGTTGTTGGAGTAGTTGGAGACACAAATATCATCAGGTCCCAGGAGTTCAGCTACATCGTTATCAAACCGTTCTGAACACCTACAAACTCAATAGGAGATCGAAGAGAAGAAGAGCAGCAATTCTAGGAACAGAAAAGTGATCACTTTCTGGAAGGTAGGACATGTGGAGAACTGAATCCGAGGAGAAATATGGGAAGATAGACTGCTCTTTCAGCAGGGACCCCACAAGCAGCAGACCTGAGGAGTCTGCTCTGGTAGGAGTGGCATGGGTGTGTACTGAATGAATCTGCTGGGTTTGGAGACTCCAAATGGGGCTGTGTGCTAGAGACAGAAATGCTCAGTCGCAGAGTCTGCTCTGGTAGGAGTGGCATGGGTGTGTACTGAATGAATCTGCTGGGTTTGGAGACTCCAAATGGGGCTGTGTGCTAGAGACAGAAATGCTCAGTCACAGGCTGGGTGAGCTTGGAATGTAGCCAGAGACCAGAGAGACGGGAGTGACTGACAGCTTTTCTCTGAGAGTGCACTCAGGAGTGGGGCCCTGGGGTCTTGGCTCTTCTGGGCCAGGACTGGGAGGCTGCCATTTTTATTCTTGTCCTCCAAAGCTGTACAGAAAGTGTTCAGGGAAAAAAGCTACTGAGAGTGAACCCAAACAGATTACTTAGCCTGGCCGCTGGCAAGTGCGATGCAATTCCACCTTGGGCAAAGACGTTTGAGAATCATGGCAACAGGCCCCTCAGAAGATCAGCAAGAACATCCAGGCAAGACCAAGTTCACTGATCAATGAGAACTGTGGAATTCCAGAGCTAGTGGAATGCAACACATAGAATCCATGGCTCTTTTCCCATGATTCTTTAGTCTTTCAAAGTTAATTCTTTTAATTTTTTTCTTATTCTATTTTTCAAAAATATTTCCTCTTTCCTATTTAACCTTTCCTCTTTCCTATTTAACCTTTCTAAAAATACCT
Organism: Mustela erminea; assembly: GCF_009829155.1. Lineage (NCBI taxonomy): Eukaryota > Metazoa > Chordata > Mammalia > Carnivora > Mustelidae > Mustela > Mustela erminea. Next base: position 50,084,663 of record NC_045614.1, read on the forward strand.
TTCTAAAAATTTTTTTTCCATTGTTGTATTCTATCCCCTCATTGCATTTAACCTTATTTTTTGTATACATATAGGTTTTTCTTTCTTTAAAATTTTGGGATGCAGTTTCTTCTAACAGATCAAAATAAACCTTAATCTAGCACATGGCTTTGTTCTAGTCTCCAGCCTGATCACATTCTTTCCTCTTTTTTTTTTTCTTCCTTGTTTAACCAACTTCTTTTATTCCTCTTTTAAAATCTTTTAAAATTTTTATCTTTATAGTCATATTTCATCGTGTTTACCCTTATTTTTGTATATATGTAAGTTTTTCTTTCTTTAAAATTTTGGGAGGCAGTTTCTTCTAACAGACCAAAATAAACCCAAAAATTAGTGTGTGGCTCTGTTCTATTCACCAGTCTAATTCATTCTCTCTCTCTTTTTCTCAACAAGTACACACACACACACACACACACACACACACACATATATATATGTATTTGTTGTAGTTTTTGTTTGTTTGGTTTGTCCTTTCTTTTGTCCTCCCTCCTCCCCCTAGTTTTGGGTCTCTTCTGATTTGATTAGTTTATATTTTCCTGGGGCCATGGCTACCCTTTTAGTATTTTCTTCTCTCATTTATTTAGTCTTACCTGAATAAAATTACAAAGCAGAAAACTCACCACAAAACAAAACAAAACAAAACAAAAAAAACCTACAAAAACAAAAACAAAAATCAAAACCAAAAACAAGAGGCAGGATCAACGGCTAGGAACCTAATCAATATGGGCATTAGTAAGATGTCAGAATTAGAGTTCAGAATGACAATTATTAAGGTGCTAGCCGGGATCAAAAAAAAAAAAAAAAGATTCTAAAGAATCCCTCTGGAGAAATAAAAGAACTAAAATAACCAGGTAGGGAGGGAAAAAAAAAAAGCTATTAATGAGGTGCAATAAAAAATGGAGGCTCTTACTGCTAGGACAAATGAGGCAGAGGAGAGAATTAGTGATATAGAAGAGCTAATAATGGAGGATAAAGAAGCTGAGCAAAAGAGAGACAAATGACTATTGGACCATGAGGGAGAATTTGAGAGATAAGTGATACCATAAGATGAAATAATATTAAAATAATTGGGATACCAGAAGAAGAAGAAAGAGAGAGAGGCAGAAAGTATATTAGAGCAAATAATGGCAGAAAATTTCCCTAATTTTGTGAAGGAAACAAGCATCAAAATCCAGGAAGCACAGAGAATCCCCCTCAAAGTCAATAAAAATTGGTCCACAACCTGGCATTTAATAGTAAAACTTACAAGTCTCAGAGACAGAGAAAATCCTGAAAGTGACTTGAGACAAGAGGTCTGTAACATACAACAGGAGAAACATTAGATTGGCAGCAGACCTATCCACAGAGACCTGGCAGGCCAGAAAGGACTGCCATGATATATTCAGAGCAATAAATGAGAAAAATACACAGCAAAGAATACTATATCCAGCTAGGTTGTCATTGAAAATAGAAGGAGAATAAAAAAACCTTCCAGGAAAAACAAAAACTAAATGAATTTGCAAACGCCAAAGAAGCCCTACAGAAAATCTTGAAAAGGATCCTCTAAGCAAAGAGACAGACTAAAAGTAACAGAGCAGAAAGGAACAGAGACAATATAGAGTAACAGTCACCTTACAGGCAATACAATGGCACTAAATTCATATCTTTCAATAGTTACCCTGAATGTAAATGGGCTAAACACCCAAATCAAAAGACACAGGGTATCAAAAAGGATAAAAAACAAGACCCATCAATATGCTATCTGTAAGACAGTGAGGGGGTAGAAAATAATTTACCATGCTAGGGGACAACAAAAGAAAGCTGGGGTGGCAATTCTTATATCAAATAAATTAGATTTTAAGTCCAAAACTATAATAAGAGATGAGGAAGGATACTATATCATACTTAAAGGGTCTAACAAGATCTAACAATTTTAAATACTTATGCCTCTAACATGGAGCAGCAAACTATATAAATCAATTACTAACAAAGTCAAAGAAACACATCCACAATAATACAATAGAAGGAAACTTTAACAATGCCCTCACTGAAATGGACAGACCATCCAAGCAAAATAACAACAAAGAAATAAAGGCTTTAGATGATGCACTGGGCCAGATGGACATCACAGGTATATTCAGAATATTCCATCCCAAAGCCACAGAATACACATTCTTCTCTAGTGTACATGGAACATTCTCCAGAATAGATCACATCCTGGGTCACAAATCAGGTCTCAACCAGTAACAAAAAGACTGGGATCATTCCTTGCATATTTCCAAACCACAATCCTTTGAAACTAAAACTCAAACACAAGAGGAAAGTTGGGAAGAATCAAATACATGGAGACTAAACAACATCCTACTGAAGAATGAATGGGTCTACCAGGAATTAAAGAATAATTTTAAAAATTCGTGGACACAAATGAAAATGAAAACACAACTGTTCAAAATCTTTGGGACATAGCAAAGGTGGCACTGAGAGGACAGTATATAGCCATACAAGTCTTTCTCAAGGAACAAGAAAGGTCTCAAGTACACAACCTAATCCTACACCTAAAGGACCTGGAGAAAGAACAGCAAAGAAAGCCTAAACCCAGCAGGAGGAGAAAAATAATAAAGATCAGAGCAGAAATCAATGAAATAGAAACCAAAAGAATAGTATAACAGATCAATAAAACTAAGAGCTTGTTCTTTGAATGAATTAATAAATTGATAAACCCTTGGCCAGACTTCTCAAAAAGAAAAGAGAAGGGACCCAAATTAATAAAATCATGAATGAAAAAGGAGAGATCACAACCAACACCAAAGAAATACAAACAATTATAAGAACATATTATGAGCAACTATACGCCAACAAATTTGACAATCTGGAAGAAATGGATGCATTCCTAGAGATTTATATACTACCAAAACTGAACCAGGAAGAAATAGAAAACAGGCACAGACCCATAACCAGTAAGGAGATTGAAGCAGTCATCAAAAATCTCCCAACAAACAAGAGCCCAGGAGCAGATGGATTCCCTAGGGAATTCTACCAAACATTTAAAGAAGAATTAATACTTATTCTCCTGAAACTGTTCCACAAAATAGAAACGGAAGGGAAACTTCCAAACTCATTTTATGAGGCCAGCATTACCTTGATCCCAAAACCAGACAAAGACTCCATCAAAAAGAGAATTACAAACCAATATCCTTGATAGATATGGATGCAAAAATTCTCACCAAAACACTAGCTAATAGGCTCCAACAGTATAATAAAAGGATTATTCACCATGATCAAATGGGATTTATTCCTGGGCTGCAAAGTTGTTTCAACATCTGCAAATCAATCAATGTGATACATTAATAAAAGAAACAAGAACCATATGATACCCTCAATAGATGCTGAAAAGCATTTGAAAAGTACAGCATCTTTTCTTGATCAAAACTCTTCACAGTGTAGGGTTAAAGGGGACATACCTCAATGTCACAAAAGCCATCTATGAAAAACCCACAGTGAATATCATTCTGAATGGGGAAAAACTGAGAACTTTCCCCCCAAGGTGAGGAACATGGCAGGGATGTCCCCTATCACCACTGTTATTCAATATAGTACTAGAAGTCCTAGCCTCAGCAATCAGACAACAAAAAGAAATTAAAGGCATCCAAATCAGCAAGGAAAAAGTCAAATTCTAACCTTTGCAGATGATAGGATACTTCATGTGGAAAACACAAAAGATTCCACTCCAAAACTGCTAGAACTCATACAGGAATTCAATAAAAAGGTGTCAGGATATAAAATCAATGCACAGAAATCAGTTTCAATTCTATACACCAACAGCAAGACAGAAGAAAGAGAAATTAAGGAGTCGATCCCATTTACAATACCCAAAACCATAAGATACCTAGGAATTAACATAACCAAAGAGGCAAAGAATCTGTACTCAGAAAATTATAAAGTACTCATGAAAGAAATTGAGGAAGACACAAAAAAACGGAAAAATGTTCCATGCTCATGGATTGGAAGAACAAATATTGTGAAAGTGTCTATGCCACCTAGAGCAATCTACACATTTAATGCAACCCCTATCAAAATACCATCAATTTTTTTCAAAGAAATGGAACAAATAATCCTAAAATTTATATGGAACCAGAAAGGACCCCAAATAGCCAGAGGAATGTTGAAAAAGAAAACTAAAGTTGGTGGCATCAGAATTCCAGACTTTAAACTCTATTACAAAGCTATAATCATCAAGAGAGTATGGTATTGGCACAAAAACAGACACATAGATCAATGGAACAGAATAGAGAGCCAGAAATAGACTCTCAATTCTGGTCAACTAATCTTCGACAAAGCAGGAAAAAAGACAGTCCTTTCAACAAATGGTGTTTAGAAAACTGGACAGCCACATGCAGAAGAATGATACTGGACCATTTCCTTATACCACACACAGAAACAGACTCAAAATGGATGAAAGACCTCACCCTGAGATAGGAATCCATCAAAATCCTTGAGAAGAACACTGGAAGCAACCTCTTCAACCTCAGCTATAGCAACTCCTTCCTAGAAACATCACCAAAGGCAAGAGAAGCAAGGGCAAAAATGAACTATTGGTACTTCATCAAGATCATACACTTTTGCACAGCCAAGGAAACAGTCAACAAAACCAAAAGACAGCTGACAGAATGGGAGAAGATATTTGCAAATGACATATCAGATAAAGGGCTAGTATCCAAAATTTATAAAGAACTTATCAAACTCAATCCCCAAAGAACAAATGAACCAGTCAAGAAATGGGAAGAAGACATGAACAGACACTTCTGCAAAGAAGACATCCAAATGGGCAACAGACACATGAAGAAAATATTCAACATCAGTTGGCATCAGGGAAATACAAATCAAACCCACATGAAGATACCACCTCACACCAGTCAAAATGACTAAAATTAACAAGTCAGGAAAGGACAGGTGTTGGTAAGGATGAAGAGAAAGTGAAACCCTCCTACACTGTTGCTGGGAATGCAAGCTAGTGCAACCACTCTTGAAAACAGTATGGAGGTTCCTCAAAAAAGTTGAAAATAGAGCTACCTTATGACCCAGCAATTGCACTACTGGGTATTTACCCTAAAGATACAAATGTAGTGATCCAAAGGGCCATGCACACCCAAAAGTTTGTAGCAGCAATGTCCATAATAGCCAAACTATGGGAAGAACCTAGATGTCCATCAAGAGATGAATAGATAAAGAAGAGGTGGTATATATACACAATGGAATAGTATGCAGCCATCAAGAAATGAAATCTTTCCTTTTGCCACATTGTGGCTGGAAATGGAGGATACTATGCTGAGCAAAATAAGTCAACCAAAGAAGACAATTATCACATGATCTTTCTGACAGGAGAAATTTGAGAGATAGGGCAGGGGCTCATGGGGAGAAAGGAGGGGGAAAAAAATGAAACGAGATGGGACTGGGGAGGGAGAAAAAGCACAAGAGATTCTTAATCTCAGAAACAAACCAGAGGTTGCTGGGGAGTTGGGGTTGGTATTGGGTGGCTGGGTGATGGACATTGGAGAGGGTATGTGCTATGGTGAGTGCTGTGAACCATATAAGAATGATGATTCACAGACCTGAAGCAAAGAATATATTACATGTTAATTTTTTAAAAATGACCTTTTCCCAACAACATCTAGTGTACTCAAGGTCCTAGAAACCTTCCTTCCAAAATTCCTTAGAGATTTATGTGATCCCTAACCCCATCCTAATTTGAAAGTGTATAATGGGCCACTCCTCTTGATCCCATTGCAGATCTTTCTGCCCACAGGTCCTGCCCCCATGATTTAATAAAATCACCTTTTTGCACCAAAGAAGTCTTAAGAATTCTGTCTTGGCTATCAGTTTCAAATCCTAACATCATTCCTACATCACACTGTGTACAGTTTTATATTAGATAATTTATGCAAGAAAGATATTTTAGGTGGCAAATGAATGGGCTAAGTCCACAGACATTTCCATTATAGACATCTGCATTTTATTTGCAAGCATTATAGAGGTACACACTTACAAGCTCCTCATCCTTACCCTGCAGAAAAGGAAACTGGGGAAAAGATGGCAAAATCTTTAACAGATTGGTATCTGTTAGGGGAGCGCTGCAATCCAATACTCAAATGTACATGGTGGGCACATATGGGAGGCATGCATCCCTAGGCCTTCACATAACCCATAATTCTACTGTTCAAAATTAAATTTTATTATACAACTTAATCATAATCATAATCATACTTTACTAAAATAGGGAAGGATTACATTTACTTTATCAGAATATAAATGCAACAATGAGTTCATTTATTCTAATTCTATTTTTGTTTTGTTTTAGCATTATCACTCATGTCAGCATTATCTCTCGTTATGTTTATTCCTCTAGCAAAACAATCGCATATCATTATTGATTTACCAAATTCAACTTCTAGACCCTGGCTACTAATTCTATGGATATATTTTCCACTGCTCAGATAAATAATGCCACATACATAACAAAGTTATTTCATATAATAAAGACCATGTATTTTAAAAGTCACTGCTGTTATAACCTAAGTGTCACATCATTTGCAGAATATTCAGTGCACAGAAACCAGGGATACAGAATCCCAACAAAAGAGAATGAGATCTCTCCATTTCAACAGTTCAAGGGCTGTGCCCACAAGGTAGGACATTAACATGGTATATACTTTCTGTGGGTCGACAGCCTTGAAGTTTTGAGGTTGCATTTTTCAAAATTCTGGGCTGTATCTTAAATCAAACTTGGGGCATTGAGTCTCTGAAAACTTTTTTGGATTAAGCTCATTTAAAATGTGTATCATTCAAATCTTCATAAAAAGCAACCCTATTGTGATGAGGATTTGGGTTGAAAACAATGTTACAAATCTCAGTACACAGAATAATCTACAGAAAAATATTAAATGTCAGTATTCCTGGGTACTGACTATCTTGGGTGTCTGAGGCACTATTTCCTCCAAGACTCCAAACCAGTGGCTGAAATCTCCACTGTCCACCCACTAGAGGCTCTAAATGATATGCACAATGTTAAAAGGGCTCTTTTTCTAGACTCTTCTTCCTAAGCTCCTCTCTGCTCCAGATGAGTCAATGTGATCTTGCTACCTCCCAAACATTTCCCATTTGCTCATGACTTTGCACCAGGATACCTTTTCAATCTCTTGGAATGTCTCTCATCCTTCACTGTAATATTAAGCACCCCCCCCCCCCCCCCCCAGTTTACAACATTCTTATCCACTCCAACCTCTTGGCACTGTTTCACCAATATTTCAACTGCTTGGGCATAATGAATGAATTTCCCTAATGCATTAAAGTACCTATATCTGGTTCTGTGCAGAGCAGGTCAACACAGAATCACAAGAGCCCATTGCTATAATTTTTCATATACCATGAGGCAAGTATACTGTGAGGCAGTGATGCAACACAGTAACATAGTTTGAAATTAGCCAGCTTGGGGATATTTACACCACAGAAATTGGTAAATGCTACAAATTCCCCACCCCTCCACCATCACACAAAATAGTGGCAGTTGATAAATATGTAACAACATGCCATTGGTTACAGACAACAAGCTTAAGAACTTTGCAGTCTAACTGCCTGTGTGTGAACCACTTAGTAACTATGTGACTGTATGCAAGTTATTAAAATCACTCTACACTTCAGTGTCCTTATATGTCGAGTGGAGATAACAAAAGAGTCAGGATGACAGGGTAGAAGTGAAGACAAATATCAAATATCCATGCGGTGTGGTAGGTAGGGTATAGCACACAGTGTATCATTCCCTAAGTGTCAACTGTTATTAGTGTTACCATCATCAGTATTACCTTTTAGTGGGGAGCAAGAGAGGAACAGATACTGAAAACTACAGTCAATGTTACTTGATTATATCATAGTCAGTTGACTGATATATCTTAAAAAAGAAAATTTAGCCAACATCAATTCAATAAAATCCCAAGATATTTTTCAGGAGTGGAAGCTCAATTTGCTATACTTTAAGAGGATGGGGAAATCATATTCAAAACTTACATCAAGCTACCAGTACCACCATGCACTAGTTGTGTGACATTTACAAGCATAATCTTTGAGACTCAGATTTCTCATCTGTAAAATGATAAAAATACTTACAGCATTAATGAGAGTGTTTCCTATGTTACATTAAAAAGGTGGCTGGCATAGTGCCTGGCCCACTGCAGGTACCTGATCCTGGTAAATTTCTTTCCTTTTCTTACCTCTCCCATAGGAAAATAAGAAAGTCTATACATCAAGTAAGCTTTGTGAACTTTTCATAAACCTCCACCCTTTGTTATTTGTCCTTAGGTCCTGATTTCAACTAGATTTGCTTTTTATGACCAAGAGGTAAAATCTGAAAGAAATATGACCATTATTATTAATGACCGAGATGTCAGAGAGAAAGACAGATACCCCTAATAAGAGAAAATCACCAAGTCCAGAGGCTAAGCTAGCTTGGAGGAAATGATGATGAATTTGGTTTCAGACATATTGGGTTTGAGTTAAGAGAGTCCTATGATCTAGGCAACTGGAAGTATAGGGAGGAATCGAGGAGATGAACCAGAGGTGAAAATGCAGATTTCTGGGCCATCAAAAAATAGTTAATACCAGTGGGGAGGAAGAAGTTGCAAGATGAAATGACAATGGAGAACTGCAGAGGACAGACACTGTGGTGACTGAAACATCTACACCTGCCCTAGAAAGAAGAGGACAGTAGAGGAGAAACTGCTAAAGGAAAAACCAAAGGCACATGTATGGAGCTAAGAGAGACCCTTCATGGGAAGAACGGAGAGAGCAGAAGTCTGAGCCTGTCTGCAGGTACATGCCTGTGGATCTACTGATTTAAAATATCTAAGAATGAAACACACACACACACACACACACACACACACACACACACACACACAAAAACCCTAAGAATCAGGCTCTAATACCAAGAATTTTAAAATAGGAATGGGCTAGATTTTTCTAGAAAGGGTCAAATATTCTATATTTTAGGTTTTGCAGGTTATGTGATTTCTGTCATGACAACCTGAACTCTGCAATTATAGTTCAAAAACAGCCATAAATAAAACAAAAATACATAAACGAAGGACTGTGTGCCTATGTTCCAGTAAAACTTCATTTACCAAAAAGAAAAAAGAAAAAAAAAAAAAAAGGCAGCCCTCTGGATTTGAACCAAGGACTCTAGTTTACCAACCCCAGTTTTGAAAACTTGAGAGTCATTAAAATCGAAAAATTCTAAGAAGTCAGGAGCTGTGTCTGTTTGGCTTTCCACATTTTCCCAAGTGCCTAACCTGGGACCTGGCAAAACTTAGTATGTACTTTTAAATTCAGAGTTTACTGAGTGGAGGACTGTTCTGAAGGACATTTACTCTGTAGTGAAGGACCAAAAGAGCTTTCTATCAAGAGCCGGGCCCACATGCATTGTCACTGGCTCCAAAGCCATGAGTTACAAGAATGAAGATGAGAAGCTAGAATTACAGATTCAGCCAGTAGAGATTTGTGGAGGGACAAGGGGAGTTTTCTGGCAACTCTGCAAAAACATCAAGTAGGCAATTACCCATTTCAAGATGCTTTATAGGGCCCCAGGACCCAAACATATTAAAGCCCCAGAGATACCACAGTCACAGTGCTGTCCGAAGGTCCCAAATCCTGGAATCAGAGTATCTTCCCTGCTTAAAAAACCTTTGGGGCTGCCCTCTCCCCAGTCACTACTGTGCTCAGAATATGGCATTTCTGTCACATCTCAACAAGACACACAGAGGTATTAACCACTCAGCAAAAACCAAACTCTTCAGAGAGATCTAATATATACACTGCTCTTGCGCTACTAACCAAATAAAACATGTCAGGACAACATGCAACTTATTCTAGAGAGAATATGGTGTTTCCACAGGAGAAAATGATCTTGGTCCATGATGGGTTCCACTCTTCTCCCTCCTGAGGGAAGAGTGTCTTTGGGAAACTCTAGGCCCTAGGTTGAACAACTAATATTCCTGCCTTTATTTAGATTCTGACCAGTTGGATTACTGATTGATTTAAGCTCATAATAGTGAAGTTTCATGTGTTTTGCAATTTGTCAGCCCCAGTCCTCCCTTTCAGGTTTATTGCTATTAAATTCTCCACTTGAAGACATTCCCTTTGAAGAATCCATGCGCATGTCCTTTGCCAAGCTTTCCTGAAGGGCAGCTAAGCTTTCTCCTGGATCTGAGAATTCACTATTCTATCACCCTTGCAAGTAGTTCTTGCTCACCTGCATAACATAAGGTGCCCCCTCCCTTGTGCCCCCTGACAAGCTGAGATAAATAAGAGATTTTAGCACCTGTGCCCTTGATCTCTCTCTGATCACTTTCACTTCCCTGCTGAGTTCTCCTTGCTGGGCAACAGAGAATCTCTGGACTCTATTAGTGATCAAAGGACCATGTATTAGTCATCTTTATGCCCCAGGACCTGGCACATTTTGCTGACTAAACCACCATGGTTTAGCTGTCAGTCCCTAGGTTCCTTTCCTCTGGGCCCAATACGCAACTTCCTCTAATCTCCAGTCTCAACAGTGCTTGCAAAGAAAAGCCATCACAATCTAAATAAGAAAGAAAAAAAATACCTCTTAATATTCCCAGGAAACATAAGTTCCCAAAATGTAGGCAAACCCCCAAATTAGAAGTCCTAAAAATCTCCAAGATGAGGCCAAGTTTCTTTTCCTTCTAACCTTACATTCTCTTCTCTGTTCCACAGTAACTCATTTCAGCCCCTTGCTCCATTTGAGGCTTTTACATGTAGTTTATTGAAAGAAAGAAGTTTGTTGGTTTGATGGATGGGCAAACAAAGTGGGAAAAGAAAAGAAAAAAATGAGTCAGCCTATTCCTCTCAGTTCTTTTTTCTTTGAGAGCCACCATTTACATTAGCATAGTAAAAGTTTTACTAGGTCCTGCAGCAAAGCTCTCTATTAAAGTAAGTGAACTCAACACTTGTCCAACTCACGTGCCCTTACAAACTATCCTTTGTATAACTTTTTGTCAATCCCTTGGAACTAGTGTTCATGGGGTAGATTTTAGAAATGGCTGATTTCCGGATGTTTTTGCATGTTCATGGCAACTGTGTCTCCTTCGTTCTATTAGGAAAGAAATTAGGAGAGGAAAAGCATTATGAAGCAGCATGTAATAAAAACAAAGTGTGGTTGTTGTTGGTTGTTTTGTTGTTGTTTTTTTAAAGATTTTTTATTTATTTGACACAGAGAGAGCAAGTGAGCACATGCAAATAAGCAGGGGAAATGGAAAGCAGGGGAGAAGCAGGCTCCCTGCTGAGCAAGGAAACCAAGGGGCTGGATCCCAGGACCATGGGATCATGACCTGAGCCAAAGGCAGCCACCTAACTGACTGAGCCACCCAGATATCCCCAAAAGAGTGTTGTTTAAAAAAAGATGCATAGTGTATCAACTCTATAGCAGTGTGGTAACAAAGAAGCAACAAGTGCCTTCCCAGCCCCCTGAAAAGTGTGGATACAGGCCCTGGAGTTCTGATGGAAATCAAGTCCCCATTCAGAAACTGCTTCTTCAGAATTTCAGGACCCACTTAGGAGTCCTGGGGTGCTTGTTAGTCCTGGAAAACACCTATATCTTGTTCTGACATTGTGGTCTTGTTTTGTCTTTCAAGCAAACTAAGTACTAATTGGTTTTTCAAATGTTAATCAATACACAACTTTATTTTTCCCCAACAATTCAAACTAAGTACAGTGTGAAAATTGCAGCCCAATTGCTTTTGTGCAACTGGGGAGAAATCAATCTCGGGCTCTTTCCACAATAAGCAGGTGTTTATAGGCCTTGATTAGCCTTAGTCTCCCCTCTTGCCAAAGTCCATGTTTACTTCTGCATCGCTGCCTCATTGTCCACCAGAGTTAAGGACTTGGGTCTCACTGTTTTCAAAATACTGTCAACCTGGCAAAGAGATGTTCCCATTATAAATCGTTCTTACTGAAAAGCAACATCAATGTACTGCATCCCTAAGAAATCCATAAACAAGTTCAAAACCTGAAATGAGACTGAGATGTCAGGGAGCTAGACAGTTCTAGGAATGGGCTCATACAACTCTCTGTGGAGCACAAGGATCAATTGAAAAGGCTAGAGTCTCAATAGATAATATTCAGTGATTTGTGTTAACGACAAGGTGTCTTGTATAGGTAAGTCAAATCAGCAGCAATTCAATTTGTGAATCATGTGTCTGTATTTCAGTTTGACATTACAGCTTTGAGGAGATATGATAGTTGTTTCCAAACATTTGAAGTACTATTATGGGAGATAAGGTATTTTGAATATGTCACTTTTCTTCTCATTAACCTGCGATGTGCAGGAAAAATTTGCCCAGGAAAGTACCTAAATTATTTTTTATTCTGATATTGACAGCTTTAACTTGAGTTCAGATTTCAGATTTCAATCACTTATCCCGACTGCCTCCTTAGGGTCCTAAACAAAGAGCATATCCACAAGAATGGTGTTGTAGATATATACATATATACACATAGATATATGTATATATTTATATTTATGTTTATAAAATATAAATATATAGAAAATAAACCAAACACTAACATTTTTGTCAGTATTTGGCTTTATTTTCCTGCTGGTCTCATTTAAACAGATTAATTCAATAGCAGTAATTCAGGAATATCAACCATAAAGCACATTGCTTTACTAATGCCAAATACAGAACTCTGCCTTCTACTTGACCACGTATTTGAAACACAAAATCACAAATATTCATTTTATGCAAATACACCTGAAGTCATGTCTATTAAGATGTAAGCTATTGCTCAAGGATGAATTGTAGTAACTATTGGTAGTCATCAGACTGATCTGCTAATTTCAACCCAAGTCAAGGCCAAGGAAATGCCATTAATGTCACCATCTTTCTTACTTCATTATACCAAAAATATTAATAGCTTAAAAATAAAGAGGCCCCAACAACCCATACAATGTCAGAGTTTCCAGAATCTGCCCTCAACCAATCCTTTGAGTCCTAAATCCCACAATTTACAGTTTTACTTCATGTTGTAAACACATGGTGCCATATTTGCTTCTGGTAAGTGAGCACAAACACTCCCATCAGCTGGCCCTGCTTTTCCTCCAGGGCCAGACTGATCCACATCCACACTAATGTAAGCTCCACGAGAACAGCAATTGGTTGCTAGTCTCCTGCCCTGGTTCTAGCATTTGTACCAATGCCCAGCACCTAGAAGATGCTCTATACACCTACTAGATATCAGAAAAGATCTCTTTTATATATATAATATATATTGAACCACAAGTCCATAGATAACAGGCACCATAGTAATAGGCACCAGCACTATTACACTATAAACTATAGGTGGTACCATTATCATGTTGTTAGGTGTGAATGTCGGATGGGCATGAAACAGTTATAGTAAATCACTATCACCAGACAGGATGACAACTAGTATGTCTCATGCTTCTTGGTGCTTTACCCTGGGGGAGGGGAAGGCGAACATATTTGAAGCCCAGATCCGATCTCAACTTACTCTTTCCACCACAATAAACAGGTCCATAACTATTCCCTTGGCGTGTGTGTTTTGCACTCACGTATTGCCTCAGAAATTGAATAAGAAGCCATTTCCACAAAATATACGCCTAGCAGTGGGTACTTCACAGTGTACAACTGGAAAAAAACGAACTCTGTCTAGCAGTACAGTTGATCAGAGTATATGCTTAAAATGTGCTTTAGGCAACTCAATAAACAGATTAAGAAAGGAGGCTTACAATTCAAGAATGTGACATCTGAATGCCTACAAAAGAGGGTAAGAATGGTGTAATGTAACAGTAGAGGAATAGTGGCATGTTAAAAATAGAAGACAAAGTGGGCACCTGGGTGGCTCAGTGGGTTGGGCCACTGCCTTCGGCTCAGGTCATGATCTCGAGTTCCCGGGATCGAGTCCCGCATCGGGCTCTCTGCTCAGCAGGGAGCCTGCTTCCTCCTCTCTCTCTCTGCCTGCCTCTCTGCCTACTTGTGATCTCTCTCTGTCAAATAAATAAATAAAATCTTTAAAAAAAAAAAATAGAAGACAAAGAAAATTTAATCCAGTCCTGACTCCCACTAGTCAATGCCAAAGGTTTTCATTACCTCTTACTGAGGAGGTAATTGGAAATGTTTCATTTTTTACATGGATAAATAATTATCGTGTTGCATAATGTATCACATGCACTTGACTCCCTAGTAAGGATTCAGCCATTTGCAACTAGTCCTTTTATTATATTTATAGAGTTCCACAGTTAACTAGGTAAACTCCTAATTTGATCATTAGAATCCAAATTCTGGTGCTTGCAATGGGAAAATAATTTGTACCCCTCACATAACACGCTTATGAATAAAAGCAAAAGTCTCATTATAAGAAGAATGTACTGTTCCAAGGGGATGGGGGGGCTGTACATATGGTGGGGGTGGGTGATGAATGTTTGGGCAGCTCAAACAATTCTTTTAAGTGTCCAGAATACAGACTGCCCACTGAAAAGCAAGCATTTGATTCATTTCAGAACCAGCACAGTGGCTTGCAAACTATATGTATGTATGTATGTATGTATGTATTTATGTGTGTATATGTACACATACATACATATATACCTGAGCCGAAGGCAGCCACCTAACTGACTGAGCTACCCAGGCGCCCCCTAAAAAGTGTTGTTTAAAAAAAGATGCACAGTATGCATACAAACCATATATATACATACTATATATACATTATATACAAATATATATATGATATATATATATGTATGTATAATTATTACATATTTACATACACAACTTGTATTCAGGCTCAAGGAAGGAATATAATTCTGCGCCACTGCACCAGGGAAGAGGCCAGTTAATATTGCCTACTGCGTGTCACCTGACATACACAAAGCCACATCAGTATAAAAAATTAAAGACATGTTGGAGTGTCAAGAATTAAATTTTAAAGTGTAGGCTGAAAGGCTATTATTAGAAAATCACGGACGGCCCCCTCTTCTCAAGCGGAATCCACAGGTGATCTTTCTGTCTTAGATCCGTCACTGAATGTTCATGACTGTGGGCCCTGAGGAACGCAGGCGGACAGAGACCGACAGTGCAGCCCCGCATCACCGACTCGACAGACACGTGTCTTAGTCACCCGGTGTTTCACATCCCACTGCCTCGTTCAACCAGATCTGCACGGGACCTGACACTGCCTTGGAAGGGTCTTCATGTCGTTAGGTAGATCATCCTGATCTATTGCTTTCTAGGTTTTCACCGTTTTTTAGGTCATGGAAAGAAAACTTGTTTTCCCTTTGAAATTCATTATTATTTGTATTACTCTTCCAGGACTACCATAACAGAGTATCACAGATTGGGTCACTTAAACATGAGAAATTTATTTTCTGATGGTTTTGGAGCCTGAAAGTCCTAGACCAAGGTTTTGGCAGGTTAGTTTCTGATGAGATCTTCTCCTGGTTTCTAAAAAGCTGCTTTTTTGCTGTGCCCTCACATGGCCTTTTCTCTGTGTCTACCCACTCTTGGCGTCTCCTCTTCTTATAGAGACACCAGTCCAATTGGATTAGAACCCCACCATAATAAACTCATTTAAACCCATTTGTTTTCTGAAGGCACTGTCTCCACATAGAGCCACACGGAGGATTAGGATTTCAACATACAGATTTGGTGGTTGGCGGGGAGGGGAACAAAACTCAATCCGTAATACACTTTGTGCAAAACTGTAACGTTAGTGATCATGTGGAGTAAGGTTTCTATCACACACTGATTGTTTAGTTGTGCTTTTTATAAAAATGCTTTCAAGAGTAATATTGACCATTTTAAACAAGAAATGCAGCCTGAATCTTAATGCATCCCAACAGACACTGGAACAAGGATTTGGGATACTTGTGGCACAGGGCCATGGCAGGTAGTCAGGATGGTTGGGAGGAGGACCACGGGTGGTAACAGTAGAGAAACATTTCAATATACTAAAAGCTAGTGTGCTTCCTCAGGTCCAGAGGGCTTTGTTATCCCCCCCCTTTTTTTTTAAGCTGATAATCTTTCTCTTATTTTATCACTAATATCATAATTGAACCTATGAAAGAGCCAAATTATGATCATATAATTAGAAAGCAGTCTGATGTATGTGTGTGTGTGTGTGTGTGTGTGTGTATATATATATATATATATATATATATATATATATATATACATGTATTTTATAGGTAATATATATTTTGCACTCTGGAGCTGCTACGGCATGTTTCTTTCCTTCTGCCACTTTCCCATCATGATTAGAAGGCAACAAAAGGAGCAAAGTCTACAATTAACCTTGATATCACAAATGAAGCAACAGAAACAACATGAGACCCAATAGAACATTCACCTTGTGTCAGCAGGTTCCAATACGGTCTTTTGATTTTGAGGTTATCATCTGTGTTCTGGTATACTTTGTATTTTGGGTGAGACCAACCTTAATGTCTCTTCATCTCTACTGTATCTTTGAACAATTGTGATGAGGTCACATTTCCCTGAGTAGAGTGCTTTATAAACCCAGGGAGCAACTGCATCTCAGTGCCGAGGTGATGACACTGTCCCACATCCTAACTAGTCCTGCTTGACTACACTACTGTTAAGTTTTCATGCTGCATCCTATGACCCTACGTGTCTTTAGCACTGGACACCTGAAACCCCTGGGAATATGCTATTGATAGATGCTAAGCTGAGATGCTAAGCGGACTATACCTGAATTGTTTTTCTTTTTTAAGATTTTATTTATTTATTTGACAGACAGAGATTACAAGTAGGCAGAGAGGCAGGCAGAGAGGGGGTGGGAAGCAGGCTCCCTGCTAAGCATAGAGCCTGATGCGGGGCTTGATCCCAAGACCCCGGGATCATGACCTGAGCCTAAGGCAGAGGCTTAACCCACTGAGCTACCCAGGTGCCCCTATACCTGAATTCTTATTCTGCCATTTGCTGGCAGTGCTCTAGAGCACTACACTACTCAATATTTCTCATTTCTTAAGCCATGGCAGTAAGTGGGATAAATAAGTTTCTTGCTCCTGTGGGGTTCAAATTCTAGTGGTGTTTCTATTCTCAGACATATTACTAAGTCCCAGTACACTTCAGATGTAAATGAAATGAAGACTTGCAGGTCTTCTCACTGAGATTACATAAATACTCTCCACAGTCTATTTTTATATTTGTATTTTTGTGTTTAGACCGTTAATTGGATCCATTTTTTCCAGCTAACTTATACAGTATGAGAAAGAGACTGTAATTGTATTTAGTTAGCGAGGTCATCTGGGACTGGTATATTGATGGTGTTCCAGGTGATCAATGAAATATTCACAGTCCCCTTTCCCCCTTCTGAATATGGAGCTGTGTTCATCAGAGTCTAAGCAGGAAAACAAAACCTGCAAAAGGTTACCAAAGAGAACTAAAGGTAAGGAATTAGCTGTAATGAGGTCTAAAAGAGGAAAAACTACAAGAACAACAACAACGTGGAAAGGGGTTGCAATTTAGAGAGAAGTATCTGTAGGAAGCTCCTACCCCCTCTAGGACTGGATGGGCCAAGGAAGGAGACAGTGTTAGAGGAGCTCAAAGGATGGTGCCTCCAGCAGCAACACTGGAGCTTTCTGGAAGGCACCTACCCTAAGCAGGGAGAGACAGGAAAAAAAATGCTCTGGCTCCCCGCCCCCCCCACCGCTTTCTTGTCCTCCAACATCCTGGGAATGCTTATCTTTTCTGAGTTAGCAACATAGTTGGAAATGTAGCTTCAAAGGTCAGGCCTCCAGTAAGGAAGAGAGAGGAATCAGCAAGCAAAGGACCTGAAGGGGGAGTTGGGGGAAATTGGAAGGGGAGGTGAACCATGAGAGACTATGGACTCTGAAAAACAATCTGAGGGTTTTGAAGGGACGGGGGGTGGGAGGTTGGGGTACCAGGTGGTGGGTATTATAGAGGGCACGGATTGCATGGAGCACGGGGTGTGGTGCAAAAATAATGAATACTGTTATGCTGTAAATAAAAAAAAAAAAAAATAAGGAAAAAAAAAAAAAAAAACAAACAAACAAACAAAGAAACAAACAAAAACAGAAAAAACAAGCAAATGACCAGAATGGGAACCAAATGAAAATTAAGACAAAGGAGACGGACAGAAATCAGAATATTAAATTTATTGCTGAGAAAGCTCTTTGGAAACTATGACTTGAGTCTGTGGGCAAACCCATTCCCTATAATTGCCCTGAATTAGGTGGATTTACCTACTCTGTACTGGGCTGTGAGCTAGAAAGCCAAAGGCCACCCCTCAGAGGTGGGCGGCTCATTTTGTTGATGAAGTATACATTAGTCAGAAAGATATGGGTCATATAGTTCTTTTCTAATGCATGGAAATTAATTCACAATCTTTGCCAATAACACAGAAATCACCTCTGGGAAATTGCAAGTGTAAAAAGACTAGACTTTCAATCACAGGTTATGATGTCTGTCAAATCAAGGCAAAGTGCAACCAAAAGCTTTTCTTTAGAAATAAGAGAAAATTATATGATAATTTTTAAAAGATTTGTTTGACTTTGTGTTTCTATGGTAACTGCAGGGAGATGTTCAGAAGCAACCAATTTCTTGAGAATGTACTAGAGAATGACATTTAATAGTGAAAGGAAAGAGGGCCAAGGATTTGTATAATAAGCACAAACTCCAGGTTGCTGTAAGTGGGAACTAAAATGATAAAAGAATAAGCTGGTAGAGGTCTGGAGAATGCACGGGGGTGGGGGTGGGGATGGAGGGCAGGGGATTTATCAGTGCAGCAAGAATCATGAGGTCAGAAATGACAAGGTTTAAAATGGCAGTGGTAGCTCAAGGAAGGTTTGGTTCCTCGGACTTCTCATGGAGCCATGTGTCCTTCATGAATCTTGGATCTTCCACTCACCATTCACATTTTCTATTTACTCTGGGATCCCATAGCATTCATACTACTGCTCTCCACTCTCCAAGCCCATGCCAGATAGTCATACCATTGCTTTCCAGAGAGCCAAGATATGGCCTCACCATGCCTCTCCATAGAGCAGTCCAGAAGCTATTCTCATTCATTCATATCAGCAACTTTCTAGTAAAATAAACTTTATTCCTCTGCTGACACTCAGGTGTACCTTCTTCCTCAAATGATGACTTTGTTTCACCTATTCCAGCGTTCAGTTTCTCCTTATAAAAACTGGGTATGCTAATAACTACCATAATAAAAACTGTAGTTGTTAAAGTCTTAACTGAAGTTAAAGGATGCCCTTTATGCCAGGCCAACCAAGTAGTAGACATTCAAAAAATGGCTATTATCACTATTATTAGTGCTGAAGTCTGTTGGACATGGGAAGTCAATACATGCTGGCACCTTTGCTCTTCCCATCTTTTTTTTTTTTTTTTTAACCTGATCTGCTTTCTCCTCCCCTCAAAGTTAAGTTCAAACCTAACTTCTTCTATCTAATTGGCTCCCCCCCTGCCCCAATCAGTATCATGATGGATCTGTTTACATGCACGCGACTTAGACCAGCTGGGAAATCACCAGAAGTTTGGTTTTGTGACTTGTCTCTGTATCCCAGCTTACTTGCAATTAGTAAATGCTCAATAAACTGTTTAACTGGAGAGAACCTGGACTTGCTTGGTGAGTGAATTCCCAGCACAGAATCTCAAAACTGTTATTCTTTACGTACAAGGGTGTGGTCCTTGGAAAACAAGAAGAAAAATTTCATGAGCAAGGCAGTCTTCTATTTCCATTGCTATAAGAATAGAAGCCTTCTATGGAATAGAAATGTTGAAAGGATTTTACAAAATAACAATGTATACATGTTTACCACTGAGCATGGGACCATTAAGCACTCAGGAAGCATTAGCTATGTGAGCTTAATTAGAATCTCTATTCTAGCGGGGAGGAGTCAAGATGGCAGAGAAGTAGCAGGCTGAGACTACTTCAGCTAGCAGGAGATCAGCTAGATAGCTTATCTTAAGATTGCAAACACCTACAAATCCATCGGCAGATCGAAGATAGGAAGAACAGCAATTCTAGAAACAGAAAATAAACCACTTTCTGAAAGGTAGGACTGGCGGAGAAGTGAATCCAAAGTGACAGGAAGATAGACCCCAGGGGAAGGGGCCGGCTCCCGGCAAGCGGCGGAGCAACAGAGCACAAAATCAGGACTTTTAGAAGTCTGTTCTGCTGAGGGACATCGCTCCAGAGGCTAAACCGGGGTGAAGCCCACGCAAGGTCAGCATGGCCTCAGGTCCCGCAGGGGTCACAGAAGGATGGGGGAGTCTGAGTGTCGCAGAGCTTACAGGTATTAGAATGAGGAAGCTGGCTACAGAGACAGAGCCAACAGTGAGCTCAGAGCTCGGGGTTACCTTGAAAGGGTCGCAGGCTCGGTGAGCTCGGAGCGCGGCCAGAAGTCAGGCAGACAGGAGTAACTGGGCGCTGTTCTCTGCGGGCGCACTGAGAAGTGGGGCCCCGGGCTCTCAGCTCCTCTGGGCCGGAGACCAGGAGGCCGCCATTTGTATTCCCGTCCTCCGGAACTCTACGGAAAGCGCTCAGGGAACAAAAGCTCCTGAGAGCAAACTCGAGTGGATTACTCAGCCCGGCCCTTGGTAAGGGTGGTGCAATTCTACCTGGGGCAAAGACACTTGAGAATCACTACAACAGGCCCCTCCCCCAGAAGATCAACAAGAAATCCAGCCAGGACCAAGTTCACCTACCAAGGAGTGCAGTTTCAACACCAAGGAGAACAGCGAAATTCCAGAGGAAGAGAAAGCAAAGCACGGAACTCATGGCTTTCTCCCTATGATTCTTTAGTCTTGCAGTTAATTAATTTTTTTTCTTTTTCATTTTTTTTTCTTCTTCTGCTAAAATTTTTTTAACTTTTACCCTTTTCTTTTTTAACATTTTTAACTAGTTTACCTAATATATATATATATTTTTCTTTTTTATACTTTTCTTTATTCATATTCTTTTTTTTTCTTTTTCTTTTGTTTTGTTTTGTTTTGTTTTTTCTTTCTTTCTTTCTGAACCTCTTTTTATCCCCTTTTTCCCCCCTCACGATATGGGATCTCTTCTGATTTGGTTAAAGCATATTTTCCTGGGGTTCTTGCAACCCTTTTAGTATCTTACTTGCTCCTTCATATACTCTTATCTTGACAAAATGACAAGGTGGAAAAATTAACCACAAAAAAAAGTACAAGAGGCAGTACCGAAGGCTAGGGACCTAATCAATACAGACATTGGTAATATGTCAGATCTAGAGTTCAGAATGACAATTCTCAAGGTTCTACCCAGGCTCTAAAAAGGCATGGAAGATATTAGAGAAACCCTCTCCGGAGATATAAAAGCCCTTTCTGGAGTAATCAAAGAACTAAAATCTAACCAAGTTGAAATCAAAAAAGCTATTAATGAGGTGCAATCAAAAATGGAGGCTGTCACTGCTAGGATAAATGAGGCAGAAGAAAGAATTAGTGATATAGAAGACCAAATGACAGAGAATAAAGAAGCTGAGCAAAAGCAGGACAAACAGCTACTGGACCACGAGGGGAGAATTTGAGAGATAAGTGACACCATAAGATAAAACAACATTAGAATAATGGGGATTCCAGAAGAAGAAGAAAGAGAGAGGGGAGCAGAAGGTATACTGGAGAGAATTATTGGGGAGAATTTCCCCAATATGGCAAAGGGAACAAGCATCAAAATTCAGGAGGTGCAGAGAATGCCCCTCAAAATCAATAAGAATAGGCCCACACCCCGTCACCTAATGCTAAAATTTACAAGTCTTAGTGACAAAGAGAAAATCTTGAAAGCAACCCGGGAAAAGAATTCTGTAACGTACAATGGTAAAAATATTAGATTGGATGCAGACTTATCCACAGAGACCTGGCAGGCCAGAAAGGTCTGGCATGATATATTCAGAGCACTAAACGAGAAAAACATGCAGCCAAGAATACTATATCCAGCTAGGCTATCATTGAAAATAGAAGGAGAGATTAAAAGCTTCCAGGACAAACAAAAACTGAAAGAATTTGTAAACACCAAACCAGCTCTACAGGAAATATTAAAAGGGATCCTCTAAGCAAAGAGAGAGGCTACAAGTGGTAGATCAGAAAAAAACAGAGACAGTAACAGTCACCTTACAGGCAATACAATGGCACTAAATTCATCTCTCTCAATAGTTACCCTGAATGTTAATGGGCTAAATGCCCCAATCAAAAGGCACAGGGTATCAGAATGGATAAAAAAACAAAACCAATCTATATGTTGACTACAAGAAACTCATTTTAAACCCAAAGACACCTCCAGATTTAAAGTGAGGGGGTGGAAAAGAAGTTACCATGCTAATGGACATCAGAAGAAAGCAGGGGTGGCAATCCTTGTATCAGATCAATTAGATTTTAAGCCAAAGACTATAATAAGAGATGACGAAGGACACTATATCATACTCAAAGGGTCTGTCCAACAAGAAGACCTAACAATTTTAAATGTCTATGCCCCCAACGTGGGAGCACACAACTACATAAATCAATTAATAACAAAATCAAAGAGACACATCAACAATAATATAATAATAGTAGGGGACTTTAACACTCCCCTCACTGAAATGGACAGATCATCCAAGCAAAAGATCAGCAAGGAAATAAAGGCCTTAAATGACACACTGAACCAGAAGGACATCACAGATATGTTCAGAACATTTCATCCCAAAGCAACAGAATACACATTCTTCTCTAGTGCACATGGAACCTTCTCCAGAATAGATCACATCCTCGGTCCTAAATCAGGACTCAACCGGTATCAAAAGATTGGGATCATTCCCTGCATATTTTCAGACCACAATGCTCTGAAGCTAGAACTCAACCACAAGAGGAAGTTTGGAAAGAACCCAAATACATGGAGACTAAACAGCATCCTTCTAAAGAATGAATGGGTCAACTAGGAAATTAAAGAATTGAAAAAAAAAATTATGGAAACAAATGATAATGAAAACACAACAGTTCAAAATCTGTGGGACACAATAAAGGCAGTCCTGAGAGGAAAATATATAGTGGTACAAGCATTTCTCAAGAAACAAGAAAGGTCTCAGGTACACAACCTAACCCTACACCTAAAGGAGCTGGAGAAAAAAAAGAAAGAAACCCTAAGCCCAGCAGGAGAAGAAAAATCATAAAGATCAGAGCAGAATTCAATGAAATAGAAACCAAAAAAACAATAGAACAAATTCCTATTCTCCTGAAACTGTTCCAAAAAATAGAAATGGAAGGAAAACTTCCAAACTCATTTTATGAGGCCAGCATCACCTTGATCCCAAAGCCAGACAAGGATCCTATCAAAAAAGAGAACTATAGATCAATATCCTTGATGAACACGGATGTGAAAAATTCTCACCAAAATACTAGCTAATAGGATTCAACAGTACATTAAAAGGATTTTTCACCATGACCAATTGGGATTTATTCCAGGGCTGCAAGGTTGGTTCAACATCCACTAATCAATCAATGTGATACAACACATCAATAAAATAAAGAACAAGAACCATATGATACTCTCCATAGATGCTGAAAAAGCATTGACAACAGCATCCCTTCCTGATCAAAACTCTTCAAAGTGTAGGGATAGATCGCACATACCTCAATATTATCAAAGCCATTTATGAAAAACCCACCGCAAATATCATTCTCAATGGAGAAAAACTGAAAGCTTTTCCACTAAGGTCAGGAACACAGCAGGGATGTCCATTATCACCACTGCTATTCAACATAGTACTAGAAGTCCTAGCCTCAGCAATCAGACAACAAAAGGAAATCAAAGGCATCCAAATTGGCAAAGAAGAAGTCAAACTATCACTCTTCACAGATGATAATGATACTATATGTGGAAAACCTGAAAGACTCCACTCCAAAACTTCTAGAACTTGTACACGAATTCAGTAAAGTAATCAATGCACAGAAATCAGTTCCATTTCTCTACACCAACAGCAAGACAGAAGAAAGAGAAATTAAGGAGTCAATCCCATTTAGAATTGCACCCAAAACCATAAGATACCTAGGAATAAACCTATCCAAAGAGGCAAAGAATCTATACTCAAAAAACTATAAAGTACTCATGAAAGAAATTGAGGAAGACACAAAGAAATGGAAAAATGTTCCATGCTCCTGGATTGGGAGAATAAATATTGTGAAAATGTCTATGCTATCTAAAGCAATCTACACATTTAATGCAATTCCTATCAAAGTACCATCCATCTTTTTCAAAGAAATGGAACAAATAATCCTAAAACTTATATAGAACCAGAAAAGATCTTGAATAGCCAAAGGAATATTGAAAAAGAAAGCCAAAGTTGGTGGCATAACAATTCCGGACTTCAAGCTCTATTACAAAGATGTCACCATCAAGACAGCATGGTACTGGCACAACAACAGACACATAGATCAATGGACCAGAATAGAACATCCAGAAATAGACCCTCAACTCTATGGTCAACTAATCTTTGACAAAGCAGAAAAGAATGTCCAATGGGAATAAGACAGCCTCTTCAATAAATGGTGTTGGGAAAATTGGACAGCCATATGCAGAAAAATGAAATTGGACCATTTCCTTATACCACACATGAAAATAGACTCAAAATGGATAAAGGACCTCAATATGAGAAAGGAATCCATCAAAATCCTTGAGGAGAACATAGGCAGCAACCTCTTCGACCTCAGCCGCAGCAACATCTTCCTAGGAACATTGCCAAAGGCAAGGGAAGCAAGAGCAAAAATGAACTATTGGGATTTCATCAAGATCAAAAGCTTTTGCACAGCAAAGGAAACAGTTAAAAAAACCAAAAGACAACTGACAGAATGGGAGAAGATATTTGGAAAGGACATATCAGATAAAGGACTAGTGTCCAAAATCTATAAAGAATGTAGCAAACTCAACACCCAAAGAACAAATAATCCAATCAAGAAATGGGCAGAGGACATGAACAGACATTTCTGCAAAGAAGACATCCACATGACCAACAGACACATGAAAAAGTGCTCCATACCACTCGGCATCAGGGAAATACAAATCAAAACCACAATGAGATATCACCAGTCAGAATGGCTAAAATCAACAAGTCAGGAAACGACAGATGCTGGCGAGGATGCGGAGAAAGGGGAACCCTCCTACACTGTTGGTTGGAATGCAAGCTGGTGCAACCACTCTGGAAAACAACATGGAGGTTCCTCAAAATGTTGAAAATAGAACTACCCTATGACCCAGCAATTGCACTACTGGGTATTTACCCTAAAGATACAAACGTAGTGATCCGAAGGGGCACGTGCACCCGAAAGTTTATAGCAGCAATGTCCACAATAGCTAAACTATGGAAAGAACCTAGATGTCCATCAATAAATGAGTGGATAAAGAAGATGTGGTATATATACACAATGAAATACTATGCAGCCATCAAAAGAAAAGAAATCTTGCAATTTGCGACAACTTGGATGGAATTAGAGCGTATCATGCTTAGCGAAATAAGTCAATCAAAGAAAGACAACTAGCATATGATCTCCCTGATATGAGGAAGTAGTGATGCAACATGGGGGCTTAAGGGGGTAGGAGAAGAAGAAATGAAACAAGATGGGATTGGGAGGGAGACAAACCATAAGTGACTCTTAATCTCACAAAATAAACTGAGGGTTGCTGAGGGGAGGGGGGTTGGGAGAAGGGGGGTGGGGTTATGGACACTGGGGAGGGTATGTGCTTTGGTGAGTGTTGTGACGTGTGTAAACCTGGTGATTTACAGACCTGTACCCCTGGGGATAAAAATATATTATATGTTTATAAAAAATTTTAAAAAAATTTAAAAAAAAAAAGAATCTCTATTCTAGTTCCACTATCATAGAAGGGGCCAAAGTAAGACTCTTTTCCTACTAAATTCAGATGAGCTGCCTCTATTTCCTGAGGGGTAGAGAAGCATTCTTAAAGCTTCAGGGAGACCAGATAGAAGTCCAGACTGGGGACACTGCTCCTTGCAGTTATCCTTCACAATAGAGCCACTCGACCAGAAAACTGCTAAGAGGAACTATGACTGAAAGGTCTAGAAATCCAGATCTTGGAAAGCAAGAGTCTTCTCACACAATTTCCTGTTCTCTTTGTTCCACTGAGTGTGCACATTTTTTTAAGTAAATCAAAACCATTCTATATTGAAGTTATTGGACTTTTTGTTCGTTTATTTATTTGTTTGTTTAAGGTTCTGCCCTGGAGATGCAAGTTGTTTTAAGATGACTATATAAAGCAGCCTAAGACAGGATAGAATTCAACGAATCAGGGAAGAAATTTGACTGTGGCTCAAGAAAGTACATAGCAAGATAGATGAAAATGTGGTAAGGATTGGTGATCAGTTGTTTTTGAAGCCTATTTGAAAAGCAAGAAAATACAGCCCCATGTTTCCCAAAGGACAGCTCTAGAGAAATTTTAGGTTGTTACCATATCCTTATACTACCTCTACTTCTTAATGTTTTTCTTGGAATCAATGCACTTAAAGTATTTATTTTGGAAAGGAATTTCATGCAGCTCCTGTAAATATGAAAAGAAGTATCACTTCTCATACAGAGAAGGCAACTGTGAAAAGAAATTCAGTGGAAACAAACCTATGTCATTAAATGGAGCAAAATTTAATGAGGCTCAGTGTCTCTGTTCAACAAGGATTAGCAAGTATTCACACAGGAACAGTTTGACACTGAATCAAGACCATCTCCTTGATGGAGTGGGAAAGAATGAAAGAGAATTAAAAAGAGAATGACTTGCACTCCTGGGTATTTACCCCAAGGATAGAGTTGTCGTGAAAAGAAGGGCCATCTGTACCCCAATGTTTATAGCAGCAATGGCCACGGTCGCCAAACTATGGAAAGAACCAAGATGCTCTTCAATGGACAAATGGATAAGGAAGATGTGGTCCATATACACTATGGAGTATTATGCCTCCATCAGAAAGAATGAATACCCAACTTTTGTAGCAACATGGACGGGACTGGAAGAGATTATGCTGAGTGAAGTAAGTCAAGCAGAGAGAGTCAATTATCATATGGTTTCACTTATTTGTGGAGCATAACAAATAGCATGGAGGACAAGGGGTGTTAGAGAGGAGAAGGGAATTGGGGTAAATTGGAAGGGAAGGTGAATCACGAGAGACTATGGACTCTGAAAAACAATCTGAGGGGTTTGAAGTGGCGGGGTGGGGAGAGGTCAGGGTACCAGGTGGTGGGTATTATAGAGGGCACGGATTGCATGGAGCACTGGGTGTGGTGAAAAAATAATAAATACTGTTTTTCTGAAAATAAATAAATTGAAAAAAAAAAAACAAAAAAAAAAACGAGAGAATGACTCTCCCAGAATGAAAGCCTCTAAACTACTCTCAAGAATCACCAGTAAAAGTCCTGCCCTTTGGTGTCAGTGCAGCAGAAAGAGGAGGAAAAGACACTGGGTCGTTATGCCACCTCCACCATTACTAATTCACAGTTCCACCTCATGCAGGAACTTTCTCTCTGGACAACAACTTATCTATAGGTGAAATAATGTGCAGTTATACTGATTCCCAATAAGCACACGCAAAAACTTACGGTATTTATCATCTCTCAGTTTTAAGGAAGATAAAATAAGTAGAAATGCAACACAGTGCTGAAAGATTTAGTTCTTATAGAGACTGAGCATCGATAGGGAGTCCTAGGCTTGTGTTTTTTTATAAACCAGCCTCCCACTGCTTGTGAGTCTAGGTCAAGCTTCTCATGAGATCTGGAGAAATAAATGAACTGTGCTTTCATGTTTCTAACTTTGTTCTAGTGCCTGCTGGGTAAGTGATTTGGGGTGAGCAACCTCCCCTCCTGACATCCGTTTCTGTGAAATGGGAGAATAGTTTCTCTCTGGAGATAGTATCTACCTGGCAGCATTGCTGGGATGACTCAGTAGGGCTGTGCACAGAACGCCCATTGGGAATGGCTCTGAGCTGCGGCTTCACCAACAGCAGCTCTCTCCTTCTGGATCTGCAAGTTTTCTCACATCACACTCCTTTCAACTGAGGAATGTGCCCGGGGAAACAATTCCCTAGAAAATTCATGGCTGCAGAGTTGTCTTGGAAGGACCCATGTTTTTCAGGTGCTCTCCAGACAAGCGAGGGAATTCCCAGCAGCCCACTTCGCTAGCCTGTGCTGCTGGGCGATTTCTCACACGTGTCAGTTTCTCCCCATCAGTATGTGCATGAGATATTCTTGTCTGTGTACATGTGGTCAGTAGTTCAGGGGGACATGAAGGGCAGGCACAGGAACCCTGGCCCCTGCAGACTGTCTGATGTGAAATTGGCATGGCCTTTCCTTGTCCTCTTCTTTTTAGAAATGACCTTTCTTCTTCGCTCCTCATGTTCGCACAGAATCAGGTCTATGCAGGGACTTTGGAGTCAGGCCGAACTTGATTTTTCTTCACCTGCCTGCATATGAGTTTTCCTGTCCATAGAAGCAGGAGAGCTCCTGCCTTCCCTGGGTGGGAATTGAAAGGAGAATCCTCTGCAGTGTCCAGCCTGGTCCTTCCTGACTCTGAGACTCTTCCTTCTCAGTTGTCCTATCACAGGAGCACAGGTTCTGGATCCTGGTGATTTTCCACATCCTGGCTCTTGACTTTCCCATCTAGACAGTCAGGGGGATTGGTGACAGAAGAAGCCATGCATCCCATGTTGTTATGTACTGGGTCTGTGATTCCCTTTTGAAACATTGCAGGGACATCCTAATACCACCTGTGTATAAGTTAGTGTAAGTAACATACTTGATATAGCTAGAATTTTGATTAAGGACTTTTTTGAAATATTTTATTTATTTGAGAAAGAGAGAGAAAGCACCTGAGTAGGGGGAGAGGCAGAGGAACAGCAGACTCCCCGCTGAGCAGAGAGCCCTATGTCAGGCTAGATTCCCAGACCCTGAGATCATGACCTGAGCTGAAGTCAGACACTGAACTGACTGAGACACTCAAGCACCACCATCTCCCCCACCAGTTTTAAAAGAAAGAAAAAACCTAGATGAGATATTGGATAGCAGTAAGAATTCTATCATCTGATCATCCAGGCTCAAGAATAAGCATGACATGGCTGGGAAAACAGACTTATCTTGTAGACACTGTGCTAAAAATTGCAGGAAAAAAATCTTGATTTATTTTACCAATAATAATTCAATTCAGGTTTAAAATCCCAAAGGCCGCTCCCGAGGAAATGTTACATGTTAGACTTAAAAACAAGATAATAGTGATGTTCACTTAGTTATATATTACAAGGGCCCAGATTTTAATCACAGATGGTGTTTTCAATAGGTTTGGCATATAATTTCTCACTGATCACACATGTCAGTACAAACCAGTGGCCCCAAATTAATCTGGCATATTTCTCTAAGGCACATCATTAAACAGAAGACTTGCCACCAAGACAAGATGGTCATACATGTGCACATAACACACATTCCCTCCCCCAGCTGAGTCTAGTCTCATGAGCTTCTCAAGGTAAAAACAGGCCTGTGGTTGGGTACAAAGCAGAGTAATATTTATGCAGGTTAAGGGATTTTATCTGCCACTCTATTTGAGATTACAGTTTTTATCAAGCCTTCTGGGAACTAAAATGGGTAATGATGAGTCTTGTTTGCAAAAGAAGATGAAACAGTCACTTAGTCTTTGATATACATCAAAAGAGGAAGCACAAGATGGCTCTGGCTTCCTGAAGGAGAAGTAGAAAATAAACTCTGTCTTCTTAACACAGGACAGACCAAGCCCAAACAAAGTAATCTTTCTCTTTACTCCCAGAAACCTTTTCAGGGACACCCATCCACAACCTTCTACATACAATTACAGATGTATGAGCAACTGTGACAGGTGGGGAACTTCCTAGAATTTAAATGATGGGGGAGGATGATGTGCTAGGGGGCACATGTGTTTAGCAGTCTTTTCTTTCTTTCCTTTTGAGAACCAAACACCCTTCTCCCCATACAATCATTTCTGATGGTGCCAACAGAGCGCTATGCACAACACACTGGAAACCACTAATCCTTTCCTGGTGGGTTAATAAACTGGACATGTGATTTCCTGGCCAATCATATCTCTGTCCCCTCCCGCAATGGCAATTGGCTCAAGGTCTGGGCAACAGAGCCAATAGACTTCTCCCATAGGTTTGATATGTAAATAATTTGAAGAAAGAAGTTGTGTGTAACTGTCTGGTTTAGTTACACTACTGTAACAAACTCTATTTCGGTGGCTTTCAATGACCACCTTGCTCCAAATATGATGTTAATGAAGTGAAGAAACATAATTTTCCCACAGAGAGTATTACTACAAATCATATGGCCAAATATGATACCAATGGGTCAGGAAGTGTATAATCTTCCCACAGCAAATATTTTGAAAACATAATATGTGTAGATATAATACATATAACTTACTAATAGTATATATATTATATGGTATATATTATTTTATATATTAATATTATATATATACATTTAGAATATATAGCTTATTATTACTATCTGCTGGGGATAATAAGCTACAAGAATATAAATACAGAACTTTCAGCAGCCAGGTTATTTATTCACTGAGAAAGAAACTATCAAATAGGGTTTTCTCATGGAGCAATTGCAAATTACTGCACTCACCCAACCCCAGGAAAAACATATAATCCAGGTTTAGCCAATTAGGGTTGGTCATCCCCTTGGGAACAGTGATTGAACCCAATGGGCATATAACTCAAGTTGGGTCAACCCTGGGGTTGACTTAAAGAGATGAAGTTCCCTTTCCTATAAGATTTCTAAGCTGGAATACGTGATTTCCAAGGTGTTGGATTCCTTTCAATGTGCCATGTGAGAAAAGCCTGTCGTTACAAGTGAAACCAAATAGAGACCACTGAGAGTGAGAAACAGGTAGAGAGAGAGACAGACACAAAGAGATATGAATCCATGCCCTGAGTATCTCCAATCCCATTTCTAGTCGCCAAAGTTCACTTACTATTGCTTATGGAATTTATTCCTAAAGTCCTGTGGGCTATGTTCCCTAGCACACAAGTTAGTAAATCCTCTCAATCTCTCTCACTGGTTCTCTCTCTGTTTCATTTTGTGGTTTTCAGTCCATTCATTTCAAAGAGCTCTAATAGAAAAGTTAGGTTTGGGAGAAGTTAAATTGTTGGTATAGTGTATACTCTATAACCTAATATCCAACATTCCTCCTGAACTGGCCCCACTGCCTCTCCAGACAAATCTCTTGATTCCTAAGCCCACTTTACACCACCCACATGGAAGTGTTGGCTTTTCCCCTGAACACTTTCTACTTTTTCTTAATAGGAGGCCTCTATATATACTGTTTCTAATCTCTTGGAACTCTTCTGTTCCCTGGGAGTGTCTGAAGAGAGGAAATAGCACGCACAAAAGCCAACTTTGCTTAGCTCCTAGTCAAGCTTGGCATCTGAGTTTCAGCTTAAATATAACTTCCAACATGACTGGGAAGTCATCCCAGGACCCAAAGATAAATTGCAAAATTTATCTCCCGCAAGCT
Source organism: Mustela erminea (assembly GCF_009829155.1). Taxonomy (NCBI): domain Eukaryota; kingdom Metazoa; phylum Chordata; class Mammalia; order Carnivora; family Mustelidae; genus Mustela; species Mustela erminea. The sequence continues at coordinate 50,116,280 of NC_045614.1, forward strand.
CTCATTCTACCATGCTTACCCTATATTTTAACATGTGTCACTCTGGTCTATAATTATGTGTTTATTTACTTTCTTCTCCAGTAAACAAGGACTGTGTTATGATCATCTGTATATATCTAATGATGGTGCCTGGCAAAAGATCTCAAAATATTTGTCAAGTGGATGAACATCAAGTATTACTAGCTAGAAAATAAATATGTGGACCTAGAACCTATAAGTGCTAAGAAGTGAGTACTTTCTCTATTAGTGTATTTAAAAATATTTTCAAAGTCTATCAAATACCATAACATTTAACACAGTCAAAGGTCTTCCTTTTACCTGAACTAACTTTTTGATTTTCAAAAGAGGACCTTAAGATGAAAAAGGGTTCTCATTTCTCAGAGAATATGGACGAATGCATTCTTCCATCTTCTTTGAAAATTCTAGGTTATTTAAATTTGTCTAATTCTTGCCTAATTACCTAAAAATAGGCAAACATCATGGTAAAGTCACTCACCTAGGGCAGGTAGGCTCCTATAGCTCCCACTATAGCCATTTGCTGACATGACTTCCTGTCTATAGGGAATGATATTTTCAAGATGCCTTTGCAGTGAGTTCTGTAGGTAACCTACGATCTGTCAGGCTGAGATACCTCTGTGAGACTCAATCTAATTATGAGCAATATAATGAGGCGACAGCATGCAGGGAGCTTCTGCCAAGCATGATGGGGCAGGTGAATCAATCTTCTAAGGGTAGCTTAGGATCAAGTCCCCAATATCACTGGTATCAGGTAACAAAGAAAAGGAGAGGGGTTTCATTCAGAACATTCCATGCTATGACTGAACATTTCTCTTGGCCATATGATCTTGGTTATATAGTTCTAAGCTTCGATCCTGGTCCTGGAAGTGCTGTAAGATACCTAATGCTCTGTGTAATTTCCTTTCTGCCAAACCAGCATAAGTAGATTCTGTCATCTGCAAGAAGCTAGATGTTCCTCATCACTTTTCTTTCCTTTTTTTTTTTTTGTAAGATCTTATTTATTTATTTGACAGAAAGAGAGAGAGAGAGATCACAAGTAGGCACAGAGGCAGGCAGAGAGAGAGGGGGAGGCAGACTCTCAGCTGAGCTGAGAGTGGGGCTCGATCCCAGCACCCCGAGACCATGACCTGAGCCAAAGGCAGAGGCTTAACCTGCTGAGCCACCCAGGTGCCCCTCTTCATCACTTTTCACAAAATAATCTTAACCTTACTAGTCACGGGATTTATCTATGAAGTATTGTAATCTACCCTGAAATAATCGTGTTTCTGGAGATGAGAAAGTCAGGGTCTGGGAACTATACCAGCCCATAGTAAGTCATGTCAGGTAAAGAAGAACTATTTTAATGAAGTGTGAGGGTGAAGGTTCCCATCATAACTTATGTATCACCGAGAAACAGATTTACAGGGTGTATTATTTCTATTATATTTTCCACACGGAGAGGTTTTTTTCCCCCTAAATTATTATAGAGCATGCTACCTGGTGTATTTGTTTTTGAAGGAATGATTTTGAAACCAACATTAGTGAGTAAAATAAACAGATGGGGAGATTTATACTATGAGGGGCAAAGTATTAAATTACATTTGCGTTAACATGAATGGATAGAGAATGTCAACATTCTTGAATTAGAGCTTGGAGGCATTTATCTCACTTCCCAGAGAATATAAGCAAATGCATATTTATGTCTTCTTTGAGGATTCTAGATTATTTAAATTTGTCTAATTTGAGGCTTCCTTTTACCTCTGAACATATGCTATTTATTTCAGGACGCTGACAGCAGCCCTTTATTTAAAAATTAATATCTTAAATAGCAGCCTTTATGTAAGTTCAAATAAAAAATAGGCACTTATCTACTTAATTTAGTTTCATGCTGCAATGAATTTCAAATACCTTCTCTTTATTGCATCATTGCAGCAGTATGTTTAAAAAAAAAACTAATTGTTTTCACATTAGATAGTTGATCAATTTTCATTTGACTTTTATTCTGCCTGAGAAGGACTAGGAGTATAGGTCTAATCAAAGCACCAAGCTGGCCATTTACCTATTTGGAAATAAATTTAATGTAAATGGTGACTATGTAGGATTTCTAGGCCTTATTGTTTCCTAATGCATGGGTTTATATACATAGTAAATCCACTTTCTTGGTTTTTTTGTTTTTGTTTTTGTTTTAACTTCACAGTGTGTCCACAGTGTGTCCACAGATGTAACACAGATTACAAAGGGTAAAGGGCTTTACAATCATCTGGGCTAACCTGCCTTTTTTTTTTTTTTTTTTTTTTAACAGATTGAATCTCAAATACCCGAAAAAAAAAATGGAAAAAATCATTTAACTAAAGTCACAAAATGGGCAGGTAGCTGGTTCTTGCCTCTCTGTGCAATGACACTCTATTTCCCCCCTCTCTCCGTCCCAGAAACCTGCATTTTCTTTTCCTTCCAGAGTCACCACCACCACTTCTTCTCTTCATACCCCATCCTATTTCTGCTAAAAATTTTGCTAAAAAGGAGGAGAAAGCCAACAACCTCAACTATCCTCCAGCTGGACGTCACTGACAAAGAGATGCTCAGGTTTAGGGCAGGTTTTTCCCCTGAAAGCAGATATTTTCATCTGGTTTTTGTTTTCCTCTTCTTTATTTCCAGCCTCTAGAAGTGTGCCTATTATTTAATAAATACTGGGGACTGAATTAAGACGTAAACGAATGAGTAGAGGGATAAATGGATGCATGAATGAAAAAGTAGATTTGAGTAGGAATAAAGGATCCACACACAACCTGGTAAAGCCTTCCAGGCACTAAACCCTCCCGCCTCTAACAGGAAGGAGAAGGGTAAGGACCAAACCAGGGCTGACTCCAGAATATACATAAATGCCAGCAAAGAAGGTTGTGACTGGGGCTTATTTCTCCATTGAGCATCCTTTTCACCTTCTGGTATCAATTCTGTCCCTTTGCTGAGAACAACATCTAAACAATTTATTTGATTCACCTCCTTGTAATAGACACTAATAAGCTCTTAGATCAAAAGGATGAAGAAAACATATGTCCTGGATTGGAGGAGCTTTCCACCTGGGGAGGAACTGAGATCCAAAAACAGACTATCTGCACTGTGATGTCATCAAGACTGTGCATTCGGTCCATTTAGGATAAGGTAAGTAATAAATACATACAGTCCTAAATGTAAAGGTGGGGATGGGATAGGTAAAGAGATGAAAATCTAAGAAAGGTCAGGAAAAAAAGGAACAATATATAATGTGGGCCTTGAGAGAGGAGTAAAATTTAATGAGATGGACCAGAAAAGCTAGATTAAGGGGAAAAAAGCATTCTAGGCAGAAGACACTTCTTGAACCAAATCACAGACACATGCTCAACACATCTGTTCCTGGCCTTCTCTCTGTTCCTCCCCAACCTCCCCAGACTCATGGAATGTCAATGATGTAAGTTAGTTACCAACCCTGAAAACCAGGATCTGTTATCATCTCCCTTTTCCTGGTACTCTCCCCATTAATACGTCAGGTCTGCTTTAGCTTCTAGATCAGTGCCTGATAGTAACACCTCTCTGAATCCCTAGCACCATCCTGGTCCTTACTACACTAAACTTCAAGTTGCCTTACATTCTATATTGCAGTGAACTCATCTCAGTTTAAAATGAACTAATCAATTTATTTCTCCATTTGAAATATTTCAAAGGTACTACGGACTGAATTGTGGCCTTTCCAAATGCACAAGTTGGAGCCCAGCCATCAACGTGATGGTATTTGGCAATAGGCCCTTTAGAGAAGTAATTAAGATTAAATGAAGTCATAAAGATGGGTTCCCATATAAGAAAAATATGAATGGTATCCATAAAAGAAGAGGAAAAGACACCAGGAGTGCACATACTCAGAGGAAAGGCTATGTATGGGCACAGCAAGAAGGCAGCCATCCGCAAACCAAGTCATTCTTGATGGCACCTTGATCTTGGTCTTCCAGCCCTAAGAACTGTAAGAAAATAAATGTCTTGTTTAAGCCACCCATTCTGTGGTATTTGTTTTGGCAGCCCTAGCACACTAAACACAAATAAGTTTCCACGGTATTTTTTATCCAAATGAATCTGACATCCAAACACTTCTTATGGCCAGCAAGGCCCTACATAGTTTGACTCTCACCTGTATTTCCTGCCTTACCTCACACCACAATCCCCTCATTCTACGGCCTCCAGAAATAGGAATCCTCTCTACTCCCTTATGTATTCCTGGCTTGGTCAAATCTCCTGATTATAAGTTATCAGTGCTGTGTTCCTGCCCCTTTCTATTGAACAGGATAGCAATTTCATTCATGTCTGTTTCCTTCACTGGAGGGCCAAACTCCATGACAGCAGGAACCACACCCATTTCTATTACCATGGCATCTTATGCCTAGCATCTATCTTCATCCTTTGGCATGAATTGCTGCTAATATTTTCAGGATTAATAAACATGTGTATTAGGCCAATTTAATCAATGAAGAATGGGGTATTTGGTTAGAGCACAGAATTAGGGGAATAGTTGGAAATGAGAATAGATGGTTTTGGTTAAGTTGCCATGCTAATAATATCGACAAAATTTCAGAAGTCTAAAGACACCAAGTATCACAGAGAGTTCAGATACAGGATCTCATTGACATTCCTGGTTGAAAATATCAATCAGTCTAAGTGATTTGAAAAATGAGCATGGCTCCATCCTCTAAAGTAGTGTTTCTTGGGGATGTTTTTGCCTGCCACCTCAAGGCATATTTGGCAATGTCTGAGGTTGTTTCTCATTGTCACAACTGGGGTGCAGTTGCTACCAGCATAAATAAGCCAAGTATGCTGCCAAATATCCCACATTGCCCAAGACAACCCCCATACCAGAGAAATGTCTACCCTAATGCCAGTATTGCCAAGCTGAATAAACACTACATTATACAAGGTAGAGCAGTCTTACCTCTTATGACATAGCGATTATAGAACTACATCAAACACCCATGAATAGAAGAATAAACCATGGAGTATTCACCCAATAGAATATTATGCTGTAGTCAAAACAAATGAACTAAAAGGGTATATGACAAGCTAGGTGAATCCTAGCAACGTAATATTAAGTAGAAAAAAATGATCCTTTTTTATAATATTAAAACCAGTTAAACATGTATGTTATAGTTTTATAAACTTATAAAAGTATATTTTATAGAAGTGTAGAGAGGCATTAAAACTACCTAAAAATAAAGGAAAGAATTGATGAACCCAAGATTCAGGATGGTGATTTTTCAGGGTCCCCCACCCTGAGATTTTATTTATTTATTTATTTGTGTCATAGAGAGAAAGCGTGAGTGTACAAGCAGGCAGAGCAGCAGAGAGAGAAGCAGGCTCCCCACTAAGCAGGGAGCCCGATGCAGAACTTGATCCCAGAACCCTGGGATCATGACCTGAGCTAAAGGCAGATGCTTAACTGACTGAAGCACCCAGGCACCCCTGGTTTTTCAGTTTTAAAATGACAAGGGGCTATAGTGGGGTGGAACATCATGTGGATAATGCAGATTAAAGGGGTAGCTTTGGCTTGGGGTGGTAAGTTTGTGGGTGCTTATTCTATTACTAAAATTCACTATATAGATATAAAAGCAGATCATATACAGACTAATAATAAGTGTAATTGAATGTAATAAGAGTGTAATTAACAATAAGGAATACGATAAAATAAGTTCCAACCCAGGACCAATTTAATCATGGAGCACTGGGTGTGGTGCAAAAATAATGAATACTGTTATGCTGAAAATAAATAAAAAATAAATTAAAAAAACAAAAACAAAAACAAAAAAACCCAGAAAACTCCCAGACACAGACTGGTGGTTCTCATATAATGCTCTGAATGCCTGCCTTGCTATAAGCAAGAGCCCTTTATATGATTTAAATTGGTCGTCTGCTTATGATGTCATTTGAAAAAGAACATCTGCCTCTAAAATACAATAAAGGAAAAGTTTGAAAACACTGCTGTAAGTGAGAAGTCACTGAGTGTTGTAAAAAGGAGGCTGCAATATCCTGAGATCTGGGACATGAAAAATCACACACTATAAAAAGGAGGCCGCTGGAAGTGATGTTCACATTTCAAAGAAGAGGGTAAGAGTAGACTCCAAAGAAATGACTCACAAATGGCATAAATTCAAAAACCAACGACAAGAAGGAAAGGGAAAAGAGATATCTTAAGGTACCTCTACCCTAATCACAGCATGGAAGTAAAAAGAGACTGGAAGAGCCAGATACACAAATATAGTCAAATCCCTTGTAGTGCAGTGCTTTAAAATACCAACATATGAAGACTCTAGAGGCCAGCCTGCCTGCCTGCTCTCCTGCTCTTCTCTATATTTCCAAAAGTCATTAGGGTCAAAGCCTGTACAAGGCAGGTGGGCACAGTGAGGAAAATGGTGTCCCAGAAGGTTTAGGAAAAGGATTCCAAAAAAGGAGATTGAGCACTAAAACACAGGAGATGCCAAAGGCAGGTAAAAGCTCATTGGAAGCTTGGTGTCATTTTGTATTAAAGTGATGGAGGAAAATGGTCATTGAACTACCTTGATTTGTTTACCAAAAAACCATGAAGGTTTAACGGGAACCTATGGAAAATGTCAAAGCTGAGGCTTGGAAATGGCTTGTCGAGGGTTCTTGCAACCACAGTATCTTAGACGAATACTCAAAAACACCAAGAAAATTTATCAGCTAGTTAGGAAGAGTTTGACAGGACACTTATAAGAATAGTGGCAAAACAGACCACCAACTGATATATTTTCTATCTAATTTTTCTTTCTTCAGAGAGTTTACCTAAAAAAAGATTCCATTAACACTGAAAAAAAAAATGAAATGAAAAAAAAAAAGATTCCATTAATAATAAGCTGCTCTTTCTTTCTATCATCACTTTACTAAGAACAAATTATTCCCTTAAAATTGGGGGAGAAGAAAGTTGAGATTTTGTGTCATCCTTTTCCCCATGAACAATCAGAAAACTCTGGAAATGCTCATCCTCTCGTAAATACCAAAGAAAGATACACATGGCTCACATTCATCCAAAGTCGTCTTTGGGCCAGATGCATTCTATAAATCATCTTATTTAGTACTTTCTAGAGTGATGAAAAATAGGCATTATCCTTCTTGTTGAAATGAAGGGATAGAGGCTCAGAAAGGTTAACAGACTTATCTAGAGCCACAAAGAGTGGGAGTAGAGATTTATAGTCAGTCTTATCTTGAACTTCATTAATCCTCATACATAAGCCTGCAGCCTACATATCACCATTCCTGTATTATAGATAACACTAGTTTAAATCCCAGCATAGTTTAGAGGCCTGTGTTCTTTTCACCTATTTAAGCTTTTTTTCCTTTAGTACTATCTGAGGTTTCTAAATATCACCTTTGTCATATAATAACTACAACATGAATATTTGAAAAGCCATTGTAGTTCACACAATGTTTTTATGCACCTGTAATTTCCATCTCTTTACCAGTCAAAGAGAACATTATTTTTTCTCCCAATTTTATCGATAGAGATACTGAAATTCAGAGTAGTTCAAGGAAGAGCTCAAATTATGCAGTAAAGGTCATGACTGTAACCTGGCCCAGAGACAAATGATGATACTATAGGGAAAAAAAATAGCAGTTTAATGTAATGCTACAGTAAGTCCTATAGCCCAGGCCCCTGGAGTAGGCAAGAGACAAGCTGGGGAACTGACACTATGTGGTCATGCTGAGAAGGCAGGCATGGACAGTAACTGACCAGTGTTTTTCTAGATTTAAATGTTTAGTTGGTCTTCAGATGGGAGCAAAATGATTAGAGATTCAAGAACATTCAGAAGATCAGTTGCCAATGAGGTCTCCTAGTAGGTACTGTTCTGGGCTTTCCAACTGCCTTGAGTTTCAAGGGTTCTGTCAGTCCCACAATTCTGTCTTTGGACCCTGTCAAGCAGTAAGCCTGCTTGCAAAGCATCATAAATGAAAGAAAACCACTTCTGGATCTCCTCCCATGGATTCCTCCTCCCTCCCCATCCTCTGTTGGAGAGCACTGGAAACCACTCTGCACTGATAGCCTGCTGCTTGGACAAGAACAGAGCCACATGCAAACATGCCAGGCAAATGCTCCGTGGCTGGCACACGCAGCCCAGGACCATCTGCTGAGATGGCTTCCAGCCTGCTGAGAAGATAGTGAGCTAGCTCCCTTGAGGCAAAGAAGCTAAAAATGAGCTTGTAAAGTCTTTGTCAAACTAAATCTATTAACTTGTCTCCCAATCATCCTAAACAAAGAATAATGAATGGTACCTTGCTGCATCATCCTTCCACATTTCAGAGCCCTCTGCGCTCTGAATTTCCATTCTCTGATTAGCCTTTTTGACTTGTGATTGCTAGTGTTTTAGTAGGATTCATAAGTTCCTTGAAAGATGGGACTCCCTCTTTCCTTTCATTATGTATCTAGAGTAGTACTCAACACATAGTAGCTGTTTAATAAGTGTGACAGGTAAATGAATATAATATGATCACTTAGTACAGAAGATTCCCATACTGAGCCTATTTCAGACTAAATGTCTTAACTTCAAGAGAATGAGTAAGAACTGGTAGCAGTGCTAAGATTTCTTAAAACATCACTTTTTTTCTCTAATTTTAGAGAATGCACAGTCTCTACCTATATATTTTTTAATGGGAGTAAAAGGCATCTAAATGATTTTTCTAAATTTGGAGAATTTCAAAAGAGAGAAAAATAGTAGTTGGGACATGGGAGGAATGGACAAGACCCAAGAATTAGGGTACCCAGTCAGATGTCCCCAGCAAGGCCTTGGCATATTAAAGAAACAACAAACACCCAGCCACAGTAAAAATATTTTCAAGGTGGTGGCAGCTGGCAATAGGATATTCAAAACTCTTGTGATATCACCATAAGTGTCCTATAGTAGACAAAGATTAATGGAGAAGATGCCAGCAATAGCATTTTAAGTGAATTCACGAAGACTATTTACTTAAAGGGATCATATGCATATCTGTTTTCTGTGTATATCTTGGTTCTGGTCCAACAGATACCCTTTCAGTGTCATTTAATCAAATTTGGTTCCATTGATTCACAAACAAGAGCATAATTTGGTAGAAGTTAGTATTGCCAACAAGCAGTTAGAGTTGTTTGGTATCCTATGGGGTAATATATGCTATGGAGAGGAAGTAAGGGAAAACCGTAGGATCTAGTCCTTGCCTAGCAGCCTAGTAGCATGAGACAATCCAGCATTATATACAGTAATTCCTTCACTTATGCACAAACCCTGGATGACCTTCACACAGGACCTTCACACAATTAATCAATCATTTTTTTTCTCTTCTCAACAAATACTGAATACCCACCTTGTGTTATGATCTATGCTAGATGCTCAAGATGTAAAAATAAGGTACGAATTTCCAGCCTTCAAAGGTTAAAGATGTGAGTCCTGAGATCCAGCTGCCTGGGCTTGAATACTGATATTATCACTTTTAGTTATAAATATTAGGCAATCAACTTAACTTCCTTGTACTTGTACCATCTGTCCAATAACATTAACAGGATCTGCCATACATCATTGCTGCAAGAATTTTTAATACTACTACCACATATATTGGTTGACTTAACTCATTTAATACTAACATGTGAAGCTCTTAAAACAGTGCTTCACATGAAAGAAACATTTAGTAAATACTAGATAATAGCTGCTGTGATAAATTTATTATTAGCAAAATGATAAATGTTGGTAACAGAAAAGTCAAGAGAGAAACATTCTACAATTTGAAAAGTGCCATATACAAGGATACACAAAAATACATTGAAAAAAAAAAAACAAACAAACCTAGAAAAGTCATCCCAAAGCAAGCAATGTCCCAACTAAGACCTGAATGGTGAATGAGAAAAACTAGTGTGAGTGGGAATGGTCAAGGCAAAAGGGAACAGAATGTGTAGAGTTAGTTCTAGAAGATCAAGAGGCCACAGCAGGTTGACAGATATGAACTACATTCAAAGGAGTAGAGTAAAAGCCAGATGGTGGTGGGATAGGGCAACAGAATAGCAGACCATAAAGCTGGAAATGTAAGCAGGAGCTAAAGTCATATTGGAGAACATGCCCAAGAACCATGAACATTCACTTCAGAATTTCCAGCCAAGGGGAGTTATCAGATTTGTACTTCAGCAACAACAAAGGACACGGTCTGGAAAACTGTTGGGAGACTCAGAAATAATTCGTCTAATATTTCACTAATGTATTATGTTGGTGAGGAGTGGGAGAGGATTAGGGGAATTTTAATGACTGAGAAGTGATAGGTATTTAAGATATATTTGGGGAGCTGAGTAAAGAGACCTTAGTGATCTATTCAAAGTGAAAAGAGAACAGGAAAGGGAGAAATCACACATAAAATCCCAGATTCCCTCACAGACCATGTGGTAAAGCAGAGGGAATGAGCAGATTCGAGGTTAAGGAAAATGGAAGGTAAATTCATTTGGGGGCGAATGGATTTTCAGGAGTCCCGGGCACACCTACATGGTTAATTTCAGTAGGATTTTGGATATATGGGTTTCAAGATGAGGAAAGAAGTGGGAGCTGGTGATTTAGAAATAAATGTCAAAGAAGAGAGAGAATTGAAGACTTTATTCAAGAATAATGATGTTGATTGAGAAGACAGCCTAAAACAGAATGCAGAGGGGAAACCATCACTGAAGGTTCAGCAAAGCCTATTAAAAAAAGAATAAGATGGAGTGGGCAGAGGATTAGAGGAAGCCAAGAAAAGGCAGCAATGTGGAATCCAAAATGAAGACATTTTTAAAATAAGGTAGTTATCAACAGTGTGGAATGTCTCAGAAAGCTCAAACAAGATTAAAAATGGAAACTGTTAATTGATAAAGTGGTAGCCAGTTAGAAAACCAGTTTCAGTAGGGTTGAAGATGCAAACGCGAGATGAATAATGGGTTAAGGAGAAGTAAATGCAAGATGAGGAAGTAGAGACAAGGAATATTGACGATGACTTTGAGCATTTTAGCTGTAAAGAATAAGGGAAAAATGCAACAGTATTTGAAGGAAGGAATGGGATGGAAGACAGATACTTTATTTGTCTTTTGTTTTCTCACTTTTTCTTTGACTTTGACAAAGAATATACTTATACCAAGTCCAGCCATTGCTCAAAGACATTGTATAAGCTATGTTCAAACATAGTTAGAAGGCCACATAGGAAAAAACCCAAGTCTATCTTTGGCCCAGAATGGTGATCTGGAATACAGCATGATTTTGCAGATCAAAAGCTTTCAGATTCCTGTATATCCATAATACATTTTAAATCCTTAGGTATTTATTTTATTAATTTTAGTACAGATGATTTATTATGACAGCTATCTATAAAGTTTCCTCAGCTTATCCTTCTTTTATAGTTCTGTCATCATTTGACAATGGGATGCCAAAATATTTGATTATAAAATACATATTTTGATGTTTCTTATAACATGTGACATGTCATTTTCCTTCATGTTCCCTACAATTTTAATTTTGTTTTATTATTAATATGTGTTTATGCTTCAATATGTTGAAGCTGGATGATTTAGTTTGATGAAACCCATGTTCTGGGAGTAATTAGGTATCTATTAATCTATACATATATAGTAATAATAATGTTATTTAAAATTATTATTATTGAATAATAAACCAATGGTGTTGCCTTTTGGAGAGATTAAATGAATAAAATGAGTTCCAACTTATTACAGAGGAAATTTCCAAGAAAAAACAAACAAAAAAATAGGTTGATATTTTACCATCTGGAAGTATACTTAAAAATTAATGATTTCTGGCAAATTCATCCAAGTAAACATCTAGATCAACCATCTTTTTTTTTTTTTTCTGCAAATGCCATCTATTTGCATCTGGCATACAAATTTAACTTCATATGGTAAAACTTTGAGGAGCTTTCTCTGTTGTCAGAACATGATACTAGCTCAGAGGGCCCAGTGTTGAGGTAATGAATTCTTTTTGAGATTACTGGACAGAAAGCTTGATCTCCTAGATGGAAGTTTCCATCTCTAAATTCAATGAGTAAGGCATACTAGCTCAACCACCTCTATTTCTGGAAGGGCTTTAAAAAGGTTGAATGTACTTTTTTAGTTAATTAAAATGTTCCAGTACTACTGCAAACATTAACAAAGAAGTTTTGGAAAAACTTCATTCATAAATTAAATACAGGAAAAAATTAATAATACCATCTCAGTAGAGCATTTACAGATACTGACTGTAAAATTCTTTCAGCTGTACTATATGTCTAAATATTTTCAAAATTAAACATGGGAAAAATATAGGAAGTCTGAGATTGGTATAAATACAACTGTTAAACTATTAAGGTAACCACTAACAAAATCTAAATATATAGTTGAAATCCCAAATTGGCAGGAAATAAAAAGTATTAATTTTATAAATGCAAACAAAAGGAAAACAAAGCAAGTGTAAAAAAAAAGAGACATAAAAAATATGGAGGAAATAAGGCAATATGTCACAATAATGTTGAATGGCTGTATCTTTTATTAAGACAAAATAATAGCCAGCTCTATGATGCCTAAAGTAAATACAACTAAGATGACCTGTAAAGAAAAGTTTCAAACAACAAAGGAAGAAACAAAGAAAAAGAAATCTTCAATAGTTCCACAAAAACTGGAATTATTTAAATATGTGTGTTTCTTTCGAATCCAAACCAGAAAGGGATGAATTCCTTCTGTCTTTATAAATATTTCACTCTTTTTTTTTCTTTTTTTTTCCCCCTTCTTTAAGCAAGTTAGGAATCAAGTTGAGAACAATACCAAGCAGTAACTTAAAAGGTTGGAGTTAAAAGCCTTGATGTACTCCTGAGTGAATTTTATGGGCTTTGGTGTATTTCTCTCTGGAACTGGGTTTCCTTTCTCTGCATCCTCTACTATGAAGTGTTGTGCCTTACATCTCAAAGGGAGAAACACATTTGAATTTCACTTTTTTTTTAAGATTTTATTTAAACTTATTTGACAGACAGTGATCACAAGTCAGCAGAGAGAGAGATGGGGAAGCAGGCTCCCCGCTGAGCAGACAGCCTGATGCGGGTCTCTATCCCAGGACCTTGAGATCATGACCCCAGCCAAAGGCAGAGGCTCAACCCATTGAGCCACCCAGGCACTCCGAATTTCACTACTTAAAGGACTTCCAATGCTTTGCATTTAGGAGATTAACAGCTTTCATGCTATAGCTCACTGACTTACCAAGGGTTCAATCCTCTTACCAACCCAGAAGACTGGGGATAATTCCATGTTATTGGACACCAAAAACAACCAGACAGGAGGTAGAAGACCCAGCCAAGAGGCTCTTTTGCTTACAAGGTATCATACAACTACCAAAGAACTTCCAATACCATAGGCAACTTCACCAACAACCTCAACAAAACGAGGCTCTGCGTGTCTCTCCCCACCTGACCCTACCAAAAAATGCTGCCAGGACTGTGTGGGAACAGCTGGTCTTAGAAACAACAGCAATGACAACAACAAAATAGGGAACATTAGCAGTGGGTGCATGTGAAAACCTTTCACTCTAGAATACATGAAACTGTTAAATGATAAAATGTAGTTCAGATATCAGGATAAATGTAACATACATCTGCTCATACATCTTGATGATGTGCTAATAGAGGGAAATGAAACACTAATCCATTTTCAGTGGGTACCATGTGTTGTTCTTAAAAAAATTAAAAAGACAATAGTCAAAACATCTAAGATCATTTCTCAAGATTTATCAGGATTCAAGGAATATTCAAGTACTAATAATTATTTTCTGTACAAAAAAAAAAAAAAACCCACAAAACTATTTTTTTTTTTTTAATGCCAGACACCATACTGATTTACAAAGATTGTGTTATTTGGTCTTAGTGACCTTCTCATTAATGAATAAGCCCGATTATTCTCTTTTTACAAAGGAGGAAGCTGAGGCTCTGAGTGCCTCAAAAATGGACTTTTTTTGGTGACCCTAGGAAGCTTTAGAGCCAGAACAAAGAGCCAGATCCTATTTGACACAAATTCAGTTATTCTTCCCACAAGCTGTATGGACTCTCCAAGAATGTCATGCTGGCTTAGAGAAGTCACACTTGAAAATAAGAAAAAGCTGTATCAGAGAGTTTGTCAGACATTTAACTCTCTCCTTCTAAATCCTAACACAGTTAAATAATTTCTGAAGAAAACTTTGTAAAATATGGCATGCTGGCAAAATTTCAGAACCTTGGAATTAGAGTTGGAAGTATGGAGGGTTCCATTTTTACTTCATATTACAATTTTAAAAAGCTTATGTTATTATATATAATAGTATCTTATTAAATCAGCACTGCTTCTTCTTCTTTTCTTGTTTTTTTTCTTATCTGTTAGGCTTTTCTTCTTTTTCCCCAGTAACTACATTTCTTTGGACTCCTTAAAGAAGGGTAGATCTTACATTAGCAAGTAACAGTGAACACCAGGACTTTTTTGTCCTTGTTTTAAAGTTATTTCTGATTCCCTTGATAATCTCAGAGAACAAAGGAACCTTGGATCTTATTTCCAAGTTACGTCAAAACCAGTCATTTTATTTTTAAAGATTTATTTATTTAAGAGAGAGATAATGAGAGAGAAGCATGAGTGCGGGGAGAGGGGAAAGACATGGGGCTCGATCCTGGGACTCTGGGATCAAGACCTAAGTGGAAGGCAGACACTTAACCAACTGAGCCACCTAAGTGTCCCCAAACCAATAATTTTAAAAGAGCAAATTGATTTTAGGATTTGGGGATTTATTCCAGATTTAAAAGACTTAACAACACATAACTAAACTTGCCATAAGTTACACAGTCATAATTATGATCAATATCATATATGTGGAAAATCCTGAAAAGTTATTACAAGCCCTTGGGGTGCCTGGGTGGCTCAGTGGGTTAAGCCACTGCCTTCAGCTCAGGTCATGATCTCAGGGTCCTGGGACTGAGTCCCGCATCAGGCTCTCTGCTCAGCAGGAAGCCTGCTTCCCTATCTCTCTCTCTGGCTGCCTCTCCATCTACTTGTGATTTCTCTCTGTCAAATAAATACATAAAAATCTTTAAAAAAAAAAAAAAGTTACTACAAGCCCTTGACTTATTTAGAAAGTGCTTATCTGGCAAACCCTACCTATTATTGAAGCAGCCAAGAAAATAGAAATGAAGACATGTGAACTACCAAAAGAGATTTCTGGAAGTTACACACACTTCAGAGGCAAGGCAGGTGCTGCAAATGAACACAGGAGGCTGGTGTAAACCAAGGGAGCTGGTGGAAACCATGAGAGAGTCACATCTCAAGGGGCACCATTGATTCACCTCCAGTAGATTTCTACCATGTAGGAATAGGAGATCAAGGTCATTGGATCTTCCAACTTTCAAACAGAAGCAGGATTTGCAGATGTTTCATATGAAATTTCCTCATATTTAAAACATAGTGCAGACCAGAAAAAAAGTCTCCACCATCCAAACTGAAACCAAGGTAAATCAGTGGATGACTCTGAGCTCTGGGCTGGCTTTATTATCCTATTTAAGCATGGAAGTCTGGGCAGCACAAATAACTTACCCAAAGTCAGACATCTAGAAAGAGACAGAACTG
Source organism: Mustela erminea (assembly GCF_009829155.1). Classification (NCBI taxonomy): domain Eukaryota; kingdom Metazoa; phylum Chordata; class Mammalia; order Carnivora; family Mustelidae; genus Mustela; species Mustela erminea. The sequence continues at coordinate 50,131,902 of NC_045614.1, forward strand.
AAAATAGAACTCAGATTTGCTCATATCGTCCTTATTTATGTCATAGCCCTCAAAGAAGAAAACTGGTGCAATTTTCTTGATGGCTGTTTCTCCAGCACAAAAGGGCGAGCCCAGAACTGGGCCACCATAGAGAAATGAGTAGAAGTCAAGCAATCAGCATAGAGGGCTCTCTGCCCTGAAGTCCTCTTCTGTCATCAGTCAGTCACAGCTGCATTATTTCACACTTTGAATGGCAGTTTCTACTCAGGAACAACCTTTTAGCAGCAATCAAGTGGACTCTACCAAGTCATGTTCACCATCAAGTAAATCAAGAACCAGGACTGGGGGAAGAACACTGTTCATCATCATTGAAACACTATGCAAGAAAAAAGAAAAAAAAATTACGTTTATTCTTTTCAAGTCATATGACGACATTTTTCTTCTCAAAGTGTTTTTCAAAATTATTTTAAAATACCAATTCTTACCTATAATCTCACTTCACTTCAAGTCACTGACAATTCATGCCTCCTTTGCAACTTGCATTCATGATCTGCAAGCACTTAAAGCCACATATGCAGATTAATATCTCCTGGGCCGAAATTCTCCAAAGGAAACTTTCTTGGTTTCTCACGTATAATGATTTTTGTCTTCCCACCTCCAGGCCTTGGCCTCATCCCAAACGTATGGACTCACAAACTTAATATGTTCTTCACATTTTCCCAAATATATTAAAATAAGCTCAAAATTATTAAGAAAGATAAATCCTGTCCTTACATCATCCAAAATCCTTTTATAATACCACCCTTTGAGAAACTGGTTTAAACAGAGTATTGCTGTAAGGGCCTCTTTAGCCAGAGCAATGCCATCTGGTTAAACAGTGATTTTGTTGTTTATACAGTAAAACTTAAACTGTCCCTGCCTCCCCTTCCCCCAGGATACTTACTTAAAACAAGTCCCGGAAACTAGTCCCAGGAAACAAAGCCCAAATACAACAGTGGGTCAGGCCAGGTGGAGGTATTCAATCAGTGGGGGCGCATACTGTCTCCCTAGCTACCAAAGAGTATGGGCCGCCCATTTGGGTGCCTTTTGGGTGCCAATTCTGACCAAGGTAATAGGCTAGTTCAAATATCTACTATAGGGTAAATTGTAATTCAGTTGGTCACTTATGTGTGACCTAGCATGACTGTGCAGCTTTCTCTGTGTTACAATCTCATTGGCCACCTGTGCATGGCCAGTCCCAACCACATGGCCTTTGCCCTTAAAAGCTAGTCTGTAAGGCAGAGAGAAGTCGCCTCTTTGCAAGAGGTGGTCCTAGCCAGTCAGTTTGATTCTCGATGCTTGGCGTGAAATAAAGCTTTGTGTGACCTTCGCTTTGTATCAGTCTCGCTCCTTTGACCACAGACCCAACACTGCAAGCTCTAATGTTGTCACAGTTTCCTGATTCTTGACAATGTTACCTTCATTATAGCAATACATCAAGAGTAATAGGAAAATAGCCTCCATTCATTATATTAATGTAAATATTAAAAGTAATAGCAAAAATACATGGTGTTTAATACATGTTGGACATTCTTACCATGACACTATGAGATAGCTAATATTATCTCCATTGTACAGAAGAGGAAACAGAGGCATAGGAAATTAAAGTTTCCCAAAGTTATCAAGCCAGTCAGCAGCAGAGCCTGAGTTTGAACCCTGGGAGTCCATCGTCAGGGTCCAGATGCTTTCTAGACCACACTGTATCTCCAAGAATCATTAGGAAGCTCTCAAAGTCCTGGCTTCCTCCTAACTGCCAAAGTAAACAGATACACCTTTAGGAATTTAGAGTCCCAGAGGCCCACAGGAATGTGTGTCCTGTACTTGAGGCTCTACTCGGGTACAGGACTGATGATAAGGACAAAAAATTCAGCACCAACTTTAATCAGGGTGCTGAGAACTTTATTATTATTATTATTATTATTTACATTATTCCTGAGGCCACTGCAAGGCTCTGGGAGCAATTCCATGGTGGAAATAAAGACTGTGAATTGAGAGGAATTCTCTGCCTAACTCCAAAATATTCCTTTCCATTGACAAATGGAATCCTGCTGAGATGTGTGGGGGAAGTTCTGAAAATAAAACATGCAGGCAGGAGTGAGAGCAGGAAGCTTTCCAATCCAACAGTCTGTCTGCCAAGCTCAGGTAGAGAAAGGGGAGAGCGGGCAGGGAAGGGGGCTCCAAAAAGGTCCAAACTTAATTTACATCCACAAAAAATAAATATTTAGCAAGTCGTTCTCAGGCGCTTTCCTTTTATCCCCCTGGGAATCCCACGAAGTGGGTGTTATTGTCTTTTGACACATAAAAAAATTGAGGTTCTAAACAGTCATGTCACTTGACTAAGATCAGCCCTGTTGGTAAATAAGAGAGCCAGAAAACAAAACCTGAGATCCATATGAATAAGTATGTGCTCTATAATTTGAGGGAAAAGCAGACTGCCAATGCTCCCAGATTTCTATCATTCATGAAAAAAATAAAAGCAATATTAGCCTAGAGTTGTGAAGGCATTTTCCCAGGACTCTGTTTTTCTTTAAATCTGCATTTACATTGTCCATATGGCTCTGTGAAACGGCCTTCATTTATATTCAGAGAAAATAAATATGTTGGCATTAAGTATGTTAGAACCCGGAATTAGAGCATAAAAGGAAATAAGGGCACTGGCCCTAGAATTTCTCAAAGAAGCTGCCCCTCACACTCCAAACTCCCAGATTCATAAAACATCACTTCTCTAAATGCAAAGGACCAAACATGAGCCAAAGCCAAATTCAAGGCATTGGGTCCTACATGGCCAAATGTGAAATGTCAGAGAGCATCTACCTCAGTTTGCCTCCCACTCAACAAGGTCAAAAGGGAAATTGGAGGTTAACAAACGGAAGTGCCAAGGTCAACTAACAAGTCTACATGATAAGGTCTAGAACCCAGGCCATCCCGGCTATCAGTCCAGGATTCTCTCCTCTACTTTGAGTTTACAATGTAGGGATTATTAAGTATAGAGCAGGGCTCTACGCTCAGATGAACCAGGCTTCAAGTTCTGATGCTAGTGCCAATCTGTGACTTTCAGCAAGTTATTTAACCTTGTCTACACCTCAGTTTCCTCATTAGCAAAATGGAGATTGTCACAGTGCCTACCTAATAGATTTATGAAGCCTAAAAGCCAGAGTTATCAGGCATATAAGCACTTAGCACAGAGTTTGACCCAAAGATGTGTTTAATAAATGTTAGCAGTTTATTATGATGCTCATAAAAGTACATTATAAACTGCAAAGTGCCAGTAGATGTTATTTATTACTGCAGCCTAATATTCCTAATAAGGTAGTAGACCATCCTATATAAATCTTTTCTACCTTATACATCCTAACAGCATTTAGGCAGTTACAAAATAATCTGTAAAGCCATCTTGTTTCCTGTCTTTTTAATGTAAGAAATGCAAACTGCACACAATCACTTTTAATATTTCTACATATTGCAGTCCAGACTCAGATAGTAAATGTCTCCTTTCACAATGTTGCAGATTAGTCAGTAAGATGAATGGTCTTCTCTGACAGCAGTCTTTATTCAAAACAAAATTGAAGGGTGTAATGTAAGGGGAAAACAAACAAACAAACAAACAAAAAACTGTTTTGGTCTTTGTCCAGAAATCCTAGTACAGAGCCTCTAAAACCCTTAGGATTTCTGGTGTGATAAAAGTACTTTTTATTACTTATGAAAAATATTAGACCATACCTGAGTTTATGTGAATGAGAAGACCCCCCAGAAAGAGTCTGATTGAGGGCTGGTCACCAGAAAAATCAAAGGTGATGAGAAGGTTGTACTTTCAACCATACCCCCCAGTCTCTGTCCAGGGAGAGGGGCTAGAGATTGAGTTTCATCACATCACATGACACATGAGCTCACCCATCATGCCTATGCAAGCAGCCTTGATAAAAACTCTGAAATACTGAGGTTCAGAGACCATTCAGGTTGGTGAGTACGTCAATATGCTGGGATGGTGGCATACCTGCAGAGGGCATGGGAACACTGCTTCCTCATTCCTCCCCATCCTAAACTATAATGGTAAGTAGAGCTCTTTCCTGAGTTCTGTTAGCTGTTCTAAGGAATTATCAAACCTGAAGGGAGGTCATGGGAACTCCCCAATTTGTAGTGGGCCAAGCAGAGGTAAAGGCGGTGCAGGGATATCTGGGCTTTAGGGCTGGCATTTGAAGTAGGGGCAGTCTCATGGGGCTTAACCCTCAACCTGTGATTCTGTGCTCTCTCTGGGTGGTTAATGTTAGAATTGAATGGGGCCAAGGGACACCTGGTCGGTGTCAGAGAATTACTGTAAGAAGGATGCAAGAGACAACTGCCCTGGTTCTGACCCTTCCTTCACATGATGGTAACTAGACTGGATATGAACTCCAGTTTTTCTGATTCCTCTGTGATTCCCAGATCTCCCAGCTGGAGAAAATAGAGAGATTGTCTGCCCCCTATGTTCTCAGGCCCTGTTTGAGATTATGAAGATACAAGGCAGATGGTACTATGGTACTATGAAGGTAGAATTTGAGAAGCACTCTCAATGACCTCCTAAGAACTTTTCTTGTTTGAGTCACCCCCGGTTTGGCAAAACCCTCCTAGTTTTAAATTGAGAAAGATGTGTTGGCTTCCAAGGTAATGTACAGGGATACAATTCAGCCGGAGACAAAAATACGTTTAAGGCAGTATGTGGTGGGACCAGATCCTTGAGTTTCAGTCTTGGTTCTGCCTCTTAGAATTTAAATGACCCCATCGAGGTCATAAGGAGTCTCTATTTCCTCATTCATTCAAAGAGAAGTTGTATGGGTCTGAAAACGTGTTCTAGTCCGACCTGTGTTGTTTGTGAAGGCAGTTTATGTTCTCCCAGGTCTGATGGCTCAAAATATCTGCCTTTGGGGCCCTATATTGCTTGGAATCTATCTTACTGCTAAGTATCCCAGATAATTTTGATACCCAACAAAAATGGGCAACTATAATATGTAACCCACTTCATTCTATTATAGCATTTTCCTGCATCAATTGTATCAAACTGGTTCTCAACTAGAGAAATGATTTATCATTTTGGTGAGGGTATTCACAAGAGAGACATTATGTATTCCCTTACTAGTAAGTTTTGCCAAGTAGTAAGGCTGATTAAGTAACTTATTTAATCAGAGTTTAAATTTTACTCAACTCTTATTAAATCAGAGTTTAAAGAGTCATTAAATGACTCGTCCACAATGTGTCAACCTAGAAAATTGTCTCTGATGAGTCCCCAAATCTTCCTCGTAGAGCTTTATCTTTGCTGTAGCTCTTTTGTGTGATTTTTTTCAAATAATGGCATTATTTTTCCATCTAATTGGTCCACATAATTCCAATCTCAGAAGTCAATCACTTTCACAGCTATATACAAAGCCAGGGGCAATCTTGTTGACTGATGCAGTAATTTCAGACAATGAGAAAACGTACTTAAGGTAGTTAATGCTATGACGCCTTAATTTATGCATCTTAGAAGTGCTCCATAAAGTAACAAAAGAATTCAAGTGATTTTGATGTTGTTAAGAGTGCAAACAGTTCTGAACCTCAAGATTAGCACTGACTCCTCAAATCCACCTCTTTTGAAGCCATCTGCTCTGCCAGATTCAGATTCTTGCTTCTCCCTTCTCCTTCTCCCTCCCTTTTGCTCATTTCCTGTAGTATTTAGGTTGTTATGTTAAGCACTTAGTTGAAGTCATTGGCTTCCTTATGTTCATTTTAATGTTTCTAGCTTCTACACAGACCTCCTATAAACAGTAAGTATACTTTTTGAACCTTCTTACATTGGCATGTTGGGAAAACATAGAATGACTTCTATCTTCTGCTGGACCTGCACTCCTGCTTGCCTCATTTACATGGCTTTTAAGCTGATGCCTGATGCATTTATCTCTGCCATTTGTCCTAATATAAGGCAATTCCAATTTAGTTAGGAAAATCTCAGGTCCACCAGAGATACTGTGATGGGTAACTTAACATCAAGACTAACCTGGATGGTAAAAGTCTCTCATCTTCATTGTTAAGAAAATCGCCTCGAATGCTGATTAGATTTTTTATGAACATTTTTCTACCTGGGAGTTGTATAGAAAAGACTTTCCATACATGGTTCTAAACTCTTGGAAGGGGCTGGGGAGGAGGGAGGCACTCACAACTTCGAGAATATCATCACAGCTACATACCATCTTCATCCTCCACTACAAAAAGGACCATATACACTGGGTTGAGAACCTTCCTACATACGCTCTCACTCAGAACTACTCAAACTGTGGATGGACAACAGAGCTGGTCCGAGTTACTGGTTACGGGTCCACAGCAAGGTAAGTACTGAAATTGAGAGAAAACATTCAGAAACTGTAATAGAGACTTGAGAGCATATTTTATATTTGTTGAATCTAATACTATAAAAAGGGAGCTTGTACTTTGTATCTTTTCAGTTGCATGTTTTAAAATTTATTTTATTGCATTTTAAATTTAATTTATTAAATTTAATATATTAGTCAGCAATGGATTCAAAATAATTAAAAACAATCAATTGATCCTTCCCCATAGATAATTTGGGTTCTCTGGTCTAGAACATAGAACCCCCAAGCCATGTTGTGCAAATCTGTATAGAACCTCAAGGTTTATAAATCCCATTTATAGGACATGGATAACCCACATAAAAGATGCAGCCATAGAGAAATGGTGGGAGACCTTGTGACAAAATTTGTACCAAAATTTAGTCAAGAGCCAGAATGTAGAATCTCCGGAATAAAAGAAGTAATCAGATGGCAGGAAACACAGGGCAAAGGTGAATTACGCCAAAGTTGCAGGACCAAATGTCAGTCCCAGGTGGTTGAGCTAGATGAGTCATTCACATCTCTGGGAAATGCACTGGGCCCTTTGAGGAGACTGTTTAAAATGCACTTGCAGGTGGAAGCTTCCTGTGTTCTAATACCTGCTCTGAGAGGCCTTCAGGGGCAACTGCTGTGTGGGGGCAGAGGCTGAGGGCTATGGAGACAGAGTGTATCTTGGAGGGCACATCAACATCCCCTGCCCACAGCCTCTCTGAAGGGAAATTAATCCACTGGGGAAGTTGGGCATCCCAAGTATAGGGAGGCTCCTGATAACAAGCACAAATTCTACACCCAGTCCAGGAGGCTCAAGGGCCTTCTGAGCTGAGTCCAGGAACCTCTCCCTAGCCCCTTGCTCATAGCAGTGATTCTCTAGGAGTCAGAACTAACAAAATTCACAGGGAAGGGGATAGGGCTGTCCCCTTCAGCAGGTTGTAACATGTCCAAAAGCAAGAGCAAACACTCATGCCCTAAGAGTTAATACTCAAGGCCCACTCACAGCCTTTACAAATTAATCAAAATGTCCCTCTGTTAATAATGAGAATTACTATATTCTTTAGGTATGTTGCAAAAAAATAAATAGATAAAACAGTGAAATAGGTTTTACCACTCTAGATATTATGCGCAAATACTCAAACAAGCTGTGCTCTGAGAAAAAGGAAAGGAGGTTTCCATGCTGTTCCTATTTTTCATCTACCACCCCACCCCCATATTTCTCTTCAGAAGCTCCCTATGTAACTCAAAGTTCCAAGCAAGGGTTACTTCCCCACTCAGGGTCTGCAGTGTTGGCCCAAGGCTACACAGCTACCTTTAAGAATCTTCAGATGACAACCAGGGTCTTCCAACCTCAAGCCTCACATACATGTCTCTGATCTATTTAAAAAGTAAACAAATCCTGTACTTACAGACCCCAGTTGAAGATAGAAATGTCTTTAATTATTTATACCCAGTAAATGTGTTCCATATCTTAGATCCTATGAGAAATTTGATGAAATGTCAGCTCCACTTTTTTTTTCAGCCTCAAAATATTAGAACTTGGTATTGCAATTGAAGTATGTGTGTCTGAATAAATAAGCCACATGGTTAATAATAATTATACATCCATGAAAACAAATACAGAGATCCCTAAAAGAAAAACAATGCATGTTATGTTTCTCACTGAAAACAGGGAATCTTCCAAGTGGTTTTAGGATACCTCAGGAAGGTGTAGCACTGGCAGGGAAGGAGTCACTGCTACCCTGAGTTAGTGCATTGGCCCCAAAATGCCAAATCCTTGTGTATTTTCTAGAACCATGAATCTCTGATACACTTATTGCTGAGTGGGAATTTTATTGGTGGCAGGGATAAAGTAAGATCTCTACTGTTTGAGTACTTCCCGTTTCCCCACTGCTTCCTTCCCCAAGGAAAATTTAGTCTTTCCTTTCTGAGTTTGGCCCTTCTGTCTATCACTGGCATGGAATTTTGTCTAGCATGACCATTTCTGATTTTAAGAATCATTAGATTAATCCATGATAGGAGGAACTGTACAAGTGTAAAGATCTTGTGGGCCTAACATTGGAAATGGAAAGAAGTACTGAGTCAGAGGAAGGAGCAGTAAGGACTCAGTGAGGTAGAGCAGAAATATAAGAGCCCACACAGGCTTTGCGTGTGCTGACAATGAACATATGATCAGGACAGGCAGAGTCTTGTAGAAGATGTATATTTAGAAAAAAAAAAAGTGATTATGAAGTTCTATTGTGATGATGACCCAGAACTTGGAAATCTTTTATCATTCAATCTGTAAAGTAAGGTGATAAGCAGGAACAGTGGCATTTTTAACCAATGGCATACTGAGATGTGCCTTAACAGGTCCACTCAAGGATTAGTTCTCTGGAAGATTGTACCTGTTTTTGACCTTGTTCTTTACAGTTTGACTTGAGCCCAGGCACTGTGACGTTACACATTAACTTGTAGATTTAGGTCTGATAGAAAAGATAACCCCCAACACCTAGGTTTTAAGGTTTTATAACCTTGTTGGACCTTAACCAATTTAGCATCCAACCTAGCAAACTTAGGTTAACATTTTTTAATGCCCATCAATGCTCAATTCCTCAAACCTTCTTGCAACCATCTTCGCCATCTCATCTGTTTCCTTAATTAATGAGTTAAATCAACTTGACACATTTTCATACTTTATTTGTATTACGGGCATAATTTTAACATTTTGAAAACTATCCTTTGACAGAGTTAATACAGTAAAAACTCTTCCACTGTTACTACCATTTGCTTTTATATTAAAGTCTCAAATTTTCTTTTCATTATTTTTTTAGCTGCTAAACCATTTTTTGAACACCAATTTTAAAAAAAAAGGCCATTACAGTTGCATATAACTTATAAATCCTTTACATTTTTCCCCAGAGTAGGAGGCTGCATTTGGGGAAGTCCAGAGACCTGGAGGTCAGGCAGCCTGCTTTCTGGTCCTTGCTTTATCTAACACTCTAAGAAATACTCAGTCTTTCTCAGAGGCTCAATCTCCCTATCTGTTTAATAATCTTGAAGTTACTTCATTTCTAGATGTTCTCTGTTCTAAAGGCTTTCATTGTGGTCCTCTTGCCTATGTGCTAATGCTTCCTCAGTTTCCCCTCTTCTTTTACAAAGTTGCAAGAAATATCACCTCTGAGCTCCTACACCAACCAAGAGAGGTAGTACTGTGTCTGGACTAGAGAAGAAATTTCTCAGATGAGAGAGAGGCCCAGCAGAGAAAATCTTAGCAAACAGTCAGAAAAGCAAAGCAAAGTAGCTGAAGGCTCTCCCAACTCTGTCAATATGTACACCCCTTGGCAGCTTGTAAATGATTTTATATTCACATCTGAAAGGGGGAAATAAAATGAAAAAAATAAGTTCCATTGCCATCACTGATAAATATCATATTTAGGCACCAATATCAGCATAAACACATGTGGATCTCTACTCATTTTCCAGTCATTTAAAGTGTTTATATCTGTTGAATATGTATTATTAAATTAATGCTGATTGGAGTTAGGAGGCAATTTAGATTGAAATGTATTTCATTGTGCTGTAGGTAAAGCTGAGTGTGGGAAGCAAATTATCTGGCAAATTGAACTTGCTGCACTCCAAATACCATTCCTGGTGAATACTTGATTTCCTGATTATCTGCTTGGTTTCCTTCCCAGTGCTGACAGGCTTCTTCCAGAACTGCTGTGTAGGGAGGGAAACAAGCATGAGGCTGGAAGAGGACATGGGGGATGTGCCTTGGGTCCTGATGTAGGGGAAGCGTGATCTTCATGGTCTTATTAATAAGTAATTCAGTAATGGATTGAGAGTTCCTTTTGAGTTTAAGTAAAGCCAGAGTTGTTGCTGTTTTGTTGTTTAAATTAAGTCAAGGCAATGAGAAGCACTTTTAATGAAGGAGCACTATGGATCCAAATCAACATGGTGGAGGAGAGAAAGAGAACGGACAAGGGAGGGGCAAAGCTCAAACATCGCTCTGATATAGCTTGAAAGGGGGATACTGGTAGATTTTGCCTTCTAGCAAAGACCCCTACAAATTACTGGAGTTTCATGGGTATGACCCCTCCAAACGTTCCCAACGTCCTCTCTTCCGTTGTCCTCTCATACCACAAAAAGCCAGGCCAGCTCAACAATGCTTTCCAGAGTGCTGGTCTCTGGCTCAACCCCCAACAACACCCATGGGCAGGGTGGAATGTGGGAGACCCAGAGTAAAGGGGCTCAGACACTCCTTCAAGCCTCACAGTAAGAAACATGTTCTCTGCACTAAGTTCCTTGCCCCATAAATGCAGGCCTCTGTTAGAAGGAGGATCAGATTTGAGAAGAGAGTCAACATAATAGCCAGTCCCCACCAGGATGCTGTGCTGGCCCAACAGTGAAAACAATGATCTGATGCATCTTTTTGCAGTGGGATTTGCCACATTTTCCACCACTGGCTATTAGCTTGGTGGCTGCATAGACTCAGCCCAAGAAAAAGAAGGAAATGCTAGAATTGTCATTTCAAGAAAGTCCTATCCACTTATCTAGATAATTTTGTCAAACTGGAATATAGACAACAGGATCTTCTACTTTCTTGGTAGATTTTCTACTTTTACTTAGATTTCAGGAGGATGACTTTAGGTTTTGCCTAATTTGACCCTGTGGTCTGACCATCTATTAAGAAGAAAGAGACTGAACCCCATTTTTTATAAAGACCATATTTGGCTCCATTAACAAGGCTAACCATGGTACAAATGGCAACATCTATTTTCTCTACAATGTGGCAGGCACTTTCAATGTTTACACAAATTATCCCCATTTCTTTCTCACAGCTCTGCGAGGTATTCTCTAGTCTCCTTTCTACTTTATAATTGAGGAAACTGAGGCACAGAGAGGTAAATTAACCCATTCAAAGGTCAAAGAGCAGCCATTTTAGTCAAGAGGTTAATGGATCAGGTAATCATAAAATCCTGTTAATGTAACATACTCAAGTCACACTTCTTTTTGAATTAAAGCCCAAGTCAATATCCCAGATCAAGTCATCCCCATCCCTGCTGGGTGGCTCTTTTTCAAACAAGAACTCAGGAATCCAGGTTAGAGGCAGCTATGGAGCCAAATGTCCTGTGAGAGCATCACAGGGGTACCATAAGGACAGAGAAAGCAAACTCTATTTTTAGAAACTTCCTAGGTCAGGATGTGACATGCATCATTGCCTCCCACATTTTATTTTCCAGCATAAAATAAAATGGTCTCACCTAGATACAAAGGAGCTCAAAATTGTAATGCTTGGCTGGGCAGCCACTTTCCGGCAACAATATGCCATTCTGAGCAGAGGCCATCAGCTCTGGCAATCAGCTTCCCTCTCTGCCACAGCAAACACATGGTCGAGCTTACATTTGAAATTCAGCTCTTTAAACCCTCCACTGAATCAGTTTCTGGAAAACCAAACTTTATTTGGGAGACCAGCTTTGTCTTTAAGATACAGAAGTCTATTTCCAAAAGAAAATTTCTAAGGAAATATATTGTGCAGTACAGGTACCTGGAACATTAAGTGAATAAGGAAAACCAGTCAGGGGGAAGAAAAGATTGATGCTTATACTGGTTAAGGGCAACTGTTGTTCGGGTTCAATGCTAGAGAGGGTATGTTAGTATGTCGGGGATTACGGAACTGTATCTAAGAACAAGGGCAAATATAGATCTAATATGGCTGAATTTTTTGGAGAGGGTGGGAAAGAGAAGATAGAAAAGGCAGAAATGTGAACTTCTATGAGAAAGCTCTAGATTTTCAAATGTTAGTTCTGCTATCATCTCATTTTCAGAAGGTTTAACATTTTATTATTTTTTAATTTTTTCAAAAGATTTTATTTATTTATTTGACAGACAGAGATCCCAAGTAGGCAGAGAGGAAGGCAGAGAGAGAGGGAAGCAGGCTTCCTGCTGAGCAGAGAGCCCGATGTGGGGCTCGATCCCAGGACCCTGAGACCATGACCTGAGCTGAAGGCAGAGGCTTAACCCCCTGAGCCACCCAGGTACCCCAAGATTTAACATTTTAAAGAGAGGTGATTTTATAGAAATGGGCCAAAGGGATTGTAACTGGTGTCCTAAAGTGTCTGGGAGAGGCCTTCCAGGGAAGAGCTAGGAACTGCTCTGCAGCACCTGGCAAAAGCTGACCCACAGTCTTTCCTCAGACCACTCTTTGGCGCCATCTATAGGCCCAACATAACCTCCTCCAGACACTTCCTCTAAGACCACCCTTCCCTCCACAAATCCCAGTGCTTAGCCAAGTTTTACTTAACGTTCTCTCTCTCTTCTCTTTTTTAATTCCTTCTTCTCTGCCCACTGGAAATTCCTTCCACTTTAGGTTTCAAATATCATTCTAACGGTGACTTATAAAACTCTGTCGTTAATTCTCCTTCTCCTCTAAACTATAGACCTTTCCAGGAAGGGTCATCTCAACCAAACTCTTCTACCTGGTCCTCACCAAATGTGGCTTCACATTTTGATTTCCTTATTTGCATCACTTTTACTAATGCTTTCCAAACTCTTTTTGCAGGGGTGGGAGGCTTTTTATGTTTTTAATTCTCCTTTCTGTCTCAGATTGATACCGTTGGGAGCTAATGTTCCATGAATATTTTTATGTTTTTGCTTGGCCTAAACTTTCTGAAAACTGGAAAACATGGGGAAAAGATAATTTGATGGCAAATAGACCCTTGGAAGCTGGAAATGGTATTTGCTCCAAAGAGATTTACAGTCTTATCTCTCCTGGAGCCATTGGCTTTCATTCCAAGATTGGGAAGCTATAGATCTCATTCTCTTTGCTTCCCGGAAAATATTTACTTATGTTCCAGAATAAAGGTTTCTCTCTCTCTCTCTCTCTGGAGGGGAGGATGAGCCAATATGCCAGCTGTAAAGTTGCTCCCACGGGCAATGGTAAGAAAAGAGGCTACAAGGCTCCGAGGGATGAACTTTATTGCAAGTACCCTCAAGCGAGGTTCCTCGACTCATGGGGGGTGGGGGAGGAAGGAAGGGGGGAGGGATAGTGAGTCGAGGAAGTCGCGCTGGGAGGGAGTTGGCGGGGGTCTTTTATCTGGCCAAGGTAGGGTATGGGCTCACATCCATATTTGGTGATCAGAAGATATGGGGGTGAGGGTGGTCTGTGATGGGCAGTTCCCAGTTTGGAAGCTCCTGGGTGGAGAGTTTCAGTCTCCTGACCGTGATGTGGAGGCTGCAGTGAGGGTGGCAGGAAAGTCCGCCATCTTGGAGAGGGTTGGTGGGAATATCCGCCCTTTTGGAGCCCCGGTTTCCTAGCCAGCCCATCACCAGGTGCCATAAACAAGCTCCAAGTCTCATAATTTCTGGGATCCTCTCCTGCCTTCACTATATCACTCCAAGAATATTTGTGTTCAGGGACTGGGTTCTAAGACATCTTTTCTGAAGAATAAGCCATCTGTTTCCTGACTCAGAAACCCTAGTTTTTTTTAAATATATGTATATCTACACACGTGCATGCATGTGTGTGTGTGTATGCATGTGTACACATACATGTATTGGGGTGCCTGGGTGGTTCAGTTGTTAAGCGCCTGCCTTCGGATCAGGTCATGATCCCAGGGTCCTGGGATTGAGCCCCACATTGGGCTCCTGCTCTTCAGGAAGCCTGCTTCTCCCTCTCCCGCTTCCCCTGCTTGTGTTCCCTCTCTCACTGTCTCACTCTCTGTAAAATAAATAAAAGATCTTTAAAAAAAAAAGAGAGAGAGAGAGAGGGGTACATGTATGAAATGAAAAAGAATTACATGCTTAAAGAGTAGGTCTTAAAATTTCTCATCTTAAAAAAAATTTCCTAACTGTGTGTGGTGATGGAATTTAAGTAGACTTACTATGGTGATAAATTCATAATATACACAAATACCTATCATTTTGTTGTATACCAAAAACTAATATAATGTTACATGTCAGCTATAACTCAACTGAGGAAGAAAAGAAAAGACACAAGATCTCAGAAGCACAATGGTCCACAACATGGAGCCAGACAGCCCAGGTAGTAATACTGGTTTTGACACCATCTGTATACCCATCAGCAACTTAAACTCTGTTGCTCAATTTCTTCATCTATAGAGACCATGATATCATGACCTCATAAGTCTGTTGTGAAGGTTCAAGATGTTGGCACAGGTGGAGCACTTAGAAAACTGTTCACATATACTAAGTGTAAACAGAAATGAGCTGTTATTATCATTAGAGTCTGTGAGTTTGAGCTCTTAGACTCTCTCCTTTCTCTAAGGGTCATCCTGGCCCCTTCCAGCTAATCTGGGACTAAGTCCAGATGGATTAGGCCTACAATTATGGAGCGTCAGGTAGAGACTTGACTGTCCTGAACCCAGGTAAGCAGATTCATATGTGGTATCAGTACTCCCTATAGATCTTGATGAAGTCATCCCCCTTTGCCAGTTCTAAGCAGATTAGATTGCTATCTTTCCTTACAGGCAAAACATGAGTTAAGTTTCAACAGGCCCTTCCCATTTATACAGCTCAGCTCTCAGAACTCTCCAGAATATTTCCCTTAAAAAATATGGAACAATTTGGTATCTAAGAAGAAGGGCTTAAGGCAAAAACTATTTAAATGAGACCCAAGAAGTAGTATCGCTGATATTACTACTTTTACATAGGTAAACAAACCAACTGAATTCAGTGGGAGAAGAAGGCTTGAAACAGCCTCTAGACACCTCCCAGAACCAAATTATGTGAAATACAAAAGCAAAGGCATAAAACATAGAGGTCCCAATTTTTTTTTTTAATTATATGAAGTCCCTCTATCAATTTTCCAAAGAAGCATCTAATCCTTACCCTTACTTTAACTTTCTACACTGTGACATGGATAAGTGCAGTTTGTGGGCCTACACCCATCTGTGGACCTTCCTTCAAACGGCACAGGCATGTACCACCAGTTTGTTCCAGTCAAACTTCAATATTAACCTATTTACAACTCCTTAATGGAGATAATATGGGTAGGACTTGGAATAATGCCCAGCACCTAGGTAAGGGTTGGATGAATGATAACTGTTATTGTTATCCAACTCCACCCTCTCCTTCACCTTTTCTTCATAAAGAATTAAATTCATCATTTATTTTCCATACTTGTCCCTCCCTCCCCATTCCCACAGCCAAGACTTCAGTTCTGGGTCAACAGACCTTCATTATCATAACTATACTATTTCAATAGTATTCTAATCAGAAGCAAAAGCAGCTCCACAATACAGAGCCTGGGTGTTTGGATGGTCAGTGATTGCAAAATCACCAGAAAATACAAAGAACACACTTACAGAGCCAATTGGGAAAGAAGAGGAAAGAGCCAACTGGGAATGAAGAGGTTTGAAGAAAACAGTTGAAATAGTGCACAGCTAGAAGTCCTCTAGATGACTGAGCCACCAGGGACCATGTCCACAAAATCTATGTCCCATTTTCTTCAAACACCAATTTCTTTCATTCATTAGAGAAGATACAGGAGAAAAGCAAATAACGGAGCTTGTTATAACTTCCTTCATGCATTCTCAGCCTGCAGCGCAAAGCAGTTAGAGAAGTAAAGAAGGTAAAAAGCAAACATATTCCATAAGGATGGGCTGGGTAAGGCTGAGCCTTCCTCTGTAAACACAGTGATATATCCACTGGGAGTGGCCGCAGTTTTATAATGAACAAATATTTCTGTAGGACTCACATTGGACAACTCCTGGAATCACCTCCAGCGACTCTGCCCAAAATCAATCTAGAAGAACTGTGGTAGTAAAGGCCTCCAGTGGCAGAACTACCAAGTCATGGTGCTCAGAGTCCCAGAACTTAATCCCCATGATGTTTCTGATCTATAGGGGGGGAATTTAAACGACTGAGCCATGGAGTAGCATGGTCAGCAGAGAGATTTTGCAAGCTCCTAACAGGCACCAGATGGACACTTGGATGCAGATTTCTATTACAGAGCTAGAAATGCAGCTCAGTACAGAATTTAGCCTTAGAGAGAAGGTACACACAGAAAAATGACATGTTGTGAGATTGCCAAGTCAAAAATATAAAAACATAGAAAGCATGACCAAGGGCAGATTCCAGTGGCATCTTTGTACCTAAGTATGAAGACCAAGAGAAGCAACATTTAGAGAGGAAGAAGAACCCCCCCCCAAAAAAATAATAATCAAATAATTAGAGTAAAGTATCAGAGAAGTTATTGTGAAAAATATTTTAAGAAGACAGGGATGTCTACCTCTAAGAAAAATAAAAAGTAGTGAGGAGCAGGAAATTATTGAAATAATTAGTTGAAGATTATAAAGGACCTTTGAAAAAGCAGCTGGAGAAAACAAGTAGTCAAGGAGTAGAGTGGGTGGGTAAGAGTGATAATTTAAAAATGAGAACAATTTCAAGATTGTTGTGCTAAAAGAAACAAAGCAAGTACTCAGTAATAACAAAATCGTATAGCCAATGACCTGATTTACTTTCACTTGTTATCTCAGTTTTTCCTTTTATCATTTAAAAATGTTATACTTTACTACCTATTTTAAAAATAAGTCAAAGCTTCAAATACATTATTTTTTAAAGGATTTTATTTATTTATTTGAGAGAGAAAAAAATGGAAGAGTGGCAGGCAAAAGGAGAGGGAAAGAAGCAGGAAATCCCCCACCCTAGCATGTGGGACTTGATCTCAGGACCCTGGGATCCTGACCTGAGCTAAAGGCAGATGCTTAACCCACTGAATCACCCAGGCACCTCCACTATTTTAGGGGAATTATTCAGGAAATTCAAGTCAAAAGTTACCTGTTGCTTACCTACAAGGATAATACAAAGGATCCTCTGCCTTGAATTACCATGATAACCCCTCAGTCTTTCACTATTAGCAGGGGCTGGAGTTAAGAACACCATGGGAGAAAAGGGTAAGTGGCATCAGTATCTTTTGGCTGGCACCATAAATGGGACAAGAGCGCTTATCAACAGAAGGTGAGATTTCTGGAGGTTGTGCTATTAAAAACTTCAAACACAAATGAGGACTAAAATTTAAAGGTGAAAAGAAGAGAAAAAGATAATCAATTGCACCATCCATTGAGTCCCTAATTGTGCAGAGTACAGGAAAGGAGAGGCCATGCACAGCAGCTACATGCTCCTTAATAACCGACTCCAGTGCCAAGCCAGCCAAGCCAGCATTCTGCTGCTTTTAGAGGGTTACATTACTAGACATTATTATCCCATGTAGGATGGAACTTGGAGCCAAACCAATTAATCAAACCCCTCCATGTCTTCAAGAACAAGAAGCTTGGCAGCTTGAACTAAATGTTAGATGAGAGCTTGAAATCCCACATATGAAAGGTATTGATTTTTTACTCAGTGAGGTTAAAAGAATGATTATGGTTTGACAAGTCTTACTCTTAGAAAGCAACCTCAACTGCTTTGCCTACTCTTCCCTGCCTCCTACTGGTCTTACTCTCTGGACAGAAGGTACTCACCCCCACCCACACACAACTCACACACACAACTTGGCCAGTCCAAATTTTTATTCATTTTTTTATTAATATATTGTCTTTAGTTAAAGAATGAGTATGTTTGGTGTATTCCATAGAAAAAGGAGCATGTAGCTCCTTTTCAATTTTGGCATCTCTGTATAAAGGTCACCTTCTTAACAAGACCATCCCCAATTACCATGTAAACACGGCTCATTTCCTCTGGATCCCTGCTTATAGTCTTCAAAGCAATTGCACAAGGTATTTAACATTTTCTGCCTTTTTAGAATAGTTCCCCCGCCCCACCATTCACATATATCCCACACAGGCTTAAGCCCTGTTTTTTCACTAATGTGTATTTTGAGAAATATTGGTGGAAGGAAGTGGCTGAGACTAAGTGAGGAGGAGGAGAAGATTAAGGGAAGCAGAAGTTGGGATTGAGAGAGAAGGAAGGGAACAGGGGTTGTATTAATTTCTGATTTCTGAAGTACCAATTAGTACAAACTCAGGGGCTTAAAAGATGTATTATCTTATAGTTCTGCAGGTCAAAAGTCCAAAGATGGGTCTTACATGGTTGACATCAAGATGCCAGCAAAGCTTGCATTTCTTTTGGAACCTCAGGGGTAGAATCTGTTCCTTGCCATTTTTAGTTTTAGAAACTGTCTCTATTCCTGGCCTCCTTCCAGAAACGGTAAAACTTCAACCTCCCCTTCTCTGTGACCCTCCTGTCCCTCTCTTACAAAAACCCTTGTTATTACATTGCACACACCTGGGTAATCCAAGCCACTCTCCACAGCATTTCAAGATCTGTAATTAAACTGCATGCTCGAAGTCCTTTTTGCCATGTAAGGTAATTTATTCATAGGTCTGAGGATTTAGGATATGAACACTTTTGATGGTTCACTATTCTGTCTACAACAGAGGGGGAAAGGGAAAGGAGGAGAAGGGAAGGAAGGGGATAAAAGGAGGAATAATTCTCTCCTCCTAACCCCTCACTCCTTGGATCCTAGGTCCTACCTAAAACCTGATCCCTGAAAAAACTTTCCGTTGTAACATTCTTGGTATCCTGTATCTTTTGGTCACTCATGCCTTCAACCCAATTTTTGCGAGTTTAGACTGAGTTTAACAAAATGCCTTAACCTTGACCAGTCCAAATTTTTATTCATTCTTTATTAATTAAATATACCATCCTTCGTTATTTAAGACTTAAAGAATGAGTATGTTTGGTGTATTCCAGAGCAAAAAGAGCAATTATTATCTATTCCAAAACAAAATAAAAGCTGTAATGTTAGAGATCTCTGGGAAATAGATCAAGTGACAACAACTGGGAGGTATTCCATGTTTCCAAAGTAAGTGGCATCTACTTATATCAATCTAGAGAAAAACTTTAAAAGATCCCATAAACATAAATGATTAGAAATGGGTACTAGTTCTTCAGAAAACAAGAGATAATTTAACAATATCCTGCCTAAGTATGCAAGAATTATCACCTAGTAAGAGAAGCATCCCTAGGAATCTTATCTTGAAAATTTCCAACTTATAGCTAACTAAACAGCTAATTTGCTAAATAGAAATTCAGATTTCTTTTAAGGTCAAATTATCTCAATACCTTTTTTTTTTTTTTTTTTGGTCTGAGGCCATGATCCTCCTCAAAGCCTCATGCTGGTTTTCAAATTAGGATGTATTCTACATCCAGCAATCTCAATAAAACTCTCTCCTGCCTTTCTAGACCATAGACTCATAGTTGATGGAGTATTTCATTACGTTGCCTGCAATTCTTGACAAGAGGTAGGAGAAAGAGGAGGAGGAAGACACTCTAAGAAATAATTGAAATGAGAAATGTCACCTTGAGTTCAGTGTCAATGAGCTAACACTCAGTCTTGGCTGGAAAGTAGACAGTAGAAGTAAAATGGCATTTAAAAAAAAAAAGTAGCAATCCTGTGCACAAATAAATCTATCTTTCATTAATATTTGATTTTTTTTGTTCCTGTATTGATTGCCATGACATGGCTGTCACCCAGCTGAGCCCCATAACTTCTATTGCAGGCAATTTCCTTACAGAATTACTTTCCTGAAAGGGCTGGATGTTATAGCAGACTTGTCAAACTGCACACATGTCAACAGCATTTGGTAGTGACTGTTCAATAATTAATTTACTAGGCTGAGTGTTGGAACAATTTGAAAAGTCCCTGTTTGCTGTTCATGCTTCTTGAGGCCAACAGCCCAGAATCGACATGACTGGGTCATGGACAGCCCAAGTACCAGGCTATGTGATCTGATACAATCAACTCTAAATGTGTCCTGAAGAAAAGGAGTTCAGAATCATTGAAGTTTAGAGCTGGGAGGAATCATTACTCGTTGGTCATTTTATGAATGATCTACAAATCATTTAACTCTTCAATTTTATAGAATTTGGGGAATCTACCTACATAGCACAATCAGAAAAGGTTTTTAGCTGGGATATGAAAACACATTTATATACTATCATACACTGTATGAGATGGAATGAGCAGAACAAGAAGTAAAACAATGAAGACATGCTCAGTAGCCCTGCAGAATTTGTTCTGCCTCACAGCATATGAGCATAAGCCTGAGAAGAAGCATGATTATTTTAAATAGTTCCTCTAGTGAAGTATTTCTGACTGGATAGTATTCTCAGTCATGGCAGACCTAAAAAATATGGTTGCAAATTATTTGATACCCCTCCCTTTGAGAGGTGGAGTCTGAGTCCCTTACCCTTGAATCTGGGCAGAATTATGGCTGCTTTAACTAATTAAGTATAAGGGGGGAACACCATATGATTATTAATATGAGGTTATATAGCTTCTACCTTGGGCACCGGAACACTAAGTATTGGAGTCCTGAGCTTATTTAAGATGCCCAGCTATCCAAATGTTGCCACACTGTGGGGAAGCCCGAGTCACCTGAGGAGTCCATATGTGGTCACTGTGGTTAGCAATCCCAACAGAGCTTAGCTGTGCAGAGTCAGTTCAGGTAAGTAAATGACAAAACTTGTAGATGGTTCTAGCCACAAGCCATTGAGCCTTCCCTATTGAGGTCACAGACATTGCTGAACAAAGACCAGCTCCATTCCAGAAAACCTCCTATCCTTAGTAGTGTGAATACATTTGCCTTCTCAAAGAAAGATGGTGGATGAAGTGGGGTACAGAGAAATGAAAGGGGTCAGGAGGACCATGCGCACTCATTCAGAAATTGATTAATCAGTTACAGATGCCCAGAAGAATTCCTAAAGAGAAATGAAAGTATCTTTGAGGGAGTAAAGTATATGGCATTTCACAACTACACAAAATTAATAAAGGATCTCAAAGGACTAGTATACCTGCAAACAATTTCAGAAACTCTACCTGGAGTTCTCATGTTGAGATACAATATGTTTCTTTTTTTTTTTTAAGAAAAAAAACATTTTTTTACAGATTTTTTTTATATATTTGACAGAGAGAGATCACAAGTAGGCAGAGAGAGAGAGAGAGAGAAGGAAGCAGGCTCCCTGCTGAGCAGAGAGCCCAATGTGAGACTAGATCCCAGGAGCCTGAGATCATGACCTGAGCCAAAGGCAGAAGCTTAACCCACTGAGCCACCCAGGCACCCCAAGATACAATTTGTTTCTTACATCAGGTTTTCAATTGGATATTCAAAAGTCCCCTTCTATTTAGTATTTACTTAGTCTACGTGTTACGTCAATAACTACACAATGCTAGATGGCCCCATAAAATATTACATGTCAGTCACAAAGCCATGGTAGAAATTCATGGACATTTAACACTTACTGTCTGCCTGCCATATTCACTCTGCAAAGCATCTGAATCATCAAGGATTGCAAAGTCCCTTCACAAGGGTAGAAAGATCATGTTATAACTTGGATTATGTTACTGAGCTGTTGAGCAATCTCCCGAAGCATTTCATTTCCTGATTACTAAGGGTAAACTCTTGTAGATTACCCTTCATGGCATTCCATCATCTTCCTCTAACTTACCTATGTAGTTATAATTTTTTCTTCTGTTCTCAATAACTGAAAAAAGACCTACTATGTGTCAGGACCCATTATCAGGACTCCATTGGCAAATGTTGATAGAGAAAGACCCTGTTCTGATCAAACCAACATTCTAGTAGGGAAATAAGAATCCTCAGAAAATAAAATATTTCACAAACTTGATTAGTGCTATGGGGAAAAGAGGTGATATGATGGATTAATTGGCTAGGGTGATAATGAAAATAATAGATTTTTCTAAAATTTATAAAGAAACTTTTCAAAGACTGAGCAAAGTAGAGAGAATATTTTATCGTGTATGCTATTAATATGCTTTTATTTTTAAAAAATTTACAGACCTAGTTCAACCCTTAAATACTTAACTAATCTTGGAAGAATGTGAGAATTTTCCTACATAAACAGTACCATGAATACACTAAACATAAATGATCAAACTTAATGTCAAACTTCACACCATATACAATCCAGCTAATCTCCAAAAGCCTATTAGAGCTGGTTTGTTCAAAACAGTATTTTAATAAGGTCCCATCTTTACAATAAGTTCTATCTTTTGTAATCTAGAAGAAACTTGCTACCACTTGCTACCACAACCCTTGCCCCCCATGTTTTTTTCCCCAGGTTATTGACTAGTTCAAGATACTGGGCTAATTTTGGATTATATAACTTGTTATTTTTTCTGCTACAGTTCATATCAGCTTGAAGTTAGGTGTGAAGGCTTGATTATATTCAAGCTAGACATTTTTGATAAGATTACTTAACAGGGTACATTGTGCACTTCATATTATGTCATGTCAAAAAGAAGGTAACATCTAAATGACCCCTAAACCTCCTGGGTTAACATGGTGACAGTCTGATTCTGCCTTCAAAGAGTGACAGTTCCTGACCTGCACCAGCAGGTCATACCCAGAGATCATACACAACACACATATCCAATTTCTTATCAGTCTTTCATTGATGAAACAGTTTAAATGATGATCCTTAACTAACTCAATTATTCCATAAGATAATTTTAAAAGGCCATTTTTTCTATTTCTTTTACTTCTTCTAGATTTATTTGCCAAGCAGTCTTCTAAGGAGAGCCTTCTCTTATCAAATGAAGCTACTTGATCTCCTTGACATGTAGCTTAGAGAAGAAAGGCAGAATAAACACCCCTTTACCTTTAATTTACCTTTTATTGTTGTCATTATTAGCTTTCATTCAGATTTCTCTTTTTTTTTTTAGAATGACTATGTACTCACATAATTACATGAGTAATAAATTTTTGTTTTCTTACTGTGAATACTGAGATCCCCTCAAACTGGCTCTTGTCTTTCAGTGACAATAGTAGTTTTTTTGTTTGTTTGTTTTCCCCTTTCTAGTACATGTGTGACATCCCAGGGACACCCAGTGCCTTCTCTCCATCAGAAATCAGCTATTCCTTCAAAAAGGTCTAAATTATTTTAGTGAGAAATGGTACTTAAAGAATGGTGCTCACTGGTCCTAGAAAGTTATTGCTTCCAGGCTTTTTCAATACAGAGATGGCAAAATTATCTTTTAGAAATTGTGAGTACATACTGAAACTTCCAAGTCAAATTAAGCCCTGAAATGTTTACATAAGTTTTTAAAAAAAAAATTTTTATTTATTTTCAGCATAACAAGTATTCAATATTTTTGCACCACACCCAGTGCTCCATGCAATCCATGCCCTCTATAATACCCACCACCTAGTACCCCGACCTCCCACCCCCCCCTCAAACCCCTCAGATTGTTTTTCAGAGTCCATAGTCTCTCATGGTTCACCTCCCCTTCCAATTTCCCCCAACTCCCTTCTCCTCTCTAACTCCCCATGTCCTCCATGCTATTTGTTATGTTCCACAAGTAAGTGAACTCATATGATAACTGACTCTCTCTGCTTGACTTACTTCACTCAGCAAAATCTCTTCCAGTCCCGTCCATGTTGATACAAAAGTTGGGTATTCGTCCTTTCTGATAGAGGCATAATACTCCATAATGTATATGGACCACATCTTCCTTATCCATTCATCCGTTGAAGGGCATCTTGGTTCTTTCCATAGTTTGGCGACCATGGCCATTGCTGCTATAAACATTGGGGTACAGATGGCCCTTCTTTTCACTCCATCTGTATCTTTGGGGTAAATACCCAGTAGTGCAATGGCAGGGTCATAGGGAAGTTCTATTTTTAATTTCTTGAGGAATCTCCATACTGTTCTCCAAAGAGGCTGCACCAACTTGCATTCTCACCAACAGTTTAAGAGGGTTCCCCTTTCTCCACATCCCCTCCAACACATATTGTTTCCTGTCTTGCTAATTTTGGCCATTCTAACTGGTGTAAGGTGATATCTCAATGTGGTTTTAATTTGAATCTCCCTGAGGGCTAGTGATGATGAACATTTTTTCATGTGTCTGATAGCCATTTGTATGTCTTCATTGGAGAAGTGTCTGTTCATATCTTCTGCCCATTTTTTGATATGATTGTCTGTTTTGTGTGTGTTAAGTTTGAGGGTTCTTTATAGATCCTGGATATCAACCTTTTGTCTGTACTGTCATTTTCAAATATCTTCTCCCATTCTGTGGGTTGCCTCTTTGTTTTCTTGACTGTTTCCTTTGCTGTGCAGAAGCTTTTGATTTTGATGAAGTCCCAAAAGTTCATCTTCGCTTTTGTTTCCTTTGCCTTTGGAGACATATCTTGAAAGAAGTTGCTGTGGCTGATATTGAAGAGATTACTGCCTAGGTTCTCCTCTAGTTAGAAATCATAATTTCCAATGCAAGGGAAAAGAAGTACAATTATAAAAAACTGTTATGTTATGTACATCAGTTATGTTATGTACATAACAGTTTTTTATAATTGTACTTCTTTTCCCTTGCATTGGAAATTGTGATTTCTAACTCTAATAACATAATTATTTACTTTACCCTGTAATTTAAATATAATGGTTTCAAGATAACAAAAACCAACATTATTTCTAAAAACACAATTGCTCTCTGCTTTAAAATTACCTTGTAGTTATGGTCTTTAGACCAACTCTCACTAAGGATATAGTCCCTCAGTCACTATTATATCAGAAATCACTTGAAAGAGTCTCTCTTTGTGGGCATATTATCAGTTTTATATTTACTTAGATTCGTTTGCTCATGTGTTCCAGTTTGATGTTTTAGTTGTTTGTTTAGAGATCTTAAAAAATATCCTACTAATGATGTGTAGTTAAAGTAATTTATTCTAAAGTCATCTAATAAAAATCATTTTATCTGTGTGGGTTTTTCAGTTAACTGCAATCACCTGCAATATTATCTGTTACATCTGGGTTTTTTCTTTTTATTAAGAGATTTTTTTTCTCATGGTTATAGGTTGTATTTTCTTGCTATTTTGTAAGCTTTGTATTTTTGATTGGATTCTGAACATTGGATATTTAATGTTGCTAGTTTTCCAGTCCAGCTTTATTTTTTTAAATAAACAGTTTTCTAGCTCTCAGTTACTTTGAAACAGTTTAATCCATTAAAGTTTGCCTCTACCCTTGTTAGGGCCGATCTAAGGCAGCCTTTCGTCTAGGGCTAAGTTATCCCATTCTATTAAGGTTATAACTGGAAGACTCAAAACAATGCCCCTTGTCTTGTGTGGCTTGGCAAACTGTTACTATGACAGAAAATATTCCTAACTTAGAAGCAGCTGTGAGAGTCATGGATCCTGCTTCCTCCCAGTGGTTCTCTCCCTGACATTCCATAGTTTTCTTTCATGCATGCCAAGAGAGAAAGACGAATACCATAAAACTTCACTTGCTTGTGGAGTCTGAAAACCAAAACTAACAATCAAACCAACAACAACAACAGAGAGAGAAACAGACTCATAAATACAGAGAACAAAATGGTAGTCACCAAAAGTGAGAGGGATCAGGGGATGGGCAAAATAGGTCAAAGGGATTAACAGGCACAAACCTCCAGTTACAAAATTAAGTCAAGGTGACAAAAAGTAAAGCACAGGGAATATAATCAACACCATAATACACTTATTATGGTGAGCATGTTGTAATGTATGTAATTGTTGAGTCACTATGTTGTACTCCTGGAATAAATTTAGTGTTGTATGTCAAGTACACTTCATTAAAAAGAAAGAAAGAAAGAAAGAAAGAAAGAAAGAAAGAAAGAAAGAAAGACCAGCACTCAGTCAAAGATCAGAAGGGATGCCTCTGCAAATCACCAGAGTTCTCTCACTGGTTAACACCATCTGCTACAGTGTTCTGCCCTCACAAATTCTTGCTTCTTTGGGCTTCCAGGATTCTATCTCTTATGATGTTGTTTGGAAACTGCCTGTGGGCAGTTGGGCTCACCTCAATGTTTTCTCCTCAGGGATCACCGTCTTGCCCTATGTGTTGTACAATGACTACAAACCATCATTTCCCAAGTTTTTTGTTTTCTTTGTCTTCTGTCTTATTACTTAAAGTGGCACAGTGAATCTGGTCCTCCTTATTACATCATGTTCAGAAGTAGAAACCTTTATAATTGCTTTTTTCCTCATTTTCCCATCATTTATTAATTGTAGCTTCCACTTGTTTTTAATTTTAAGAATTACATTTTTCACTAACAGAATTCTGTTCTTAAATTTACATATTTCAAAATAAAAGTACTAAAAATAAATTGGAGTAGTTTCATTTATGCCTTTATGCCCTCACACTACTCCTCTAGATAACCATTTTATTAGTTTTTGATATATCCTTTCAGTATTCAGAGTTTTCTGGAATGGTCTCATATAATGTAAAGAGACAACTCTGCAAAGACCCATGGAGACAGCATTCAAGACAGAGACACTGTCAAATCCAAATGCCTTGATACTTCAAAGAGCATGGCTCATTTAAAAAACAACAACAACAACAAAAAAAAAAAACAAAGTGAAACCCCAGAGTGTGACCAAAGTATTATAGTGAGGAAAGAGAGAAACCATTTATTCCAGGTTATAAAAGTCAGCAGAAATCTTATCAGGTCGGACCTTGTGTGCAAAAATAAGAAACTTAGTTACTATTCTCAAAACAATAGGAGACAACTGAAGAGTTTTAACCATAAGAGTGATAAGATAAGGTTTTCATTCTTAAATTGTAGCTCTGGTAAAGGAAGTATAGAGAACAGACAGCTGAAAGGACAAGAAGAGCAATAAGGAGACAAGTTTGGAGGTGATAATAACTCTAGGTCACAGATAATAATTTTGTCCAGATGAATAACTAGGACAGAGAAAAAAAGTGGTGAAAGTCTTCACAATACACATTTGTATCATGACAGGTATTGATGACTTACAAGTAGATGGTGAACAGAAGGAAAGAGTGATTCCTAGAATCACTCTTAGAATCACAATCTAAGAATGAATCTTAGCTACTTGGCTTGAGGAACTAGCTTGAAACTTGGCTTGAAAATTCCAAAGGGGAAACAGACTTGTGTGACCAAAAATTTGTTTTGGCCATGTTAAAGGTGAGGGGTACACACAACAAGTAGCAGGTTGGAGATACTACTGGTCTGGAGCTCAAGAACTAAGGAGTGTAGAAAAAAATTTGAGAGGCAGTGGGCAAAGCACTAAGTCAAACCTTTTAGGGAAATTGTGTTCAGAGAATAAGTAGGATTAGAAACAAACCCTTAAGACATCAATATTCAAGAGTCTGGCAGAGGAAAAGAATGCAGGAAGAAGAGGAACAAGAGGAAGGAAGAAGAAGGGATGTAGACATCAGTAAGGTGGGAGAAAACCAGGAAATTGTGTCATGGGAAATGAGAGGGAATGTGAGTCAAGGAAATAAGGTTAATTGTATCTAAGATCTGCAAAGAGCAGAACAAAGCAGTCTTAAGAAGTAAATTTTGACAGAGTGACTGGTCAAGAAGACAACACAGAGAAAGAGGCCACCTGATTATTTTAGTTTCTGTGATAATGAGTTATATTTATTACAGTTGAGATGCATGCTATCCCCAATGCTTCCTACAAATTCTCTTTAACTGATATATTCCAAGAGGATTTCCCTGTCCTATACTTATGAATGGTATAATCACTTCAGAAGAAGGAACCAGATCATCCTGAAGCAGTAAGTCATGTAAAAAGAAAAAGAAGGCTTTGTTGATCATTACAATTGATGATCAGAGTCATGGTTGATTTTTTTTTTTTTTTTAAGGTGTAAAAGGAAAGGAATGGAGCACTGGCTATATACCAGACATAAAATAGGCTTTATCATACTCTAAGTCATTTAACCTTGCATACACAACCAGATTCTGTTATTTCATTTGCATATAAAAAAGGCATGGCTCAGCATATTTACCAAGTCTCTATTCCTTGATCTGAAGCAAATTTGTGGCAGAATCAACTTTCAAACCATGGTTCACTTCAAAGCTTACCATGATTGACTTTCAAAACAGTAAGTGAAGCCATTGTTTTGAAGTACATGAAATATTTTCTCCTTTAGCAAATCCCAATTCAGGTGGCCAATATCCCATCATCAGACTTTATGTATGGCACTGAATCCTTATGCAATGCACAGAAAATTGGCTAACACGGTCAGCTTCATTGGGAAAGGCCAATGATATACCAAACCTGCCCCCCCAAAAAACAAAAACTCATTAAGTATGTTTTCTGAACATCATACAGATTAATCTATATACAATATCATACACACACATACACACACACACAAATTCCCAAAGTAAAGGTAGTTAAAGAGTATAAAGTCATGAAAGGAATGCATTGAATTTAGGGGAGAAAACCTGCAAAGCACAAAGGAAAAAAATCATAGCAAAGGAGATTCTGCGAAATTCATAATCTCAGCATGGAGAAAAATTTACAGATATATACACATATATTACATAAATCATTGTGCAAAAGAAAGAGAATGTTGGGCTTTATTTAAATGGCACTGAAAGAACACTAAAGAAGGAAATCTCAGAGACTGAAAATCCCAAACATTTAACACATGTAGGTACTGAGACCCAGGAAAGTTAAATGACTTGCCCAAGGTCAAGTGGTTGTTTAGACAAAAGTAGAAATCAGTTGTCCCTCATTCCATGATTGAGCTCTTTTCAAGACTTTAGAGACTATCAATTGAAATCCATGTGTATGCATAATTCATATTTATTTATAGCTCAGTATAGTCATGCAGATTTAAGCAAAATACAAAATAAGCTTCCTTGATTCTTGAATATCTACAATTCCAACTTCAAAAGGGAAAAAATATTCTGTATTTCCATCATTATCACTTTTTTTCCCTAACCAAACCAAATTGCAGACCCTATATGTTCAGGAAGAATTTTTAAAGTGTTTTTGTAGTTTTAAATGGATGTGATGAGGCATAGCATTGTCAAGGGAAATTTCTGTAGCCCTATCAGTATGGAAAGGCTGGAATGCAAAAAAGATCTATTTTCTCAAAGGGGGCACATCAAAAGAGGTCAAAGAGCAAGTGTGCACATGGGTAGATTCTCTTACCCTTTTAAAAGAGCACTTGGCTTTTGAACTGCCCAGTTGCACACTACAAAGGTTTTAGAGTTGTCTAAAGTCTTTGAAGTTTACAAGAAGTCACTTGGTACTAAGGACTGCATATTATGAGCAAGTCACTGAAGCAGGCAAAACTAAATGCTTTCAACTACTCCAGAACAATGGCACTCATCCTACTGACCTTTACTTGAAATGTTTCTTTGGAAATCAAACCCAAAGCAGTATATCTGAGGAACCACCTCAATTTCATGGCAAATGAGGAGACAAAGTTAGTGTGACAACAAGACAATAACTGAGTAGAGCATCAGATACCTGAATTCTATGTTCATGTTGGTGACAGCTTGTTATGTGATCCTGACCAACTGCTTTTTCCTCTCTAAGCCAAGTTCCTAATCACCAAAACAAGGACATATCAAGCTAGTAAACTGGTCACACTCTTTGGGCCACTCTAAACAGTGGAGAGGTTGTCCCAACCAATATCAAGTCCCAACCTCATGCAGTCTATCAGACATGTTGGCTACTAGAAAATAAGTAATAATAAGAGTGGTAGTAGCAGTAATAATAATAATGATAATAATAATGAAATGCACTTTAAATATACAGATGCAAGATAGGTTAAGTAAATGGAAGAAGAGGATGCAAACACTACTTATGAGAAAACTGGATTATCTGTATGAGATATTTATTAAACTATGGGGTAAGGTATATTGCCAAATAAAAAGCAGGTTTTTCATAATGATACAAAGGATTGGTTTATGAAAAAGACATAAAAACCCTAAATGTGTATGTACCCAATAACGGAATTTCAATATACAAAACAGATAAACTAGGGGCAAAAACAGACAACTAGGGGCTCCTGGGTGGCTCAGTGGTTAAGTCTCTGCCTTCAGCTCAGGTCATGATCTCAGGTCCTGGGATCGAGCCCCACATCGGGCTCTCTGCTCAGCAGGGAGCCTGCTTCCTCCTCTCTCTCTGCCTGCCTCTCTGCCTGCTTGTCATCTCTCTCTGTCAAATAAACAAATAAAATCTTAAAACAAACAAACAAACAAATAAAACAGACAACTAAAAGGAGAAACAGATGCATCTACAATTATAGTTGAAAATGAACAGTCCTCTCTCAATGATCAGTAAATGAAGTAGATAGAAAAATCAGTAGTAATTCAGAGGATTCGAACAACACTATCAACCCACCTGACCTAGCAAACATGACAGAACATTGCACACTTAGCAGATTATTTTCGAACTGCACATGACTATTCACCAAGATAGATAGATAATGGCTGAGAATTTTTCACAATTGGAAAAACATGAATATGTTCAGTCAGGAAGGACAAGGAGTTTTGAGGGAAAAAAAAATCAATGACAAATCCACATTTTATGGTGAAACTACAGAACAGTAAAGGAAAAAAAAATAGATAGAGAGAGGAAAAAAAAAAAAAAAAGATCACTGAAAAAAAGAATAGTAATTGCACTAAATGAAGACTTCTCTATGGCGAGAATGAAACCAGACTGTAGTAGAGTAACATGTTCAACATTCTGAGAGTAAATAGCTGTGAATTGGAATTATGTCTCCAGAAAAGGTCTCACTGAAGATAAAAATGTTATTTTTAGATAAACCAAAACATAGAGTTCACCACAACAAACCTTTCTTAAAGGAATTTCTAAAACACATACATCTGGGGGAAATAAATATTATACCAGAAAAGTTTGAGACGTCAGTAAAGAGTGGTGAGCTGGGTAAACCAGTGATTTTGTGGATGAATCTAACCAAGCAATGACTGTATAAATGAGTACTAGTGCCTTGAAATGTTAAAACAGGTAAGGTTTTTATACCAAACAGTAATAGTATGTAAGCCCTGCAAAGGTTATCAGAATTTAAACTTACAAAGGTCCCTGTGTTGTCCAAAGGGAGAATAAAGCTCTTTATTAAATTTAGGATTCATAAAACTAAAAATACATAGGAAAATGTCAAATTTTAAAATATAGAGAGTTCCCTCTGAATTTCTAGATCTCTGAATTTCCCCTAAAATTGATGTTGGATTTGAATTATGCATGGGTCAGCAAGAGAGGGGACTTAGAACTTTGGAAAGATCACTGAGTCGCAGAATCTCATGGCCAGCAGAGAATGGAACAATTAGAAGAAAACAAAATTGGGAGTTTGATTTACGTGAAGATTTGCATCATTGTTAAGGATACGTTAACGGGACAAAGATAGTAGTAGGATCACAGCAAAGTGGGACTGTGTAGGGAGAGGAGGTTGGAGAGTTAAGTGGAAGAGTCAGGATAAAAGTAATGAAAACCATAGTTATTAACTGACCAACTGGACTTTCTTTTAGAAGCTGTAGATTCAAGAAGGTAACAAATAGAGACGTCACTCTCACTTGAGTCCTCTGGGAGGTGTCTTGGGGGTTCTGTGGAGAACACGAGATAAGACCTGTGTTGGGGGAGGTCATTGAAATACTGTGACCACCGATGGACCTATGAGCTGGACCTAGGCATTCAGCAGCTCCTCATTCCTTTGTCCTAGGAAGATGGGTTCCACTTGCCTTTATCATTCCCAGAGGCTGCTCCAAGGACTGAACCTCGAGACAGTGATGTGGCATTAAAAACACCTGCACATATATGGGACTGAACCTAGTTGGTGCCTCTTTGTAAACTTCTAAGATGTGGCATGAGGGTACATGGATCCCTTCATCCTGCTGCTCAAGACGAGCTTCAGATGTAAGATTCCTTTGCTTATTAAAACGGCCACATACCCACCTGAAGTGACTGGTCTTCTTCTTGGGTCTCTTCCTGCTCTCTGCATAGGGAAGGCCAGTTTCAGATTATATCTGGGACATTCCCCAAAGGGTTGTAAACCAACAAACAGGCAAGAAGCAAGACCTCCTTCATCCCTTCCACCTCTGGAAGACTGTCTATGGTAGAGCCCTCCTCTGTTCTTCTGCAGTTCTTAAACTCTGTAATCATCACTTCACAAGAGCCAGGCCCTGAAGCATGACAAACCAAGCTTTATGTATAATATTAATAAAAAAAAAAACAGGAATAATAAGTCTCTCCTCATCAAATCCTCAGACTCGTTAATACAATGCACTCACCTGTAATTTAGTGCAGACCCACCCATGTCAATGCAAATTGAACAAATCTTTAGAATCTCTAAAAGGAAGAATGTTTTATTTGAGCCCAAGCTAGGACAGCTGCCCGAAAAATACACTCTTCACAAGGAAAAAGGTGTTATGGAGAATGAACAGTTTTTACAAGGTTATATATGTTCTCTCTCTTGCAAAAGCTCGGAATATTACAGATTAACAGACAGGCAGGAATCACGAGTTTTATCATAAAGGAGTGCAAGAGGTAGGAGCGTTGATCAATATCTCAAGGACAAGATCGTTTTCCTTTAAGCTACCCATTCACAAAGCAGATGTACAAAGCATGCGCACGTGGTGGGCCATAAATCAGGCCTTTGGCTTGAAAAAAGTTTATCAACAGTAAGGTTGACTGAGAAACCTAAAATGGCTTCCCTCATCTATCAGAACTTTAGAGTTTTTTCTCTAAACATCCAGAGATCCATTAAAACACAATTATGGGGGGGGGGGGAATCGGAAACAATTTGTATTCCATCTAACACACAAAAGACTCAGCCACCAAGATCTTTTTTTAAGAAGTTGATTAAAAACTATTCCTTTAAAGTCAGTTTTGAGAACTTAGCAAACAGTAAAAATAGCCACTGCAGTCATCAAAACCCCACCATTTAACACCCCTACCACTCTAAGCATCCCAGGGGTAAATCCCTTAAGGGAATAAAACCAGCAATATTACAAAAAGAATATGTAAATAGGAATTCCATTCTGTTTTAAATATTTGCAAATATTCAGATCCAAATAAGAGTACAATGGAGAGAAAAATCTGTAGTCAGTCAAAGTCAAAAGCAATGTTGACTGACAAACTGAATTTATTTTATTAACATATGAAGTATTATTTGTTTTAGGGGTATAGGTCTGTGAACCATCAGTCTTACACAATTCCCAGCACTCACCACAAGCTGAATATTTTAAAATAGTGAATGGGATAGCTGGCTAAGCCATTTGCTGTCTTCACTCAGTGTCCACCAGATACCACTGATGCTGTCTGCTGCAAACACTCTATCAGCAGAACCAAAGGCCAGAACACTTCTACTGCCTTTTTACAATAAACCCGATCTAGAAAACCACATGACAATTCTCATAATGCAACAGAAATCTGTAGTAACATACACATACATGAAGGAGAGCTTCAGGATGCTCTCAGCAAAACACTCCCACAGCATCTAATTATTCCTTAATCAACTCTATCATTTCCTAATCCTACCGTCTAAATTGTCCACAAAGTAACAATTGCCTAAGAATCCTCTATGCCAGGGGTCAACAAACTATGGTACATGGGCCTTATCTGGACCACCACTAGTTTTTGTACATACATGTTTACTGGAGCACAGCCAGGACCATCATTTTTCTACATTGTATTGCCTACAGCTGCTTTCCTTCTACAAAGTGAGTTAAGTAGTAGCGACAGACACCATATGGCCCCAAATGCCTAAAATATTTACTATCTGGACGTTTATAGAAGGTTTTTTCGCCCCTGGCTTATACAACTGGGCTATGAAAATGATGTAGGAGAAAACTTAACAGCAAAGGACTAGGCATTGCTCAGCAAGGTTTTGCATTTTTATGCCACCAGCCACCCTCAAAATGAAGAAGTAGGTGGTATACGGTATTTGTGAATGTAATACTGGTGCTATATGGAATTGAGTTAAAGAGGGTCTAACTTAGCAAATGTGTGGCAAGTCATCTCTGGGGAGTCCAGGATGGATGTTATGAAACAACCTGGGCACTCTTAACTCTAAATCATGCTGTCAACTCACAATCCTTTCCACACAGTTATCTAGGCAGCCAATAATTGATTAGGATTAGCATAAAAGACAAAGGATTTTCACCATCTCTCATCTAATTAATTCCCACGTTGATTTTTAAACCATTATCCTTTAATCTGTCCACAAAAAATCTGACTTCCGTAGGATAACTGACTTTCTCCGCTGGACTTATTTCAAGAGGAGGGGGTGGGGGGATGGGTGAGCCCGGGGATCGGTATTAAGGAGGGCTCTTATTGCATGGAGCACTCGGTGTTATACGTAAACAATGAACCTTGGAACACTGCATCAAAAACTAATGATGTACTGTATGGTGACTAACATAACAAGAAAAGAAAATAAAGTAATAAAATAATTAATAAATTAAATAAAAATCTGACTTCCACTAACTTCTATCTGTTGGGGCTCACTGGCCTGCAAGCAGGTGAA
Source organism: Mustela erminea (assembly GCF_009829155.1). NCBI lineage: Eukaryota > Metazoa > Chordata > Mammalia > Carnivora > Mustelidae > Mustela > Mustela erminea. Next base: position 50,166,515 of record NC_045614.1, read on the forward strand.
CTCTTCTCAGAAATAACAGTTTTACCAAAATTAGGAAAGTATATGTGTGTATGTGTGCATGTAAAAAACTGGAACAAAAGGATTATTAGTGACTAAAACCCTTGATACAGGAGCACGGGGGAATATTGTGAAAGTTCTATTTTCATAAGGTGATTTTCAGTTATGTCATTTTATGCAGATTTTTCATTTGTTTCAGGCCAATAAGAACCCAAGGCAGGGGTTACCAGTATGACAAACACTAGAAACTCTAGAAATGTGGGATTCCCTCAATGAAACTCTCAAGCTAGTTATGAGTCTATACGGCTGACTCCAGTGGGATATACATCTTTCCTGTCTGAAACCTGCCTCTTGTGTTCCTGAAGCTTGGACAGGCTGCGGGAAGGTCCCTCCCGTCCGGCAGGGTGAACAAGCTTCCAGCACAGGCGCAGTGGACAAAATAGCCGAGGGCTGCCCTCAGGTGCCTCGTGATGGCATCTCTCAGGTTCCCTTCCCATCCTCTCATTCACCCTTTACTTCTCTCGTCTCTTCCCCACCAGTCATCAGGTATGCTCAAAGCTCTTCTTCACTGCTTTTGATTCTGGGAAAAATACTTAATCTCACTGAGCCATAGATTGCGACGGCGTAAGGATCAAGAGGAGGAAAAGCAGATCTTTAAAATCTGAGTCTCTCCAAGGAGGAGCCTTGGCGTCTGTGCCTTTTCACCAACAACTGATCCTAATGATGGGGATAGTTTGGAAAAAACAGCGTTGTTAATGTCCTGACCTTTGGTATGTAGCTGAATCAACTGGATGCTTATTAAATAGTCTCGAGCCAAACCCCGTGACACTGATTCTTTTCAAGTGTGCATATGCTGGTGTAAGTCATCTGCAGAAAGCACTTCGAGAAAGCTTCGCCTAAAGCCTTGATACTCGGAGCGTGGTCCTTGTTCACCAGGATGAGCATCACCTGGAAGCTTCTTAGAATGGCACAGACCTCTAAGCCCTGCCACCTCTTAATCAGTGTGGACATTAGTAAGCCCCCCCCCCAGGTGATTCTTCTGCATCTAACAGTTTGCAAAGCAATGACTTAAGTCCAACACTGAACGACAGAACCAAGCTTTTAAAAACTGTTCTGTACTCAAATGTTCATAGCTTGATTTAAAGTGTTACCTGACCCACTTAACCCCTAATTCTAGGTGAAAATGTTGTGCACAGGACACTTAAATGGGCAAAGAACTATCCGTCTTCAAGGCTGACAGAGCCAGGTGATGTGACCCCTGCTGTGAGCTCCCACTTTGACAGCCCAGGAGCTCTCACTACCTGCTGGTTCACCATGTCTATGGCAAGAAGCCTTACCCATTTGGAACTTGGCAAGAATAGGTCCTTGAATAGGAAAAAGAGCTTCTCATCCTAGGCCTTAGCTTCTCTAAGAGGAGGATACAAGTGCTCACTTCAGATTTGCAGAGAAGAAAAAGATAATGTCTATAAAACAGAAGCTTAGGGGTGCCTGGGTGGCTCAGTGGGTTAAGCCTCTGCCTTCGGCTCAGGTCATGATCTCGGGGTCCTGGGATCGAGGCCTGCATCGGGCTCTCTTTGAAGCAGGGAGCCTGCTTCCCTTCCTCTCATCTCTGCCTGTCTCTCTGCCTACTTGTGATCTCTGTCTGTCAGACAAATAAATAAAATCTTAAGCAAACAAACAAACAAAAAAAACCCAGAAGCTTAGTGCATGGCATGAGGCAGGATCCTACTGGTGAAAGAGAATCTGTAACCTGTGGTTTGGGGGGCAGTAGGGACCGCCCCTGAACCTGTAGTTTTAGCCCTTACTGGCATGCTTTCCCCAACTTCTGTTGTACAAGAAGGGAGAGAAATACCTTGTGATATCACACTGATATCACATCTGTATATACACATGGGAGGATATGCATGATAATGGCGTACATGATCATGGACCGGCATGATCATGGAAACTATTGTTCCCAGAGAAGTCAGTTCTTATTTGTAACCCTATTGGCTTACCCTTTAATTGTTCTTGCTCCAGTCGCTGAAATGGCCTCACATTTCATAACAGCCTGGAATAATATGACTCCAACCCAAATCTCAATGGTTAAGGATTTTTCAATCCTAAACACTTTATAACCAACAGGTCTATATTTTTTTTCTTGCCCTCAGATTACTTGCTCTTAAAAGAAAATGAACACCGAACTAGAGATCCAGCAACATGTGTTCTTCCTACATGAGCTCAAGCACGCACTGCTCAAGTGCTTGCTATGTCCCAGGTACTAAGCTAAACTCCATAGATGCTTCTGTTCTCATTATTTCATTTTACCCTCACTATAACCCTACAAATTAAGAACCCATTTTACATCCTTTCTGTAGGGGAGAAAACTGAACCTCAGTTAGGTAAAAAACAAAAACCAAGCCAAACCAAACCAAAAAACTTTACAAAGGTCACTCAGTTTAAGTGATAGGGACAGCCCCTGAACCCAGTTTGACTCCAGACCCAATGCCCTTAGCCTTCAAGTACAGCAGCTGCTGTGTGCCTGGGAATGAGGCCAGGTGAATGGGTTACAGAGCTTTGCCCTCAGAAGCTTGAGGCCTAACAGAAGACTACAAATTCTGATTTAAGGGTGGCAATCCCTCTCACAAGTCACCAGCATTTTATACTTACCTAGAACAGATAGGAGTCAGGACTTGTGTCACACAGGACTCCAGTAACCCACCAGCAATCGGTTGAAATTAGGAGCTGAGATGGCACTTTTTTCCCATCCCTGCTCCAGTAGAAATAAATCTAAAATGGCTTATCTTTATTGCATGTACATTTGACCTATAACAGAGGCATAGGAAGGTATTGATAGTATGTGCAACTAACCATATTAGGTATTAAAGATTCTTGACACGCAGGCACAAGCTTAGGAAGTCTAAATATTACAACATTCAAGTAGGCAACAATATTACTTTCATTTTCTCAATTTGTTAGGAAAGATAAGCCTACTTTACCCGATTCACACGGGCACAACCCCTCTTAGATCACTACAGTTCATGTAAGTTACTTGCTTGAATTTTATCTTTTCAGGAATTAAAAAGAACAGGTTAAAAGAAAAAACAAATATGGGACTATAACTAAGGTTGAAATAAAGATATAAGACAATAGCATTTTATATCAGAGCTGGTAGGCCAACAGGGCAGAAATCTACCTCAGTGAACATAGTAGAATCCACCTTTCACCATTTAATTGAAAATGAGTTAATGCACAGGTGGGCTGAGATAAAATTAGCATAAAAGAAAGTAATTTTTCTGTTTATATAATTTGCATGCCTTTGTAATCAGCGAAATGACAGATCAGACAAGAAGCCTACCTGCTGCGATGCAATCTTTAATCTCTGTCATATATTAATCATCCCCCCGTAATATAATAAAGCTGCTTCTGTCAGGATGGCATTGAATGTAAATAGTTCCAATTACTGGTAATTCTCAACTGTTTTGCAGAAGGAACCCTGTTGTATGATCCATGGGCTTCAGAAGGAAACAAAATAATAAAAGAAGGTAACTGAATTTTGCATCCGGGTTGAAAGTTTTCTGATGTCTCCCCAGACTCGGAGTTTACTTTTCTTGGATTATTTCTAAGAGCTGGAGCAACACAGTTGCAAACCTTTGGGAGGAAAACATCCTCTGGTTTACAAGGTTCAGGGTGATTTTAATAGGCTGAAAGTGAGTAAGCGACTTGGGCTGCTAATTTCCTGCAGGCATTTTCCAAGTTTTTACCCATTACGGTGTGAGGCCTTTGAATAAAAAGGTTCTGTTTGAACCCAATATTGTTGCTGCTCTTGCGGCACATAAGAGAGAAATCAAATTATCTCCAGCAGTGAAAGTGAGTACAAGAGATGAAACTAATGTCATAGCTTCCTAGCATTGCGATACGCTTTCCTCTGAGGTTCCCCCAAATTCCACCAGCATTTAAACCTTCTGACACCCTCAGAAAATATATGATCACTGCACTTTAATGCTTTTTGAGAAGTTCTTCAAAGGGAGATGACTTCTAGGATTCCAGAGGAAACTTGTCCTCCAGGATGGAGGGCTCAGATCAGGGTGACAATACCATCACAATTAGCTCTTCCTTCACCAGTGGCAGACCTCACTAATGGATCTCAATACATTTTCACATTGAGACTATGGCAGAAATCACTAATCAATTTTCATGCCTTTTTTTTTTCCTTCCACAGGAGGACACTTTTAACCTTTTTCCCCTCAGGTCTCTGGATAAGCCATTAACTATGAATGGAAGTAAAAGGAGGAAGTGAAAGACACTTGCTATCTTTCTCTCAGATTGAAATTGCTAACTAGAGACAATATCCCCACTGTTCTGTTTTGAACTGCTTGTTCATTTGAAAAGGTGCAACATGATCTTCTCAATTGGAAAGAGAGCAAAAGGGGCAGGGGATGAGTTTCCTTAAATCTTCCCACTTCTCGTGTTCCTACCTGCCCCTTAGTTTCTCTTTGAGAAATAATAAAAGAAAGAAAGCAAGAAAGCAAGAAAGAAAGAAAGAATAAAACTAATTGTAGAAATTCAAGGCTGGGAATCTGAAATTTGCTACTCAATATCCATGACTGAAGATACTCCATAAGATTTGTAAACTTTGTTTATCTTTCCCTTATTTACTTTTGTAGCCCTATCTTAAACAGTTAATAGTAAATGTGGAACTAAACCTCCGATAGTTTGAAATACAAACAGTATGTTCCAACATCTTACTAAAAATATTTATCTTAATTTCAGGATTTGAGCAGTGAGAATTTTGGTAGCCTATTAATGGCATTACAGCAAAGGACTTAAACTCTACCTTACAAACATTACCCCTCAATAATGAGGATCCAGATGCAGACAAATGCAAAACAGAAGGCAAATCATAAACCCAAATCAGGTATTATTACCTTAGTCAGTATCTGTCATTGAGTGTCTTGGATAAAGACCAAGTTGGAACATCCAGAGTAAAACATGTTCTACTACATCATCTTCCCAAATCCAAGAATATTCAATTATATTTGCAGGATACACATGATGAGAGATGGGACCACATCCTAGGACCCCCACATCCATTTATCCATTCAATTGCATAAACTAAGAGTAAAATAAATGTGGACATTTGCCTTTTGTCACATGGTAACCATAAGGCCAAAGGCCCACACAATTGAGCTTAATTCTGACTAAACAGATCAGCAAATCCTATATGCTTTAGAGAGAGAGACTAGGGCATCTTTTCCTCTATGATGATCCTATTTTGAAATCTACACCTACAACCCAGGTAAACATGATCCATCATTCAACCTCTCTACTGTCCTGATTCACTGCTACTATGTACCCCTCAACTCAGTACTTCATCATTATTTCAAAGTTTCTGATTGATTAACATTGATTCAGTATTTCCATCTAGACTGTAGGGTCTTTCATGGTAGAAACTGAAGAGAAATAAAAACACATATCCACAGAAAAGGCCTGTGTACAAATGTTTACTGAAGTGATAGTCAGAAAAGTCAAAAACTAGATATACTCAAACGTGCATCAAAAGGAGAACAGATAAATGGACTATGCTGTCCTTATAGAATACTACGCAAAGATACACACACACACACACACACACACACACACAAACACACACAATAGATAAACTTTTAAAACATGATTATTGAGAGGAGGAGGCCAGACCCAAAAGAGTAGATACCATGTGATTCTATTCATGTAAAATTTTAGAAGAAGCAAAACTAATCTCTGGTAACAGAAAGCAGATTAGTGATTATCTTTAGCAGAGGATGGAAAAGGTAACCACGAAGGAGCTCAGGGAACATTTGGGGGTAATGGAAATGTCCCATATTTTATTGTGGTGGTGGTTACATGAGTGTACACATATGTCAAAATTCATCACACTGCATACTAAAAGGTTGCACAATTTTCTGTATGTGAATTATACCTCAACACTGTTGATTTAAAAAATCATGCTAACCTAAGGGAAATCAAGCTAGCGAAAAGAAAAGCCTAAAGTCACAAATGTTTGCAGGCTTACCAAACAGGATGGAACTGCATGCTGTGACAAATGAGACTCATCTGGGAGTAGAAACCCCCGTCTCTCCTAGAATCACATTCAGAGGGTTGACGGATGGAGCCAAGAGTAATAACAATCATTTTTAATTTGTCTTGTGTCGGAGTCTATCTGCTCTCTTAAAAATAGAGAGATGCTGACAAAAGTTTTCAAATGGGCACATAGTCTGCAATCACACTGAGGTTTACAACCCTCTATGGTGACACACTAGCAATTTGGGGGCTTTTTGACAAGTGGAAGCAAATAATCCCACTTCTATTTTCTGAGAAAGTGAGAGCTCTTCGAACACCTTGGGGAGGGGGCAGGATTGGCCTTTGTGTTTACTTTATTTTGATTGCAGTTTCATTTGGGAAAGGGGAGAATGACCTCATGTGGCAAGAAAGATGTACACCAGACACTTTGGCCAAATGCATCAAAGCCCAGGGAACGCGGATTAGAGAAACACTAGATGAGTCTCTCATCCCTGTGGACCTAGAATGTAGTTTTATGTAGAAGAACTGCCCATGCTCATAAAGAGCTTTGTAGGCCTTGATAAAAATGAAGTGGAAAGCCACTTAAGGATGTACTCTAGAGAGAAACTTATTCATGTCTGCATTTTTAAAAGATTTTTATTTATTTATTTGATAGAGAAAGTGAAAGTGAGCACAAGTAGGCAGAGTAGCAGGCAGAGAAAGAGGGAGAAACAGCCTCTCCGATGAGCAAGGAACCCAATGTGGGTCTTGATCCCAGGACTCTGAGATCATGACCCAAGCCGAAGGCAGATACTCATCCAACTGAGCCACTCAGGCTCCCCTCATGTCTGCATTTTTAAGAAAGAATCACTTTGGCTCTTGTGTGAAATATGAGATGGACGAGAAGAGTGGATACTGCAGAGACCAACTGAGAGGCTATTGCAATGATTCCAGGGAAAAGATGGTGTTTTGGAACAGGTGGTAGCAGTGAGGTAGAAAGATATTCATAAAGTAGAATTGACAGGGCTTGGTAAATTAACTGAATTAGGGAGGTGAGGAAAAATGAAATGTTAAGGATAATGCCTACTTTTATAGCTTGTATAAATGGGTAGATGATGAAGTCATTTACAAAAATGGAGGAAAGGAGAAAAAATGTTGTGATTATGTAACTTATTCTTTCCAATGAAAATTAATTAATCTGGTTTTATAAATAAGATATATTTTTTAAAAGACTTAGATGATGCTACTCAATGTGATAGTCTACACTAACGATAAATATTGATTCTAATAACCATAACAGTAACACTTATTGTTACTGGTTTCTGACTACCAAGTACGGTATTAGGCTTTTTACATTATTTTATATTTTTAAAGATTTTATTTATTTGAGAGACAGAGAGCATAAGCCGGGGAGGAGCACAGGGAGAGGGAGAAGCAGACTCCCTGTTGAGCACAGAGCCTGATGACACAGGGCTCCCTTCCAGGACCTGGATATCCTGACCTGAGCTGAAGGAAGACACTTCACCCACTGAGCCATTTCATACGTGCCATTGTCTGAAAATACCATAGTTTATTTACTTATTTATCTACTGAAGGACATCTTGGTTGCTTTCAAGTTTTGGCAATTTTGAAAAAGGTGCTCTAAACATCTGTGTGCAAATTTTTGTGTGGATATAAGTTTTCAACTCCTTTTGCTAAAAATTAAGGAATACAACTGCTAGATCATACAGTAAGAATATGTTAGGTTTTCTAAGAAACCACCAAACTGTCTTCAAAGGTGGTAAAATTTTGCATTCCCACCAGCAATGATTGAGGGTTCCTGTTGCTCCACATTTGGTTTTGTCAGTGTACTCATTGTAATTTTATAAAACTTAACAAAACATTCAACAATTTAAAAACAAATGTTCAACTTTGGCTATTAAATGTAATATTTATTAACATAGTTTATCATTTAGAACTAAAATATCAGTGTTGCTATGGGAATAGTCTTTTAATCCTAATTTATTATATGACGTATTTTGGTTAATTTTGATTTGTTCATATGTTTTTGAATTTAAATTAAAATTTAAAATTAACTTTCAACAAATTGGCTTTCAGTAGACTAGTCTGGATAAAGTGATATCTGGGAAATTAATTTTCAGAAGTTGTTTACTTCCTCCATCCTGAAGGAAGCTCCAATCTTAGAAATAAAAGCAATTCATAAATTTATCTAATGGTGAAGAGATGAAGGGACACATGATATGGACAAAATAGATAGCTTTTTTTTTTTTTTAATTTTGTTTCTTGGTATGCTCTCTCTCTTTTCTGATAATAGAATAGTCTGTGATTTAGGTGGGAAAAACTCCTCCTACTGTTGGCTACAGGGATTATGCTAATAATTTTAGAGAATCAACCATTATACTTCTGATGCCAAATCCTGTATTCACTATTCATTTATGAATCTCAACTCAAAAAAGCCTAAATAAAAGGACATTGACTGATTTATAAACCTGGGAGCTCAAGGGAGCATCTAGGTTCACATGTGGCTGGGTCTGAACCTCAGAGGCCTCTTTCTCTGCCTGTCTTCCTCCTGAAATACGAACAATGAATCTGGACGTATCAATAATAAACCTGGCTTCCAGGTCATCTTTTCTGCTGTACGGTTCCAGCTTGCCTGACATAGATGGTAATAAGACCCACCAAGAAGAATCAGAGAGTGTAGGGAAGGAAAGCCAGCTTAATAAGTATTCTAGGTCCCACACTCTCATTTGTAAACTTGGAGGAAAACAAAACAAACATCAGTAAGTCCTTAAATATGAGATGACAGACACCTTTACAAAACAAGTCAAAAACAAAATAAAAAGCTTACTTATTGAAGAAAAAGGCAGTTCTCTTAAGAGTGGCTGAGATAAAATTCTCACCTGCTAGATCTTCCTAATGAAATGGGTCCTGGATCATATTTGGCAACTAGTCAAAAGCCTCTCTGCTTCTGATACCTTATTTTGTTTCCTTAATATCTGATTTTTGTTCTAATTCCTTGGGAAGGGATGGAGCTTTCATTTATAGAATTAGTGTGCTGTCAATAGAGAGTTGGAAGGTCTTCAACAAACTTAAAGTAACTCGAAACCAACTAAAACTCAAGATATTTATGGAATTCCTACTGAGTGCTATGCAATATGCGAGGCAGGCAGGATCAAAGAGTAAACAAGGTGAACAAGATAGAAAAGTTCTATATTCTGAACAACTTATAGCAATTCTGATAAAGAACTCTAAATGCAATGAGAGAGTGTAGGGGAACAAAAAGTAGTCATTGAACCTATCAGGTCCATCAAGGAAGGCTTCTAGGAGGAGGTGACAGCTGGAAGGATGGCAGCAAGTTAGCAGTGGAAAAGACATGGAAGGTGGGAATAAAGCTATCCAGAGAGAACCATGTACCAGGTTCAAAGGTAAGTTTGATTAGCTCTGTTGAAGGATGGAACAAGTAGAGCAGCAGTTCCAAAGGCAAATGGGAGGAGTGGCAAAAATGGGGTTAGGGAGGAGTCTGAGACCAAACTCTGAAGGGTTTTCAGTGGCATCCTGAGAGCTTTAGACTCTTGTGTACCAACAGTATCAACACTGTTGAGATGGTCCTGACAGCTTATTCAGGTTCTACCTGAATAAGGTACATATTCAGGGAGCAACACATTCAGATTGTACTTTCCAAAGATCTCCCTGTTACTCTGTGGGAAGTGAATGGGAGGAGGGGCATGGGTAGTCAGTTACTCGCTATGGCTGCCTTGAAGGACATTGTGAAAGCCTAGGTAGGGTGTCTTCAAATACTGTCTTAAAATTTAATGCAAATTTTGGGGCACCTGGGTGGCTCAGTGGGTGAAAGCCTCTGCCTTAGGCTCAGGTCATGATCCCAGGGTCCTGGGATTGAGCCCCACGTCAGGGTCTCTGTTCAGCAGGGAGCCTTCCTCCCCCTCTCTCTGCCTGCCTCTCTGCCTTCTTGTGATCTCTGTCTGTCAAATAAATAAATATAATCTTTTAAAAAATTAATGCAAATTTTTTTTCTTTTTTTTCTTTTCTTTTCTTTTTTTTTTTTTAAAGATTTTATTTTATTTATTTGACAGACAGAAATCACAAGTAGGCAGAGAGACAGGCAGAGAGAGAGGAGGAAGCAGGCTCCCCGCCGAGCAGAGAGCCCAATGTGGGGCTTGATCCCAAGACCCTGGGATCATGACCTGAGCCGAAGGCAGAGGCTTTAACCCGCTGAGCCACCCAGGCGCACCCGAATTTTTTTTATTTTTAATGCACTATATCTTATTTGTTTTACTATGACAATTACTCCAGATACTGACTTTGGTTAACCTCACTAACTGAGTCATAAAAAGGCATTTTCTCCTTGTTAACAGAATCAGAATTTTGTTCAGGATAACAATGTGATAAACCCCAACTACTAATCTAAGCCAACTGAGGCAATTGTAAATTCTGATGTGTAACCATCCCTACATGTAAGGACAAAGTACTGTCCAATTCCAGCAACTGAGGGTAAATGGAATCTTTAGGGAGAGAATCCTGGAAAGATTTTTCTTTGCTTCAAAAGGAGACAGAGGCAACTAACAGTGCCCAACCACATTGTAGGTAGCCTTGTCCCTTGAAGTACAGCAGCTGTACACTAGGTGCAAAAAAAAGGACAGAAACTGATATGCAAAAGATGGTCAAAGAATGGCTACTAGGTCTTAAAAATTTTATTTTTATCTCAGACAAAATCTGAGTCCCTAAAAGCAGCATCTAATGCTGGAGATTTTGTTATGTAAGCTAATTATGTTATTTGTTTAAGCCACTGTTTTTGTTATTTGTAACAAATACGTATTTGTTAATATGTATTTATTCAATGTATTCCTAATTGAAGTATTGTATTCCTAATTGATATACTCAATGTATTCCTAATTTCTAACCCTCAGGTAGAAAACATGCTCCACTAAAATAGATCTAACTTTATCCTAAGATTTCATGTATTACCAGGCCACAATCTCAGGGAGCACATACACTGGAGATAAAAATGCATAATCTTGGGAAAACACAACCATTTTCAAAGACTAAGAAGGATAAGAGAATTCTTTTATCCTTTGAGTTAACCTTGGCCCTCTGGTTGGGGAATGACCATGACATTCATGTATGCAAAGTACTTTTTAGGTTGAAGGTAACAGGTAATGTAACAGCTCAAAGAATAGTAGGCATTCTGAGACAGTTTTTCCGTTTGTTTCCTTCTGGACTCATGTACTTTTTTGTTCAAGAGCCCCTGAGTTGCCTGGTGTATCAGCTTTCAGTTTTTAATATGTTATGAAAGGGAAGACAAAGCAAGGGATGTTCTCTCAGTGTGGTTTTCCTTACAATGTTGACAACAGAACAGTGTGCTTTCATCCAGTGGATGGACCAAAAGCGATGGGGTGGGGAGATGGATGAGTCTGTTCCTATACTTATGTTACCTGAACATTCTTCCATTGCCCAAGAGTCCTAGTAAGTGTCAGGTGGACAGCACAGGCGTTATCCTTTGATAGCTACTTATGAGCCTTTTCCCAGACTCCAGACAATTAATCTATTTCTCTAGTATTTAAAGACAGAAGTACAGCCATTAAGAGGAAAGGGACTGTTGGTATGATAAATGCAGAAAAGCTGTGGCTTCCTGTGATTTATTATACATGAGTATGATAGGGAATATAAAAACTATTCCATTAATTTCATTTCCATTTTAGTGGTTATGTGGGTTTAGCTGTCTTGAAAATTATCTTCTCATTCTCTCAGGAGAGAGATTTGCAAAACTATACAATGGCTGGATGTGTTTTGGCATTAGCAATGGAAACATCCTTATGAAGCAAGTTCTCTTCATTCCCTAAGCCCCAACCTCCTATAATGATTTCTGGGCAGTGAAAGATAGGTGTTTGGAGCCTTCTCTAACTCTTCATATCCCTGGTCTAATTACAGTGTCATTATCCCTTCCCACTAATTATACCTAGGTTATCACTTCATTCATTCATATTTAAGTCCATCTGTTCCTTGAAGGGACTCAGTAATGTCTATACATGGAAACACTAATATCCTGGTTATGCTTTCGTATCAGGAAAGCTCTTTTTAATGCCTTCATTGCATTTCAAAACCCAGATTTGTAAACTGGACACTTAGAAGGAGTTATATTAAATTCATATCAATTCTACCAATTCCCAAAGATACCTTCAAGCCAGAAATTCCCAATCACATCACAAGTTCTCACTCTATTTTTACATAACTGGCAGAAAAGCATTTTGTACTAAGCAAATGAGTAATAATATTAGTTTAAATTTATTGGTGTTTTATCATGAGCTAAGCACTGTCCCAAGATTTATAAAACATTATCTAATTTTAACATCTGTACTACTCTTTGTGATAGAGATGATTTTTTTGTGTGTGTCTCTAATACACAGATAATAAAAACCAAGAATTTAAGTTTCTTAAAATAATACATCTGGTAAATGGTGAACCATGGATCTGGACTCAAGTGTTTAGCTCAGAGTCTCAGCTTTTAACTGAAATACTGTGTTGCCTCAGGTTAATATTTTCAAGAAAAGCTATGCTCTGAAATGTATCAATTATTGGTCCTGCATTTTTCTGTGGCTATTTTAAAGAACAGACAGAATTTTTAGTGGAGAAGATATTTTTGGTGATAAGTGCGGCATCATTTTTCTTCCCTTCTTCCTTTCAAAAATCATTATTTTTTTCAGGTCTGTACTTTGCTCCCAGGACTGTAACTCCATCCACATCTCCAGAAGTCATCTTTGATTAATCTAAGCTAATTGTGGTATTTCTGTCCTCCTTGATGGTGATTAGATTTCAAGCTTGCCCCAGTCCGCTGTGGAAATTCACTCGGTAATCATCATTGGTTCAGAGGTAGGTCCAACATGTAAGGAAGTCTAATAAGATTGAGGATGGAAATTCATATCTTAATTAGGAAGATGAATTATCCCTCTTCCACTAGAACAAAGCAGCACCCTGCCTGAGTCACAGATGGCATCCATCTTATGACCATGAAGAGAACCAAGCTGAGAATTGATACAGAGGAGGAAAGAAGCAAGAGAAGAGCAAGGAAGAGCCAAATCCCTCATCACTGGAGCCTGGTCACCTATCTCCATCTGGGAGATAAACTTACTTTCTACTAAAAGCAATTTGAGTTGCGGTATCTTTATAGACCAAGACATCCTGATAATACAGGTAGCCACCTACTTGGTATGGTTTCAGAGGCACTGCGTGGCAGACTGCTTCCATATATCTTACCCACCATCTGCTCTAACACCTGAAGTTCCTAAAACTAGAGGCATTCCTTAATGATCTTCTAATAATCCTGACAGTCAACTAGGTCAAGTTAACATGTTATTTGAGGGGGATATTTAAGTGCATCAGGTTTACAGTCTAGTTCGTGTTAACTTGGCTCTGTTTGGCACCCTACCTCCTTATACTCCACCTCATTATATTGTCTTCTTTCCCTAACTCCTCTACTTCTGCCATACAACCTACCTCAGATCTTCCCATTTACCACATTCTCCTCAACTTCAAAGCCAGTGCTGTTACCATGCCCCAGCCCCTGCCTCCCACAACATATTTGGTTGATCTCAGCTTTCTAAGCTCAGCTAACACTCTTCAGGGAAACCTTCCCTTGTCTTACTTGTGTAGATTACAACTCCTGTGAACAACTCTCTGGGCGATAAGGTAGAGACTGTAAGTTGTGTCCCTATACCTATTTCCTCTTCCTCAAAAGTAGTACCCCAGATTTTTAGCTGAGCACACAGATGACCAAACTAAAGACTATATCTCATGCCTCCTTTTCATCACCAAGTGACCACAGTTCAGACTCTATAGCTGATACTGTTGGTGTCCGGTCCACTCACACTCCACAGTGAGCAATCCAGTACATTCCAACCTCATCTTACTGCAACCACTGGATATTTACTGCCATGAGGGCATAAGCCTGGAACTGGCTGGAAATTCCAGGGAGTTAACAAAGTTAGGAGTTGCCTTTAGTCACTGAAAGATTGAAACAGGAGCATAAATACCTCAGCTTCCTCACTTTGCAGATGATACAACTTGGAATCATGTTCTATACTATCTCCTGGAGTTCCCAGTGGAATTATGCTATAGTTGTCTATAGTGGTGACCTGTGCTAGGTCATGTTCTTTATTGCTTCCCTCCTCTTCTCAATTTCCCACAACACTACCAGTGCTTTCTGGGATCACCTCCCAAATAAATTACTTATACTTGAGTCCCTACCTCAGGGTTTCTTCTAAAGAAACCCAATCCAGGACACACTACTTTCTCCCCACAAAGATTTCCTGGACCTTAGCAAAATAAACATGGTTACCTTGCTTTTCTGGACCCATTTATACTTATTTTGTATCTATCCTGTGACTTTTTTTAAAAAAAGATTTTGTTGATTTATTTGACACAGAGAGAGATCACAAGTAGACAGAGAGGCAGGCAGAGAGAAAGGGGGAAGCAGGCTCCCTGCTGAGCAGAGAGCCTGATGCAGGTCTCGATCCCAGGACCCTGAGATCATGACCTGAGCCAAAGACAGAGGCGTAACCAACTGAGCCATCCAGGTGCCCCTATCCTGTGACATTTTTATTGTTCTCCATTTTGTTGGCTCTTATCTCCACTTAGAATCTAAATTCCTTGAGTATCACATTAAAAGCTTAAGTTCTCGGGTGCCTGAGTGGCTCAGTCTGTTAACCATCTACCTTCAGCTCAGGTCCTGATACCAGGGTCCTGAGATCAAGACTTGCTTTGGGCTCCCTGCTCAGGGGGGGAGCCTGCTTTTCTCTCTCTTTCTGTCCTTCCCCCTGCTCTCTCTCTCAAAAAATTTATGATTTTAAAAATTTATGATTTTTCTCTCTCTCTCAAATAAATAAATAAAATCTTAAAAAAAATTTTAAATCTTTAAGTTCTGGTATCAGACAAACTTGAAATCCCAGCTTTACCTCTAATGAGCTATGTAAACTCATACTGCATCTCTCTGGGTAGTTTTACTCATGAGTATAACAAAAATAATAATGATATCTACCTTTAGTGTTTTCATGAGGATTAAACTAGGTAATCCAGGTAAAGCATCTACAAAAATGCCCGATTCAACTTATCACTCGATAAATGTTGGGCACTATCATATTATTAGTATTAGTATTAGTATTAGTATTAGTATTAGTATTAGTATTTGTATTGTTCTTGGCATCTCTCACAATATAAGATCCCCCCAGCACATAGTAATCATTAAATTCATAATTAAATAATAAAAAGGTGAAATAGAGTAACACATTTTATTTTCATAATCAGCACAGAGACTTGATTTGACCAATGAATTTTTATAGCACACACAACAGAAGTACTGCTAAACCACTTATTCCTCAAGATTTCTCACAGATGTAAATATAAACCACAAGCGATCTTCCATCTGCTCCATGGGCAATATACAGTTTGTCATTTTCCTGAGAAGTTCAAAGTCACAAAAACACGTTAGATATCTTTATTCCTCCTTTGATATATTTGGGTTATGTTTAAAGGGATATACAAGCTACAGTTAGCATTTCTATAAAGATAGTGGGTTTGGGAGCAATGCTGAAACATGTATCTTTTATCATGCTAGAGTGAGACTTACAAACCACACCTGGCCAGGTCACTTCTCTGCTAAGACATCCTCAGCAGTTTCCTATATCCTATTCTAAATATGACTTGCAAGATTGTCAGTTCATGGCAACATCTCCAGCCACATCCTTACAGCAAGGTGACTCTAGCCAAGTTAAGTTTCTAGTGATTTTTCTGAAGGCTATCTTCTATTACGTCATTGTCTGTGCTGTTTTTCCAGAAATGCCCTTCTTCATCCTCTTATTTTTGTATGGGGGGGGGAAGTTGGGGAGCAGGAATGGGTGAGTTGGTAAATACCTGCTTACTTTCTAAGACTCAGCTTAACCTCCACCAAGAAGCCTTTCCTATCTCCAGACTGTCAATCAGCAGAACTGGCTATTTCCTTTTATACCTCTCTCCCAAAAATTCTGTTTCTGGAACTATGATGCTGGATGTGATATATATAGATATAGATATAGATATAGATATAGATATAGATATAGATATAGATATATATAGATATATAGATATAGATATAGATATAGATATAGATGATTTTTATCTCACAATAATTCTTTGTGTGTGTGTGTAATATATTTTATATATATATAAATATATATATATAAGTGTATATATATATATATATATATATATATATATATATATATATATGACTTTTGTCCCACAATAAACTGGTAATGTAATTCTTTGTTCCAGCCAAGTTCAAATGTATTTGGCATCTAAATCAAAGGTTTTCCTACTGCTCCCATGGGATCTTTTTCAGACTAGACAGTGCCCACTTTCAAAAAGTACCCATAAATCCTTCTCCCTTCACTTCCCTTCTTGAATCCACCCCATCTGCCCTCACCCAAGCTCCCAGTTTCATCAAATTACCCCCTCACTCTCTGTGTTGCAGAGCAGCAAGACCTCCGGCTTCAGGCATCTGAGGGGGGTAATGGTTGACCCTCACCTTTATAAGATCAACTCTCTTTTGAATTATTGAACAAGTTGTTTAACATTCCTGTGTCTTATATTCCTTAACTATATAGTATAAAAAGTATATACTTCCTAGAGTAACTTTGAGGATAACTGACGTACCATACACAAAGCATTCAGAGGAGTTCCTGGCAAATAGTGCTCAATAAAAGCTGTTATTTTTTGACAATATTATTAATTATTAATCAGATTAAAAATAGTACAAGTATTCATCACTTCTTAAATGATAAATCCCATGGATTCTTATGCTAAAAGATACTCCACCTCCACCAAATGTAAGGATGGAGAAGAATGGAAAGGCAGAAAGAGGATGACACTATCTTGGGCCACACATCTATTTGTTAATAGAGGTGCACTATTTCTCCTCCCTTCAAACAATTTGAGAGATTGTGAGCTTTGGAAAGGAAGGGTTATATCTTGCTCTTAGTTATATCTCTAGCACCTAGCATGACACTGGGTCTAAAGTAGGGACTCAGTAAATGATTGTTGTACTTTACAGTGACACCTGGACAACAGCCTCTCTACCTAGAATTGGCACTAGTAAATAAATTCCATTCCAGGGCTGAAGGCCTTAGTTATGCATTGATTACGTGTCATGTTGCAGGTTCTTCCATTTCTGGCTAGAGTTTTATTCCTACTCCAGTTTTCACAGAAGCACTGAGGTTGTTTAAACAAACTGTTAAAAACTTTTTCCTGACCACCTTCACTTTTGTTTTTGGTACCTAGGAGAGTATTTATACATAATAGAAGCTCAAAATAGATATTTATTGAATGGGCCCATAGCAAATACTATCAGATCCACAAGAATTGTAAACTACGAAGTCAAGAGAGCAGAGCTGGGACTTCCAGAAAGAAACGGGTTGTTTTCAAAGTGATTATGTACACCCCCAAACAAAAGGAAGGGTTGGGAACCAGCCTGAGGGATATAACTCCAGAGCAAACAGATATATTCCCTGCCATATATTCCCTGCAGATGCCAGGGGCAATTTCTGACTCTAATTCTTTTCTATTATATATTAATTTATCTCTGTTTATTTACCTTTTCTTTCTTTAAAAAAAAACTTTAAATGTACACATAGGACTTCATAACAGCAAAGATTAAAATTTATCTTCTCTATACTTGGGAAAATAATGAAATAACTGCAGAGCACCCTATCCATAAAATATCTTTATGAGCAAATGCAAACTAACATTTATTATAGAACCAGGTATGTTAAGAGAAGAAGCAGAAAAGCTTTTAAATCAAATCTTTCTCTCTTGCCTCTGATCCATCCCCTAACAGAACAGTGTGATCTAGTATAAGTAAGGAGACAAAGCAGTGTGAAGACTCATTCAGAAGCTACTGGGAGGCTGACATCATTTCAGGGACCAGTCTGTTGATAGAGAAGAGTATAATACTGAGAATGTGTAACAACCCAAAGCAGGCTAAGACAGATGGATTTATTTGCATTTGGTTGGAGGAATTTAGCTTCACTACCTGAACTAGCCACAAAAGTCCACACCAGGCTTTGCCTCTTATTTTTTTTTATTCTCCTTTCCCAGCTTTCTCTTATCTTTGGGTCAGGAGGTAGGAAGGAGGATTCTGGAATTGGAGGGTGGTGCAAATAGACTTGATTCAGAAAACAACAGTGAGTCATCAAAAGTTTGTTAGAAAGAAGAGACAAATGCATAGCAGTGCCTTGGAAGTATTCTTGGAGCAGCAGTGTATACAAAAGATTGAAGGAAAGAAATATTGAAAGAGATGGATTTGAAAGACATCAAGAAAGAGAAATTGGCAGGACTTGCTGACTGAATGATTTGGGTCAGAGAAGGAAGAGTTATGGGTTTGTGAACTTCAATGAGTAGCAGCAATGACAAAGGTATAGATCATATTTATAAAGCTCATATCTCATATCTCAGGGCTTATTGCAGGTCACTTCTGTTATTTAAGAAGTTACTGGAACAGCAAGAAGTTAACCTGAAAGGCAGAGAATTAAATGCATTTCCTTCAAGGGGAAAGTAGAGAGCTAGGAAATAAGATAATTTAACTTATGTACTGAGAGAAAATAACTTTGTTTTTAAATTAAGATCAAGTAACTGGCATAGTGTTCATATTTCAATATGGTTTTTTAAAAGCCTGCTTGATTCAAAGAAGCAACAACATACATCCATTTAAAGACATCATACAGATTTATTTATTTTAAAATGGATGTTTTAGTGTCAAGTAGAAATGTCTTTTCCTTTGGGGACATAATCTTGAAGATCATGTTAAATTTCTAAAAATTAAAATTTGTGTATTACCTTCATATTTTTATAGAGAGCTTAAGGCTTCTGAGAACATTACTTTTAAACTAGTATATTATTACAGATCTATTCAACTTTTATAGCCCCATTCCATGATCACCATTCTGCTGGTGTTCAGATGAGGAACCCTAGATTTTTAGGGTTTGGGGGTAATGAAATCTTGATAAGCACCTCTCCTTGATTTTAGCAACACCCCCTGTTAAATTTTCTGTTGTCCTGCTTCTCTGAAATCCTAGTCTTTCACTATATGTACAAATGTTCCATAGAGTTAATTAACTCTTTCCTGCCTACTGATGAGCCTTCTGTGCATTAATTAGCCTGAATCTTTCTAATAATTAGAATAATATAATAAGCAAAGTACAGCATAGATTGATGCTTTGCTAGGATAACCAACTAATATTCTGGTGTAAAAATAACTACTCATCTAGTCATATTAGCAAACCAACAATGTGAAAATGACTTGCATTAATTCCTTCTATCTACTCACTTTTATGTTTAACACATTACCCCATGAACATCATTAAGCCACCCATAAAAGATGTAGCATCTTCTACTTTCATCTATTTATACATAAACTACGACTCTCTGGCAATACCTTTAGCAATTTATAGGTCTTTGTTGAATCACAAAATCGGTTAATGATTCTGGGAGACTCTTGCCAAAAGATGTTTAATACATCCATTTTTCTTAACCAAGCTAACAAAGTCAATCCTTAGAACAGTGTGAGGCTGCAAGTGTATATGCTTATGATGGTATATTTTTCTTCCCATTTAAAATTCTCCAACCAGTACCATTGTCCTCCTTGACATTAGAACTAAGGGAAAAGTCCTTGAAAAAGATGCTTCCATTATTTCTGGTCTCCTGATTTTGATAGCCTGGTGGTTATATAATCTTTCTAATATTCTGAGATGCATAATGCATCAAGCTCTTTGACTGCCAAAGGAGCACTGGAGACAGATGGGATGTGTAATGAGAGAAAGGCAGTTGAGACAGATCTTGCTCAAAAGCTGGCTGGTGGGGATAGTGAACTTACATCAGCATTTTTTTTAGCTCTGCAAAGAATGCCATGAACTACAAATTGGGGGATCTAGAAAAGAATTCTTAAGCATGGTAGATCCAAAACACTGGGGCCCTGGCAGGCGAGGGCTCAATAGAGCTAAGCCTGTGTTAAGTAGTTTAGAAGAAAGGCAAAGCCCTGTTGAATTACCTGCCTCTCACATTCTTGATGCTATCCCCCAAATTATTAAAATAAATACTCAGATAATTTGGTTGTATCACTTTCATAACAAACCTTGTTCCAGTCTGGAGCCTGAGAAAGCACTTTGAATACAGCAGGCATCCTGGCTACCTTAGAACCAAAAGATGTGCTGTAAAAATTAAAGAAGAGAGGAAAAGAGAAAGAGGGATAGAGAGAAAAAAAGATAACAGATGTGAATGGGGGGAGGGGAATGATGAACACAAAGAAAGGAAGTGAGGAGGGACATGGAAGAATGGATTAAGGGAGAGCTGGAAGGAAACTGGCAGGGGGAAATTTAACAAATAAAATGGGGAGGGGAAAGAGAGGAGGATTAAGGGTGGAAAGTATGGAAGAAAGAAGAGAGAAGAAAGGAAGGCAGAGAGATAGCAAGAAGAATGGAAGAAGGTAAAGTAATTTAAGGAAAAAAGAAGGAAGGAGGGAAGAAGAAACAAGTGAGGAGAAGGGGGAAAAGGAGGCAAAAATGAAGAGAAGGAGGAAGGAAAGGATCAGTCCACGTAAGGTATCACATCTAGTGTTCCAGTTTCCCTGAAAGCTAACTAGAGGAATTGGGGTGGAGAGACTTATTCCAAGTTCCTCTGAACTATACCTTCAGGCTGATCAAAGAGAGACTCTGGAACCCCAGCTGATGTTGATAAATGGGAAAAAAAAATGCCTGTGTAATAATTAGAAAGTGAGCAAAGAAAAAAGTATCTTTAATCCTTGTTTCTCCCTTGAGCTTGCACCCATGTTTCCAGGAAGGATATTTCCACCATCCAGGTTCTCCTACAGAATGGCCATGGCTGATGATAGATGCCAGTGTGAGTTACCCCTCAGGGACCAGGCTTTAAATGCTCTGACTGCTTCCTAGGTGGTATGTGAGGAATGCAGGAGTCGTCAGTTTGGGCCTGCAGAAGACTTTCATAGAGAAAGGAAGTGATACACTCACCACAGTAGTACTACCTCATGACCAAGGATTAGTCTACTTACTATACTGTTTCCCCCATATTCTGTCATGCAAGGTATGAGCCTTCCCTTGGTAAGTTTCCCCCAAAGTGCTAAAAACCAATTTACTTCCTATGGGCATATTTTATGGTAAGAATCGATCAAAAAAATGTGGGGTCATCACTGGATTAACTTTTAACTTACTTCAGAAGCCTCCTTTCCTCATTTCCCAGGTGAGTATAATGGGCCATGTCTGTGCCCTACCCAAATTCCCTTTATTGGAAAATCTCCCTTTGTTGCAAAATCCCCCATCCCCCTGCTGCCTGTATGTATTGGATCTCAGCGGCTCCCTTCTCCAAATCTCCAATACAAGAACTGTTCTTGGCCAAAAGGAGCCACCTCACTTGGAGACAGTCCACTTCTCTCCAGAGTTGTTCCCGGAGTAATTGAGCTGGAGGTACAAAAGGCTGGGTCCCTTGCCTCATGTTGGGCCAACTCTGTAACATGATTCACATTCCAGAGCTCCTTGGGGGATCCAGCTGAGCTAGACTTATTCTGAAATCATATTTTTGACCACATTTTCTCTTCATTCCTCTTAAGCATCCCTCAATAAACTACTTGCACAAGATTCCCCATTTGAGGCTCTGCTTCTGCTTCTCAGGAATCTGAACTTAAACAGAGAGATTACCACCAACAAAATTGTACCCCTAAGGGTAGGGGATTCTGGAAATACTCGACATCATCATGTTAACAATGTCTACCTGTCAAACCATTCCCATGTCTATGAAGTAATATTTTATGGATTGCAGCTGCCTCAAAATTATCTGAACCAAAATACTTCCAAAATACTTGGGTTGGGGGCTTCATGCAGACACCTGTGAGTGCTAACATATCTAGAAACTCATTTGTATACTGTTAGTAAAAAGGTATTGTCAAAGAATACTTCCATAAAGTTTTCTTCTACTCAATTCCTTATTTTCTTGGTTTAAGAAAATGCTGCACTGATGTTGCAATAATATGAATGCATAACCTCTGGGTTGAGTAGGAAAGCAAAGTACCCCAAATTACTTAAAATAACCCTTGTGGTGATAACTAAACACTTTCTTCAGCATTTTACCATTTATTGACTACATTTTATTTCTGCTTCAATAAGAAGCTGTCAAGTACTCTGAGAATTTCACAAATTCACTTTACCCTACTGACTACACTTTGCCATAAATTAATTACTGCAAGTGCATAATATTTATTTCTGCCTAAGGCGGTCTGCACTGGTATGTCTTATTAGCATTCATTGAGGGATATAAAAATAAAGAGTATAGTTGGCATGAAAAAAGCATTTATGCCTTCACATCTCCAGTGATGAGGCTTAAAAATAATTTTCTACTTTATTTCTTCATGGAGTTTGTGTCATGGGCAGCCCCCTCCTATCTTTAAGTCGTTTGTGTAAGAAAAATGCAACTCAGGGGTAATTCAAGCTCTGTCACCCACAAAGCAAAACATTGCTGATGTTTGATCAATTTGAAACCAGTTTCCAGTTATTTCTATAAATCAGCACTCTAGACTGTGATGCCACAGACGGTAAGAGACCTGTCTATTTTTTTGGTACCTGGTTCATTTACGTCCTGAACAAAACACCTATAGTGACTTGCAAATAAATAGGTATTATTAAATGTTTGTTGAATGGTTGACTGAACTTGAAGCCAAAAGATACAGAGAAAAAAAAAATCATTGGTATGCGGGCAACAGATGTGGCTACCAGCACTATGATATGGTCAAAAAGTTTTAGGCACTTACCCAGCATTTGCTTATCTTCTCTGAAGTACTTAGGGGTCTGAAATGTCCCTTCCAAATCTAAAGTACTGTAACTAAGTGTTCGACCATTGATAAAGTGTTTGGGAAAATTTGATGGTAGAATCAGGTATCTCTCAGGTAGTTCTACTTCAAACTCTCCTATAAACCATGTTCCCATGAAAACTAACTTGAATAAGCCAGATAAAACTTCCTGTACAAAATAATTTAAAGCATCTTGCTGCCCTTTGCTCGTCAAAGTGTGATTCATGAGAAGCATCGATGGGATCACCTGGGAGCTTGTCAGACATTCAGAATCTTAGATCCAGCGCCAGACCCACTGATTCTCCAGACCTCTATATTCCCAGGTATCTATGTTAAAAATTGGGAGGCACTCCTGTAGCAGGGATGTGAGTAAGCTGAGCATGGGCCTAGGTTCCCTTTACCACTTTTGGGTGCTTTCATTCCTAACAACCAGCTGTGTCTCTTTGTTGCAGCCCTATCCTCAGACTGCCAGAACTTGCTTTCCCTTTGCACACTGTAACAGACAATATCTAAGAATGCATGTTCCGCAAGGGTCAGTCCTTAACCAATGCCTGATAAATGACAGTACAAATAATTCCGATCCCTAGCTCCTGAATGGACAACTTTGTTTTCAGAGATGCTCTGTGGGATGAGCCCAAGTAAAACACCGTGGGATTTTTCTTGATATCACATCCTTCTTTGGTCTTCTTCCCTTACTGGTCCTATTTCTTATTCCCCTTCTAATCCCCTTTTACCTGGCATAATTTCAAATGATCACTTTCTCATAAATTCTCAATTAAGAATGTGTTTCTGGGGATCACAACCTGAAACACATATCTATCAATACTGTGCTGGGAGATTTTTAAGAACTAGTTGTCTAGGAGAAAAAAATAAAAATCTCTGATTTTTAGTTTTTGTCAGTTGCCATGGTGTATTTACTCCCACCATTACAGATTTTAAGCTATAAATGTAAGGTCATAGAATTAAGAAGAAATGCTCACAATCTGCTCTCACAAGGCAGGATGAACTGGTTTTAGCATAACACTGCATATATTCATAGCCCACCTCATTTAAAACCGATAATTCTTTCCCAGGCTTTCTTGAAAAGTAACTATAACAGAGTTATACAACACAAAGCAAATCTTTCTAAATATCCATCTATCCATCTAAAGAATCACATAGCACAAGGGATTCTCCAGTTCACCGACTCAATAAACATTTACTGAGCAATCATTATGTGCCCATCACTGTTGTATGGGGCAGAAATAAAATCAAATAAAGCATACATGATTTCAATCTATTAGAACCTCACATTCTGAGAAACAAACAAACAAATAGCTTCAAACTGTGAAAGTGAAACTGTGAAACTGAGAGTAAGTACTGAATGAGTCTGGGGAAACTCCCTTGAGACAGATTCACCAGTAAAGAAAGGTCCTTCGGAAGAGCTGCCAGTCAAGATCTAAAGCAGAAGGAACACCAGCTTTGAAAGAATGGGAGGAAAAGCATCCCAACCAGCGTTAATAACATGGGCAAATACCTGGAGACGGGAAAGAGACTGGGATGTTTGAGTAACTGACAATAAAAATGTTATTATAGGAGCAGACTGTCAGGGAGAAGAGATTTAAACAAGATTAGGTGGTTAATGTCATATCAGGATGAGTGTTATGGGTCATGGTTAGAAGTGTGGTTTTATTCAAAATCCAAAGGACAGCCATTACAGGGTAAGAGAGGTAAGGGAGTGACTGATCTAAACTATGAAGGTGATTCTGAATGTGTGCAAAGTAGATTGACAAGGGTGGAAGCTGAGGGACAAGTTAGGACGCAGGAAAATGATGATAATACCTTTCATGTGGCAGTGGCAACATAGATTTGGAGGTGTGAATGAGCTTAGGATACTTCTTGGAGGTGGAGTTAAGAGGATTTGCTAATGGACTGGGTGTGGCTATTGAAGAAAAGAAAATGAGTTTAAAGTGTGATTCCAGATTGATGGCTTAAACAACTAGGCACATGCACAATTTCCTGTTTTTGTTTTTGATTTTGTTTTTGTTTTCCCTAAAAGAAGGATCAATTCATTCAGCTGTCTTGGTCATACCTCCTTTTTTGCCCCACTTGTACTTCCCAAAACTTTTCAAATAAGATGGCAACATGTCTCTTTAAAATTTTTGTTACTTCATATTCTCCTGGTTTTGCCCAATTTTCTCCACTCACAAATCTATTAAATCAAAAAAGCCCTATAAACAGAACTGAGCATCACTGACAAGTAAATACCCAGAGAAAGAGAGATTAAATATAAATACCCCTATATCACTATTCTTGTCCCTGTCTTACTTAAAGGGGCATGAATTTGTCCAATAAAGATATGTCATGTGTCTCAGACTTTAATGCATCAGCATCACCTAGAAAGTACTTAAACACAGGTTGCTGGGATCTACCTCCAACATTTCTCATTTAGTAAATCTAGGAAGTGCTCACGAATTTGTATTTCTATCAAGTTCTCAGACGATGATGATGATGGTGATGTTCTGGCATCCCCACTTTGAGAAAAATATAGATACACTATCAAAATTAAATTCAGAAGTACCCAAAATACACAAACAGGGAGATGACACTATTCATTTATTATTTTTAAGATGGTTTAACTCCCAATGTCATTTCTTCCTCTAGATCTTAGGTAATGAATTTCCCAATCAGACTGTTAGCCTGTGTGCCCACATGCCACTGTGTATAAAGTGAGAACCACTAGCCTTCAGAGAACCAGAACATTCTGGGCACAGTGGTAACTTCTCATTACAAGAGACGAAAACAGATGGGTTAATCAGGAAACCCCTTCAACTCCACGGAGGCTCATCATTCCTATTTCAGGAGTTCAGACAAGCAGTTAATCTGCTGGAAACATGGAAAATGAACTGGCTGTAACAATCTATTCATGCCAGAGGGGACCTTACATTAAAAAGAGGTTGCTCATGTATTATCATTAAAGACATCTAGGTTGTTCATGCAAGTATTTATATTTTGATGTTGTGTTTAGTGAGCCTGCTAGCCTTTCCCTTCTAGGTAGAGAAGAACCACAATACAATTATCATATGACAGTATACTACATTATCGTTTGTGAGCCCTTTAGTGGGTAATACATATTTTTTAACCTTAGAATAATCTGGTATGATAGGAATTATACTCTCCATTTTGCAGATATAGAAAGTAAAGCTCACAGAGATGAAAGACTTTCATAAGTTCACATAACAAGGTGGTAGCTTAACTGAGATTTAAATTCAGGTCTTTTAACTCTGGGCACTGATCTAACTCCATGTGAATTGCAGTCTTCAGCTGTGATTCCACAGCTCCATGGGTTGATGGATTGACTTCCAGCTCATGACTCCATGAGTTGATAAAGAAAATCCCCAATCTGATGGTTAATGTCCATACAGTCATGAGACTGATCTCATCCCATGAAACACTTTACTGAAGTCTGTACTATGAGGGGCCAGTGGGTCTGAGTTTCTGGTCACCAATCTTCTAGGTACATTTGTTCTGACCATCTAAAGCCACTGAGAGTTCTAGCCCATTTGCTCTGACTACAGGGCGTTGATCTCTTTTAAACAAAAAGTCAAACCCTGCATAAAGGCCACAACAAAAGTATTAGGTTGAAGCCTATGAAATTGCCAAATTTTGACCATTTTTAACTGCTATCTGATATCACTCAGCCATAAGTAGCAGCAATCGTATGAGTACTTTCCATTAAGAAATATGTTCTGGAAAGGAACATGGCCTTGGAGTCAAAAGGTTGGGGTTCAAGTCTGCATATGGCATTTAATGTCTGTGAGCCTCAGTTTCTGACACAAGGCAGGAATGATTACAATAATACCTGCTTCTTATCTTTGAGAGGATGGTGTGAGATTATTCTATTCAGCTATGATTTATCAAATAGCTCTCTTATTCCAGGTGCTCCACTAAGTGCTGAAAATACAAAAATAAACAAGAAATAGTCTATGCCTCCAGGGAGCAAAGTTTAGTGAAAGAAGCAAATAAGTAAGTCAGCTACTGCAAAATCACTCAGGAAGTCATAACAAAAGCACAATAAAAACACAGAGAAGATGGTAGATAGTTCTGTGGTCAAGTAGGGATTAGATGATTCAGGTGCCCAAAAAAAGACTATCTAAATTAGCAGTATCTAGAAAAGCCTGGGGAGCTTTTAAAAATACTGATGCCTTAATGCCCCTATCCCTTGTGTGGAGAGGTGAAAAGAGGTGGGTTGTACCACCTTAGGACATTGTTATTTAAAATAAGTAGAAGGCAAAAGGACAAGAAATTGTGGCCTTTGTTTCTATGGAAAGTAATTACAGATGAAAGCATTGATAACTTAAGTTTAGGGTGGAAAAGGAAATAAACTTTTAACATGGGCACACTGTGTCATTCCCCTATTCACTGTCAACAATGATCATTTCTCACTCAAAACTATTAAATTAGCAAGCACTTTTTATTGTTTTGGGTTTATTTGGGGGAGAAAAGAAAGATACCAACCATATCTCCCTGGAAAGTATTAGCCAAGATTTGGTCTGTTGGCATGATGCATCATCACTAGTAATTACAGCTGGATATGGTGCAGCTCGGTTGGAAAATCTCTTGAGATGAGGTCACCATGTACAATGCTTTGAGGTGGGAATGCTGCCTTTGCAAATATTCATAGGAGAGTATATAGACTTCCAGAGGCCACCAAACTTTCCTTCCTGGCCACCACCTAGAGCCAGGACATCCCTGAATGCTCCCTCAGATGGTCATGAAATGACTGACAGTCACAGATCAGATCAGAATCTATCAGAAGGGATCCAGAAGGATCCAGTCCAAATCTAGATGGATCAGAATCTAAAAGAATAGGTTCTCTGCCTCTTTTATTTCTCTTCCTTCTAGCAGAAATTCCATTAGCCAGGAATAGTGGATGTTTCTTTACTATAAATTCATTCACCCTTAATCTGGGGGGAAACATTGATTTTCCTTTGGAGACATAGCTCTCCCTCATAACCAGTCTTATAGTTTGGGTGGAACTGACTCCTGGTCCAGCTACAGGGATAGATATACCCATGGTCCCAAGCAAGCTAGTTATCAAATTTTATTCCCTTTGGCCATAGTAGTCATCTGAGAATGTCAAACGATGGCTCTTTTATACTCAGTGCTGTTGTATTTGCTGGACTGACTGGCAAGGAGATGCAATTACCCTATTGGGATAATGAGTCAGCTATAAATATGGGACTCCTTGGTGCCTGAGAGAAAAGCAAGAATGAAAGATGAAGACAGGGAGATTATTTATGATGACATATTTTCCTCTCAAGATCCAACTGTACTTAAAGCCAGTTATCCCTGGACCTTGTAGCTAGAGCCAAAACTCTACTATTTCACCCTAGCTTGTTTGTTTGTTTTCACTCTAGATTGTTTGATATTGATTTCAAATATCTGTTATTGGCAGAGTTCTGAATGGAACATGTAATACTCTCTGTTGAAGGATGGAATCAGTCCAGTTAGCAGATCCGAGAAGAAAAGCATTGTCTAGGACTGGTACCATATACAGCAATGATCAGCAAACTTTTTCTGTGAAGGGTTAGATAGTAAATAATTTTGGCTTTGTGGGCTATACAGTCCCTATGGCAACTACTCAACTCTGCCTTTGTAGTATAAAAGCAGCCAGAGATGATATGTAGATGAATGGCTATGGATGCATTCAAAAAAATCTTATTTACAAAACTAGTGGCATGCCAAATCTGCTGATTCTTGACATAGAGGGTTTAACATAAAGAAGAACAGCTACAGTACAAGTGTCAGATTGGGTAGACCAAGCAGAACAGAAAAATCTGTGCTACCGGTCCATCCCCTACTTCCTCCTATACCATGGTGGGCATTACAGATCAATCATGGTAGTGCGCTGGGGCCTGGAAATGTGCTGGGAAGCTGTATTTCATGGCAGTGCTGTCACTGTACCCTCTACACCTCATCCTTCTTGAGCTATTTCTTCTTTTACTTATGGAATTTCCAGCTCTAAGTGTCATATAGAAGCACAATTCAAGGAGCAATTACTCATGGAGGAAGAGAGAATAGGAAGAACTGAAATCCTAAAATGAAAAAGAGTCTTGAGGTGAAGGAGAGGTCTAGCCAAGGCTGGAGGCGGAGGGGCTGACAATTCTCTGTCTCTGCCTCTGTCTTTCTCCCCACTTCTACCTCTACCTTCATCTCTATCTCTACTGCTCTATATAGCTCTATTTTTTTTTCCTTTAAAACATTCATAGGTAGAAGTAGGAGGGTGGTTATATGAATGGGGATGGACATTTCAACACTTCTAATATTTTTCATATCACCTTATAGATGGAAATTTAAATTTCCTTTGGGAAAAAAACTCTACCTTTATTTTATGGAAATCATTCTGACATGGCTTTTAGCTATGCAAAGGTAAAGCAATGAGTTTTAGAATGAAGAAATAGAATGCAAAGACAATCTAAGCTTCTCTGAAATAGAGTGTAAAAATTTTGATTTCATTCTAACTTTTTACAGATTATGCTTTCTCTAAGGACACATTCATTTCCTAATTCAAGCTCTGTTCCTAAAATGAGTGTCTATTCTTAGAAGATAACGTGTATTCCTATTTATGCAAAAATCATAAAAAGAGAAGAATGATAAATTTTGTCAGCAAATTAGCCAGAGGGACTCTAAAAGGAACTGCATTGATAATGCCAAAACCCACCTCAACGGCTATACTATTGCCTTGTTGTCTTACGTTTTCTGCCTGGTAGTGGTTATCACAAAGGGGTTCCTGGAACAGAGTCAACCAAAGCGTTGCTAATTTATTTTCCTGGGGGTGGGGGCGGGCAGGACATCTCAAGTAGCAGTCATCCTAGGATAGAGTAGATGTGAGGCTAGACAGGGAGAACCTCAGAATTTAATCTGTGACTTTAGATGAGCAAGGGCAGCTGCTGATTTAGAGAAATGAGCTGGGTTCTGCAATGATGATGATGATTATCATGATGACGATTATGATAATAATGATGATTTTGAGAGAGAGAGTAGAGGTGGGGAGAAACAGAGAGAGAGATATTGAGAGAGTCTGAAGTAGGCTCCAAGCTCAGTGTGGAGCCTGATGTGGGGCTTCATTTCATGACCTTGAGATCATGACCTAAGCCAAAATCAAGAGTCAGACATTTAACCAATTAAGCCACCCAGGTGTCCTGGTTCTCTAATTATGATGACAGGCTGGGAGCTAGCAAGAGGGACCTAGTATTAGTTTCCTAGAGATGCTATAACAAAGTACCATAAACTAGGCGGCTTATAAAAAGAGAAATTTATTGTCTCACAATTCCCAAGGCCAGAAGGCCAAAATCAAGCTGTCACCAAGGACCTGCTTCCTCCAGAAGTCTGTGGCAGAGAATCTTTCCTTGCTTCTTCCTAGCTTCTGACAGTGGCCATCAGTCCTTGGTGTTCCTTGGCTTGCAGCTATATCACCTTAATTTCTGCCTCTGTCTTCTACATAGCATTCTTTTCTTGGGGTCTTCTCTTTTATAAGGACACCAGTCATGGTGTACTAAAGAGCCTGTGTCACTACTGTATCACCTCCTCCGAGCTGACCACATCGCTAAGACCCTATATCCTAGTAAGGTCACATTCTGAGGTAGTGTGGGTAACATTAAGACTTTGACATATCTTTTTGGGAACATAATTTAGTTCATCTAAATTATGAATTCTGGATGTCCCCACATATCCAGAGGGGACTTTGGCCTGTGAATTCTGAGATTGCCTACATCGGATATCTGTGTCCAGTCTTTGTGCTACACTTGCCCCCCACTATTTCAAAGGTTTCATCCACCTATATTAGCTGTCTCTATGGTGAGCTAAAGAAAAGACTGTGCCCAGACCCAGGCCTAGTTACAGAAAGAATCCCAAGCCTGAACAGACCCACCTGAGAGAGTAAGAGGCAACCAGCAGCAGAGGAGGGCAGAGATCTAGGGCCAAACATTGGTGGGTATAACCAATGAGATAAATGGATGGAATACTTAGTGTTCTCTGTGGCTGTGCAGAGATTCCTGAAGAAATCAAGTGTCCTAAAGACAGATTTCTGCAAACATAATGGGGGCTCACTTCTTAATTCTGGTATTAGAAAAAGAAAGGAGTTTAACTTCATTTTCTTTTATTTATTTATTTATTTATTTATTTATTTATTTGACAGAGAGAGCACAAGCAGGCAGACAGGCAAGTCGGGGTGGGGGAAGCAGGCTTCCTGTTGAGCAGAGAACCCGATGTGGGGCCCGATCCCAGGACCCTGAGGTCATGACCTGAGCTGAAGGCAGAGGCTTAACCCACTGAGCCACCCAGGCACCCCTAACTTCATTTTCTAACAGAGATTGGTAGGGTCTGTGAGGCACTTGAGATATACTAACATTTGTCTTTATCAAACTTTGAGAGAACAAGCAAAACAATAATCAAGTTTGGACAACTGGGAATTCACAATCTTTCTCCTTCTTCTTCTTTGATGGACAGCATGTTTCCAAGCAGCCCAAGAGTCAGTGGGAATAAAGGCCTCAAGAATCTGCAGTGTAGAAAACTAGCCTAATGCTTTTGGGAAGAAGCCAAGAGGATGGTGGTCATTCTCTAGGAAGGTAATGTGAGCCAAAGGTTAAGTGTTTTCTACCCAACTACTCAACAAACACAGAAGGGAGACAAAATTCAATGGCACATAATGGCATTTTCTAAGTGCCTTAATTACTTGCATTTTTGGTTATTAGTTAATGAGCTGGAAACATGAGATAAGACGATATTAACTCATGAGAGTCTGAATAATTCGATTAATATGACTCAGCAAGATGTTGCCTGGTACCCTGTTGTGATAAATAAAAATAAAATCTCTTTGGTTAAAACTCCCAAGGAAAATTACATAGTATCCCATACCTCCAGTTGCAGTAGAGTAACTCAAAATGTCTGAATTTTAATTCTGATCTTCTCTGTCCTGGCTGTAATCTATAAAATAGGAGAATGCAAAGATAGACAAATGAAACAGGCATATATTGCTATCTTTGATTAGCCAGGAGTTTCCTCACTCCTCCAGATATGCACAGAGCCCATTGGAAAGTGTGGATTTAAAGTGTACGTTAGAGTTTTGGGATTTTTTGCTTTTGTTTTTGTTTTTTTAAGATTAAGTTAATTCAATATATGAAGTGACCAGACTCTGGCTTAAATGTCTGTCAGAAGAGGAGGGAGATCCAGTCCCTACTCTCAGAAAGGTCACAGTCTGCTAGAGCATATGATTTATTTACAAATAATATGATGTTTTTATACAATATGTTTTATATAATGATGTTTACACAATAATAGAAGTATATAAAACACAGACAAAGCATTGGTCAGAGAGATGAACCAGGAGGGACAGATGGGCAAGGGATGAGAGATAGTTATATTCCAGCCAGTCTGGAATTCGGATGAGTTAGCTAAATGGACAAAGCAGAGCTGAAGAAGGCTTCAACTGCAAAGGTCTGAGTAGATTAATGCAAAGACAGTAAAGCAGGGTCACACAAAGAAAAGTAACGTTGGGTTTTTTATGCATCTGGAGTGTAGCATGCAGTATGGTCTAGAATCATTGACAAGCAGTCAATGGGACAAATGAAAAGTTTTAAGCAGGAAAATAATCATTTTAAAAATTTTTTGCTAAGTAGACTGTTGTCTGTGGCTGGTACTTATACAATAGCAGGAAACGTTTATAAGGATGAGGTCATAGACTCAAGTCCATGCAGGTCAACAGCAAATTCAAGTCTGTGACCACAGACATATTCCTGCCTCTCCCCAGGCATTCCTGATTAAGGTAACCCCTGACATTAGGCATTTTATTGTTGGCAGGTATGTTAGGAGCAGCAGCTGGGTATCTGAAGGGACTTGCAAATGTAAGGACCACCAAGATGACCCAAGGAACTTGGAGCCAGCTTTTCATTATTATCAAAAGCCAAATTCTGTATGTTGAGGTTAGAAATGCTACAGGGAAGAGACAGGAGGTGTTATCATCTGTCCTTTCTGGATTGTACCTGCTGCTTCTTTGACATTATTCCTAGTTCCATTCAAACATATTGGAAAGGGGGAAATAGAGTTTTGGACCTAAGATGTGAATTCCTGTACATCACAACTCTCTTTCTGAACCTAGGGAAGCATCACTAATTAATCATGGGACACTTTCCACTAATCCTCAGTATCCTTTTGATCTGTTCAGGCTGCTACCATAAACTATTAGCACTGGTACAGGAAATGAAGCCTAGTTGCCATCTCTGTTTTAGAACAATTCTGCAGAATGGTTTGTTAACAATGGCTTTATGAGGACATAATCCTAGTGCCATGTTGTTTAAGGTGGTGGCCACATCTATGTTTCACAGTGGGCTTTCAGATGGCAAGGCTGAAAGCCAGACCTGGCAGAGTCAAAGCAAAAGTTAAAAGGTAAGGGTAGGAATAATCAAAGAATATATGTCCAAAAATCAGAGCCCAGGGTCAAAGTCACATGCTATCTCTCCCACTTGGAATACTCTTCCAACTTCTCTTCCTTTGGTAAATCCTGATTTATCCTTTAGGTCTCAGCTTAGAAAATGTTCTTCCTGCTCCAGCCCCCATGTGTGAATTCAGTTGCACCTTCTGTTACACTGACAGCATCCTTGACTTTCTCTATCATGGCAACTTTTACCATAGTCAAGTAATATGGGTCTTGTATGCACACCCTCCAGGGGTGTATCACATTAGTCAAGCTCAACCATCTAACACAGCATATGCCCCATTTCAATTTTACAAATTGAACTGACATCAGAAGATAGAGAACAATAGGATCTGGCTCTCCAACCTGATTATTTCACTCAAAGTCTACATATGTATCCTGGTGACAAAGAAATAGAAATATGGAGACTTTGAAACAATGTCTTAAGTAGAAAATATCTACTATTTTTCTCCTATAGCAGGGTCTCGTTTCTCCCCCCACCCCCACCCCCAGGACACGATAAATCCGAAGTCTGGGCTTAAAACCCCCATTTACAATCTCTGGAAACCCCTGACTTTTGCTGAACAAATACAATCAGTAAAATAAAATGCTATA
The DNA here is from genome assembly GCF_009829155.1 of Mustela erminea. Lineage (NCBI taxonomy): Eukaryota > Metazoa > Chordata > Mammalia > Carnivora > Mustelidae > Mustela > Mustela erminea. Next base: position 50,200,495 of record NC_045614.1, read on the forward strand.
AGAACCCAGTTTGTTATTACATAAACCTATAGGTACTGTGTGTTCCTGGGTCTAAAAAGAACAATCTAATCTGGAAGAAAAATCACAACTGTTAGAGTTGGAAAGATCTGGGTTTTGTTTTGTTTTCCTTTTTTCTTCCTTAATTGGGAGGGAAGGCTTATATTCCATTTTTGTATGACCTTGGTCAACTTACTTAGCCTTTCTGAGTTTCTGATTCATTCATTTATAAAACACTTCACTTGTGAAGATAAGATATGACATTTGTCTAAGCTGGTACCATGTTTGACCCATAAGGGACAGTGAAATAAATAAAACTATTGGTACTCATTTAAAAATTATTACTTGGATAAAGACTTACATACATTTGTCAGCTCTTTCAACCCTTATAAAGTAAGCGCTATTATTATCTCTAATTGGTAGATGATAAAATTAAGACTCAAAGAAATTCCCTGATTTCCCCAAGGATATCCAAAAAGTAGGAAGTAGACCAAGCTCTAAACCCAGATTCGTCTGATTCTGTAGCCTATGCTCACTACTATGTAATACAATGGCAAGTATAGCTGGGACCTGGTCAGTTTATGGACATGATAAAAATATATCCCTTAAATATAAATGATTTTTGACAAGTTCTAGATAAAACCTATATTTCCCATCTTCTCCTGACATAATAGATTAAAGTTGCAGTGTACAGCTTCTCACAAAGCTTTTTTTTTTTTTTTAAAGATTTTATTTATTTGACAGAGATCACAAGTAGGCAGATAGGCAGGCAGAGAGAGAAGGGAAACAGGCTCCCCGCTGAGCAGAGATGACCTGAGCAGAAGGCAGAGACTTTAACCCACTGAGCCACCCAGGCGCCCCCTCACAAAGCTTTTTAAAGGGAACTTACTCCGTGAGGATAAACACTTTGCTCCTCTCCTTTCCTCCATTCTGCTGCCTAGAACATTAACATGATGGCTGGAGATACAACGTCAATCTCACAACAGTAAGGCAATCTTGAGCACAGAAGTCACACTAAGGATGGAAGAGCAGAAAGGAAGAATACACTGAGCCATTGATTAATGTGGAGCTACCTTCCCAGCCCTGGGCTGCCAACCACAGCTCAGTTTTTATGTGAGAGGGGAAAAAATGATCTTTCTTAGTTAAGCTGCTGCTATTTGAGTTTCTTTCATATGTAGCTGCATTTAATCTTAACTAATACAGGCTTCCACTGTATTTCTCTTTTTTTTTTTTATTTTTCAGACTCTGAGATAAAGTAGTATGGAGCCTCCAACTGTATTTTAAAATTTATAAAGCATAACTGAATCAGGCAAGGTGCCCACAAGAATAGCTAGGGAATACCAGAATGACAGAAGAATCCACTATTGCTTCTGGGTCAGGAAAATTGTAAGAAATGAAAGGAAGAGCAAATATTCATTATTCTACTTTGGAGTACTCCAAATGCTCATCTTCTGCTCCCAAGGGGAAGGCTCTCAAAGACTGAAACTTCTGAAATAAAATCTCATATTTATCTCCTCAGAGATCATTCTAACAGTTGGACTAATCTTTGTGGATTCTACCAGAGCACAAGAAACAAAAGTAGTCCATTCATCTTCATGTTCTTGCAAGAATATGATTCAAGTAGGTCCTGGAGGATCGAAGGCAACAGGGACAGAAGCACTTCCAGCAACAACCACCATGTGGGGAGCATAGACTGAGTTTTTACTCTTTGCCAGGGAGAGTTTAACTCCTTTACTTCTTAAGACATTGAGTTCTCAGAATAACCCTATGACCACTGATCTCTCCTACAAATCAGGATATTAACATGCAGAGAGATTTTGAATTAGATATTCACATGAAAGAAAATAACTTTAAAAAAATAATGACTTTAAAAAAATAATGACAACGCAATAATTTGAAACCCATCAAATACTTGCAGTTGCACAAACAATAGTGTGAGTGCTCTCTTTGAGAAAGAAGATGCGGGATTGGAAATATGAGTACCTCTTTAATAAGGAATTAACTTTAATTAAAAGAAGTCATGAAGTAAATCTCTAGAATGTTTAAGTGCTTTGTTTCTTCTGGTTGTAAATTCCTTCCCTGTGCAGATAGAAAAGCCACAGGATCCATCAATTGTAACCTAGAAAACACAAAGAGCTTTAGTTGACTGACAAACCAACTAACTCAGAAGGCCCCACAAAGTTTTTAATCATAAACAAAAAAGTTCCTCAGTACTATTTTGGCCCTTTAACACGAAGAGGTAAGAAATCTCTCTCAAGTAATTCTACCATAGTTTGTGTATAAATGCATCGGAAATATAAACCTCCATGTTGTTTAGTATCGGAGTCTATAAAATACATTTTAGAAAATTGTGGCAGGTTGTAAAAAATAGTTTAAAATAAAATGATAGTTTATAAGTTAATTTTGTGTTAAGTACTTCAGATATAAATGAATTTATAATAAAAATACATGTAAAAACATATTATTTCTTTAACATCTAGAATTAAGCCCCCCTTTCCTTCAATATTATTAAAAGTCCCAAACAGGTTTTTTTTTAATATATTTTATTTATTTATTTAACAGAGCGAGAGAGAAATCACAAGTAGGCAGAGAGGCAGGCAGAGAGAGGGGGAAGCAGGCTCCCTTCTGAGCAGAGAGCCCAATGTGAGGCTGGATCCCAGGATCCTGGAATCATGACCTGAGCTGAAGGCAGAGGTTTAACCCACTGAGCCACCCAGGCACCCCAAAAGTCCCAAACAGTTTTTGAAGTGGCTTTTAAATATTGATGTCTCCCTGTTGCTGGTCCCAGTAAGCCTAGATCAAATTTGGAAAAAGTCACTTAAGAGTTTAAACCTAAGCCATGTCACAAAGTTTACTTCTTCTACACAGTGAAATATGATGGTCTGGAGCATTCATTTAAAGCACAGAGTAAATATATGAGGACTAATTTTTTAGAGACCGGAAATGCCTTTCTAAGCTTTGAGCTACATTAAATGTAGACTTTTAGAAACATATGATTCTAAAATCATATGATTTGATTTTTGAAGGATTCTTGATTTTGAAGGATCTCCACAAAATTTTGCACATATGCTGTTTCTTTGATTTCCAAAATTGTTCTGTAAGAAAAATGGGATGGAGGTTAGTCCCATTTCACAGACGGAAAGTCATTGAGAGTGGGAGTGATCTTTATAGTAATGGTAGATAGTATTGCCACTTAAAAGAAGACACCCTGACTTTTTGTTCTGTACCTATTCAATTATGCTAAAATCTTCTTTTCTTTAGAAAAGGAATACAATGTTTCAAAGACAACTTTTTTCCAGTAGGCTCATTGCTCTTTGAGGTACAGCAAGGGTTACATTACAATGTGTAAAATGCTGAGAGGCACACATGCCCCCAGATCTTTCACCAACAGCCAAGCCCATGCTGGCACATCTCTCCATGGAATCTACTCTGTTGAGTTTACTTTGAATCTGCAAAATGTGCCCAGAAAATATAGATGGCAGTTGTTTGAGAGAACATGAATTCCTAAGACTGCTTTACAATATTATCAAGGATTAATTATTAGTTCACTTTAGTGTCTGAAAGATTCAAAATAGAAAAGACCCATTAGGGGAGTCCATGTTGATAAAGTGGAGGGGAGAGCTGGAAAATCCCCCAGTTGAATTGTTTAAGGGGACGGTCATTTCAGATTATTAAATGAAAGACAACAACATAGTCAGGCAGTAAGTGTGGAGATAAAGCAGGCGACAGCTAAAAAGAACATATAATCAGACGTCATCTCCTTTCTTGTATTGCCTAGAATTTGGCGTTGATAATAACAGGCAACATACATGAGCAATCGCCAAGCACCAAGCGTAATATATGGATTATCAAGTTTAATCTTCATCCTAATTTTATGAAGTTAGGTATTATTATCTTTAACCAGGCCCAGGAAGATTAAGAGACTTGCTTAATGTCATACAAGAAGCAAAAGAATGATTCGGGGCACCTGGGTGGCTCAGTGGGTTAAAGCCTCTGCCTTCGGCTCTGGTCATGATCCCAGGGTCCGGAGATCGAGCCACACATCGGGCTCTCTGCTCAGCAGGGAGTCTGCTTCCTTCTCTCTCTCTGCCTGTCTCTCTGCCTACTTGTGATCTCTGTTTGTCAAATAAATAAATAAAATCTTACTGACTCCAACAGTATGCAGGCTCTCAACCAATTAAAGCCTTTATTTATGGCTTACTGCTTCATAAGCATGCCATTTGGTTCTCATTACTCTTTTTTTTAATGAAGATTATTTATTTATTTATTTGATAGAGATCACAAGTAGGTAGAGAGACAGGCAGAGAGAGGGGGGGAAACAGGCTCCCTGTTGAGCAGAAAGCCCAATGCAGGGCTCAATTCCAGGACCCTGGGATCATGACCTGAGCTGAAGGCTGAGGCTTTAACCCACTGAGCCATTCAGGTTCCCCTGGTTGTCATTACTCTTAAGATATGGTTATTACTGGAAAGAAAAAAACCAGAACTAAAATAATTTGAAGACTGGCTTAATTCAAAGGATCTAGTAAATCAATGAAATAACTTAACATTAGCCTTGCGATTCCAATGTCCGTTTCTTTCTACCATGATGTTCACTCAATGCTTAACCAAAAGTATTAAAGTGCCTCTCTGTTCACTGTATTAGGTACTGGGCATATAAAGACTAAGACATGGTCCCTTCCTTTTAATTCAACATCTTAGGGGAGCAACTGATAAATATTTGGAAAAATAATTAGATTGTAACAAGGATATAGAAGTCTCTAGAGAAATCTGAAAAAATTTCATTTAAAAAGATCACAAAAAGGGTGTGGCTGAGTCGGTTAAGCATTAGACTCTTGATTTTGGCTCAGGTCATGATCTCGGGGTTGTGAGATTGAGCCCGGTGTCAGTCTCCATGCTCAGCAGGAAGTCTGCTTCTCTCCCTCTCTCTCGCCCTCTCCCTCTGTCCCTTCCCCTACTTGATGCTCTCTCTCTAAAATAAATGAATAAATCTTTTTTAAAAATCCTAATTGAGTTAGGTCTTTATACTAGATAACCTTTTAAAATGTCTCTCCAATTTATAATCTGTTATTTCTTCTCCAGTTATTAATGGTTCTATCACCACTATCCACCAATAAATTCCCTAGGGATAATATGGCTATTTTATATCTCTATTGATCATACCTAATTTTTTTAAAGGTTTATTTGTTGGAAAGAGAGAGCAAGCATGGGTTTGGCGGGGGGCTGCAGAGGGATACAGAGAGAGAATCCCAAGCAAACTCTGTTAAGTGTGGAGCCCAACATAAGCTAAATCCCAGGATCTTGAGATCATAATCTGAAAATCAAGAAATTAAGAGTGGGACACAATGACAACACCCAAGTACCTACTGACCATTAGATCAGCAGTGTACATCTAACCAGAGCTGGGCCAATCAGACTATCTCTCTAGAGAACCTGACCTGAAACACACAAAGCATAGAGACTAGAAACTAAGTCACATTGATAATGGTTGTTCTAGAGAGAAACTGTCCCCACTCTTTGGTGCTGAAATCCCAGAAGCTGATCAGAAACCTGCCCTTCTTGGGTGGTAATGTGTCCAAAAAATACCGTTTCTTGCCTAAACTGTATAATTTAGATTTATCCCATTTGCATCTAGTCAAGTTTCAGGTTAGTAAGTCCTGAAAGATGAATAGGAGGTACCCAGACAGTGAAAAGTTGGAACCAGGGTTTAAAGATTCTCAAATGCCACATTAAAAATGGACTTCATCCTGGAGGTAAGAGTAAGCTAAAGATAGCTTGTGCTTGTTTTTAGAGACTTTAAACAAGCAAATTAGTGAGGGGCTAATGCCAGTAAGAAACAAGATAAAGAAATGTTTACAGAAGCAGTTGAAGATCTGTAAGGAAATGTGAAAATATTACCCCCTTAAATTATTTTGGAGTGAAGCTATACACAACACAGGCTTCACTCACAAAGCCTGTTATATCTGCATTCCTTCTTGGTGGTTGTACTAAGTATCTTCCACTTGCCTTTCTAGATCTTTCCTCCAATTTGCACCCTGCATCCTAAGAGGCTGGCTGGCATATGCCACTTCTTCAAGCTTCTTTTGTCTTTGGTTTTCCAGTTGGGTTTAGCTACTGGAGTGCATCAGTGAGAGACTAGTGAGAGAAGAAAGTTCAGGGCATTTATCCCCCAGGATCCCTCTCTACAGAGTCTCCATGAACTTGAACAAAGGTTACTGCTCTTCTCAGGCAATCCTCTCCACACAGCTCTCATCTCCTCTCTCAGACTTTTTTGCTTTAGATTTCGAGAGCCATTCCTTCCCATTTCCCATTCAGATGATCCTATTTCTAACCCTAGAGTAGTACCCAATCTCTCTTGATGTCTCTTTGCCCTGACCAAGCCTTTGTAAATAGTCCCTTTCTAAAAATGTTATTCAAACTACACAGTTTGTTGGTCATCTGATTCCTGCAATAACCTGATAAAACAGAGTCCTTCTACTACCTTGCATGTGAAGACCTAAATATGAGAAATTAGTTCCCTTTAAAGCTCCCTACCTCAGGAAACAGCCCAATGTATATTGTCCTTTTTAAGGATTATCCAGGGGAGTTCTAGTGTTATTACAGTCATAAATAAACATGTTAGCAGCCACAAGGAATCCAGAATTTTTCCAAGAAAAATACCCTGTGCTAACCTGAGATGAAGAATACTTTACACTAAAATGCAAGAAGTAGCAGTTGAGTAATAATAAACAGAGGAATAAGCCACAGGCAAAGTCCAACAAGCAAGAAGAATCAGGAAGACCTACCTGCCTTGAGATGGGAAGTTGGGGCCAATTGCCACATAATCTGAACTCACTTTAAGAACCAATCACCACTGCTTAGGCAGCCTGAAGGACAAAGAACAGAAGAAAGAGGAAAGGTAACTTAATTCAAACAAGCTCTTTTACAACATTGGCTTGAAACACGGTTATTACAAAGTCTGTTCCAAAAGTATATACTGGAGTTATTCCATTACATTTACATATAGAGTCCTTGATAATATCTGCTCATACAGGGAGTGATTCTTCATTGAAGCCTGATTAACTCTTTTTAATTTATTCATGCATTCATTTCTTTATCCACCCATCCATTCAACAGATAATGTCAGAGATCTACAGACGATGAGACATGGCATTATGCATGGGAGATAGGAAGGAAAACAGGAGACGGTGCCTAATTACAATCAGGTTGGGCAGACACACAAGAAAGATAAATGAACAAGTTAGTGATTCTAGGATGATGAGTGCAAAGATAATGAAATGCATAGGGTGAGGGAAGCACAGAGGAACTAGATGTGGAGATGGTCGGAAAAGCTTCATGGAAGAGGGACAATTAAGCTGTCTTACAATGTTAAATCTGACTGAAGAGGTGAAAGGCATATGGTATGAATCACAGGCGTCTTTAAGTAGAAACGTCCAAAAGAGCAAAGTGTTTTTCACATCCTTCAAGGAAACTCAGTGCCTGAAGTGATACCCAGGGGCTAAAGTACCCTCATCCTCTTTTCCAATATGTAGCTCAGTTGCTTGGCAACCACAACTGGGCTAAATCCAGTCTCATTCTCAATTAATTTGGGAAAGATCTTTGTTTTTTAAATTTATACCCTTGGGAGCTTCACTTTACAAAGAAAAGGGAATAGCTTCTGGCCTTTCTATCTGATTTAACTGTGAATTTCTTGACTTTTCTTCAATCATACCACCACAATAAAGATTCAAAAAAGTCACAACTATCCCTGTTGAGGAAGTACTGGTATCATTATTTTGAAATAGCTTTTTTTCCAGATACACTTGCTAGAAGCATTAAGCTTTTTGCACTCTCCTGGGAAAAAGAAAGGTGATTAAGATGGATTTTGAGTGTCTTCTAAAAACAAGGAGCTCTTGCAAATACAGAGAAGGTGTTTTGTAATTATATATAACCAACTTCAACTGCCTCTGGCTATGTAACCAACATAGTGTCAGGTGCAAAGTGATGAAATAGCAATATATTTCAGAGGCTTCATCCCTGAGAACTTTTAATTCTATTTTTAAAGATTTTATTTATTTACTTATCAGAGAGAGAGAGAAAGAGAGAGAGGAAGAGCACAAGCAGGGGAGCGGCAGGCAGGGAGAGAAGCAGACTCCCCACTGAGCAGGGACCCTGAAGGACACAGGGCTCCATCTCAGGCCCCAGGATCATGACCTGAGCTGAAGGCAGATGGTCAACCATCTGAACCATCCAGACATCCCAGAACCTTTAATTCTGATACAAATGTGCTCCAGTCCTGCACAGCAAAGGATTCTTCTGTTTTCTTTTTCTTTTTTTTTTTCCCCTGGATCCCAGCAGGACATGATCTTCCATGAAAGGAGTTTTCAAATATTGCAATCAAAAATGAGCTATAATAAGACAAAATCACATACCTACCACTGGCAAAGCATGGAAAGCCAGACTTGATTAAATAAATGTATGGAAAATAATTTACAAAGGTAATCACCTTAGTTAATACAAATTGATAGTTAATAAAGGAACAGCTGCTATTCCAGCTCACTAATTCACCATACGCAGCTTATTGTGCATACATAGATGTCTATAGAACACGCAGTACAGACTATATGTCCAGTGCTATGGACAAGTTTTCATTAAGTCTGAATTAAGAAATTTTTCACTCTTTACAGATAGATTCCCAAACTGAATAACTCTACCTGATCACTGGAAGGCAAAATGCCGGTACACACAGAAGAATGAAAATAACATGTATTATAGAATGGCTCATGCAGAGAAAGGGTTAAATGAAATATAATATATGCATATTGTGAAATGCTATTGAATCATCATATGGAAACAGGCAGACGTCTATGTTCTGAATTAGAAACATCTCTAAGAAAAATACAGGTCTTAGAACAATGCATATAGTGTGAGATTGTTTTTAGGGATTAAAAAAAAAGATGCGTTCATTTGTTTGTAAATGTATAAAAGGAGACAAAAGCATATGCACTGAGCAGTCTTTACTAATTACTTGACTATTAAGGTTGAGGAATGGTAGTGAAATTTCACACTCTGTGCTGAATCACTTAATGAGAGTATGTACTTGAGTATGTATTTGAAATATGAGCATTAAATATGCGTACACACAAACAGAACGTTTCTTAATGAGATTTTTTTCTCTGTGGGTGTGATGCCTGTTTCCCCATGTTGCTTAAGAAGGAATAAGGACTTTATCAAAGACTTTGGGAAACCTCCTAACTAAAGGTTTTCTCTAAAACTCACAGAAGCTAAATGACTTAGCCAGTGACTCCCTGCCTGCCCTTAATGTTTTTTCTTTTAATTGTAAATATATAAAAAGCAAAGTATAGAAAATAATATGACATTCCCAAACATCCAAAGCCATTTAAAACCAGTTAATATTTCACTATATTTTCTTCAAAACTCTGTTTTGTTTTTAATTAAAAATTATAAACAAACCTAACCCTGTCCTTTCCTATCTGCACATACACACCTATAGGGAACTACTGCTCTAAAGTTTGTAATTTTCATTCCTGTACAAATTTGTGTACTTTAACTACACACACACACACACACACATATATATATATATATATATATATATATATATATATATAGTGTTGATTACTAGTTCTTTATTATGTACATAAATTATATCATAATGTCTATATCCTTTTTGCCTGAACTGGACTTGGTGGCCTGTTTTACTCCTGTTTTATGGATTTAAATAATGCAATTGGGGGTGCCTGAACGGCTCAGGGAGCTAAGCTTCTGACTCTTGATTTTGGCTCACATCGGGATCTCAGGGTCCTGGGATTGAGTCCTGTGTCTGGCTCCTAGCTCAACAGGGAGTCTGCTAGATATTCTCTCTATCTCCCTGTCCCTGTGCCCCTCCCCCTCTCTACAGTAAATAAATTTGTAAATAAACAAACAAATAAACAATGCAATCAAATTGGCCTTGCCCACATTTATCTGGACAGTCAAGCCAAGAGGCTGCCCAGGTGGATCAACAAAAACGCAAGGACTGTGACTAGAGCCACTGTTGGGATTCTACACTGTCCACAGCAATGATCAGCAATGTATTCCTGCTAAGGGGCACATAATGGAAAGTTTCTGCTTTGCAGGCTATATGGTCTCTGTAGAAACTACTCAACTCTGCGATTACAAAGCAAAAGCAGCCATAGATATTATGTCATTGAGTAGGTGTGGCTATGTTTCAATAAAACTTTATTTATAAAAACAGACTATATGTTGTTTGGGGCCTGAGGGCTATAGTTTGCCAACCTCTGTTCCATGGAAGTGAGAGATGCAGAAGGGATTCAGCTACCACATCTCTCTATAGAACCCTGGGGATAGTAGGGTTGATCTAAGAAGCTACCCTCCTCCATAATGTTCCATGTGCATCCTTGTGGAAATTGCCTACTATATGGAGATAAAACCCCATTAGCAAGGACCAGTACTTGGTCAAACAGCACGGAAGCTGTCTCCCTGGCTAGAACCTGGTTCCAAGTGGGAACAGCAGTGTGTCTCAATGGAAAGAGTAAAAAGCTGGCAATCATCTGGGTTTGGGATCTGATTCCCAATTTTGCCACCATCATGTGTGTTGTCTGTGTAGTTCCATGCTAGGCACTTCTTCTTTCTGGGCATGTTTCCCTCTTGCAAAATGAGTGTGTTGGGGGCATATTATCTCTGAGGTTTCCTGCAGCTCCAAGATCCCATGATATTAGGGATAGTATAAATAAATACAATCTAGTGAAATCCCCTAAATGTTCTTTCTTGCCATAACCTAGCAGTGTTCCCTAGGAATACTCCAGAATCATTAACAAGGAGGATGAATGATTGATTTAAATTCTATCAGCTCCTTTTCTCTACCTACTAGTCAGCAGAGAAAAAGGTTGACCTCAGAGAGTGACCAGGAAGGTGGAAGAATTTTAAGTTAAGGCAAAGGACCAGGGATTAAAGAACCAATAAGAGAGGAGATGTTCTACATTAAAAAAGAAGATTCACTATGGAAGGGAAACCTGTCTTCAAATATAAAGTTAGATGGAAATCATAAATTACAGCAAATTTGTTCCATATTGTCCCAGAAGGGAGAAATGAATGGTATTATAGGATGGACTTGGGTTCAGCTCAAGCAAAAGAGATATTTTCTGGAAACTATAGATGTGTAAAAGTGTAGCAGCTGTTAGAGGGGTATCTCACCCATAGATGTGTGCAAGAGAAGAATGACTGAGCACTTGAGGTAGTGCAGAAGGATTGAATGAGGAGTTGGACAATATTCCTTCTAACAATGAGATTTTTTAACTGTCCATAGAGGCTGAACTTTTGTACTTAGTACCGGACCTGACTCTCTCCTTTCTGTAAAAGCCTACTAAATTTTCAGGAATGCCCAGCTATTAGAAACTATTTCAGACAAAGGAATTTTCTGTGATATTTATGCCACTCCCCAATATTTGGTACAATGATGGGAACATTGCAGGTTCTCATTATTTGCTTAAAAAATGGAATAAAGGAAGGGAAGATGGAAGGAACAGAGGAAGGAAGGACGGGAGGGAGGAAGGAAGGCAACAACTGGCAGTTACTTTACAAAATATAAATAAAAATTCAATTTATATAATATTGTAAAGGAAAATATTCAATGGTTTATATGTTCCTATTCGTACTTGAAGCTTTAGCTTCCCTGATTTCCTCACTCAGAGGGGGTCACCCAATCTACAATCTGAACTGGTTAGTTGTGCTACCCCAAATCAAGTTCATTCATTCCAACCCCTGTGGCAGGTTGGTGGAGGCAAATGTGAGATGACGCTTGGTTGGTCACAGCTCTAGTATGCCCTGTTCTTAACTTGGCAGCATCCCTCCATGTGTTTCAGAATGAAGTGGGCACCAGGATGAACATGATCATCTTCTCTGTAGCAACAAGCGGGATCCTCTGGAAGTCATGGCAGTTATGAGGAGGACACAGCTTGAGGCTCAGTTCTGCGATGCTGGGGTAGGCATATAAGGGATTCTGGGCTGTTACCAGTCTATTAACTCTGCTTTTGGAAAGGAGAGCCATAGCAGACAAAGACCAAATGGGGAAATAAAAATCCCATTCTTTTTCCACCCAGAGTATAATGAGTCATGTCTATGTATTGGGTAAGTCAGCAAATATAAAGCAGTCAATGATCTACCTTTTTGGAAACATTTAGATATAAGGTTTATTTAATTGTACCTACAACAGAGTCCAGGCAGGTATTTTTACACAGAAACAGAACATAAGGGCCCTGTATTTATTGAATGCCTTCTATGCTTGTTGCTTCTGCTGGAAAAATGAATGAATTTTCTCATTCAATCCTTGTGGGAGAGATATCATCCCCACTCAACAGATGAGAAAAACAACTCAGACTCAGGGAGAGAAATAAGGTGTCCACTGTGACAGAGCATGTGAACCAATCAAAACCCTCAAAGCTTTAAAATTGTAATTCCAGACTCCTGATATGTCAATAATAAATCTGAGTAGCATGTTCATTTCATTTTGTCTCATGTCTCCTCAACCAGAAGACAGTACCATCCCAGAAGCACCTGAATCTGAGAAGCCATCACCCAATTTGCCCAATAGGAACCTAAACTCCAGGATTCTGCATCTTTGGAAATGAAGAAACAAGTATTATTATTATCAGTCTGTTTCTAGAGAGGAAAAAGTCTAGCAAATAAGGATCAGAATGCTGTCAAGTCTAAAGCCACCGCCTCCATGGAAACCTAATTTTTACTTAATAAGATGAAATGAAAGAACAAATGATAGCAAGGCATTTTTTTAAAAATTGGTGTTTTATTTTATGACTCTAGCCTTGAATGAATGTGATCAAGCAGGATTCTTTGAGCTCTCTTTCAACCTTGAGAGAACTCTAAAATGTCCTCTTATTATATCAGCAATGCTGCTAAAGGACATAGTCTGGACATATTGATAAACTTCTCTGAGTGGAGAGATTATACTTGGTACTTGCTAGATGACTACATTAGATTTCCTGTTAATAACTGCACCGCAGGAACTAATATAATATCTCACTCCTCCCTAAAGAAGTATTTTATAAATTTACCCTTTAGTTCAGGGGAAAGTTGGTGAATCTCAGTTATCACAAATGAGATAAAGGATAATTTGTCAGATTAAATCCCTGGGTTAAAAATTAAACTCTAAGAATATTATATTAGCTCTGTATTAGTTTTAATCCTTCAGGTAATGGAGGGGTACAAATTTAGACCCTAAAATTAGAGTCATGGCTGAGGAAAGAAGTGGATTTGGCTTGAAAGGGATGATCTCAGGCAAAAGCAGGTGTGTCTTCAGACTGGGTTTTGCAAAGGAAACTAGAAATGAGGAGGAATTGTTTAAAATGAGAGAAAGCTCATTGGTCTAGATAAGATCCTGAGAAAATACAATTTAGATCACATCCTTTGGCTGCCAAGGGCCCTTCATCTGAGAAGCAAGGAAGGTGGGGGTATGGACATGAGACTTCTCAGGTTACATCAAGTAGAAGCCTGGAAGACATAACAATGATGACAAAGACCACTGACTGGGATGCCCCCGTGCCACCTCCTGTGGCTCCCCTCCTTGCTTACTCCATCCAACCACAGCAAGCTCCAAGCTTTTCTTGAAACTTCCAGCACACACCCGCCTTCACATAGTTGTACTTGCTGTTCTAGCTGCCTGGAATTCTTCCTCCACACCCCAGATAGTGGCCTAGAAAGTCTAGATAATGGACTAGATAGTGGAATAGATAATGGACTAGAAAGTCCTCAAGGACTTTCCCTTGAGGTCCCGTATTGAGTGAGAATTTTCCAGAACTCCCAATTTAAAATGCAACCACTCTGTACCCCTGTCCCTCAACCCGGTCACTCTCCTTGTATGCTCCTTTCCCCATAGCACTGATCACTTTCTAACATATCACTTATTTTATTCTTATTCCCTGGCACCCCTGCTCCCAAATACAAGCTTCATTAGAGTGGTGATTGTTATCTGTTTGGGTCACTACTGTGCCCACAATGGTCCCGGGCACATAGTTAAATGAATGAGAGAAAGAAAACAAAGTCAGGAAAATTTTGAAAACTGTACAGAATAACGCAAGATAAATGGCTCCTGCCATTCCCACAGTTCGACTTAGCATGGGGGATTATTGTCTGACCTCTTGCCCTTTGAAATGAGCCACTCATGTCTCAAAAGTTCTGTTCTGCCTGAAATCGTTACAGCATCACAGCAGAGAGCACTGGGAATAAATTATTCTCTGGGCTGTGACAGCTGCGGCTAGCTGTGTTCTCCGGCAAGGGGTTTGGCAATGGTGGGGTGAGGCTGGAGTCTGCCTGGACCCAGGGTCTCTTGGTTCACCATCCATTCACCAGGCTGCCAAAACATCTGGTGAGAATGGAAGGAAATGCACAGCCAGAGCTTGTGTCTCTTCATGCCAAGCAACAGATTTATCTAAAATTTCCAGTGAATCAAACAAGACTAGAGGAATAAGGAAGAATAAACAGATGTGTAAATCTCTGCAATCCCCTGAAATTCCTCTAAAATGAGAAAAAATGGATTTTCAAAAAAGATATCAATCTATAAAGACAAACAAGATAGGAGAAGAGGTAACAGTAAATAAGAGATGTTAACTAGTCTGGGGGAGACTGAGAAACAGTGGGAGAATGACCATGCTTTATTCATTCTAAAAATGCATCTTTTTCATATTTTAACACCTCTGAAAAGAAGGTGACTCTTAAAATCAGTGGCATCTTGCAATTGTAATTGGCAGTATTTTTTCATTCTTTGTTATTCCTTAGGTCATAATGGTATATAATATAAGGGAACTCAACTTAGATGAAATCAAATGTGGGAGCCACACAGAGGAATCTGAATGCCAAAAGTTTGTAGAGGGCCATATTATGGAGAGGAAACCAAGCTGCCTTCCAGAATCTCAAGAGAGACTGAGGACTTGGAAGCACCAGAAACCAGGAGAGGTGGGGCCGAAGAGAAGGGCTCATGATAGAGGAAAGATTCAGGGTTGATTAAAACACACACACACACACACACACACACACCCCTATGGGGTCCCCCATATCCCTGCCACCTCACACACTAATGCAATGGGTTACTACTCAGTGCGTCTAATGATGTGGATGGGGTTGCCAAATAAAAAAGGCCCAGTTAAATCTGACTTTCAGATTTGCAGGGAACATACTTATACTAAAAAAGCATTCCTTGTTTATCTGAAATTCATATTTTACTAGGCAATCTCTATTTTGTTGTTGTTTGGCTAAATCTGGTAGTTCTATCTAGGAAGAAATTGAATCAGGAGTATTCAAAACTCTGAGATGCAAGCCCCGTGAAGATTGTTGATGAAGCCCAGGACTGAAAACAAACAGTTTAAATAAAATCATATTGAATGATGATAGTCTCAGCAACACTTGGCAATTCAGGTCCAAGAGCACTGCCAGCCATGTCTACAGCCCCCACCTCCAGCCACCACTGGAAGAAAGCAAAGTGAGAAAGTAGTGGAACATTCTATGGGGGCCTTGCCTATAACAGAGAAAAGACCAACTGACTTTTTGTGGTCCCCTAAAAGAGCAGCTTGTCCCCTGTCTAATCATGCTACAGAGAAGCCCATCATTCAGCCAGTTTCCCCACCCTGCTCCCCCCACATATTAGACTCACACTCTGGTTTTTGCCCAACTGTTAATATGGGCAGACAACAAAAGCCTGCCATATGTTTAAGAAAAACCTGTAATGTGAAAGACAGTAACTGAAAATAACACAGAAAAAGACGCATGAGGTAAAAAGATAATATAGGGAGAGAAAAAAACTTCAAAAGATAACCAATGCCTTGTTAGAGAGAAGAAAAGATATTACATTTATTAAGTAAAAATATCAGGGTATCTTTAAAAATGAACAAGAGAAAAGAAAGCTCTTGTAAATTCAAAATACAATAATCCATATTAGTAAAACTCCACTAGAAGGACTAAAAGATAAAGATGGTGAGGCCTCTCAGAAAGTAAAATAAATGGCCATACAGATGGAAAATTAGAATTAAAAAAATGTAAAGAGGGGCACCTGGGTGGCTCAGTGGGTTAAAGCCTCTGCATTCGGCTCAGGT
The DNA here is from genome assembly GCF_009829155.1 of Mustela erminea. NCBI lineage: Eukaryota > Metazoa > Chordata > Mammalia > Carnivora > Mustelidae > Mustela > Mustela erminea. The sequence continues at coordinate 50,216,589 of NC_045614.1, forward strand.
CATGATCTCAGGGTCCTGGGATGGAGCCCCACATCAGGCTCTCTTCTCAGCAGGGAGCTTGCTTCCCCCTCTCTTTCTGTCTGCCTCTCTGCCTATTTGTGATCTCTCTGTCAAATAAATAAGTAAAATATTTTTTTTTAATGTAAAGACTATTGAGAGGATCCATCCAAGAAGAGCAACAGTCGACTGATAAGAGGTCTAGAAAGAGAGAAAAAAATAAAAAGGAAGTGCAATTATCAAAGAATGTAAAGATATTATTTAGAACCAAAAAACTATGAGTTTCTGGACTGACAAGGCCTATGGGATGCACAGGACCAAGAATGAGAGGAATGCCACAGACTTTTCAGAACACTGGTGTTGAAGAAGATTCTTAAACAACTGGAGGTGTCAAGTAGGCATCTAAGCTATGGTTCAACAGCAGGTAGACACTGCATTTCAGGAAAGCCAGTCTCAAGTTGGCAGAATGAGACTGCCTACTAACACAGTGATCTCAGTGATTTGGGCTAGCCTTCTGGGATTCTAGAGAATGAGGTGAAGGGTATAGGGAGTGAATTGGGTCGGAGTCACTCCTGAACAAAGAGGTCCACACTGTCTTCGCTCAAGAGAACAATGTACTTCACTTGGCCCTCATGTTGGTGCAGTTAGCCTTTTACTCAAGTTCAGAGGGCACAAGTGGAGGTTCCAGGCACAACACCTGATTGGTTATAAATGACACAGGGAATTGGGAAGATTTCATTGGCACAAGAGCATTCAGGAGATTCACAATTATTTATAAATAAAAACACTATAAACAACTTTAATTAGTCAACAATAATTAAAAGTAGGAAACCTCAACCCAGTATCTAGATTTCTATATTGAGGTATGTGACGTTCTAACATCAGGCTTCTCTTCTTGGAACAATTTGCTCGAGCTTCAGAGTAGGGACCTCTTTCAGATGAGGCATGCAGTTCTAACTGGCCATGAACTCTACCATTCCCTATTATCCCCAAATCCTGAGGTCAACTGTCTGGTGCCATTTATTATCAACTGGGGACTACTTTTTACTTTAAAATTGAGTAGAAAATGACCTTGTTCCTTAACGTGGTCAGCACCACCCATTCCTCACCAGCCTCTCTTGTGGACATCTGAGTTGCTAGACAGCTTTAGAAAGCCACAGAATGGCTTTCCATTACCACTGAGTCTAGCTACCACTTTAATGCTTTAGCATAATGATAATTTTGTATATAGGGAGTCCATGGCATGGGATAGGGGTGAAAACTCTCTCATGAACTAACCAATCAATTATTCTGAACCTCGGTTTCCTTCTGAAAGAGGGATTTTGTGATATTGCATTGCTAAGGTGCTGCTAATGTAGTAAGACTACTATTCTATTTCTACTGGGAAAAAATATGGCTAACTGAGAACATAATTTTTTAAAAGATTTTTATTTATTCAATTGACAGACAGAGATCACAAGTAGGAAGAGAGGAAGGCAGAGGGGAAGGGAGGCAGCCTCCCTGCCGAGCAGAGAGCCCGATGAGGGGCTCGATCCCAGGACCCTGAGATCATGATCCAAACCAAAGGCAGAGGCTTTAACCCAATGAGCCACCCAGGCAGCCCAAGAACATAATATTTTTATTATTAAAACTAAAGTACCATTTAATGGGTTTTTCCAAGTCAAACATTTGTTCCAAGTCAAACATTGAACCCTCATTTCTGTCATAGCATATCATTGTATCCCTGATTTGTCCTATCTACTACATTTTCCCAGTTCAGAACATAGATAAGGGAAAGAGATAGTAATTTATGGTGCAGTATCTCAGAGAGATTTAAGACTGTAGATTCAGTCCTTCCACCTTAGCACAGAGACCTTTCACAAAGTCAGTTGAGGATATCTCTGAAAATTAAGGAGGAAAAGATCAATAACCTGGTCTTATCAGTAACAGCTACTGACAATTTTTTAAGAACTTGAGGCAGCCAAGTTTGGGCCATGATTAGATGTGGGGAATCTGAAACTCACCTGTATTTAGGACATCCCTAATTGTGCGGGGTGGGGTGGGGTATGCCTAAGCCCTCCTGCTGAGTGATCCGGGTGTGCAAAGATCCAGTGGAATGAAACACTAGGGCTGCTCAACAAACTCCACACTGCCCAATGTGCTGAAGAGAATGTGCTGCTTGGGGAATGAGGTGGTACAGATGAAGGTCATGGCAAGGATTCTGCAGATGGTATAGTATATTACACTGAATGTGTTCGTAACCTGGAAATACACTCAGAGATATTGGAATGAATCCTTCCTGTCTTTGCTATATGCTTCTTCATTTATGTCAGTGACAAGAACCAGCTTTTTGAATAGTAGGGGGTAGGACTACATCTCACTGCATTAGGTGCTTTGTACCCATCTTCTCTGATCTTTTCAACTACCCTGCAAAGGGCATATTCACCCACCATCACCAATTATCGATCCATCCATCCCACACGTGTTCTGAGTTCTGATGTCATGCCAGGGCCATTGTGCCGAGCACAGGGATGCAGTTGTGAACAAAACGGTCAAGATCCTGACATCCATGACACTTATAACTTATATTCTGGGGAAAGGTAGACAATAATAAATGGAACAACAGAATGTAAGAAATTAATTAGCACTCTAAAGGCATTAAGATAGGAAATAGATGAGATAAAGAGTGCTGGGCAACACAAAACACTCGTTGGTGTGTGAACGGTAATTAATGGCATGACAACACAATACAAGGAGTTATGAAGGAATATATAATGAGAGTAAACATAATTTCGATGGGGTTGGGGGAAGTTTCAAAACAGACCTGTGTAAGTACGCGGAATTCAAGCGGAGACCTGAAGGGTATACAGGTGAGTAGGTAGAGTGCAGGTGGGAGGGATGTGTCAGGTGAGTTGTAAGCAAGAGGAAGTGCACAGGCATGTGCCATGAGGTAGGAAAGACCTTGGCCTATTGGAGGCACTAAAGTAAGGCCATAGCAGGGACAGCAAGTCAGGCACAAGGGTGAGGTGAGGTGAAGAGAAAGCTTCACATGCCAAACCCCCTTGAAGACCTAGGCCATGCCTAAGGAAACAGAGGTTCACAGAGATTAAGTAACAGGTCCAAGGAACCCAAAGGCAATGATCAAGATTAAATTAGATTATGGGATGCCTGGGTGGCTCAGTGGGTTAAGACTCTGCCTTTGGCTTAGGTCATGATGTCAGGGTCCTGGGATCGAGCCCCAAGTCGGGCTCTCTGCTCAGCAAGGAGCCTGCTTCCCCTTCTCTCTCTGCCTGCCTCTCTACCTACTTGTGATCTCTCACTCTCTCTCTGTCAAAAAAATAAATAAAATCTTTTTAAAAAAAGATTAAATGAGGTTAGAATCAAACTACACAGTTTAGCGTGTTCTTTCTACTACACATACTATCCCTCTCTGTACTAAGGGACAATTAAGGCACATATGTAAATATCCTTCTGACCTAGGTCTACCAGTTCAGGAACAGATCCTTACAGTGTGTATTTTTTAATAAGGATGACCTGACAGTGGTTCGTCCATTTCTTCCAGCACCAGAGGTCATACCAACAGCTGTGTGTCTCAGTAAGGAGACAAGACCAACTGTACACGTCAAAACTGGGCTGGAAGTGCTTAATAACTAAACTTCCAGAGCCACTGGCAAGTTAGAGGAGAGAGGAATAAACAGAGTCATTATATTCCACTCTTGGTCTGTAAATCATCTGAGAGCCTCCATCATTTTTGTTGAGGTATTTTAATTGCTCTCATTTGCAGGAGCAAATTAGGTGTAGCATTGTTTTCTGGATGCTGTTCAGATTGGTGCCAGGAAGGAACAAAATGAGCAAAAAATGAAAATCCGTTTCCAAACAAAAGCCCAAATTCTGCAAGTGTAATTGATTTGTAACCGTGTCAAGGTAGTTTCTAAGGCAAATCTGTTCAGCACATCGTGGGGTTCTCAACTAAGGTCAAGAGAAATTGTTCAGTTAAACATGCATTTGACACCAGGAAAAGCCCCCTTGCATAGGACTCAGAGCAGGGCTTCACTGCGGCACAGTCTGTATCTAAAAATTCAGGACAAAGTGAGGAGTGTTTTCTACAGACAGGCTATTGGAACTTTGTGGAATTAAGACTTTTCTAACACATGCTAGGTAAAATGGTGATTAGGGAAGTAATTTGGGGAATGAAGACAACCCACACACCTCTCTCCATTTATCTGGGTAATGTATTTCTGTTTTCTCCTCATCAATTCAGGTTGTTCTGACTAATTTCTTGCTAAATGACATAACCACAGGAAGGTGAACAGGGAAGGGGAGATTTGATTCAATTTGACAAATTTTTCATGAGTGTTTAATCTGTGCCAGCTATGGAGCAAGGCTCTAGAGATATAGTATGAAACTGGTGGTGCAAAGACAGACAGACTCATGAGAATATCTAGCTGCCCCGTAAACTTGCTGAGACCACAATGCCATTTTCAAGGACTCACACAGCATATGAGGTAGCTCCGGTGAGCACACATGCAGGATTTCCTTCAGCATTCCAATTTTAGGCATTTTATACTGTCATCCAGAGATCATCAAATAATTCCCCAAATTCCAACATTTGAAGAGCCAATTGAGACTCTTTCTTACCTGGGAATACTGAGGAACATCATAGTCTTTTGCATGACAGTGTAACTTGAGTTTAGATTTTTAAACTACTTTTATAAACTATTTTTTGTATATTTTGTATACCTTTTGCACATTTTGTAAATTATCACCTATATGGGCCATTCCACAGAGATTGTCGATTTCCTATAAATTAAGTGAAACTATCAGTGGAGTATTGACATTTTACCCAACTGTCTCAAGCACTGAGAATGGAATTTCTCTGGTGAAGCAGAGCAATAGAGGTGTGAGACTGGAATTAAATCAATCTGATAATAATTAACAGGCAGTTCTACTTGTTCATGAGAGGCCCACCATGGAGGGTACACAGAGACACTCTGGCAAGCAGAATTGTATGAACAATACCGTCCTTCAGTGGTGAAGGGTGAGAGTTAGGCAGGACTGTGAACCAGGAACAAAAATACAGTACAGATTCCTAAACAGCTCTCATAACTAAGGTTTAGGTGGTGTCCCCAATTTATAAACTCTTTAAGTAGAGCTATATAAAGTTGCCATTTTAGTAAGACAAAGAGGTCAAATATTGACAATTTTATGTGGTTCAAATTAATATATTTAGGCTAACTCTAGATTTATGAAATGCTCTTCAATAGATGAAGACAGAAGTGGGTTGAAGCTTTGAGCAAAAATTTTAGGCAATTCTTGTAGATTAAGCATTAAATTAGTATATTTATGTCCCTGAGAAGCTCTGGAATAAATAACCTATTTAATAAATAAATAACCTATTAACCATAGTTAATAATTTAATATTAACTATGGTTAATAACCTATTAACCATAGTTCCCGATGGTCTTTGATTTTGGAACTTCTTTTTCCCCCGGAAGAAAACCTGGGGACACTTTAGTATTCAGACATGTCACTAAGAACATTTGTAGGTGACATAATGTCATTAGGGGTGATAGAGGGTTTGTGTGTTGAAAAACATGGCCTTGGGGTCTCCAGTTGTTTCAGTACAACATCTACACACATATTTACCAAGATAATCAGAGGAATTATGCCTGGATTATAAATGAGTTATCTTCATGAACAAGATATCTTGAATAACATAAAATCCACACTCATAGATGTAAGAGGACAATCTGAGAGCAATAAATCCTCTCATTTTCAGCTGAAATATCTTTCAGTTCTTATCCACACATATTCCCAAGCAATAGGAGTGACAGTTTTCTTTCCTCATAGTCACAAGATTTACTTCCTGAATTATTACCTTCGGGGAGCACAGAAATGATCTGCAAATGATTTGGTTTGGGAAAATGTTAAATAGTGTTTGACAAAGTAGAAACCTGAACAAACTAGCAAGTTTGTGCATGAAGCACTCAGACCAAGGGATTATTATTAAAACAATAGCTACTGCTTTGGAGAGACTGCACTAACATCCGTTCAAAGCACACCCAGGTAACACAAAACTTGAGTCTAGAAGGATTCGGTGGCTATAATTAGATATGTTAATGATCTATTTCTTGACTTGATTTTCCTCATCTGTAAGATCAGGAGGGAAGTCCTAAACACTCCTGGGTGTTTCATTGAATACTCATTGGTCTTTTTCCTTCTATCATTCCAGCTTCTGTCTTCTATCAGGTTTATTTACATGCTTATCCCTCCTCCTGGGCCTCCAGGACACAAAGAAGCAAGAACTAACTGGTTTGTCTTTGCATTCCACATACCACCTATTGATGGTTAAGGGTATAGCTCTAGGCTCAGATAGCCTAGGATGGAGTTTTGATTCTAATTGCTACTGGTTGTATGACCTTGGGCATTTGCCTAACCTGGGCACCTCAGTTAGTTCAAACATCATATTGGGATTATAATCATATCTATGATGTGATTTATTCAATCCATGCACTAAGAACAGTGAGTGATACATGGTCAATCCTCATGCAGTATTAACTTTTCATACTTTGATTAGTTAATTGATAAGTATTTGTTGATTCAGTAAACATGCAAGTGATTATAAGAGATGAATATTACTTCTGTATCATGAAAATAATTTTTCTACTCTGAAAAACTTCTAATTTCTCCCTGTCTTCCTCAGAACAGTATGCAAAATATTGTTCTAAACCTGGTATTTTCAGTAAGATATCTGGAAATTCCAGAATATCTTCTTATATCCAAGCTCCTTTTTACATTCCTTAATTTTCTCCCCATCTCTTGAGAGTAAGTCTTCTTCACATTTTGTTGTAAATAAGATCTTTGATGGAGAATGCAATTTTATATGAATAACACTGAATTGTATTTCTGCTAAAGCTGGGGAAGTGATTACTCTGAATTAATGGTCTTTATGCTTACCAACTATCTGCTTGGTAGAATAGCTGGGAGCTTCTGCAGATAGCACATTAAGAGTATTTCTGAGAGAAGGTGAGTACTGCCAAGGTATTCCCTCCTGCTGACTTTGTCCCAGTCTGGCCCTTTCTAGACTTGGTACACTGGCTTAGCGCCTGTAATTCTCTCTTTCATTGAAGATTAATAGTGGATTAGAAATAAAACTCAAGATTTACTCTGTACCATGCTGTTCAATACAATAGGCCCTAGCCATATGTGTTTATGGAACATTTGAAGTGTGGCTTGTCCAAATTGCAATGAGCTCCAAATGTAAGATATACACCAGTTTTAGAAGACCTCATACCCCCCAAATAAAATAACTCATTCATAATTTGTATATTTATTACATGTTAAAATGATTAAATGTTAGATGTGTTGGGTGAAATAAAATATATTATAAAAATTAATTTCAGCTGTGTTTTACTTTTCTGTATGTAGCCACTAGAAAATTTTAAATTTTGTGGTTTATTTCATATTTTTACTGAATAGCACTGATCTAGCGCATAATCTAGATCTAGACTATGTGACAATCCCTGTTCTAATTTCTTTATATGGCTTCTTTCACTGTATAAAGAAGTCCAGTGAGAAATTATTCTTACTTTAGATTTAATAAAATTGGGAATTTCTGGAGGCTAAAAAACTCATAAGAAACAATGAAAACATTGGATTTTAGGTTTGTCTGACTCCAAATTCAGGTTCACTTAGTTACTCTAGATAACATTTAGTGCAAACTGACCCAGTGCTAAATAACGTTAAATCCTTGAGTCTGGTTGGGTTCTCCAGAAGCCGAAGCTGCAAAGGAATTTGGGGTGCAGGATTAGAGATCAATACATGTGGAAGAAAGAGGGAAATTAAGACTGAGCAAACCATAGTGAAGCTCAAGAAAGCCCCAGCCACCCTATCAGGAAGTTCTACTGCAAATTCTGCCTGCCAGAATGACCTCTCCTTAGGCCAAAATAGCCAGACCTTATACTCCTAACTCACTTAATCACTGTGTGTGCTGCTCTGGCAAGGGCATGAACTAGGGTAGAATGGCTCTCTGCAGCTGAGACAGACCCTGTAGGAGCCAACAGCTGGAAGTCCTTTGGGACTCTACTCCCTTTAAGTGTTCATCCTATAAATCCTTGGAGAGTCTAGGTGATGTATTCTTTATTGAGAAAGGTATATTTTTAAATTTTGCTTATTTGTTTTAATTCCTCTTTTAATCTACTAAATAACCTTCAGGAGAATTACCTCTCTCCTTGCCCCAACACAAACACAAAGAAATAGTGGACTTCAGTCTCAAGAGATTTGGCAGGCAACAGAATCTAGCTATAATTTAATACTATTGATTTGTTTTTAATTGCATATAATTCTATAGTTGTATTCCACTTGTAAAAATACATATTTGTTTTCTCTGCATGATTATATAAAGTTTTCTTTATAAAAACTTACTTTTAAGAAGAAGCAACTAATTTAAATATGCAAAGTAGGCCTGTTTAATGCAAATTAGACACCTCAGCACCCTGGGACTCAACAAGACAAAATCTGAAGAGTCAGACTGTTCATAGAGGAAACTGAGAGACTGGGTAGTCATTCCAGGACAGGAGATGAAGATCACCAGTGAATGGAAGCCAGTGAACAGTACAAACCAAAACACGGATGTCACAATTTGTTCTGGAATTGGACCACATCAAAATCAGCTTTGCCAGTACAAACCTAGCCACTACAACTTTGCCACTACACATTCTTGTCAGTTTCTTATCTTAAAAGTCTTGGGTTTCTTACCAAAGTCTGTTATTTCACATTGCACTGCTGTTCTGTGGAATTGTTTTAGTACAGTTTGCCCTTCTATCCTGATGCCCTACTGAGATACCCAAAACACTGAAGCAGTTGACACCAAAGCTTAGTAAAACCTGTGTCCTCATATGGAAAAGATTGATTAGATATTTTAATATTGTAGGATTGGGTACAGGGACTCTGCCTCTTACTCTTACATAGATGGAAAAATACAAAAGAAACTGTTAAAAGTAATTCCCTCTGGGGAGTAGATTGAAAACACAAGAAATTGGGGCAAAGGGCATAAAAGAAAAAACACATGGATTTTTCAATATTATTATTTTAATGTTTCCCCAATGTTATGCATGACTGTTATAATTGTTCAAACTAAGATAAATTAAAGCGTAAATGAATACTCGAAACCAAAAACCTGGCTAGCCAAGGATAAATAGCCAAAGGGTGCCACTCTCTAAGCCCATGGGAAGATGGTCTCTCTCTAGGGTGTTTAAAGATAAAGAGCTGTCTAGCAGCAGAGTGCCAGAAGAATCACCCTGTAGATGAGAGAGCCTGAGGAGACACAGCATGGTCTTTGTGAGTTCCTGGGACCTACCAGCTGCTGACCATGAGAATCAACATGGGAGAATAACAGAGGAGACAGCATGAATGAAAGAAGCTTCTGCTGAGAGCAAGTGCTCATCCACACATGTTATTCACAGGGAATTCCCACTGGCTTAGTCTTCACTGACACAGCAGACAGGCTGTGAGACCCAGGGACACTGGTTCTTAAATGCAAGGCTTTCTGTCACCTCTATTCCTTATTCTTCTTTAGTTTTTCAAAGCAGTTATCAGTCTGTGACATTTGATTGATCATTCCTCTCTCCTGCCATATCCAAATATAACCCTGTGAGAGTACAGACGTTTGAGAGTACTGCTTTGTTTCCAGAGTCTAAAGCTATTCTTAGAGTCTCAATAAATATTTGCTGAATGAATTAATACATGAGAGATGAGACATTACCTAACCAGCATCCCTATCCAACCATGAAATACATATAAACGCAATTCAACAAACATGTCTGACTCAATGCCAAGAGGCCTCCAATAAAACTGAAACAAGTGTTCTCTCTGGTTTCAACCCAAGCTTAATTATAAAATATAGTATAGGAACTCTTAATTAAGAAGTTTTTGTTATTAAAACACATCACCTTCATAAGTATGTTAATGAGGTTCTCTAGTTATATGAAGATCAAAGAAAAAGTCTCCTTTACTCTTAGGTAGTGATGTGGGTTTTTCCATCCTCTTTTACCAATATGCTTCCACATTCTTCTGAAATAATTACTAGCTTCACCATAGTTAGGTTTCACTATCTCCTATTAACATAAAATAGATATTCAACTAAAATTTGAAACTATTAATACAAATTGGCAAAACCAAAAAGTTAATAAATTGTATTCATTATAATAACCAATTCATGTTCTTCTTCACTGAGATGTTTGCTAATGTAGTTGTAGGACACAGAATTTCCCTGGGTTTCGCTCAGAGTTGCCCTCTGACTTTTCTGACCATCTTCTCCCAGTCTCCTTACCACCTTTTCCTCTGCTCATCCCTGTAAATTTCGGTATTCACCATGCTTTCATCCTCAGATTTCTTCTCACCTCCCTATGATTCCTCATCCCCATAACTTTACCAACTATCAGAACACCCATCTTTCAAACCCCTAACTTCCTCCCTGACCCCATACCTCCAATTCTTCTAGCCTCAGCAGGGAAGTGTCTTCACACTCAACATGTTCTTTCTCCAAGCTCCTTATTCCCATCATTACCTGTGTTATTCCTCCATGTTCTCCATGGCAGTGAATGACGCCAATAATGGTCCTGCCTTTCTATCCCACAACGGCTCTTACATGGACTGTTATGGAAGCCCTAGCTTCAAAGACTTAAATATTTCTACTCTACCATGCTTTCACCATGTACTTCCAGAGAATGCACTATATAAAACACTGAAGCATATAGATGACTCTATTTCTTTAAAACCTGCCAGAGCAACAGGACCCAAGACTGAAAAACAACACTTCTCAGCATGGTACTATTTTCTTGTTTATCACAATTTCAGTTCCCACTGTATCAACTCATACACCACTATTTTTCAAGAAAATAGTTGCTCTGCCCAGACAGAGTTTTTCTCTCTTCCCAAACTGCTCTGTCTACCCTCCCCATCTGGTGAACAATGAAAGGTTCATCATTCAAAATCAATATCAAAAATCTCTTCATAATGACACTTTCTTCCACTCCCTTATCATTCACCGAACATACTCTCAGATTTATGTTCAGATAATTCCATGAACTTTTACCACAGAAGCTATAACACTGTATCTTAATAACTATTATGCTGATACCTTTTTTTCACCTACATAGAATACAACTACTCCAAAGGCAAGATCCATATTTTATCCTTTTTTACCTTTTTGCATTCCTAATGTGGCAAGTGTCTTCATATAGTAAGACTGTTTTGGATGCATGCATAAATAAGTGAATGAGAAAAATTAATGGACAAATCAAATAATGTGTATCCTCAAGGCAACGGTGTAACTACTCAGGAGCTGTCTACAGTATAAAGAGATCACTCTAGTCTGAATGTTGTGCATTGCCTACTTTCTTTTTCCCCTAAACCCAAGCCAGCCCATCACTCTCCAGATCATAATTCTATACAAATTTAGTACTGCAGCAGTCAGAGAAAATGAGTCTAATTCATAAAATGGAGACTCTATACATCAGTAGTCCTCTGTACACGCTTAAAAATTGGGGGCTTCTTAAGCTTCTCCTGCCCCTTATGAAGCTTGCCTGGACATCATTTCTGATACTTTCACAGCTCAAGTATTAATGCTTAACACTCCTCCCCTGCACTAGGTAATGACTGCAGCATAGCAATCTCTCTTTGTTACCTCCTGACATTACCGAATTACCCAACAACAAATATCTGGCATTCATTCTGTGGCTGACATTTGAATCTGTATTCTTTGTAATGATTATCATTTATCAACAATCAGCTATTGATCACTCCCATCTGGATTTGCAACTTGAATGAAGGTAAGGTGAATACAAACACTTTTTATGTAGGCTTGGCTCCCAGAAACTCAGCCTAAGCTGGGTAAATGAGGTGTCCAGACACAAAATGAATAGTACCAATCCAAATTATATTAACTTTTAATGAGCCAAGATTAAAAGAGCTCCAGGGACTCAGAGTTCTTGGGAGGAATAAAAATCTAGGTTGATTAAATACCATTTTGACTAGCTTTTGCAGAGGTTGAGATTCTGTTTTCTCAGAATTCTGCACATCCCCCATGCATTTGAAATATCTATTAAAATACATACTTCACAGTGACTGTTTATGTCTTAGCACCTCTTTAATGGAGGGCACAGAGACTTGAGATTCGAATCAGAGGGGAAGAGATGCCTCGGGAAACTTCCTATATAATTAGGTTCAATACAGAGACTAGCACAGTGGCACCACAATGACGTGAAAATTTGGGGAGGTTTGAGAATTGATGGCAGGGTTTAAAAACTTGGCCAACTATCATGTATTTAAAAAGAATTCTGGACAATTTGAATTTGGACCCCCAATCTGCTACTCCTAAAAAAATAGCAAGAGAAATAAAAGTCATGGCTGAGAGCACAAATTTATGTCATAACAAAACATAAACTACCACTTAGCACCTTAAAAGTCATTGGGTAAATTACTTAATCTTCCTACTAATTTCCAGAGTAGAAATAATAGTGACCTTCTCTGAGGAGTTGGGTATGGAACTGGTTGACATGTCTATATGCATTGTGTTAAGAAGTTGCCTAAGACTAAATATAATTCAATGAGAAGTTAATATTATTATCATTTATTCATTTACCAAATATTTGTTGAATGCCTACAGTGTGCCAAGCTCTGTGCCAGGTAACAATAATGACAGGAAAAGCAAATAGGTAAGATTATTACCATCATGTTAACATTACTCCCAACTGGGTCTGGAACTTGAATGAAGTTAAGGTGGATACATCCATTTTTTATGTAGCCTGAAATGGGTGAAGAAACAAAGTAATCTCAATTTACAGTAATTATCATAGAGATGTCAAGCCAGGTATTAGGTGAGATAAAAATAGAGGTGGTCTTATTTTAGGTAGTTAGGTCTGGAAACACAGCTCCAAAATGGTGGCATCTGAGCTGAAAACTGAGGAAGAAAAATGAAAACCATGACAGAAGAAGGAAAAAGAACATGTTTAAAGGTCCTGAGGTAGGCTATCTGAGGGACCAAAAAGAACAAGTACAGCTAGAACATTGTGAAAATGGAAGTCTGCAGAGATATGCATGGGACAGATCATGAATAGCCTTTCTGACCACGGTGAGGAGTTTAGACTTATACAAAGGTTAACTGAAAGCCACTGATGAATTTTTAGGCCAGAAGAGGATGTTCAAATGTGCATGCCAGTTCAGGATTCTCCCCCAGATATTTGCTTCCATTGCCAGATCTAAGCCAATAAATAGACGGAGTCTGTCATTCTCATCTCAGTGCTTATCACCTACCCACTGTGGGCAACAACGCATTCTTATTCCCCAGATCTTTCTAGTCCTAAAAAGAGTGGGAGAGACAAAATGCTACCTTAGAGCAAAACACAACCAATATATACAGTGGCAGATCAATCAACAATTTGTTGAGTTTATTCTCAAAGTGGTGGTTTAATCACTATAGGCTTTGAGTTCATTACAGCCTAAGAGAGCAAATTTTAGTTTCTAAAATGATCACATATCATAGCTTATATGAAAAAATAGACCTTCTAATAACATTTTTTAAAAGTTTTGTGAATAGTAGCCTTGTAGTAAAACATTATTCTCCTTGTCATTATGCAAAAACATTTTGATAGTTAATTTTAAAGATAAAAACACAGCATGTATAGATTTAAATTTCATTAAGACTTTCACCCCTCCTGGAGAGTCAGGTTAAAGTACTTCTCTTCCCTCTCTTGCCAAAAAAAGGACAAATTCAGCAACACTTGGGCATTTTGTTAGTAACATTCTCAAGTCTTCCTATCAAATACAGTTACATTTCTATAATAAGAGTCAAAGAATTTAAACTCTATAACCCTCAGCTTTCACAAGTTATCTGATGAACTCATTCACGCTAAGGCATGAAGATATAACTTCACCCAGACATATCTGACTTTGAAGAGCAAGTAGATAATGACTAACCTCCTGTTGGAACTTACTACAGGAGGAATTTCTGAGATCAGCTATAAGACATTCATGAGTAAATTAGGGTGACTGGAACCTTCCAAGTTGCTTTGATAAATTCTTCCTTTGACCATGCTTAAGATACCTAAAGAACATTTTCTTGCATACATTTCTAGATATTCTTTTAATGTGGGTAAGAAGTAAAGAGGAAAAATAAAGATATGGTCTCTCCAGAGCTACTAGAAATCAAATTGTAAGATTATTGGATGCAGAGATTTTTTCATTCTCAAAGAAACTCTTTGTCAATCTAAAAAGCTCTAGTCATTCTGGTTGCCATCATAGGAGCTATCCAATGAATAAACACTGTCACTTCCACTGGCATAGAATGTTCTGGAATACTATTATCTAGTATCAGTTGTTTTGCTCACTTACTTATATCCACTGCTGATGGAAAGAGAGACACAGATCGTATGATCATAACCTGACAGAGTGACGGGAAGATGACAAAGGACACATTCTCACATTTCTATTCCCTACTGCCTGAGTATGTTAGCCTCTCAGCCCCTCCCAGCACTTCTTCCTTCCCTGCCATTCTGGTCCCCACTAATACCTACATCAATAATAATCCTTTGGAGATCTCCTATTCCTTTGCCCAATTGCACATCCATCATCTACTTCCTGCCAATCCCAACTCTGAATCCGTCCTACATATAGGTTTTCTCTGCTACTGCTTCCAGGATTCCCCACAGGATTAGAGAAAATTACAACTATGTCCTCTTTTCTGTATCATGTTTTCTGATCTGAGTGATACTTTCACATCTTTTTGGCCTTTCTTCACATTCTTTCTCATTGTCCATGGGGCCTACTCCACAGATAACCAATCCAGTCAAGCATCCAGGCTCTTCCTCCACCTTCTATTCACAAGACAGCTTTAACTGTTCCACACAGAAAATACAGGCCAATGTGCCACCATCTCCAGTATTAGCAATCCTCCTATGCATGCTCCCTTTACTCCCTCCTAACATAGAAGGAGAGGTTTTCCTCTTCAATAAATTGCTTAATGTGCAGTTTTTGATCTACTCTTTTCAAGGCTCTGCAGGGATCTCTTCTCTCTGTGTTGCTTCAATTCCTTTTTCTCAACCAAACCCATCCCCTTCAACAGTGATGGTGCATCCCAATATTTCTAGTTATTTAACTTCCATGTTCCCCTGCCCCAAACCTTAGGTTATTACCTTTATGTATTAATCCCTTACCTCCCAATTAACTGAAAAGCTGTACACACTCACCTCTCCATTTCCTCAACACTTTTCTTCTCAGCTGCAATCTAGAAATTTATGCAAACCATTCTAATTAGGCCATCAATGAACCACTAATTGCTTCAACTCTTGGCTCTTTTCAAGTCTCAGCCTTCTTGGCATCTCAGTGGGGTTTGACATTGCTAAACTACCTTATCCTCCCATGAAGCCAACCCCTCTTTCTGCCCCTAGCTCTGCTAGATTTCCTACAGTCTCTTTCCTTAGTGTCAGTACTTGTTCCTCTGCCATCCCTGCAGTGTGGGATTCTCTAAGCCTTCACCATTGTCCTCCTCATTATACATATATCTGTGGGAGTCCTTCCCCACTCCCATGGTGTCAACTATATGTGTCTCAAGACAAAAGCCCCCTAGTAGGTTATCCTGTTTCAAAATTCTTTCCCTTTCCAATTCATTGTATCACCTGAACAAACTCTATATACAGATTTGACTACAGCCTTAAAAGTTCCATTGGGCCCCTTGGCCTTCACCCTTCTTTACAAGGACTCTCAGTTCTTTCCAAGCTTGTTCCAGGATTCTTTTTCAAACTCTATCCCTTCCCACCCTTCAAAATTTGTTGGATTAATTTGGTCTAGTAAATGCTACCTAAATACAGTGTGGTCTTTCACCCCTTCATGTCTTTGTCACTCTGCCTGCAATGCCTTTCCCTGATTCCACTCCTACCCATAAACACTCTGATTAATCTCACGCAAAATATTATTTCCAAAGAAAAGAACTCACCATAGATCATATTTATTGAGTGTTTACTACATGTCATGGACTATGGTGAGTTCTTCACATGCATCATCTCAACAATCTACAAAACAACTTAATAGATAGGCATGATGATTCTTATCCCTTTTTATATATAGGAAAACCGAAGCTTACAGAGTTAGGTAACTTTTTTTAAGGTAACATGACTAGTAAATATTTTTGATCTGACTCCAGAGCCTTCTTTCCCCAGCACATGACCCAAAGTCTCGTGTTTCTTCTACATACTTCTGTTTCTATTCATATTATACTCCTCCTTAACTACTCATCCACACTTCTGTCCTCTGGTATTATCCTATTAAAAGTCACTGTTTTCTTTATTTGTTCCCTCTCCCCAACCCTCCTGCACGCCTGACAAATACTGGTAGTTCAACAAATGCTTTCTACATCTGAGTTTGAAATGACTGCCTTGTACATATTGACTAATGGGTAAGAGGAACTTCAAGGCGAAAGGTCTAATTAGCCTGACTCTGTGGGTGACTATCAGCATTGTGAATGATCCATTTGCTATTGAGTCCCAGAAGAAGACAAACATGTACACCTCATTCTCTGTCCCTAAATCTCTAAACCTCTTGACATAGGCTTTCTACGCAGAACTATCCAAATTATAGTGACTTTATGTGAAAGAATTTTCTTTTTATAAAAATCTATGGTTTTTAATTTTCTATAAGATGAACACTCAGAATAGTGGCTTAGGAGCACTGTGAAACTGAGATGTTAAGGCCAAGTGACCATTCATTGAAAATATTGCAGAGGCAGAAATATAGCTATCACACATTATAATCACAATAACAGTTTCCTACTCTCTCTAGGATATTCTGTGACATCTTACATTTATGCTGGATGGACAGCTTGGATACTGTAGAGTAAATTGTGAATAAAGGAAGGAGATGGTCAAGTAAGCAGAAGAGCATAAAATAGAGATATCACCATGCTTTCATTGCATCCATTTGTCTCTCCCAAATATAGAAACTGTAGGTCTCTCTACACCTCTCCAGCACATTGTAACAGGGTGGTTTATCTTCAGCTATATCCTGATGCTAAGTACTAGCTTTCCAAAATCCACTGATGCTTGACTTTTGAAATTAGTGAGATGTAGCTGAATTCTACTTGGGAAGCAAATGGATTGATTCCGTCAACTAGATGTAAAAAGTGTCCTGTTTTGAAAGTGCTGGGAGATATTTCTAAGGGAAAAAAGGAGAACATGAAGCCAGTGTGCTATAACTGCCTATTGGTTTAAGCCCTCACTTTATCTTCTTGGGGTTTAGTTATCCATCTTTTCTCCCCGATCTCCATCACCCCAGTAGGAGGGAAAAATAATGAAAGACATCCTATGTAGACTCAGAGACTGTCAGAGCTGATAGAGAGAATGTGGAAACTCTAGCCCAGACTCCTCATTCTGCGGATGAGGAGAATGAAAATTAGGGCAGGCAGGGACTCTCTCTGGACTCCAAAAAATTAGAGAAAGTCCTGCAGAATTTGACAAGAGCTGATACTGTTCATCTCTTCCTAACTCTGTGTTCAGTGAAATCATGTTAACTTGACACTAGTCATGGTGGGAGTATGTACACCTATAAAACACTACAAGTCAAGGTGCTTTCTTCCCCCACAGAGAACTCGTTTACCAGCACAGCACTGTTACTTGTTTGTATATATGAAACCTAAAGATCTGTCCCTATTCTCATGAGTCATGTCTTCTTTCTTTCATCCTCTTTTTCTTCCTTGCTTGTCTGCTTTCATTAATTCATAAACAAGAAATTATTGACTAATTTTTGTATACCAGACATAATGCAAATAGTTGCAGATAAAGTGGTGAAGAAAACAACAAAGTCCTACCTTCATTGCACTTAGAGGACATAAGCATTTAGCATATGACAGTTATGGATTTAAAAAAAAAAAAACGGCTTGATAATGCCACAAGAACATATACAAGAAAGACTTAATCTAGGCTGGGGAACTGACATATTTCAAGGAAATCTTCTTATCATGCTGTCACAAAATGGTCTGTGTGATTCCAGAATACACTTCATAGCCAGAAAGAACTGAGTTTGAATTCCAGCATTTAAGTGTTCTTGCTGGGTGACCTCGAACAACCTCTTAAAGCCTGAGTTTTCTCACAACTAAATTGAAGATAATTTTAGCACCTACTCCAGAGGGATGATATGAGGACTGAATTAATAACCATATGAAATGTTTAGCCTCAAGCCCAGTACATCACTTATGGTCAACAAACAGCACCTATGTTTATGATTAGGATTATTAGTATTTTTTTTTTTTCCTATTACATGTCTAGAATGTTCACTCTGTCCATGCCTTTATAGGACATCAGCTTTGCCTCCATGTGTAATTTCTCAGAGAATGTGGGGGACTAGCAGAGGCCATCTGGCAATTGTGGACACTAGCCAAATCATCACTAATTGCCTAAACGCTCTGGCTCTCCTTGGTAATGGCTATGGCGGGTCTAATTAGTGCAGACCACATGACATCTTTGAGTTGCTACTGTTGGGAGCTTGAGCCCAAGCCAGCAGCTCCAGGTTCCTCCTGAGTTTGGAGAGGAGCCTTCGGAGAATCATATTCAACAAAGAGCTGGCAGAGGCGGGTCCTGTCGGCTCCCACGCCCTCCATGGGGGAACTTGCTGTGACTATAAGAAGCACAGAGGCTGTGATTAGAGGGACAGATGGAAAGTGGGAACATTCACTTAGCAGCTTTTAGCGACCTCTGAGGAGCGGGTCTTTAAGCAGCTCCAAGCTCTTGGCCTGGGTTTTGATTTGCAAAGCTAAGGCCAGAGCCCCCAGCCTAGGGTAGGAAGCATATGTTAGTTCCAGGATTTACCTACCATTTAGCCTCACAGCTGCCTCTCTTTTCATTGCCATATGTGGTCATGCCTCAGTCGCAATAACAAACAACAAGATACATGTTTACCCAGCATACTATCTGGCACCCAGTAGGAGCTCTGCAAACGTAAGCTGAATAAACAAGTGCAGAGAAGTTCTATGGCATCCTTCACTATGGGCTGCTTCCTGATTATTCCACATTTTATCAACTCCCTGATTTGTTTGTGCTGATAGTCAGACATGATATATGAGGCATGTATGGAAAACAGTTGTGTGGAATATGGCAAGTTACCATACAACTTTACTATCATGTGCTATTTCCCAAAGACAACCAACAAGATGATGTTTCTCCAAGTTTAGCCGTGGATAGCATCAACAAATTCAGATGCCATCAGCCTATGCCCTTGCATTATGGCCTTGGCTGAGTTATAATATATATTCACACCCTTGGCTTTTCTCATATTGAAGGTCAGAGAGAAAAATGTTAGCATCTGCTGAATCTTGGGAAGCGTGGCACTTAATAGTTTACAAGGCACTTTCCAATCCAATTGTCTCATGCTGCCCTCCCTGAGCCCTTTTGAGTGAGGTGGGGATTATCAACTCTGTTTAGCCTTTGTAATCAGTACAGATGCTGTCTCAGCCACCTGTTCAAGGTCACAGAGCTCATATAACAGATGAGAAAAACACAAAACATCACTAAATTCTGCAAACTCTTCATGCCACAACACTCCAGGGTGGCACTTTTCTTTTTTCAGACAAATTCTACAGTCGCTATTATTTACTTATACCAAAGCAGAGGAGAGGTGCTCACAAGCTTTGCTTGATTTCTCATTGTCAAGTAACCTGGCTGAGAGAAGCCACATGAGGAGTTTCCACGCAGGGATGAAAAGGATTTTTAGACACAGAAATATGGCCATAAGAAAAGGGAAGTCACAAGTAAAGTAACATATGTATATATAATCTGCCTGAAAGGTACACGACAGAAATAAATAATCAGGCTTTAATGTGTCCCCTGGTCTAGTGTGTAAGACCCCAGAGAACTGTGATTAAGTATCCAGTGGTCTTCTAAGAACCCATGCTCTCCATCCCAGCTCCAGTGCACACAAACCACACACAAACTGATAATTTGTACAGCTGGTGACAGTGTTGCTTTCACATTTCCTCTACACCAAGACTTACAAGCTCCCAGAGTGATTCTGTGGAAGGCAATTTTTCCACTTTTCCAAAGGACTCCATACTCACTTCTATAACTCATTCTGGCTTTAAAGAAGTGAGGAAAAAATATTACAAAGCTGTTTCTATAAAGGCCAAGTGTGTGTGCGGGAGGGGAAGAAGACGGATGGGTAAGACTGCAGCGTTCTGAGATCAGGCAACACTAATGACATTAAACAAATTCTTAATTTGTTGTCCAGACCAAGCCACAGATATTATAATAGGTATGCTCTTGGGGATTTTTGTTCTTTCATACAAATCCAGAGCCCGGCACCTCAACTCTTCCCTAGGCAATGGTTCATGTTTACATGTGGTTTTCAGTAAAAAGCAACCTAGAATATAAGAGTAGGAAGGGTGGCTATGGAGACAGTCTGTGTGAATTTTGAAACCAGAGTCTCCTACTGAATGAGCTGTGTGACTCTGGACAACTGTGTTCACCCCTCTGAGCCTCAGTTTTCCTATGGAAAGTATACAAATGCAAATCCTCTATTTTAGCCACAGCTGAGGCAAACTGGTCCCTGTGGGCTGGGGTCAGCTTTGCAAAAATGTAGCTTGATGCTCGAACATATCCCTGTGGATTCCTGGGCATTACTGCCACAGCGGTATGAGAGGCCTGTGGGAAAGTGACTGGTACTCACACGTGGGCAACCTGGACTCATGGGGTCATCCTTGACTGATTGAGTGGGGACAGCTCTGAGCATTTCCATAGGGCTCTGCAGGGGAAAATGTGTGTATGTGTGTGTTTTCTTTCAGTTGTTGTTTTTTGGTGGGTTTTGTTTGTTTGTTTGTTTTTTGGAACTAGCCTGTGCATTGTCTAGACTCTAGAAGATTTCTATAGAAGTTATTTTATACACACATACACACAAGTGATTTATTTGTAATGATGTCTGAAAACCATGCTATTCAGATGTTTCTCTCAATCATCTTGCTGAACTTTCTAGATTGAGTCCCTAGGTATTTCTCTTTTGAAGACTTGGGCTATATAGGGTTGTGCCTTTCCTTTTCTGAGTTCCATGCAATGAACTTACTCAACAACATGGACAGATATTGTTATGTTAAATAACTTTAACTCCTACAATTTTACAATGCCTGAGCTCTCTTTCCTAACTCTTGCTGCTGATATGCCTCTTGTGGGTAGAAAACCCCCTTCCACATTGACTAGGTAGGACCCATTTCTTCCTAAGTGCTGGCTATTAATGAATAAAAATAATCACATGGTGTGATCCAGAGTCACTGTGATCTGTAACTATATAACAAGAGACACAATTAACACCAGACTTGGGAACTGTTATTGTAATGAGTGTTTGATATGAAAGGATCATTATTTTAAAAAAAGGTATAAGAAGAAAAGACTTAATATGCCAGTTGGTGTCTGTAGACAAGCTAAATGGCTTAATTATCACCATTAGGAACCAAGTATTGAAACTATGGTACAAATTGCTGAGGACTGAACTTTGTGTGGAGAGAGGTGTCATCAGAGAAAGGAAGGTGGAGAAGGGGGTGTTCACAGACATCCTGTCAGGTCCTTTTCCTATTTCATTTCATTGAACCACATAGGAACTCCCTTCGAGGCCGATGAAAGCAAGGAGTCACAAGTATTCAGAGGCATTGAGGCATTGAGTCATGGGCATCATCCCAAGTGAGAGTTCTCATGGCTCCTGCAGCTGTCCTCAGGGGTGGGCAGCGGGAGAAGGGGCACTTCGAGAACTTTCACACATTTCCTCCATTCTCTGCTGCCCTCTTTAACGTGGTCTTCTCCCCCTCACCCTCCACTGCCTACGTTATAATCTCTGCCACCTTCTTGTAATTCCTCAGGCCATCTTACATCTTCAACTTTCTACCTCATCCCTTTTGCTACTTTAAGTACTACCTACTCCTCTTGAATCCATTCAAGCCACTTCTTAACCAGGACAGTTTCTACAGAGGTCTAGCCCACTGTGGAACTCTATTGGTTCAATCAGTCAGATCTATGGCAGCCAGCATTTAATCTCTCATGGATGGCCACCTCATGTTGGCTCTACCTCTTCCATTCAGATACATAAGTCTATTGGTATCAAAGGCTGCTTGAGGGGAGAAGGGAATGAATCAGATAGGAGGAGGCTCAGTCCTGAGAGAGAGAAAACTCAACATGCATGTGTCATGGCTTACTTCACAAGACAGATGTTTGATTCTCTCTCATGTAAACACAGTCTGGGGCTCATAGGATGGCACCATGATTGCTGGAGACCCAAGGTCCTTTTTTATTTTGTTGCTCTGCCATCTCCAATATATGGCTTACATTGTTTTGTTTTTTTTTTGTTTTTTTGTTTTTTTGTTTTTTTTTTTTATGGTAACTCTATTTTTTTTTTTTTATTTCTAGCATAACAGTATTCATTATTTTTGCACCACACCCCGTGCTCCATGCAATCCATGCCCTCTATAATACCCACCACCTGGTACCCCAACCTCCCACCCCCCGTCCCTTCAAAACCCTCAGATTGTTTTTCAGAGTCCATAGTCTCTCATGGTTCACCTCCCCTTCCAATTTCCCCCAACTCCCTTCTCCACTCTAAGTCCCCATGTCCTCCATGCTATTTGTTATGCTCCACAAATAAGTGAAACCATATGATAGTTGACTCTCTCTGCTTGACTTATTTCACTCAGCATAATCTCTTCCAGTCCCGTCCATGTTGCTACAAAAGTTGGGTATTCATCCTTTCTGATGGAGGCATAATACTCTATCCCCAGGGGTACAGGTCTGTGAATCACCAGGTTTACACACTTCACAGCACTCACCAAAGCACATACCCTCCCCAATGTCCATAATCCCACCCCCTTCTCCCAAACCCCCTCCCCCCAGCAACCCTCAGTTTGTTTTGTGAGATTAAAAGTCACTTATGGTTTGTCTCCCTCCCAATCCCATCTTGTTTCATTGATTCTTCTCCTACCCACTTAAGCCCCCATGTTGCATCACCACTTCCTCATATCAGGGAGATCATATGATAGTTGTCTTTCTCTGCTTGACTTATTTCGCTAAGCATGATACGCTCTAGTTCCATCCATGTTGTCGCAAATGGCAAGATTTCATTTCTTTTGATGGCTGCATAGTATTCCATTGTGTATATATACCACATCTTCTTGATCCATTCATCTGTTGATGGACATCTAGGTTCTTTCCATAGTTTGGCTATTGTGGACATTGCTGCTATAAACATTCGGGTGCGTGTGCCCCTTTGGATCACTACGTTTGTATCCTTAGGGTAAATACCCAATAGTGCAATTGCTGGGTCATAGGGCAGTTCTATTTTCAACATTTTGAGGAACCTCCATGCTGTTTTCCAGAGTGGCTGTACCAGCTTGCATTCCCACCAACAGTGTAGGAGGGTTCCCCTTTCTCCGCATCCTCGCCAGCATCTGTCATTTCCTGACTTGTTGATTTTAGCCATTCTGACTGGTGTGAGGTGATATCTCATTGTGGTTTTTATTTGTATTTCCCTGATGCCGAGTGATATGGAGCACTTTTTCATGTGTCTGTTGGCCATCTGGATGTCTTCTTTGCAGAAATGTCTGTTCATGTCCTCTGCCCATTTCTTGATTGGATTATTTGTTCTTTGGGTGTTGAGTTTGCTAAGTTCTTTATAGATTCTGGACGCTAGTCCTTTATCTGATATGTCGTTTGCAAATATCTTCTCCCATTCTGTCAGTTGTCTTTTGATTTGGTAACTGTTTCCTTTGCTGTGCAAAGCTTTTGATCTTGATGAAATCCCAATAGTTCATTTTTGCCCTTGCTTCCCTTGCCTTTTGCGTTGTTCCTAGGAAGATGTTGCTGCGGTTGAGGTCAAAGAGGTTGCTGCCCGTGTTCTCCTCAAGGATTTTGATGGATTCCTTTCGCACATTGAGGTCCTTCATCCATTTTGAGTCTATTTTTGTGTGTGGTGTAAGGAAATGGTCCAATTTCATTTTTCTGCATGTGGCTGTCCAATTTTCCCAGCACCATTTATTGAAGAGGCTGTCTTTTTTCCATTGGACATTCTTTCCTGCTTTGTCGAAGATTAGTTGACCATAGAGTTGAGGGTCTATTTCTGGGCTCTCTATTCTGTTCCATTGATCTATGTGTCTGTTTTTGTGCCAGTACCATGCTGTCTTGATGACGACAGCTTTGTAATAGAGCTTGAAGTCCGGAATTGTGATGCCACCAACGTTGGCTTTCTTTTTCAATATCCCTTTGGCTATTCGAGGTCTTTTCTGGTTCCATATAAATTTTAGCATTATTTGTTCCATTTCTTTGAAAAAGATGGATGGTACTTTGATAGGAATTGCATTAAATGTGTAGATTGCTTTAGGTAGCATAGACATTTTCACAATATTTATTCTTCCAATCCAGGAGCATGGAACATTTTTCCATTTCTTTGTGTCTTCCTCAATTTCTTTCATGAGTACTTTATAGTTTTCTGAGTATAGATTCTGTGTCTTTTTGGTTAGGTTTATTCCTAGGTATCTTATGGTTTTGGGTGCAATTGTAAATGGGATTGACTCCTTAATTTCTCTTTCTTCTGTCTTGCTGTTGGTGTAGAGAAATGCAACTGATTTCTGTGCATTGATTTTATATCCTGACACTTTACTGAATTCCTGTATAAGTTCTAGCAGTTTTGGAGTGGAGTCTTTTGGGTTTTCCACATATAGTATCATATCATCTGCGAAGAGTGATAATTTGACTTCTTCTTTGCCGATTTGGATGCCTTTAATTTCCTTTTGTTGTCTGATTGCTGAGGCTAGGACCTCTAGTACTATGTTGAATAGCAGTGGTGATAATGGACATCCCTGCCGTGTTCCTGACCTTAGTGGAAAAGCTTTCAGTTTTTCTCCATTGAGAATGATATTTGCGGTGGGTTTTTCATAGATGGCTTTGATGATATTGAGTTATGTGCCCTCTATCCCTACACTTTGAAGAGTTTTGATCAGGAAGGGATGCTGTACTTTGTCAAATGCTTTTTCAGCATCTATTGAGAGTATCATATGGTTCTTGTTCTTTCTTTTATTGATGTGTTGTATCACATTGACTGATTTGCGGATGTTGAACCAACCTTGCAGCCCTGGAATAAATCCCACTTGGTCGTGGTGAATAATCTTTTTAATGTACTGTTGAATCCTATTGGCTAGTATTTTGTTGAGTATTTTCGCATCTGTGTTCATCAAGGATATCGGTCTATAACTCTCTTTTTTGGTGGGATCCTTGTCTGGTTTTAGGATCAAGGTGATGCTGGCCTCATAAAATGAGTTTGGAAGTTTTCCTTCCATTTCTATTTTTTGGAACAGTTTCAGGAGAATAGGAATTAGTTCTTCTTTAAATGTTTGGTAGAATTCCCCCGGGAAGCCGTCTGGCCCTGGGCTTTTGTTTGTTTGGAGATTTTTAATGACTGTTTCAATCTCCTTACTGGTTATGGGTCTGTTCAGGCTTTCTATTTCTTCCTGGTTCAGTTGTGGTAGTTTATATGTTTCTAGGAATGCATCCATTTCTTCCAGATTGTCAAATTTATTGGCGTAGAGTTGCTCATAGTATGTTCTTATAATAGTTTGTATTTCTTTGGTGTTAGTTGTGATCTCTCCTCTTTCATTCATGATTTTATTTATTTGGGTCCTTTCTCTTTTCTTTTTGATAAGTCGGGCCAGGGGTTTATCAATTTTATTAATTCTTTCAAAGAACCAGCTCCTAGTTTCGTTGATTTGTTCTATTGTTTTTTTGGTTTCTATTTCATTGATTTCCGCTCTGATCTTTATGATTTCTCTTCTCCTGCTGGGCTTAGGGTTTCTTTCTTGTTCTTTCTCCAGCTCCTTTAGGTGTAGGGTTAGGTTGTGTACCTGAGACCTTTCTTGTTTCTTGAGAAAGGCTTGTACCGCTATATATTTTCCTCTCAGGACTGCCTTTGTTGTGTCCCACAGATTTTGAACCGTTGTATTTTCATTATCATTTGTTTCCATAATTTTTTTTCAATTCTTCTTTAATTTCCCGGTTGACCCATTCATTCTTTAGAAGGATGCTGTTTAGTCTCCATGTATTTGGGTTCTTTCCAAACTTCCTTTTGTGGTTGAGTTCTAGCTTTAGAGCATTGTGGTCTGAAAATATGCAGGGAATGATCCCAATCTTTTGATACCGGTTGAGTCCTGATTTAGGACCGAGGATGTGATCTATTCTGGAGAATGTTCCATGTGCACTAGAGAAGAATGTGTATTCTGTTGCTTTGGGATGAAATATTCTGAATATATCTGTGATGTCCATCTGGTCCAGTGTGTCGTTTAAGGTCTTTATTTCCTTGCTGATCTTTTGCTTGGATGATCTGTCCATTTCAGTGAGGGGAGTGTTAAAGTCCCCTACTATTATTGTATTATTGTTGATGTGTTTCTTTGATTTTGTTATTAATTGGTTTATATAGTTGGCTGCTCCCACGTTCGGGGCATAGATATTTAAAATTGTTAGATCTTCTTGTTGGACAGACCCTTTGAGTATGATATAGTGACCTTCCTCATCTCTTATTATAGTTTTTGGCTTAAAATCTAATTGATCTGATATAAGGATTGCCACTCCTGCTTTCTTCTGATGTCCATCAGCATGGTAAATTCTTTTCCACCCCCTCACTTTAAATCTGGAGGTGTCTTCGGGCTTAAAATGAGTTTCTTGGAGGCAACATATAGATGGGTTTTGTTTTTTTATCCATTCTGATACCCTGTGTCTTTTGACAGGGGCATTTAGCCCATTAACATTCAGGGTAACTATTGAGAGATATGAATTTAGTGCCATTGTATTGCCTGTAAGGTGACTGTTACTGTATATGGTCTTTGTTCCTTTCTGATCTACCACTTGTAGGCTCTCTCTTTGCTTAGAGGACCCCTTTTAATATTTCCTGTAGAGCTGGTTTGGTATTTGCAAATTCTTTCAGTTTTTGTTTGTCCTGGAAGCTTTTAATCTCTCCTTCTATTTTCAATGACAGCCTAGCTGGATATAGTATTCTTGGCTGCATGTTTTTCTCGTTTAGTGCTCTGAAAATATCATGCCAGCTCTTTCTGGCCTGCCAGGTCTCTGTGGATAAGTCAGCTGCCAATCTAATATTTTTACCATTGTATGTTACAGACTTCTTTTCCCGGGCTGCTTTCAGGATTTTCTTTGTCACTGAGACTTGTAAACTTTACTATTAGGTGACGGGGTGTGGGCCTATTCTTATTGATTTTGAGGGGCGTTCTCTGAACCTCCTGAATTTTGATGCTCGTTCCCTTTGCCATATTGGGGAAATTCTCCCCAATAATTCTCTCCAGTATACCTTCTGCTCCCCTCTCTCTTTCTTCTTCTTCTGGAATCCCAATTATTCTAATGTTGTTTCGTCTTATGGTGTCACTTATCTCTCGAATTCTCCCCTCGTGGTCCAGTAGCTGTTTGTCCCTCTTTTGCTCAGCTTCTTTATTCTCTGCCATTTGGTCTTCTATATCACTAATTCTTTCTTCTGCCTCATTGATCCTAGCAGTGAGAGCCTCCATTTTTGATTGCACTTCATTAATAGCTTTTTGATTTCAACTTGGTTAGATTTTAGTTCTTTTATTTCTCCAGAAAGGGCTTTTATATCTCTCGAGAGGGTTTCTCTAATATCTTCCATGCCTTTTTCGAGCCCGGCTAGAACCTTGAGAATTGTCATTCTGAACTCTAGATCTGACATATTACCAATGTCTGTATTGATTAGGTCCCTAGCCTTCGGTACTGCCTCTTGTTCTTTTTTTTGTGTTGAATTTTTCCGTCTTGTCATTTTGTCCAGATAAGAGTATATGAAGGGGCAAGTAAAATACTAAAAGGGTGGCTACAACCCCAGGAAAAAATGCTTTAACCAAATTAGAAGAGATCCAAAATCGTGAGGGGGGAGAAAGGGGATAAAAAGAGGTTCAAAAAGGAAGAAAGAAAAAAAAAAAAGAAATAAGAAAAAAGAAAAGAAAAGAATTAAAAAAAAAAAGGAAAACACCTAAGAAAAATGTAAAAAAGAAAAAATATATATATTAGATAAACTAGTAAAAAATCGTTAAAAAAGAAAAAGGTAACAGTTAAAAAAAAAAAAATTTTACCCGAAGGCGAGAGAAAAAAAAAAAAACAAAAAATGAAAAAGAAAAAAACTAAATTAACTGCAAGACTAAAAAAAAATCACAGGGAAAAAGCCATGAGTTCCGTGCTTGGCTTTCTCCTCCTCTGGAATTCTGCTGCTCTCCTTGGTATTGAAACCGCACTCCTTGGTAGGTGAACTTGGTCTCGGCTGGATTTCTTGTTGATCTTCTGGGGGAGGGGCCTGTTGTAGTGATTCTCAAGTGTCTTTGCCCCAGGCGGAATTACACCGCCCTTACCCAGGGCCGGGGTGAGTAATCCGCTCGGGTTTGCTTTCAGGAGCTTTTGTTCCCTGAGCGCTTTCCGTAGAGTTCCGGAAGACGGGAATACAAATGGCGGCCTCCTTGTCTCCGGCCCGGAGGAGCCGAGAGCCCAGGGCCGCACTCCTCAGTGCGCCCTCAGAGAACAGCGCCCAGTTTCTCCCGTCTGCCTGACCTCCGGCCGCGCTCCGAGCTCTCCGAGCCTGCGACCAGTTCAAGGTAACACCGAGCTGTGAGCTTACTGCCGGCTCTGTCTCTGTAGCCGGCTTTCCCGTTCCAATACCCGCAAGGTCTGCGACACTCAGACACCCCTGATCCTTCTGTGACCCTGCGGGACCTGAGGCCACGCTGAACCCGCGTGGGCTTCGCCCCGGTTTAGCCTCTGGAGCGATGTCCCTCAGCGGAACAGACTTTTAAAAGTCCTGATTTTGTGCACCGTTGTTCCGCCGCATGCCGGGAGCCGGCCCCTCCCCCCGGGGTCTATCTTCCCGTCGCTTTGGATTCACTTCTCCGCCGGTCCTACCTTTCAGAAAGTGGTTGTTTTTCTGTTTCCAGAATTGCTGTTCTTCTTCTCTTCGATCTGCCGATGGATTTTCAGGTGTTTGCAATCTTTAGATAAGCTATCTAGCTGATCTCCGGCTAGCTGAAATAGTCTCAGCCTGCTACTTCTCTGCCATCTTGACTCCTCCCCAGAAATCTTTTGTTTTGTTTTTAAGATTTATTCATTTGTTTGTTCAAGAGAGAGAGTGAGCAGTGGGGTTGGCCAGGAGGAGAGGAAAAGAGTCTTAAGCAGACTGCACACAGAGTATGGAGCTCAATGCGAGACTCGATCTCGCAACCCTGAGATCAGGACCTGAGCTGAAACCAAGGGTTGAACACTTAATCGACTAAGCCACCCCAGGTGCTCCTATGGCTTTTCCAAGATTCCGATTTACTTTATCAATTTACCCAAATAATAAATAATATTTGTAGTATAGCTTCCATGTCTTTGCTCCCTGACCAGCCCACTCCTTAGTCCCCAAAGCAGAAACCAAAACAAAAGCTTAAAGAATGTAGTTTACTTGGGAATGTGAAGGTAAAGAGCCAGGAGTGAGGGGCCAATGTAAGAAGGTGGGAGGGGGAAAAACAATAAAAATTTGTGTTACACTCATAAGCTACTAGTTTTAATCCCTTGGGATATTCCAAGAAACTGTTAAAAGATAATTCTTCAAGTAGGGTAAAGCACGATTCCCATACAGATATAAAAATAAACACGCTAAATATTTAGCTCATAATCCATGAGAGAACTAGACAGATATTTTACTCACTTTAAAAGAATCCAAAGAACAGATGTACTCACAGATGAGGAATTTTAAAATGAATGTGCAAATGGAGGCAAACGTGTTTTTGCCACAGTGGGAAAGAAAGTCTTATCAACAGGACAGAATTTACTTGTCCATAGACAAGAATTATTTTGCGTTGCTGTCAGTCACTTGTAATTTAGAGTGTTGTAAGATACTTCACATAAAATCAGATAACCTGGAGGGGTATCCTCTAGGATTTAGACAGCGCAGGGTCTAGAAAAGTACACATTTTCCCCTATAGAGCTCTAAGGAAATGCTCAGAGCTGTCCCGCCTCAATCAGACAGTGATAAACCCACGAATCCAGGTTGCACACATGTGAGTACCAGTCACTTTCCCACAGGCATCTCACACCACTGTGGCTGTGAGGCCTGGGAAATAGGCAGGTATCCCCCTCACCATCTCCTGCCCCCAACAAACACAAAGCTTTCATTTGTTTGTTTCCAGAATGGCCCCCTTTGAGAAACGTGAACAATAAGGAGAAGAGAAGACAGCTCCCACGTTTTCAGCATTCAGTAGAACTTCCTAACCCCAAGACCCATCTACAATCATGTGTGAAATACAGTGATGCAAGACTCAAGCTCAAGTCAGAAAAGCTGAATCTTTGCCCCATTCCTGAAAAACCTGAAAAGGAGGAGAACATGCCTAGAAATTCTACTTTTCTTCAGTTTTGGCCTGGTTTTTCTTCTGAAGAGTTACTGGGGTTTAGATTTGTTTTCCCTTGAACCTTTTACAAAATTCCTCTTTCCAAAGAGACATACTAACATATTTATGACAACCAAGGAAATAATACAAACCTCCATAAGAAAAACCTATAGCCATTGAACTATGTTCTCTTTTTCTTTTCTTTCATTCTTTACCTCCCATCATTCTTTACCTCAACTTTACCTGGAGGTAAAGAATGAAAGAAAAGAAAAAGAGAATAGTCAATACTAATACTAGTCAATACTAATACTAGTCAATACTAATAGGCTGATCAATATCTTTCCTAGTCCTGTGTGTAACAAAACCATGAACACACACGCGCGTGCGCGCACACACACGGATCTTCTGTCATGTGATCCTCTGATGCATCTTACTATACTATGCATCTTTGCTTGTACTTTCTTTCTTAGGCAAATACTGCATTGTGGATACTCTTCCAAGTGATAGGAGACACGTTCCTAATATTTAGCATCTACATAATGGCCTGTGATATGATTATATGAAAATCTAAGAGCTAATCCCATCCATATACCTCTATTCTGAGGGTGTTTTTCCCTCCAGGGTTCTCATTTTCCCTTCCTGTCTCTTGGCATGCAGGCAGAGCCAAATCAACTTCCTGTGAATAAGGGCACTTCTGAAGGTTTCAGGTCAAGAGCACTGCCACGAGTCACACAAGTTCTGGATTTTCAACACCTATTGTTAAAGCAAATACCAAATTTGAATAGAGTGGTGAAGAGGATAAAGAAGGCTCCTGCTCTCAATAACTTCTAATTATGACTAAGTTATACAATAAGGGGAAAGGCTCATAATACAAGGGAATTCAGTGTGTATCCAAAAACAAAAGCAGAATTAGTGATACAGGCTTGGGTCATTCCATACAGAATCCACCCACCCTATGGCATAGCTTCCATAATTGAGTTTGAGTTCCCTTTTTAAGTCTTTCACAGACCGGAGAAAGGATGGTTTAAAAATGATAAATGATGGAAGAGCACCTGGGTGGCTGGTTTCAGCTCAGGTCATGATCTCAAGGTCCTGAGATTGAGCCCTGTGGTAGAGTCTATGCTCAGCATGGAGTCCACTTAAGATTCTCTCCCTCTGCCCTTCCCCTAGCTCATGCTCTCTCTTTCTCTCTCCCTCTCAAATAAAAACATATTAAAATATATAAATAAATAAAAATGGCAGATAATGGACAAAAAAAGAATTGTTCAATTTCTATTTTGCTTCTGCCTTTTCTGTCAGGCAAGAATGATTGGAAGATAATGAATAGAGAAAGTAGATATGGAAGATACTGATATATCAGTTTCTTGCACTATCTATCACAAACCAATAGCTATAGATACAAGAGACATGAAACTCAAACTGGGTCCAGAGTCTTTAAAACAGTTTTCATGGGTGCACGTGGGTGTCTCAGTTGGTTAAATATCCAGCTTCTGGTTTCAGCTCAGGTCATAATCTCATGATAAGAAAGAGCCCTGCCTATGACTCCACAGTCAGCACGGAGTCTGCTTGTCCCTCTCCCTCCCCTTTTGCCCCTCTCCATTTCTCTCTCCCTCTCAATCTCTCTCTAAAATAAATAAAGTCTTAAAAAGTAAATAAATAAAATACTTTCTATGTATAGATTTCTAATAAACAGCATTTGAGGACACCAGAAGAACTCACCAATGAAATACATGCATGGCTATGAGGATCTATGAGGAATGCTGGAGAGGACAGCTTATTCATTCAGTCGGTCAGTCAACACATGTGTTACACATCTACTACTTGCCAGACACCTATGATAAAAAGGTGGACAAAAAAACAAGAACCATGTCTCTACATTGTAATAAAGACTTAAAGCAATGAACAAGGAAATAAAATAGGTCGGATTACAAATTACATGAAGAATATAATGTCTGATGTGCCATTAAGCTACACATAAAGTGTATCACTCAGATCTGGCAGCCAACCCTCAGGTGAAGGCTGACACACTAGAATATAACTAAGGAGACAGATATCAATGATAAAGAATCTGGGAGCCTTGACATTCAAGAAAGCAAAGGAAGAAATGAGGTTGTGTAGAATAGAAAATTCATAGGTAATGTGCCTTTCGTCTTTAAATCCATCAATAACTATTTTATTATATATATATATATATATATATGTATATATATATACACACAACAAGGTTCTATTAGAACAATCTAAAAATGGACCTCTTTGCTTTGGAAGATAGCAGGCACTCTATCATTGGAGGAAATGAAACTGAAGTAATAGGACGGCCCCTGGAATGTTGTGGAGGGGATGTGTATGTAACCAATAAAAATAAAACCACACCTACCCTTTACTTCCTTCCCCTTCTAAATGGAGTCTAGGAGAAAGAATCTTAGTCCAAGAACATACAGTCAAGGCCCTGGAGAGGTGGCGTCACCCTGAGCATGAACGGGAAAAGCTTGAGATGAGTATATTTCTCCACACAAGAAAGGGGAAAGAATTTGTTTTGATTCTGACTGGGAAAAGATCTAGAAGAGAAGACAAAAGGAAATAAAATAAAAGACAGAGATAAAAGTTGTTGGTGATATGGAGAAAAAGGAAGTCTTATTTCAGGCATACCTCAGATATATTAGGTTTGGTTCTGACCACCACAATAAAGCAAATATCACACTAACATAAGTCAAATGAATTTCTGGTTTCCCAGTATGTATAGAAGTTGTGTTTTACTATACTATTAACTGTGCAATAGCATTATGTGTGAAAAAATATGTATCTTAATCAAAAATTATTGATTAAAAATGCCAAGTATCATTTGGACTTTCTATGAGTCATAATCATTGATCACAGATCACCATAACAAATAAAATAATAATGAAAGAGTTTGAAATGTTGTGAGAATTACCAAAATTTGACACAGAGACATGTAGTGATCAAATGCTATTGGAAAAATGGCACCTATAGACTTGCTTGATGCCAGGTTGACACAAAACTTCAATGTGTAAGAAAATACAATGCAAAAAGCACAATAAAGTGAAACACAATAAGATGAGGTATGCTTGTATACTGTTAGCAGAAATGTAAACTGCTTCAGCCACTTTGACAAACTATACAGAAATTCCTCAAAAAATTCAAAATAGATCTACCATATGATTCCAGCAATCCCACTTCTCGGTATATACCCAAAAGAAGTGAAAGCGGGACATCAAAGAGATATTTACATTCTATGTTAATTGCAACATTATTCACAAAAGCCAAGACGGGAGTGGATAAAGAAGATGTCACACACACAAACACAACTGGAATTCAGCCATGAGAATAAAGGAAATCCTTCTTTTTGTGCAAAGATGGATGGACCTTGAGGACACTAGCTAAGACAGAGATAAGTCAGAGAGAAAAACAAATAATGCGTGATATCACTTCTGTGTAAAATGTAAAAAGACAAACTTGTAAAAAGAGAGAGTAAAATATTGGTTGCCACGGGTTTGGAGGAATATGAGACATGTTAGTTAAGGGTAGAAACTTGCAGCCAGTAGTAAGTCAGTCCTAAAGATACAATGCACAGTGTAGTATATATATACAACAGTACTGTATTCTAACAACCAAACTTGTAAAGAAACTATATCTCAAGTAGTCCCACCACAAAAAAAGAAATAGTAATTATGTTATGTGATTGAGGTGCTGTCACTACAGTGTCAATCACCTTATAGTATATAAAAGTCCCATGCACTGCACAATTTAAACTCACACAATGTTATATGCCAATCATATCTCAAAGTAAAAAGGAGAAAAGAGGGAAAAGGAGAAAGAAGAACATCTGGAATCTGCATTGATGAAATGGTCCATGGACTGTCTGAAGTAGAGCTAAATCTAACATCCAATCTTAATTTGTTAGTAGAGCTGATTTCAGAAAATCCTCTCTGTGTACACGCCTGCACACACATTGCTTATGTATGTATTTGTGTGTGAAGCTGTGTGTTAATTAGGAAACAGGATTGTTTCCTTTGAAATTGAGACCCATATTTCTATTAGGGAATAGAAATTGTTATTCCTGGAAAAACAGGAACAACAAAGTTTTGTTCATTCATTTATTCATTCATTGAACAAATACAAATGAGGCACGTATAATGTTTCATGGAACTCAGGTCTGCAGGTTTTTAGAGCTCATATGTATTGATTTAAGATGATACAGATTCTAAGATGCACCATTATTTTATGTAATAGTGGAAGAAAAAATGCTTCCATTTAGCCTAAACTTTAACCGTAAGTTTGGTCTCACTTTCAGACATGTTAAAATGTTTTAAAAAATGTGCATATTAGAATCCATGAAATATAATAGCCCTATTTCTTCCAGTCTCTGCTTGGAATAATATATGTTAGATATAGCTGTTACATTTAAGAAGAAGCTGATGAAAAGGAAGTTTTCTGGAGAACACTGATATTTGGATAGAATCAAAAACAGAAAAGTAGAAGTAGAAGAATGCGCATACACACACAAATAACCAAAGCAAGAATGTAGATCTGGAGATCCTCCTAAGTATTCTCAGAAATCTTCTCAAGGACCTGGTCCTTTCTTTAACCAGTAGAGTAGGGATTTCCACCAAGAGCCAAGATAACTTTAGGAAATATAGGGAAAAGATATTCCAAAAGAGTACCATATAGAATCGTTCTCTGCAGAATGTTTAAAAAGATAATATTTGTGTATCAAAGAAGCTTGGAAAAGACTGAATTACAACAAAGCTGAGATAGGATTATTTATTGCAGGAGTTTTCAGAACACTTTATATGCAAATGTATATTGTAACCAATACACAAAGAAGCAGTATTCCCAGTTTTCAAAAAACTTTCCGTGATCATACACTAAATATTAACATATTTGGAATCTTTATTCTGGAAAACACCAAATTATTACCCATTGACATAAAGTATAAGTAGCTTTGTTCAAGTGGTATTTTACCCAGATATTCAATGCATATATTAAAGTGGAGCTGCTCTAATTTAAGGCATATAGAAGGGCTATAGGGAAAGAGAGGCAGTGGCTTAGAAGTTTAGGCCATATCACTGCCCCAGGGGAGCCCTTGAGTCCTCCCCAGGGATGGTTAAATTCTACACATCAAAGTTTGGAATAATGCAACTTCTAAGGTTCCTTACAATCATGTGCTGAAGTTGCCTCCGACTGATTCTTGAGAGCCAACTCTGCTTCTATCTTCCCAACTCCATGGTCAGTGATGCCAAGTGTAGCAAGAAATCAGCCATCCTGGGAGTATTTACACCACAGAAAAAGGCAAACACCATAAATCAGAGTTTGTTTCTCCAGACAGTCAGTTTTCCAGTACACTGCTGTTTGAGATTATGAATCCAACCTACCATGAATTCTGAGGTAAGAGAAAGGGCAGAGGTTGGGGACATGGCCATGGCTGGGACTATTTTTATAGAGGGATTCTTTCCCATTCTTCTTCTTCCAGAATGCCTTTATTATTCTGAATTCAGCCTATTTAGACATAAAGTTTTCCTTACAAGCTTTTGCTGCCAGGTTTTCTTCTTGCTTTCACCTTCTATTTTATCTGTTCTAAGACCTGAGGCTGAGAACTCATAAGGCATTTTAGAGTTACAGAAAAAACTTCCAAATTACACATACATAAATATTTCCTTAATCAAAAAATTTTAAAAGTATAAATCAGATTATGTATAAAGGAATTATATGAGATAGAAATTATCATTTTCAAAACAGCTAGGAACCATGACTTGGGTTTTAGCACAACTATACTCTATCTTGTATGGTCTGGTGTGCTATTTTGATTGTCTTCAGTCTGCTCAGGCTATTATAAAAAATACCACAGACTGTGGCTTAAACAACAGAAAACTGTTTCTCTCAGTGCTAGAGGCTGGAAGCCCAAGATCAAGTTTCCAGCAGAGTTTGGTTTTGATGAGAGCTTGCTTTCTGGCTTGCAAGTTGCTACTCCTCATACAAAGAAAGGGGGAAATCTCTCTTCCTCTTCTTAGAAAGCCACAGGTCCTATTGGATTAGGGCACCACCCTGAAGACTCATTGAACCTTAATTACCTCTTAAAGATTCTACCCCCAAAATCAGTCCCACTGAGAATTAGGACTTCGACATATGAATTTGGGGGGGTGGGGGGACACCACCATAGCAAACTGCAAGGTCCTTGAGGAGAGAGCACAGGTTAGCTATCTTTGAATTTCAACAAATCCCTACAGCATGGAATATGCTATAAGTGGTTAGATACACAGTGATTGAGAAAGGACTTTCTTCCCCCAAGTTTCTTCTCTTCATGCCCACATCTCTTTTGTAGGATCAGATAGACTTTGAGGGTAAAAGGAATGAAGACTTAGAGTCCTAGAGAAGGGAAGTGATCTGATCTAGAAAAGTGATTTTACCTACTTCCTGGCCCAGAGTAGGAACTGAATAGTATCACTAACTGGTGAACCGAATGTCCCAGGTCATCCAGTGGGTAGAGATAGTAGTTATTAGAGATAATAATTATGTCTTATTTATTTCTGTTCCCATAGGGTTTAACACAGTACCAGATTTGAGTTCTTAATATATTCTAATCCATTAATTGTTTGTAACAATAAGGAAGTCACTTTTACCTTCTTCAGTATAGTTAGGTCATCTTTACATTGGGAATAATAATGCCTTAAGGGTAGGAGACTGTATTAACTGATCTTTTGGTCCAATTTAGCACTAAGGAGAAGATGATGCAGTGTAGGGAGGAAGTTAAAGGAAAAGGCATGTTCCTTTCCTTTTCCTGCATATCACAAAACTGTCCTGTA
The DNA here is from genome assembly GCF_009829155.1 of Mustela erminea. Classification (NCBI taxonomy): domain Eukaryota; kingdom Metazoa; phylum Chordata; class Mammalia; order Carnivora; family Mustelidae; genus Mustela; species Mustela erminea. The sequence continues at coordinate 50,253,813 of NC_045614.1, forward strand.
CTAGGTCTTTATTCCCTGCCCCTGTTCACTGCACTCTCAGAAGGTATTTATGTGGTTATAAACTGACCAAAGAATGGTACAACTTAAGGTTAAGATGCTTTTATGTGACACAGGAAATAAAAGACAGAAATCAAAGTATACGTCTTCTTTGGATGATAAGGTTCTCAGCTATGATCTTGCCCACAGTCTCTATGGCTCTGCATCACCCCATCGAGATGAAAAAATTAAGTGCCCTTGAATCACTGCAGTCTTTTGTTATGGCTCAGCTGGATGGTGGAGAATTACAATTGTGCTTACTGCTTACACAGTATTGTGACATTCAGCAGACCAACCTGACCTAATCTGTAATCTCCATAACCACTCACCTGCAATTACATTAGAATTTTTTTTTTTTTCTCTCTCTCTCTGTCTCTATCTTTTCACCCAAGAACAAGACCTTTGGATCTCATTTGTCTTAAAATGTACTGATTGCTTCCTGGGGTCCTTCGAGAAAGAATAAAACCCAACACAGCCCAGCAAGGGTTGTTTAGAAGAGGGTGCCATTTCCTCTCACTCCAGGTTGGGAGTCCTGGACAACTGGGAATCAAGAAAGCCTGTCAACTTTATTTAATTAAAATGAAAAGAAAGAAAACCCACTTTAACATTTCTAATCAACAGGAGTCTAATGAGTCATGTTGGTTCCTGGAGTTGAGACACAGTAGGGCATATTTGGAGCTAATTTGCTTCATTAATATTCAAAGGACGTAGATCACCCAACATTTTCTAGGCAGCACAAGCCAAAAACATCAGAGGTAAAGTTTTATTTTGGATGTGATGTTAAACAGATGTTCCACAATGAACCAACTATAGCATCTAATATAAAATACCTGTTAGAATAATTTTCTTATTTCCTGCCTCTAACCCACTTTCAAGATTAATCTATAACTTTTACCTCTAAGATTTCTCTCCCTCTCAGATTTTTTGGCTTGACACTGATGCTACTAAGACAATAGTGACTGGCTTTCTCATAGTGGAAGTCATTTGGCCTTTGGAGTCCATCAGCCTGGGTTCAAATTCAGGTATATTCAACTTCCAGGTGATTTCTTTTTTTTTTTTTTTAAGATTCATTTATTTGAGAAACAGAGAGAACATATGAGTGAGGGAAGGGTTAGAGGGAGAGAGAATTTCCAGCAGAGTGCCAGCTAAGCTCAAGAGCCCAATGGCCGAGGCTAAATCTCAGGACCTTGAGATCATGATCTGAGCCAAAATCAAGAGTGGAACACTCAACCAACTGAGCCACCCAGACACCCCATTCCAGGTGATATTTTCAAAAACAATTTAGTTAACTTGTCTTTTGTTCAGTATTTTACAAATATTTATAAAACACCCTTGAGCTAGGCACTAGAGCATGGGAGAACTGAGGCATTATGAACCTCAGTTTCCTTGTCTGTAAACTGAAGGCCATATGCTCTGCCTCACAGGATGTGGTGCTAATGAAATGAGACAGGATAGAGGAGACAAGAAGAATAGACACCCAATGAATGGTCGTTTTATCTCCCCCAGTCCAGGAGTATCCGTGTAGCTAACTACATTCAGGCGTTTCATTGTAAAGTTGTGATTTTGGATATGGAATTGCAAGGCTAACAGATAGGGTTTAAAAAGCCAATCTATGGAGTATAGATAAGTAAAATTCTCTATGAGGGGGTAACCTAGACCTTGCTGTCATTTGATCTAACACACAAATTATAAGTCAAGTACGATGAATCCATGTTAATTCTATAAACAACCAGTCCTTAGCACAGGATCTTAGATATAGCATGCACTCAGTAAATGGTTTCATAAATAAGAATGACTCAATTAGAGAGTGAATTATATCTCTTCCCAATAATAATAATACTCTATACAATTTACAAAGACTTCCACATTCATTCATCTAATTCCTGCATGTTTATGTATATGTATGTCTATATACACACAGCCCTACTATGTTTAAACATAGTTCTAGACACTAAAAATATTTAGTAAATAAGACAATATCCCTGCCCTCAAAGAATCTATTTCTAGTGAGAAAAACGGGCAGTAACCAAAAAGCACTAGAACATTCACTAGAACTAGTGAATGATAAGGAAAGAAAATGAATTATTTCAGGTATCTCATACATTCTTGTCCCAGAGTCTTTTTGAAGGAAAATAAAATAATATAAGCAAAACTAAAGAAAACTAAAATAATATGATAGCAGAGTGAGGTCTGTGTTATTTTTTGACAAGATAGTCAGGAAAGAGGGCCTCTGAGAAACTGGAAATGAAATCCACAGGCTAGGCTAAAAGCTAAGAACATTAAAAGTAAGAACATTCCAGGAAGAAGGAACAGCAGGGCTGGGACCCCAAAGTGGAAACAAGATTTGCATATTTGAAGAAGAGCAAGGTGATTAGTGTGGTAAGAGGGGAGGGAAAGCAGAAGAGAGGGCAGAGGTGGTGGGAGATGAGGACCAACCCTAGTAAGTCATAGTAAGGATTTTAGATTTGATTCTTTATATGATGAGGTGATAGTTTGCAGGTGTAGCCCCAAATACTCCACCCCACCTTGTTGACACATGTTATTCTTAGAAGGGTGAAGTCAGTTCCCATGCCCTTGTATCTGGCCTGGCCTCATGAGAGCTCTGGCCAGGAGAATAGGTAAAATGAGATTCCGGGACTTCAAGTCCAGGCCACAGAAGGACTAACAGCTTTGCTTCCTTCCTTTTTGAGCACTGGGAAAATTTTCTCTCAGAACCCAGCTGCCATGTCACATGGAGAGGCCCCATGAAGAACTCAGTTGGTATGCTCAATAGCCCAATAGAGCCTCCAGCTGACAGCAATGTCAACTTCCAGGCATATGAAGGAGCTATCTTGAATGTTCCACACCAACAGAGCCCTCAGAGGACCCCTGTCAACACAGAAGGTAGTAGAGGAAAGGCCCAGTCAACCCACAGAATCAGGAAAGATACAAACATGGTATTGTCTTAATTTATGAAGTTGTGAGGATAATTTGTTATATAATAATAGATAACCAAAATAGATGAGAAGCCATTAGATATGAGCTTCATTACAATATTTAATTAATTTTCACACTATGCCTAAAAGGAAGGTTTCATTATAACAGGTGTACCTTGGAGATATCATATATTTGGTTCTAGACCACTGCAATAAAACAAGTCAAAGAAATTTTTGGTTCCCCAGTGCATATAAAAGTATGTTTACACTGCACTGTAGGCTAGTAAGTGTGCAATAGCATTATGTCTAAAAATGTACATATCTTACTTTAAAAATACCTTATTGCTAAAAATTGCTAGCCATCACCTAAGCTTTCAGTGAATCATAATCACTGATCACAGATCACCACAACAAATATAATAAATGAAAAAGTTGAAAAACTGCAAGCACTACCAAAATGTGACACAGAGATAGATATAAAATGAGCAAATGCTGTTGGAAAAATGAGCCAATAGACTTCCTCAGTGCAGGATTGCCATAAACCTTCAGTTTGTAAAAAACACAGTATCTTTGAATCACAATAAATCAATAAAACAAAGTAAACCTATAACCCCTATTTTATAGATAAAGACACAGAAGTTAAATATTACTTGTCAGAAGTCACAGAGTAGCTGAAAGACAGAGTCTGGCCTCAAATATAGGCCTTCTGCAAAGTTCCTTCCCTTGAGTATAGTTGAACATCTATCCAACAAGACAGAGCCACCTAAATTCCATGGATGTAATGGATAATTCCAGATGCTCCATTAATCATATTACTATATACCTGAAACGTGCCTATTAAGGTATTTAAAATTTAAATTTAAAGCCAAAATTCTTCTACCATCTGTATCAGACTGTTTAATATCCAGACTAAAATCACTCTGGGGATGTGACTATGTGAGATAACTGAAAACAATGACTACCAAATGCTTAGTAGCTGAGGAAGAAAATGAACAAATTCATGAATTAGCCTCTGCTCATTCTGAAATTCCAAAGAGTATTAGTCATCTACATAAGGGACCTCCATCTTGAACAGAAACAACTTCTTTGAAAATGTAAGTGATGTTATTCCTAAGGGGGGAATCAAAACTTGTGAAAATTAAAAGGTGTGAAGAGTAACTATAGTTAGAAAGTTAGGTGAAGAAATCAACATGTAATTTGTTTGCTGAGAGGGTAACTGAAAAGAAATGCATGAGTGTGTTTTCCTTCTTTCTAGTATACCAGCAAACATAGAGAAGTAGAAATGTAATTTCCACCACATGCTCTGTGCTAATAGACTTTAAAACAGTGCTCCTTTTTCTCAATACATTATCTAGATGCAGGAGATGCTAATATTACATGGAAAGTTGCCTAGTGCATAGTAGCCCTCAAAAAATGCTCATCTGTTGAAAATGTCCCTCTCCCAAGACTGTTTCTTCATCTGTAGAATGAGGATGTGGCCCAGGAAGGTAAGCATTTGGCTTTACTGCCTTTACTTGGAGTGGGCACTTTCCACCATGACACTTTCCCTTGACCTCAGACTCTACTTTAGATCCCATTTTGAAACAGTACCTTGGATCTTCTACCAGTTACTTACAGTTGGCCCTTGAGCAGGAACCATTTATCCTTTGCTAGGCAAGTATATCCTGCTCTTTAACCTCTGAAATTTATGATTCCATGATCCCAAAACCATGGAAATCTTTAACCCAATTCTTCTTAAAATTTTGTCACTTTAACAAAAGAAAAATGATTTAACAGCAACTGTACCTAACTACCCACATGGACTGAGCTGGGTGATTAATTACTCAAGTGATAATTATCCCTTCATTCTTCACTGCAGTGTTTATAGCATCTTCATATATTCAGCATGTAGAAAGCACTTTAGCTCTTTTGAATGACAAGGTAAGCAGAAGTGCCTCTCTATTAAAATTGTCTCTATAATTTGTGAGTCATAACAAGTCATGTTTTTATCTACACTTGAGTCATCAAACTAGAAAGTCAAGATGTAAGAAATGGTGTCACTAGATATAAAGGGGCTGGTGGCAGAGGGCAGGGGAGAATACTAGTAAATAAAAGCATAGCCTTTGAACAGCACCAATTGTGTGCAAAACATTGTGTTAGGCCTTTAGGGAGCTCTGACCAGAGTATGACAGTGCCTGCTCTTCAGGAACCCAGTGTCTAGATGGATAAATACCAGTATCAGTACTCGTGCTAAATGTCAGGTATGTTGCAGTATATGCTACAGAGATTTGGAGGAGAGAAAGGTTAATGTGGGCTGGGACTTGGACAAAGTAATTAAAGACAGCTCCCGGAGGTCCCATTGATGTAACTTGTAGCATCTAGCTAAGTGCCTGGTATATAGCTGATGCTAAAGAAATATCCAGAGAACTCAACAAACATAAGATTCTCTTAGTCAAAAGAAGAGGACATCAGAGTTGGGTGCATAGCAAAAGCAAGGCAGGGATGGTTCCTCCTGGGGAACTCTGGGCCACAAAATGCAGGACTGGAGCAGGAGGGCCAAAAGATAAGAAGAAAATAATTCTCTCTCCAAACTCTCTCCTTTTAGAAATCTTATCTATACCTCAAAAATGCCTTCTGTACCACAGACTCTCATTTGTTACTTAAATTCCACTCCAACAAACTTTTGCACTCTTCTCCAAGATAGCCACAGGACACCTCCCTTGGAATATCCCACTGGGTCCTCAAAGTTGAGGACTCTAATGCTCTTCTCTTAAACTCCCTCTCGATTTTCCTTTCTTTGATATTGAGAGCAGCTTCACACCAGACTAGAAACTGTACTGGTATCTTTAACGTACTCCTCCGCAGACATATTCCTGCTGATTCTCTGTCGGTTCCTTTTGTGGTTACCCACATCTTATTCTCACTGACAGTCTCCAGTGGCACCCAAGGTTCCTATTTCCCTGTGTCTCCTTTGATCGATTGTATTTGACTTCATAATCTCCAGCCTGACCCAATGCAATCCCTTCCACCATATTAACCTTCCAACAGAACAACTTTCATCATAACATCTTTTGTACCCTGAGTAAACACCTATTATATGTCCAGCTCTTAGTTTTCTGATCACCATTTCCCCATACACATACACACAGAATAAGAAATAATTTCTCCTTCTTCTTCCTTTGGATCATATTTATCTGACCTCCCCTTTAAAATTTGTGAGCTATGTGGAACCATAGTCATGTCTGTCACTATATGACTTGAAGCACCCCAACACACAGCCTTCACACAGCTGGTGCTCAATCAGCGTTTGTGGGAAAAAAGAAGGAAAGAAAGAAAGAGATGCAGGATGCCAGGATGATACAGCTAGAGAATCCTTAATGCCAGGCTAAGGTTTCTGGCCTTCATTCTACAGGAATTTGAGAGGTCTTGAAGGCCTTAGGCTTATTAAGAGCTACCTGCAAACCTGTGAATTAGGAAGATTGTTCTGGCTCAATAGATAGAATAATCTCAAGGGAGGAATCCTCTGACTAGAAAGACCCTTGATTTTCTGAAGAATTGTGATACTTTAGGTGAATAAAATTGGTAAAGGGAAAATAATAAGTAGAAACATCAAAATGAAAATTAAGAAAAAAATAAGTCTATCACATAAAGAGTGTCCCAGTAATTCTAAAGGATCACATGAAATATTTTTCAGTTGTCTGTGGTAATCAGGCAGAGTGGATAGTGTTAATATAAAACCATCTAAAATCTTTTCTGGGATAAAGAATAGTAAAAATAAATAAACTGTATAACCATGTGATAAAAGAAATAAATATGTTATGTCAGGATCTCTCTCTCCCATACACACATCATCATCATCATCTAAGGCTAGAAAAAGTAAATTTAAAAAATGGTTTAGCTTGGGGCACCTAGGTGGCTCAGTGGGTTAAGCCTCTGCCTTCAGCTCAGGTCATGATCCCAGAGTGCTGGGATCGAGCCCCGCATCAGGCTCTCTGCTCAGCGGGGAGCCTGCTTCCTCCTCTCTCTCTGCCTGCCTCTCTGCCTACTTGTGATCTCTTTGTCCAATGAATAGATAAAATCTTTAAAAAAATGGTTTATCTTTGTGTACGGTGTAAGAGAATGGTCAAGTTTCATTCTTCTACATATAGCTGCCCAGTTTTCCAAGCACCATTTATTGAAGAGACTGTCTTTTTTTCCACTGTATATTTTTTCCTGTTTTGTCGAAGATTAATTGACCATAGAGTTGAGGGTCCATATCTGGGCTCTCTACTCTGTTCCACTGGTCTATGTGTCTGTTTTTATGCCAGTACCATGCTGTCTTGGTGATCACAGCTTTGTAATAAAGCTTGAAATCAGGTAACGTGATGCCCCCAGCTTTATTTTTGTTTTTCAACATTTCCTTAGCGATTCGGGGTCTCTTCTGATTCCATACAAATTTTAGGATTATTTTTTCCAGCTCTTTGAAGAATATCGGTGGAATTTTGATCAGAATGGCATTAAAAGTATATATTGCTCTGGGCAGTATAGACATTTTAACAATGTTTATTCTTCCTATCCAAGAGCATGGAATGGTCTTACATCTATTTGTGTCTTCTTCAATTTCTTTCATGAGTGTTCTGTAGATCCTTTACCTCTTTGGTTAGGTTTATTCCCAGGTATCTTATGGTTCTTGGTGCTATAGTAAATGGAATCGATTCTCTAATTTCCCTTTCTGTATTTTCATTGTTAGTGTATAAGAAAGCCACTGATTTCTGCACATTGACTTTGTATCCTGCCACATTGCTGAATTGCTGTATGAGTTCTAGTAGTTTGGGGGTGGAGCCTTTTGGGTTTTCCATATAAAGAATCATGTCATCTGTGAAGAGAGAGAGTTTGACTTCTTCATTACCAATTTGGATATCTTTTATTTCTCTTTGTTGTCTGATTGCTGTTGCTAGGACTTCTAATACTATGTTGAACAAGAGTGGTGAAAGTGGGCATCCTTGTCGTGTTCCTGATCTCAACAGGAAGGACTCAAGCTTTTTCCCATTGAGGATGATATTTGCTGTGGGTCTTTCATAGATAGATTTGATGAGGTTCAGGAATGTTCCCTCTATCCCTATACTTTGAAGCGTTTTGATCAGGAACGGATGCTGGATTTTGTCAAATGCTTTTTCTGCATCAATTGAGAGGACCATGTGGTTCTTCTCTCTTCTCATATTAATCTGCTGTATCACATTGATTGATTTGCGAATGTTGAACCATCCTTGTAGCCCAGGGATGAATCCCACCTGATCATGGTGGATAATCTTTTTAATGTGCTGTTGGATCCTGTTGGCTAGGATCTTGTTCAGAATCTTAGCATCCATATTCATCAGTGATATTGGTCTAAAATTCTCCTTTTTGGTAGGGTCTTTGCCTGGTTTGGGGATCAGGGTAATGCTGGCTTCAAAGAAAGAGTCTGGAAGTTTTCCTTCTGCTTCAATTTTTTGAAACAGCTTCAGTAGAATAGGTGTTATTTCTTCTTTGAAGGTTTGGTAGAATTCCCCAGGGAATCCATCAGGTCCTGGGCTCTTGTTTTTTGGGAGGTTTTTGATCACTGCTTCAATCTCAAAGATAAACTCAAAATGGATAAAAGACCTCAACGTGAGACAGGAATCCATCAGAATCCTAGAGGAGAACATAGGCAGTAATCTCTTCGATATCAGTCACAGCAACTTTTTTCAAGATATGTCTCCAAAAGCAAAGGAAACAAAAGCGAAAATAAACTTTTGGGACTTCATCAAAATCAAAAGCTTCTGCACAGCAAAGGAAATAGTCAAAAAAACAAAGAGGCAACCCACGGAATGGGAGAAGATATTTGCAAATGACAGTACAGACAAAAGGTTGATATCCAGGATCTATAATGAAATCCTCAAACTCAACACACACGAAACAGGCAAACATATCAAAAAATGGGCAGAAGATATGAACAGACACTTCTCCAATCAAGACATACAAATAGCTATCAGACACATGAAAAAATGTTCATCATCATTAGCCCTCAGGGAGATTCAAATTAAAACCACATTGAGATATCACCTTATACCAGTTAGAATGGCCAAAATTAACAAAACAGGAAACAACATGTGTTGGAGAGGATGTGGAGAAAGGAGAACCCTCTTACACTGTTGGTGGGAATGCAAGTTGGTGCAGCCTCTTTGGAGAACAGTGTGGAGATTCCTCAAGAAATTAAAACTAGAGCTTCCCTATGACCCTGCAATTGCACTCCTGGGTATTTACTCCAAGGATACAGATGTCGTGAAAAGAAGGGCCATCTGTACCCCAATGTTTATAGCAGCAATGGCCACAGTCACCAAACTATGGAAAGAACCAAGATGCTCTTCAACGGATGAATGGATAAGGAAGATGTGGTCCATATACACTATGGAGTATTATGCCTCCATCAGAAAGGATGAATACCCAACTTTTGTAGCAACATGGACGGGACTGGAAGAGATTATGCTGAGTGAAATAAGTCAAGCAGAGAGAGTCAATTATCATATGGTTTCACTTATTTGTGGAGCATAACAAATATCATGGAGGAAAGGGGGTGTTAGAGAGGAGAAGGGAGTTGGGGTAAATTGGAAGGGGAGGTGAATCACGAGAGACTATGGACTCTGAAAAACAATCTGAGGGGTTTGAAGTGGCGGGGGTTGGGAGGTTGGGGTACCAGGTGGTGGGTATTACAGAGGGCACAGATTGCATGGAGCACTGAGTGTGGTGAAAAAATAATGAATACTGTTTTTCTGAAAATAAATAAATTTAAAAAAATTTTTTTAAAAAATGGTTTAGCTTAATTTATTTGCCCTCACCATCAAGTGATAGAGGTTTATGTGGTTATAGAAAGGGTTACAGAACATTCAAAAAAGAAAAAAGGTAAACTAAGATCTGCAGATGTGCTATAGAATGTATCACCAGACTCCAGGTGAATTAGAAAAATGTTACATTCCCACAGTCACATGACATGCACTCTGGGCCAAAAACTTCTCTCACTGATTCATCACTTAGGCCACAAAACTTGGCCCTATTCTCTAGGGAACCAGATGGTTATAAGAGCAAATGAAGATTCCCTCCAATGTCCTGAATTGAGTGATGAAAGAAAAGATATGCTGACCATCTGGGTTTGAAAATGGATTCTCTTTTAACTCAGAACAGGTTTATCAAGCTCAGGAATGCACATTTCCCATCAACTGATTTCTAAACCACCAGTCTGTGGTGGTGGTATTGGTGGTGGTGGTGTTGCTGCTGTTGTCATTGTTATTCAGAGACGTGCTACAACCATTTAGTTATATATATCTATATATCACTATGGTTAAGGGGATCCAGTAGTGAACCAGAGAAACTTGATCCCACTGCTTATGAAACTACAGTCTAGCCAAGAGAACAGATATCCGGCAATAAGTACCATAAGTTGCAGTGACTGTGGTGACAGGGGAGGTACCCCAGGACCTCTTGAGATAATCAGTGGTGGGGTCAGTGGGGGAGGGCAGAGAGTAACCAAAACTAGCCAAGGACATCGGAAAATATCTCCTTCTGGAAATGATGTTTATTTAAGTTGAGACCAGAGGGTAAAAGGGAGGTAGCAAATAAAGTGGTGAAAAAACATCCAGCCAAGGAAATGACGTGTGCCAAGGTCAGGTATTCTGAGAAAATGGAAGAAGCTCCGTGGGGCTGGAATATGGAAAAGAGGCACGGAATGATGGGAATTGAGAGCTGAGAATATTAAGGGGGCATGTGACCTTCTGAGTGCATGAAGAAATCCTTGAGATGCTTAATGCTGAAATTGACAGTGTCGTATTTATCCCTGATAAAAGTTATCTGGCAGGAAAATGAGCTAGAGAGAGAAGAGAAGCCAAAATATGAGGATGTCACATCTTCTTCTGCCATCTTGAAATAATCCCTTCAATGGTGTGTACATGGTGTCCCTGGTTTGACTTGAAACGAAACTTTCGGCCTCAAAATATCTAAACATCTCATTGGCTTTACAGATGATGTCTGAACTAGGAACTACTAGTTATTTTGGGTGATACTGTGAAAAAGCCAGTAGAACCTGGAGAATTCCTCTATTCAGTTACTCACTTATCCAGATATATACAAGTAAATAAGACCAAGACACAACCGAACTAACAATTCCAATATAATTAGAGGACAGCTAAAACAGAGAAAGGGGCTTTGAGTCATTGGACAAGTCACACAGGGAAAACTAATCCTTTTGGAGGATGTCAGAAAAACTTTCAAAAAGAGCAATGCTTGAGGATGCCTGGGTGGCTCAGTGGGTTAAAGCCTCTGCGTTCAGCTCGGGTCATGATCTCAGGGTCCTGAAATCGAGCCCCACATCGGGCTCTCTGCTCAGCAGGGAGCCTGCTTCTTCCTCTCTCTCTCTCTGCCTGCCTCTCTGCCTACTTGTCAAATTTCTCTCTGTCTCTCTCTCTGTGTCTCTCTGTTTCTCTGTCTCTGTTAAATAAATAAATAAAATCTTAAAAAAAAAAGAGCAATGCCTCAGTAGTATATTTAATAAAAATCATGTCAGTATTATGAATAACAGAATTATGAATAATAAGAACAATTATTGATGAAGTGCTGACTGCTAGGTCACAAGTAATTTTTCTTACATTATCTTATTATTAGCCATGAGCGCCCTACAAGGTAGGTATTTGTAAGTTGCTTTGCAGATGGAAGAACAAGAGACACATAATATTAAGTAACAAGGTAAATAGTTCAGCTTTTGTATTCAAACCCAGAGTCTGATCTCTTTCCCCTGCACTATGCTCCTAGGATTTAGCCAGGCAAACAGAGATAGAAAAGTATTCCAGGTAGATGGAACAGTGTGAGTGAAGGCATGGAGCGAAAGAGAGTCTGGAACGTTTGAGGAATGAATGTGGTTTCTCTGTACAAATAGAAGGCACATACGCAGATGTGGTGAGTAACTACCTAGAATAGGCAGATCCTGACCAGCCGGTGGAATGGCACTTAACTCTAAAAACACCCGTGAGTCTTTACGGATTAATGAGCCAGAGGATGGTAAGAGTAGACTGGCATTGTATGATGGTCACTCCACTGTCAGTCTCACTGGAGGGAAAGCGGAACCGCAGGCAGGGAGAACGGCTGCAGGAATCCAGGGCAGAGGGCTGGGGGCCTACACCAGGACACAGCAACGATAATAAAGAAGGTGGCTAAACTAGGAAGGTGGATAGAGAAGTATGTAAGCAAAGCAGAAGGCAATTCTTAGTTTCTAATGGAAAAAAAAATTAATTAAAATTTTGAATATTACTCTTAGAAAGGAAAGCTTTCATTTTTAAGATCATAGTAAAATCAAGTAAACAAATATAGTGAGAAATATCCATTATATAACTGTGCCTATACCTGAGAAAAAGCACACATTAAAGGCTTGGGGTGTGTGTGTGTGTGTATGCTGTTGTGTTTGTCCTCAAAATATGTATCTACATCAATTATCACATAATAGGAAGCACTTTGGCCAAACACATCAGTTAAGTCCAACACAGCCTTTCTCTGCTCATGTACAACTCTGTCAAAGGCCTAAATATCTAGCACATCCAAAAAGCAGGTATTATTTTGACAATTTGTTACAAATGAATTTCACTTTCACATAATAATATCCCTCAACTCCATCTACAATGCCTTCCATATCCAAAAGTCAAAAGAAGGGATTCTGAATAGTTTCAAACCCCTGGAAAATCAATCTTGCTAGAACTCAAGGAAGTTTGTCACTGCTGCCCTTTAAAAGGAAACAGTAAGAAAGGGGAGATAGATATAATGAGTTGCTTTGGGATGGGGTCTGTTATTTCACTGAACCTCTCTGCTTCTTTCTTTTTATGACCTTGATTTTCTATTTACATTTTATCATGCTCTTGTAGAAGGAGGCAGAGGCTAAAATAAATCAACAAAAATGTTCTAAGTATTGACAATGGCTAGATAAAGAGAAGTATGCTTGGTCCAGAGGCAAAATGGGTAAGAGAACACTATAATGAGTTAGCAGGTGCTTGTCTCTACCCCGCAAAAATGTATTCATTTCTGTTTTCCTTCGCAATCTCAAAAGCCCTTGAAATCAAGGACCAGGCTTAATTACAACCTTCTCTCTCCTTAGCACCTATCATGGGTCTTGATCCAGACTTGGATCTATGACTAGTTGGTCATTGTTTCTCACCTCAACACAGGGGCAGGAGTTAATTGTCTGGGTTCATGAAGAGCCATTGTGCAATGTCACAGTCTCCTTTCACAGCATTTGAGAAAGTTCTACAGTTACACTTTGAGACATAATTTGTCTATGTACTAGAAAGACGACATTGTACATTTTGTAACATTACATTGTATTTATCTCTAGGTTTACTGGAATTTTATAAGCAACTATAATCTGTGGCATTGGTTCTAGTTTAGAATATTATAATGTAAATAGAATAGTGTCTGACTGGCTGTCTAAGAGTTTATGTTTATGATTATTCAGGTAATCCTCTGAAAGGAGCTTTTCTAAATTGTGGTAAAATATACATATCATAAAATTTACCACTTCACTGTTTTTAAGTGCATTAGGTATGTTCATGTTGCTGTGGCATCATCACTACTATTTATTTCCAGAACTTTTTCATCATCCCAAACTGAAACTTTGTATGCATTAAACAATAACTTCCCATTTATCCTTACCCAAACTACTGGTAAACACCATTCTGCTCTGAGTCTATGAATTTGACCACATTAGGCATCTCATATAAGTGGAATCCTACAATATTTCTCTTTTTGTGTCTGGTGTATTTCACTTACAATACTCTTCAAGGTTTATCTATGTGATAACAGAATTTCATTCATTTTTAAGGCTGAATACTAATCCTGTGTGTGTGTGTGTGTGTGTGTGTGTGTGTGCACGCGCGCACGTGTGTGCACTAGGTTTTGTTTATCCATTTATCTATCTATTTAGGCTGTGGTCACCTTTAGGATTTTACAAATAATGCTGCTATGAAAACTGCTGTACAAATATTTATTCTGGTCATTGCTTTAAATTCTTTTTAGATAAATACCTAAAGGTGGAATTTCTGAATCATATGGTAATTCTATGTTTAATTTTTTTTTTTTTTGAGGAACCACCATATCTTTTTTGCATAGTGGTTGCCCCATTTTACATTCCTACCAGCAATGCACTAGAGTTCTAATTTATTCACATTCTTGACAACAATTATTGCTGTTTGGTTTTTTTGGGGGGGGGTTGCTAAGAGTTAAAACGATGGGTATGAAGTGGGATCTCATTGTGGTTCTGATTTGTACTTCCATAATTGTTAGTGATGTTGAGCATCTTTTCATGTCTTCATTAGCTATCTGTAGATCTTCTTTGCAGAAATATCTATTCGAGTCCTTTGCCCATTTTTTAACTGAGTTGTTTATGTTTTGTTGTTGAGTTCCAAGCAGTTTTTCACAACAAGGAAAAAATTTCTTAAAACAGAGGTCAGCAAATTATGACATTGGGCTTTCTATTGTAAATAAAGTCTTATCAGATCACAGGCCACGGTCATTGGTCAACGTACTGTCCATAGCTACGTTCACACTCTGAAGGCAGAGTTGAATGACAACTATAGAGACATATGGACCTCAAAACCTAAAATATTTACTACCTGGCCTTTTACATAAAAAAACTGTCAACTCTTCTAAAGATGTTATATGGTTGAGCTATTTTTTAAAAAATACCTGGGGCTAGGAATCATATTTTGTTCTTTTATGATATTTTGTTTGCATAAGGTAGTCTATGATCAGCTCTATGGTTTAGGGTTGCCAGATAAAATAAAACATGCCCAGTTATATTTGAATTTCTGATACACAACAAATCATGTTTTCATATAAGAATATCCCAAATATTCCACAGGTCATTCTTACCCTAAAACACCATTTGTTGTTTATGTGAATATCAAATTTAACCGGGTACCCTGTGTTTTTATATACCTGCCATGGCAACCTTACTATGGTTTCATAAAATTGGGGTCAGTAATGAGCCCCAAAGTCTGGGGGAAGCAGTAATAGTTTTGAGAAGTTTTATATCTTTTCCACAACTACAAGCATTTTTTTTTTCTGCTATTCTCTCTGCTTGAAAGGCCTTGTTCCATATTGCCTGGTCAACTCCTTAGACTCCGAACCATCTGAAGTTTTTACTGATACACCCCAGGTGAAGGTGGATGTTCTTTCTCTATGATTTCACTGCATAGTGTTAATAATATAATAATTATTAATAGCAACAAGCACTAAGATAGAGTTACTTAGTTCTATGTGTGAAGTGCTTGAGAACAGGTAGTAAGTCATCAACATACAGTTGATGAAAAAATCTAAGTCAAACAGGATGGTGCATGAATTAAATCCCTGATGGGAACTCCTTTACCCTTCCTTTAATTATCCTATACAGCCTAGTCTCAATCATTTCATGATTAAGAAATTGCATGATATTTGCTTCTGGACCTTCTCTCCACCACTATACCCCAGGACCATCTCCCTCAGCCTCAGACATGAGGTTCTTCCCTCAGCCTCAGACAAGTGTTCTTCCTTCAGTACGTAGGACTATGGCATCCCCATGTACTGAGTTATCCTTCATACTAATCCATCCTTCATCCCAAATCTTTTGAGGTCCCAGCTTTTGCTTCTCAGTGAAAATAGGTGCTAGAAGATTTGCTGCAAGTATGTTAATTAGCCAGGGTACCTTTGCTGGTAGGTAGCACCATGCATTGACACACCCATAATGAAAAGTGCCTATTAGAGGGGTCTCACAAGGGGTGTTGCCTTGGGGAAGAATTTTCTGATTGACTTTTTTAACCAGAGTCAGAGCCAAAAACTGGGACTACAAATAAAGGAGAAAACTCCCCTACTTGGCTCTCCTCCAGTCTTTGCCTATTTGCCTTCTAATCCATTCCTTCCCTCACCCTGCTCTTCTGCCTACTGTTCAGGGGCTGACTCTACAAACCACATTTCTCAAGCTTCCCTGGCAAATGGCTTCCCATTAGGTTCAGGCAGTGGGATGCTCTGGCGGAAGAAGCCAAGGCATTTGTCCTCCTCCCTCTCTGTCATAGGCAGTAGCTCTGGTAGAGACTTTGTCTCCACCACGACTGCGGTATGCACTGGGCAGTGCTGGCTCCTAGGCTCTGGTGACACCACCTCCACTGTCTGTTCTTCAGCCTTCAAAGGGACAGTGGCTGCCTGCAACTGTTAAACTCTGAGATGCCTCATCCCATTTGGCTTTTGAGCCCTCCCAGCAGCCTTCTAAGAAATTGCTTCTATTTTGTTTTTGCTACCAAATTGCTGGCACGTTCTGTTTCCTGGACTGACCCCTGTCTGATAAAGTGGGCCTTCAGGAAGGGGACTGCGTCAGGTTTGCCAGGACAGGGCCAGAGCCAGGGGAAAAGGGACTGTTCTGTGTTCCTAGGGAATTGTAATCATGCTTGTGCTCATTCTAGATTTCAGGGGGATAGGGGAGGAGGAGGAGGGTGAGGGAAGAAGGATAGGGATAAAAGCCGCTAACATCTGCTTACAATTTGAATGCCTAGGATTTTTAACTAATCCTTAAATCAGTCCTTCTAGGTAAGTATTATTATCCTCAAGGACTGAAGACCAACCTTCAAGGTAAGCAATGGGAAGCTATTGCTTTGAAAGACTGAGCTGTATTTCCAAGGGTACATAGTTAAAGAAGCCAGTGCTATGATTAAAGCCTGAAAGGGTCTTTTTCACTCTGCCCTACTCACAAAATAATTTTTATAAATGCAAAAACTGGAATTCACAGAAATCAAATCAGATTTTTTAAAAAAGCAGTTTGCTCAACTTTGTCATGGTTGTGAAATAATTCCTCATGCCTGGATTTTTTAACCCTAACATATAATTAAGAGTTGATGTATTTTCTGCAAAACAAATCAGGTTCATCTAGAGAGACAACTTCAGACCATACTTCGATGCTCTAAAAGGTAATGTCCTATCCAAAAACCTTATTATCTCATAGTATATTGCATAGTATTTTTTGATGCCATTCAGGGGCATGGTGGGCCTCTGGGTCTGTCCACGAAGCACTGGCTGACCTAGCTCCATTTGACCATAAAATGCGGTACATTTTTAGCTGACCCCTGGGGGCAGGTCAGTGATGGGCATAAAGAGTCACTTAAACTCCATGGGACATTTGAAGGCAGAGGGTCAACTTTTCTACTTTAGGTATCGAGTAATGTTCTATCAGTTTAGTTTAGCGCAGGTAGCTAATTCTTCTAGAGAACTCAGAGACAAAAAATAGAAACTTTATGTTTTAGAGTTCAAGATAATTCTGTAATTATTCTAACACATCACAGCCACTGAAAAAGCAAAGACACCATATTTTAACATGAAAAATAATGGAAAAAAATCATAAGCCAAACACACAAAGGAATACTACTTTAACCATCTAAGTCATAGTGTATATTCACACAGTATATATACTGAAAATAACCAGAGCTAAATGGAGCATTAAAAATACGTAGTTATCGGGGCACCTGGGTTAAACGGCTGCCTTTGGCTCCAGTTATGATTCCAGGGTACTAGGATAGAGCCCCGCATCAGGCTTCCTGCTCAGTAGAGAGCCTGCTTCTCCCTCTCCCTCTGCCTGCTGCTCTGCCTGCTTATGCTCTCTCTCTCTGTCAAATAAAAAAATAAAATCTTTAAAAAATATATGTAGTATATAACCCTAACTTTATAAAAGAAGACATTTTTGACCGGAAGAAGTCAAGGGACATACACAGGAGATATAGATAGATTAGGTATAGATATAGATAGATAGATATAGATATGGATGTAGGTGGTGTGTGTGTGTGTGTGTGTGTGTGTGTGTGTGTACATACAACACACACATGTGCATATACACACACACACGCAGAACAGACAAATGTGCATCTGTACATCATTTAAAGTAATGTCAGTGAAGTGGTAGAAATGACCACCAAAATAACAAGTATAAGAATTTTGGTTGGAAGAGAGACTGTCTTTAGTCTGCTGAGCCTTTTGGAAAGGGGAGGCCTGGACAAAATGGGATGGGGAAGAACAAACTGCTCCAAAGAGGAAGTAAATAGGATGTGGGGGAAGGACAGACGTGAGTGAGGACTGGAGAAGTAAGTGACATTGATGAGCAACATGTGACAGTCGAGAATTTTAAAAGCAGACGCTTTAGGTATTTAACTTAATTAATGTATTTAGCGTATTTGTTGCTCTAATAAAAGGACCTTCCAGAGTCTCTAACCCTCAGCCAAGTCTGCAATACACACAAGTCTTGCCTATGGGTTTCAGGTAAAATCAAGGTGAAGAGACTGAGTTCCAGAAGTGGGTGGCAAGGAGAACAGTCAACAAGAGGTGAGATTCAGAGAAGGTCAAGTGCTCAGAAGGAGGAGAATCTCACCACTAACAGGGAGCACGAGTCTGCAAGGTCTACTAATGATCTGGAGAATTCGGGACACACATGCGGTGCAGGCCGTGAGCTGATTGCTGGAGTGCACACAGGCTTTGTGGACATCCCACTCCGGCTGCGCTAGGGATTTTGGCAGGATTTTCATTCTGGGTTACTGGCAGCAGAGTCAGAAGAGGTAGTGGTGCTACCCCTGAGTTCCAAGGCTCTTCTGGGGTGGTCAGCTAAGAGGAGAGCTGCAATCCCACATTCCCAGAGGACTAACCAGGAAAACAAAGACTTGACAGCCAAAGGGAATGCCTACGGGGGGCAGGAGGGAAGCTCTATCCTGAAACCACAGTAGGTGCTGAGGACAGTAAAACTATGGAATTACTGTCCAGCCACCTGCCGGACCTCAAACCCCAACCCATGTTTAGCTTTCTGTTATGGATGGTTACTATTATCTCAGGAAATCATCTCAGGAAATCAACAAGATTTGTGTCCTAAAAACCCAAGGTAAGAGGTCAAGAGCTAAAAGCTACACACTACAGAAGGGAAAGGAAGGGAGAGAGAGACAGATATATTTAAATTGAGCCAGAGTGTCTGCTCCAGAGGACTGTGAGTGAGGGATCGTATCTGGACACCTGAACTCACACTAACATCATGGGGGGGAAAATGTGTTCATCTGGTTGCCTTCTCTGTTTGCTTGCACCTTTTGGCTCTGTTGTTCGGCCTTCAACACTGGCAGACTCTAGATGGTGGATATGATGGGAATTAAAAGAACAGCCAAGTCATTTTTTAAACACAGGCTAATTCAAAATAACTTAAATGAAAAGGATATGTATTGGGTCAGGCAACAGGGAGGAGCAGGCATGGTGTCACTTCTGGGCAAGAATAAGATTCAGGGGCTCCTGGGTGGCTCAGTGGGTTAAGCCTCTGCCTTCGGCTCAGGTCATGATCTCAGGGTCCTGGGATCGAGTCCTGCATCAGGCTGCCTGCTCAGCAGGGAGCCTGCTTCCTCCTCTCTCTCTGCCTGCCTCTCTGCCTACTTGTGATCTCTCTCGATGTGTCAAATGAATAAATAAAATCTTTAAAAAAGAAAAGGAAGTGTATTGGGTCAGGCAACAGGGAAGATCAGGTGTGGTGCTACTTCTGGGCAAGAATAAGATTCAGGGGCTATAACAGCATAGGACTTGGTCTCTCCCTCCAGCCTTGACTCTGTCTCACTCCATGTTTTCTGCTGTCTTTCCCAAGAGGGGAAGATGGCTTTAAGCACTCCCAACTGTATCTCCCACTTAGCAACTCCTCAGGAATAAGGACCCTTCTCTCTCCCAACATCCTTACACAAATTCACAAACGGTCTTTTGGCTAATATTTGAGACTCTTATCCATTCTGCATGTACTTATTAAACTCATATCTTTGAAGCACTGTTCCACAACTAATAAGAGGTAGCCCTTCTTCTTATGAAGCAACTATTTATGTACCTGTGCTGTTCCCAGGGAGAAGGGTGACTATGCCTGGAATGATCTGGACCAGATACTCACTGCCATGGGGCCATGGTAAGGGGTTCAAACTGTAATTGACATCATGGAATGAGGGAGGCACAGTTTTCAAAAGGATACAGATGTTTCAAACACACAGAACAATCAATATACCATACGCCATCTCTCTTCCTGTTTTCTCTCTTAATAAATTCCAGAACTGTCACACTGTCACTTCAAGTCCACCAGCTGCATTTAAGCATTCAGATGGGAAAGGATGCCAATGAAGTCTTTTTTTTTTTTCTGGGACAGCTCTCATAATCCCTGACAAAGCAGCAAACACACAGGTGTTGAGCAGGTATGAAAAATATTGCTACAATCTCCAAGTCTGCAAACTTAGTAACTGTGTTGGCATCTTGGCAGCCGATCTTGTTTGCATTTATAAATTAAGTTTTCAATACTCACATTTGTAGAGGTGGGTGTTATTTGTTTTTTTTTTTTTGGCATTTGACTTTTGTCTTGGAAGCAAAATGTCATGGCATTTTTTAAAGTGCATAGATTTGCAACAAATGCAAAACAAGAGACTTTTGGCTTGGAAAATAACTACACTCATCCTGAAATGGGACGTAAATGAGAGATCCAAAATGACCCACATTATTTCTTCCAAAAGGGGCCACACCTTGGCTTGTCCTTTATTTTGAAATTCCAAATACTTTTAACAGTGCTTATGTCTGGAAGAACATCATACATATAACTCATAATGCCTGGGAGATTTGGGAAATGAGATTATATACATAAAGGAATAAGAAGGTCTTACAAGTGTCACAAGCACCTGGTGGGAGGTTGCTAAAAAATAGCTTGTTTGTTTTACTGGATGTCAGAGAAAGTCATGTGGCCATCAACCTGAAGTAGGAGGACAATAGGAATATTCAGCGCATGACCAAAAGAATGACACCCATTAGCAAGCCTGAGTGTTGCCCTTCACAAATACTTATCTTCCTGTTTTATATCTGCTTGATCGCTTCTTTCTCTTATATTAGACCCTAAGTTCTGCGAGGACAGAAACCAAATGTTTCTTACTTACCTTCGAAATCACAAGGCCCTGTCAAATGCTTGGCACATGATGATGAGGTTGAAGATGATGGTGGTGAAGAGAGCCAGCATTTACTGAGTACTCCTTATTTTCCAGGCACTATTACAATCACTTTCAATGAGTTCTTTTAATCATCCTAACACACATGAGGTATCATTACCACCACTTTTCCCCCATGTTATAAAGACTCCTAGAAGTAGAGTGATTTTTCCGGAGGTATACAGCTCTGAAATGAAACAGGTAGGATTGAAGTCCAGGTAATTTGACTTAAGAGCCTGAGCTCTTAAATATCTGTTGAGTGGATGGTGAAAGGCTTCTTACAATCCAATTACTTTACTTTTTGTCTCATGGGGGAGAGGAAAAGAATGAAGCGTCTGGATACTGTCTGTGAGTAGAGACCAGGAAACTAAAACACCTTTGGGAATCTCATTTCATTAAAACCATTGCAGCAGATCAATTAGTGACTTGCCTAGGTGAAGATTTTCTTTTTTTAATTAAAAAGTTTAAAAATCAAAGTAATACATTCCTTAGAAGTAATGATCCTGGCCCACCCTTCACAACCCCAGTCCTATTTGGCAAAGATACCCATTTCCAACTCTTTGTTGTTTTCTTTTTCAGGAGTTCATCTTCATATGACTTAAACTTGATAATCAAGGTCAAATTTCATTATTATGTATTGTCTGCCATACAGGCAATACAGGATTTAGCTAACTTATACCACTCTTACCTCCCATTCACTATTTAGATATTCCATCATTTTTTTAGATTTTCCATCACTTTTTAATTTTAAATCGTATCCTAGCAGTACTGACAAGCAACAGTCTTTCAAGGATACGAGAAGATACACACATCCCTCCTCTTTCCTTCAGCTCTTCTCCTGTTTTTGGTTTTGGTTTTTTCTTTTTTTTAAGATTTTGTTTATTTATTTGAAAGAGAGAGAGAGACAGTGAGAGAGGGAATACAAGCAGGGGAGTAGGAGAGGGAGAGGGAGAAGCAGACTTCCCGCGGAGCAGGGAGTCCGATGTGGGGCTCGATCCCAGGATCCTGGAATCATGATCTGAGTCGAAGCCAGGTGCTTAACAACTGATATACCCAGGTGCCCCTCTCCTCCTGTTTTTCACCACATTTTGTCCACCGTATTTTCAC
Source organism: Mustela erminea (assembly GCF_009829155.1). Taxonomy (NCBI): domain Eukaryota; kingdom Metazoa; phylum Chordata; class Mammalia; order Carnivora; family Mustelidae; genus Mustela; species Mustela erminea. The sequence goes on from NC_045614.1 coordinate 50,275,858, forward strand.
TTTCATGCAACTAAGTCAGATAACTTTTATATTTTGTTCTTTCTTGCTGTATCTAGAGGTTGATCTTAAAATTACATATCAATAAATGTTGATTTTTTTTATATACTTTGGAAAAATATTCCCCATGGAGATCATTTGTATACTACTATTGCTTTTAAAATAATTTTTCCCTAGAGTTTCTCCTTATCTTAACTCATTTCCTTCTTATTTTTGACACATATCTGTTTCCTCCCCAGATTCTCTTTATATCAATATGTTCTGTCGACTTCCCGGGCCCTCCAACTGCTGCCCTGCGTTTAAATGGTTACTACACAGCTCTCATCTCAGGACTTGGATTTAAATGTTTTAAACAATGCTAGACTTGCTCTGTCCTGGATCTTCCCCTTTCTTGGTACTTTATCTGTATCCCTCAGGATAGACTTCTTTATGCTGAAGTCCCAAGAACCCCAAACTCCATGGCTCAGAACTGCAAGTTTCATTGCCCACCCCAGGCTGCTGGGTGCTCTGCTCAACATCACCCTCATTTCAAGACCCGGGATGGCAGAGGGGAAAAGAATTTGGTCAATCATGCACTGATTATAAAACAATTACATGTGGAACTGACACTAGTCATTTCCACTGGCCAAAGCAGACCACAGGTTGAATTTTATCTTTACAAGGGAGCAGGCAGATCAGGGCAATCCTTCCACATGCGAGAAAAGAGGAAAAAGGGGATATCTGTGAACAGCCCTAATGATTGTTATACTCTTTCACTTTATGGAAATATCCTCTAAGTAGCTTTCTGAGAAATGCAAAGGATAAATGTTTACGTTTGAAATTTCAGGTCCTCAAATTCTCTGAAAACTTTCACTCTTCAAGGGAAATAAAAGTAGGGCACCTGAGTGGCTCAGTTGTTAAATGTCCACCTTCAGTTCAGGTCATGATCCCAGGGTCCTGGGATCAAGGCCCACATCAGGCTCCCTGCTTGGCAGGAAGCCTGCTTCTCCCTCTCCCACTCTCCCTGCCTGTGTTCTCTCTCTCGCTGTATCTCTCGCTCTGTCGATTAAATAAATAAATAAAATCTTTTTAAAAAGGGGGGAGGGAAAGAAAAGTGAAATGGCTCCTGCTGCTCTACATTATGTTGTAACTATAAGGAGGAGGTGACCAGAGAGAGAAAGTCGAATGCACTTTGGAAGGCTCATGTCATTTATTGCCCCCAAATAACTTGAAAAGAAGGTAAATAGGTTGAGATTTCTTTCGTTTGGCTATAGAAAAGAAGATTTAAACTTTCTTAAAGCAAAGACTAGTGGATAGGAAGGTTTTAGAGAAGTACTCTCTGATGTCACTTCCTGGGATGAAGGAAATACTCTGGAATGTGCGCCAGCCATTACTGTAACCACTAGCTCAATGTGGGTATTAAGCACTTGAAATATGGCAGGTCTGACCTGAGAGGTGTGCAAGTGTGACCAGTGGCCATCATGTGGCACCCAGCAGTTCTAGAGATCCTCCTTGAAAAGTTAGTTGAAGAGGATGGTGTCAGAAATGACAGTCGTCTAGTGTAGTCATAAATATCTGAATGAGCAAAAGGAGGAAAACCATTAAAAGACAACCATCGGCCCAAAGGTAGTATTCTGTCAAGCTTACAAATTAAGAAGGGTACATGTGATGATGGAAAGAGAACCTATGATATCAAAGAATGACGACACAATGAGTGAATAGGGTCAAATATTGCATACCAAGTTTCTTGGTTAAGCTTCCAACACTAATAGAATGCTTTTTGTCTTTTAATAATGCAGAAGAAGGACATGCAGTCTACAGTGTCGTTAACCACCCAGGAGAGAGCTGTGACCCAATGTGTGCTCACCTTTCTGTTTTCTGCCAAAGAGAATCCATGCAGTTGAAGGGTATGGGGCAAGTGCCTAAATCTTCTAATAGAGTTCAATTCTCTGGCTCAGAACCAGCATATAATTCTCAAACATGGGGGTACAAAAGAATTACCTAGTCTTTGTAAACCACGCAAGTTACCCAGAAACAACTCCAAGAGGTTCTCATCTAGAGGATCCAGGTTGGGTCTCAGGTATTGTCACGTAAGCGGAGCATTCAGATATTGGAAAATCACCAATACGACTGTTGAAGGAGTCTCTAAGTTGGGGTGTGAGCCCAGCCAACAGGACTGCAGGAAGACAACATCAGCCCTGCTACTGGGGAAATACACTTTACTGAAGTTCAATACAAGAATTGGCAGGAGCACTTGTATATAATTTTAAAAACATACAAGTTAAAGCTACATGATTGAAAGAAAAAAATTTTAGGGACACCTGGGTGGCTCAGTCAGTTGGGCATTTGACTCTTGATTTCAGCTCAGGTCAGGATCTCAGGGTCATGGGACTGAGTCCTGTGTCAGGCTCCATGCCAGTGGGGAGTCTACACTCCCTCTCTCGTCCCCCTGCCCCACATGCTCTCGCTTTCTCTCTCTCTAAATAAATAAATCTTTAAAAGAAAGAAAAAAATGTTTTAAGTAAATGAAAAATTTCGGAACCACTACAAATGAGCGTGCCGCAAAATATATGTCTCCTTTCCATTTCTGACTCCTGTTCCTCAAACTCCCTCTCCAAGCTGACCCATTAGCCCTGATGCGTTCTCTTTCCTTCTTGAGAGTCTATGCATACCTGATATCTTAATCTTTTTTCTCTGGACACAGATGATAGCTATTAAAGACACTGACCAGTATCCTGCTTTTCCTTTTTTCACTAAAAAACATAAGTTGTTGGCTCTTTCTATCAGCACAAACTAATGTGTCTCATTCTTTTCAGGTAGAGAGAAGCAACATAATGAAGCAATATTGAACACTGACTCCCGGGCTGGAGTGTCTGGGTTGAAGTCTCATCTTTGCCACTAACTAGCGATGTAATCTTGAGCAAGGGACTTACGCACGCTAAACATTTGTTTCCTCACCTGAAAAATGAGAATAATAATAATAGCACCTATCTCATAGGACAGAGTGAAGATTAAGTGAGTTAATTTATGAAAAGTGATTGTCTTGTGTGTAGTAGGTGTTTATTACTATAGAAAAGGATCAGGTGATTCTGATGGGAATGTGCCACGGAACATCCTTTGAAAACCCTTACCCTTATATTAGGATGGTCTCCTTCATTCATTTATATATTGAACACTTAGCCTGTGTCAAGTAGCAAATGTGTCGATATGAGCAGTAAGAACCCACTATTGTCTTCACAGAGAATCCAAAGAAAGGAATATCTAAGAGTAGAATTTTAGGATGTATACCCCTCATCAAGGATTTTTTTTTAAAGATTTTAAAAAATGTATTTGACAGAGAGCGCATGCACACAAGTAGGCAGAGCAGCAGGCAGAGGGAGAAGGAGAAGCAGGGACCCCACTGAGCAGAGAGCCCGATGTAAGGCTTGATCCCAGCACCCTGGGATCATGACCTGAGCAGAAGGCAGACACTTAACTGACTGAACCCCCAGGTACCCCAAGGATTTTTTAAAAACAGACAGATCAATGTAGTCAGCCTTGATAATAACATGTACCCCAAATGGTTGCTAGTCTTTTAAAATCAACAAAATCCTTGTACTTTATCAAAACTTGTCAATGGGCTGAGTTCACTATTCCTGCTTTACAGAGTAGACAATAGGGAAACATTGCGTTTAAAGAACTTGTTTAAATTCAAGGAGCTAAAAAGGGCCAGCGCCAGAATTCAAATGTTGAGCTTCAGCTTTGATCTCTGGCCATCTCCCTTTCTCACTGTGGCCAGCTGTTACTGGGGGACAGAGACTGGGGAAAGAAGACATATTACTAACATAGCATGCCTGTTGTCTCTGAAAATCATACTCCCAATCTTGTGGTGATCGGTTACGAATCCAGTCATCTGTTCCAGCACCCTGCACAAGGCCATGATGGATGTAATTCACCCCAAAGTACAGGAGGGTTGTCTGTGATCTCAACTGGAAATACAATCTCCATGCTGCAAGCTTCCTAATTCAATAGTTTCAGGCCAAAAAAAACACCTCTTCTCTTGTTTCTGTAGCTGCAATGCCCTCTAGTGGGAAAAGCTGGCACAGCGCCCTCAGAAGCTCTGAGTAAGAGCATGTCACTCGCAGCCCTTCCTGATAGGGTGTAACAGCCACATATAAACTGATCTGCTGTGGCATAACTCAGCATTATTGAAACATTGGGTCACGTTCCCAGATTAAGGTGTAAGAGCCTCCTTAAGGCCTTAGGATGTTGAATTATATTACAGATAGCATTTTCCCCTTTATTTTCAATTATGTATCCTTCCTTCATTTGAGTGGAGTACTCCTTCCACAACACACAGACATGAATCACAGAAAGTAACAGCTGAGCTAGAAAGTATTTGGCCCAGAGACCGCACAGACAGGTGAGACTGGACCGTGGAAGCGTTTTGTATGGCCCACACAGTGCTTTTTTGTTTATTTACTTTTTATTTTTCTAAAATAAATTTAAACATTTAAAAATTTTTAGGTGATTTGTACTCTATGGTTATCTACAGATTTTTGTTGTTATTGTTTGTTTTTTTATCACCTCCTATTGTTTTAGCTTGATTCCCCCAAAACAGATCCAAGACAAGGACTTGGATACAAGTGTTGCATCTGGGAGAGGATCTGGGAGGCCGTGAGGCAGGGGAGAGACGGAAACAGTGGGTAGAGAAATGCCCAAAAAGTGTGCTATGGCATGAACTGTGTCCCCTCCAAAACCGTAAGTTGGAGTGCTAACCCCCAGGACCTCAGAAGGTGACCGCGTTTGAAAGACTACAGGGTCTTTCAAGAGGTACTCTATGACCCTGCAATGGCACTCCTGGATATTTATCACAAAGATACAGATGGAGTGAACAGAAGGGCCATTTGCACCCCAATGTTCATAGCAGCAATGTCCGCAATAGCCAAACTGTGGAAAGAGCCGAGATGTCCTTCAAACAGATGAATGGATAAAGAAGATGTGGTCCATATACACAATGGAATATTACTCAGCCATCAGAAAGGGCAAATACCCAACTTTTATATCAACATGGATGGGACTGGAGGAGATTAGGCTGAGTGAAATAAGTCAAACAAAGAAAGTCAATTACCATATGATTTCACTTATTTGTGGAACATAAGGAATAGCGTGGCGGACATTAGGAGAATGATGGGAAAATGGGGAGGGGAGTCAGAGGGGGAGACAAACCATGAGAGACTATGGACTCTGGGAAACAGAGGGTTTTAGAGGAGAAGGGGGTGGGGGGAGGGGTTAGCCCGGTGATGGGTATTAAGGTGGGCAGGATTGCATGGAGCACTGAGTGTTACACACAAGCAATGAATCATGGAACACTACATCAAAAATTAATGATGTTTCATATAGTTACTTACATAACACAATAAAAAAAAGAGGTAATTAATATAAAACAAGGTCATATGGGCAGGACCTGATCGAATAATGACTGGTAACCTTACAAGCAGAGGAGATCAGAATACAGACACACACACAGAGTAAAGACCGTGTGATGACACAGGGAGAAGGTGACCATCAGCAAGCCAAGCAGAGAAGCCTCAGAAGAAACCAACCCTACTGACATTTTGATCTTGGACTTCCAGCCTCTGGAACTGTGAGGCACATTCCTGCTGTTTAAGCCATTCAGGCACATCGTACCTTTTATATAAAGATTTATTTCATTATGTGATGTTTCTGAATCTTAATAAGAGGTCCTTTTTTATGGCAGCCCCAGGAAACGAACACTGCATGTGTGAATGAATGATGGGGTCACCACTGTGGGCAACTGGGGCTCAGTCCTGCTGAGGACATTCTGAGAAACCAGCAGGGAACACATCTCAGCATTGTGCCACCAGAGAATGTAGAGGCTGTGGCATTTGCCCTGGCGTGATGCCTCCTTGGCTGAGGGCTATTCCCAGGAGCATTGCTGATTGGCCTATGAAAGATGGAGCAGGTTTTTCTGCTGATGAAGAGCAATGTCTGTATGCAAAGAAACAGACAGATGCGGGCAGCTGATGTGAAAAGCTTTCCTATTGTTAGGGACAACTGTCCACCTTCCCTGCAGGTAACTCAGAAGGAGGCCGGGTGTCAGTACTAATCTCTATTAATATGTTATGCTGCTATCTCACAATAAACTGCTTTGCACATTTACATCAATGCAAATGGTCCTAAGCTGATATGTGCATTTTTTCACTAACTGTCCCTCTGCCTTGAGCACCCATCCCCCAGGCTCCTCAAGTCTCACTCAGTTTACATCTCTTTCAGAGAGCTTTCCTCTGACCACACCAGCTCATGCTGCCCACCCCAGGCGTTCTGGACAGGCCTGTCCAACTTAGAATCCCTGCCACTCCTTCCATCCATGCAATTGTGCACATGGCCCCAAACACCCCCGAGCCTTTGCATGTGGTGCCTTTTATATGAAGATTTACTTCATTATGTGATGTTTCTGAATCTTAGTAAGAGGACAGTGCTTGCCCCTGCTATACAAAGCAAGTATATGACAGTTACCACTGTGTTTTTCTCTATATGTCAGCTTGTCACATCCCCCCCCCTTCCAAAGACAAGACTGTTCCTTTAACCTTTGGGCAAAGTTAATGATGACGCCCATGCACTGAGTGCTGCTTCTCAGCTATGAGACACTTTCAGATGCACCATCTCAGGAGGCCCTCAGACACACTGGTGAAACACAGCAGAGGAGCAACATCACCCCCGTATTCTATAGACTTGCAGATCAGAGACCAGAGCAACTGTGACGTGTCCCAAGGTCACGCTGCAAAGTTGAACAGAGCCACACTAAGAAACCTGTTCTCTAACTGCCCACCATGGAGTCCTTCCATTTCCAGATGCTGGTAGGAAACAAACTCTTTATTTCACAGAGAACAACGTAGAATAGCTCCGAAAAAAAAAGGCTGAGCAGCAAGTCTGGCTTCCAAGGAAATTCCCCATGAGAACATGACCTTTCTTTGGCAAGGGATTCCTCTCTCTCTCCTTTGGAATTGTTTTGTTGTTTGGCTAACAATGGTCTTCAGCTGCCTCTGTGCAGTTAAGCTCCTTTCCAGTTGAGAAAGGAATTATATGATAGTATAATAACCCTGCCCCCACTGCCCAAAGGATCCATCAGCTTCTTTTTTTTTAAAGTTTGTTTTCCTTCTAAATGATGTCACAGACTAAAAACCAACCTTCACACATGTAGTCATGCCAAAGGCATCTCCGCTTCTTTCTTTCCTTTGCCCTTTTTCTCCACCCTCCACAGCTGACGGAATGATCTTTTGAAACCACATGACGGATCATGTCACTGCTCTGCTCAAAACCTTTTCCCCTCACAATGAGAGTAAAATTCAAACTCATTACTAGGCCTGACACGACCCGCTCCCTGACCCCTCCTCACCTCGCAGGCCCCATCTGCTAACCCTCTCCTCATTCATCCTGATCTGCTCTCACTGCCCTCCTTTCTGAACACATCGACTGGGCGTGCGTGCGTGTGTGTGTGTGTGTGTGTGTGTGTGTGTCTCGGGCCTTTGCACTTGCAGTTTCCTTTGCTGGAACTTTCTCCCAGATTTGTGCCTGCCTATCCTAGGTCTCCTTTTTGCTTGGTTTAAGCATCATCTTTTTAGTGTGCCCCCCACACAGGAAAGGATTTGCTTATTGCATCTGCCATCAAATCCCCAGTTCCTACAACACTCAATAAATATTTGTTGAACCATAAGAGTCAAAAAGACATATGTATAGTTTGGGAGTCTTTGTCATATGCCTCATTTAAAATAATTCCAAGAAAGAATCCAAACATATGCTATGGATAGATTATACACAACTCCACTATAAAAATCCTACACTCTGACCTCTTCTGTGACAGGAAAGTGAGGGCAAGTCTCTGACTCTGGCAGAGAGAACTGATTGATGGTCACTCAGATTTCAATCTCACATGTCAGTTGTGACTTACCACTGTCAATAGGCATGTAAGAAAGAGAAGAAAACAGGTCTAAGCGTATATACAACCCTTAAAATCTTTTTCATAACCTGAAGTTGCATAATCTTCTAAATATCTGACTTAAATCTCCCAGGTTGACTATTCATTGAATACCTACTAAGTGATTACAAGAAAAAAGAAGAAAGCTCTTAGGAGGGACACCATTTTTTGAGTTTTCTCAGAGCAGATCTTGAAAAAAAAGTTTGGAAGGCATGTAATTCCTTAGGGAGCTGGTGCCAGGAATCCATATTAGAGGAAAGAGAGGTAAGACAGGAAAGGGAAGGAAATGAAAATAAAAAGGGGGGGTGCTTAACAAGCAAACCAGCAAATTATCCCTGGAGACAAAAGGATTCTTTCCTATTGGGAACTCTAGGAGAGAGAGCCTTTGCCCAGGAAAATGTGTGGTGGTCTGAGTAGCAGAGGTGGGCATGAGCCACCAGCAAAGAAGAGGGTGAACCAAGTCTGTGAGAGCTTTGGGAGAGGTCTTGAGGAAGTGATGGTCAGGAGGAGCCTTGTCAAGCAGAGATGATGGAGAATGCCATTTCAGGCCCTGGACCCAGCTTGGGCAAAGCACAGAGCATCAGCTGAGACAGATGTCAATTCACATACCTGGGTGTTCTAGACATGAAACTATTTCCCCTACAGTTGAATTTAATTTTTTCCTTTAAACCCCATCTACTGGGTCACAGATAATCAATCTTCCCCTCCACACACACTCCAAGGATTTGCAGAAGCTCTAAAGACGATAGGTAAATTGAAAGTATCTGGTTCTGTAGCTTGGGGTCCTGATGGGTAATTTTATGTCCCAACTTTGTAGGATGTGGTACCTGGATATTTAATCAAACACCAATCTAGATGTCACAGTGAAGGTAATTTTTAGATGAAATTAACATTTAAATCAATAGACTTTGGGTAAAACAGATTACCCTCTATAGGACAGAGGCGATAAGAGGAAAAAAGACTGGCTTCCTGAAAGGAAGAGGAAATTCTACCTCCAGACTGCCTTCGGACTCCAGCTGCAACATCAGCTCTTGCTGGATCTCCAGCCTGCCAGTGTATGCTGCAGAATTTGGACTTGCCAATTTCTACAGTCTCATGATCCAATTCCTTAAAATCAATCAATACATCTCTTTCCCCATTTCTCTCCATCCTAGTTGTTCTATTTCTCTGAAAAACCCTGACTAACATTGACCATCATCTATTTGCTTTGAAATTCTTGTAAACATCACTGGTCCTTCTGGCCTCTAATCAGACCCAAATTAGACAATAACATGAAAAGGTCTGTCTGTTGTGCTTCTGTACCCAGATAGAAGGGAATGAAACACCTAGCAGTTCTCCTGTGTATCTCTGGAACCAGAAGGGTCTCTAGGAGGTGTGTGTGACCTTCTTTGCTTGAGCATGCCTTTTGCAGGTATAGGACATCTTACTCACCATTCCTAGTACAAGGGAACCTCACCAGTCTTTGTCTAGGATGCTCTGGCTTGGAGGCTTCAAACTCCTATTCCCATTCCCAGCCCCTTTCCAGAACTCGATGGGGAGGGGCCTTACAGAGGATGTGGAAGGAATAAGAGAGACAGATAGGCTCATTCTCAGGAGCCATGCTAGCAAATTACCCTGGCTACCGCTTTCTACAACATTTGACTGTCATTTGCTCTTGTTTTCTTCCTCCTATTTTCTCCCTCATAGGATCTTTCTATAGTTGTCTGCTGGTCCTTCTTCATTACTCATCCTTGAAGGAGATAAGTTTTCTTGAACCGTCTATTTAGAAGGGATCAAGGGTGTGTTTCAGATGAGCAGTAATTTTTCTTCTACCCAAGTGTTTCTATGTGAGTTTGCTTAGCCTTTACATCTCTCCAGGCAATGGAAGAAAAGGCGGTGGGGGTAGGGTGAGGGGGGCTATGAGACTGTTCATGTCGTAAGTTCTCTCTTTCCTTCCGCTATCTCAATGACAAACTGCTGTCCACAAACATGGCTGCTCTGTGCGATTCTTTGCTTAGACCCACCTCCTCAATTTTTCAGACTGAGATTAAATCCAGGATGACCCCATCTGTCAGCTGAGGGCCTTGTTTGCCAAACCTACTCCCAGGGAATTTTTTTGGTTCACATCAAACTCTGTCTGCTCAGCTTCAAGAATCATCTTTTCCAGGCTTTTCCTGAGACCTTCAGTTTCTTACCTGCACCGCTGATACATCTCTCTTTCATGGTCTGCCTTTCCACCAAATTCATGGTGTGGGGTTTCAGTCATCTCCTTCCTTCCCTGGAAGGTGAAATTTTTATTGTCTCTTTGAGTAACTTTCTACTGCTGTATTCAAACCAGCTATCTCTTATGGGCTCATTATCTAGTCCGTGAGCACAGGAAAACTGGCTCTCCCCAGTCATACCTTCTTATGTGCCTAATTGTTTATGGTTGAAAATACATGCCCTGAGTTCTCTGGATTTAGTTTTAAAGGTCAGATTCTTGTAACTGAAAAGCTTTACTTCTCCAAACTTCTCTATCTGCAATGTACTTTAAAAGTCTGTTTTATAAAACTCAAAGTCAAGGCTTCACTTTTGTGTTACCTGAGAGGTACCTAAACTGCCATGTCCTGAACCAATGAATGCTTCAACATTTCTGGCAGGGCAATGGATTTAAAAAACTATTTACCAAGAATAAAAACACACCAGCTAACATATCAAATTATTATTCTGCCACACAGTGTAACAGATAACATTCCAGAACCTATCCACTACAGCAGGAGCTAATTACCTTTTATTATGGTATGGCAAATCATTACAGACAAAATAACAACTAAAAATAAAAAAGAACCATGTAAGTGCAAGGACAGCATTTTGGCAAAGAATCTTTTAACCGTCTTCTCTTTCCCTGTTGCACTTGCTTGCTCGCTCTCTAAGGTCGTTATGATTTAAAACATATTCCTAGATAGTTTATCTCCATCTTGCAATAATTTGACATGTCACAACTGTTACATAAAAGACATGATACAGTTTACTATGATTTTGTCAGAGGCAGTATTATCTAGAAATCATTAATCGTATAAATAAAATTATTTTTATAGGTATCTACTCTATGTATATATGTGTATATATATATACTTTACATGTATATATATATACACATATATACCCTACATATATATAGTACATTATTATATATATACATATATTCTCTCTCTCTACATATATATATCTATATATATGACATTTCTCATCTCTGTCTCTCAGGAAACTATTATTTCCAAAACCTGCAAACTATATATGTAGCGTATATTTAGAGACAAACTAAAAATTTCTTGGCAATTATATTAAATAACACCGACAAGTATTTTCAAATATTAGCTACTCTTTCTCTGACACAGAATGGAGGTAACTTTGCATGTTTCTCTTGGCACAGTATTGTCTGAAAAATAAACTCTGAGAAGTTGTTTATTTGTATATGCAGACTTTGTTTTATTCAGTTTTGTATGAAATATCATAACCTTTATTGCAGAACACATTGCAACTTTCTGTCTTTGGTCTGGAAGTTTTGTAATAGCCTGTGCCCAAAGCAATACAATTCTGACATTTAGATGGAGTCAAATATCTCAAATGGGTTGTTTCGTGCTTGGTTGTTTTTTTGTTTTGTTTTGTTTTGTTTTGTTTTGGTCTAGAGGAATCCAAGGTGATCCAGAAGCTTCAGTGGTTAAAAGTGACTTGCAAAGTAATGTCAATGATTCTGCATCCACAAAACAAGGAATCCAATTGAAAAAGTACATCAGGAGAGAAAGTCAGACTGACGGGTTGACAAGGTTGAAGAAGTACAACGCAAGGGGCCCTCGAGGACCTACGTTCGTGAGCTTATTCAAGCTTGTTAACCAACCTGGCCTTATTTTTCTCACTGTAAAATGGGAAATGAATAACAACTCCCTAGCAGAACTATTTTGAGGGGAGGCTGGCATGTGAAAAACATTATGCTCGCTGTGAAGTATGTACATCAGCTGCCATTATTAACAGAACGTTGCATTTCACTTAACACCACACATAAGGCATTGTATCTCTTTGTTCTGTCTTCAGGTTATCTCTGAATTAGGTTGGCATCCCTAGAAGAAGAGTCTGAAATCAGGATGCTCCTTGAGAAGGAAAACAAAATACAGCAAGGAGAAGGCCAAGAAAGGTGAGGTTTCAGCTACAGTCCAGCCCCAGCCCGATCCTCTGGGCAGCTCTGAGGTGTTAACGGCATCACAGGGTCATCTTCACTTGAGCAAAAGGATATTTTGTACCCTTACATCTATCGCTGGCTGGGGGGAGGTAGAAGGGATGTGATGTCCCAGGCATTTCCATGTGAAGCAGTTCTGTCTGTCAAGAGTGATTCTCTGGCAAAGGATATAGCTGTAGACTGTCAGGAGCCAAACCTCCCTGCAGTGAGGAAAGGATGTACCACCAGGACAAAGCGGAACTGGACTGGGGCACCACCAGCATCTTTGATCATCACCTTTTTTGACCCCAAAACATACAACCTTATCCAGGTGTTTCTCACACTGACTTCCTGCATAGAATCAAATTCCCTGCTAGTCCAATTCTCTGCAGCTACGAAACCAGCAGCGCTTAAGGTAGAGAAACTGAAAATGAGTTTCAAAGTCACCAGCTTTGTATTGTTGAATCATGTGATTCACAGGTAGAAGCTAGACATGAAAATAAGACTTGCTCATGTTTGTAGATTCAGCTGTCATCTGTTGAACTCCCACCATGTGCCAAGCCCTCTGTTAGTAACTTCCACGTGGTAACTTATGCCACCTGTACAACTGTCTTATGAAGTTGAAAGATATTATCTTCCTCTGCCCACCTTGTAATTTTATGGTTCAGGAAAACTGAGGCTCACTTGAAGAGTATTTGTTTGAGAGACAGAATTGAAAGTGCTAATAGCCTAAATGATCAAGATTGCCTTCTAGTTCTTAGGAAATGTTAGAGAATGTTGAAAGTTATCCTTGACATTTCAATTCTACAATTTGTATCCTCTATGTGTGCCAAATTGCACATAGGAGCCTTGATGCACAGAGCAAGCAGACATGGCCCCTGCCTTCCAAGAGTTTATAGAAGGGTAGGGGTTGTTGGTGGTACAAATGATTCTTCATTAATGGTGGTTTCCCCAAAGATGGACAAGGAATTAACTCAAAATGCCTTTACTGAACACCTACTAATGTTCCAGGCCTTGAACTCAGAGTAAGGTAAGGTATATTAAGGAATAAGCCACAGTCCCTGAAGCAAAAGGGTGTATGGTCTCTTGATCCGATGTGTCCTTAATTTTCAACTTTCTGGCTCTTAAATCTTTATCATAAAATCTAATCTTATCTCTACTTCAATGTTGTGTTTAATTTATCCCAGAAAAGACACGTTAGCAGAGTCCCCTGGGCTATATTGTTCTACTGACTCATTCACATGCAATGCATAAAGTCTTTGCTAGAGAATAAATACTGGTATTTGTCCTACAAGGACTATATTAGGCAAAAGTAAGAACTAAATTAGATATTTTCACTTCTGTAAAACAGAAAAATCACATTCCTTGAGATAGGGTTTAAAAAAAAGATTTTATTTATTTATTTCACAGACAGAGAGATCACAAGTAGACAGACAGGCAGGCAGAGAGAGAGAGGGAGAGGCAGGTTCCCTGCTAAGCAGAGAGCCTGATGCGGGGCTCGATCTCAGGACCCTGAGATCATGACCTGAGCCAAAGGCAGAGGCTTAACCCACTGAGCCACCCAGGCATCCCATGATAGAGTTCAAACATTTGCCATAATTTGGAATAATCTGAATTCCAAGAGTTGCCATTTTTAAATGGATATGCTGAACTTACTGGAATATGAATGTTCATCATGCCAAGTATTTTAAATATTCCAAAATGCAAACAATAACTTAATTTTAAATATTCCCCCTCTTTCATCAACCATCTTGATTCAGAAAATGTGTCATTTCTTTCTTTGAACAGAGTGAGGATTTTTTATTTATGACTAATGACAGTGGTCAATTTCTGGCTCACATTACAGATATTTTTGTACATTTTTGTGCCTTATCTCACTTAATATATCCCCTTCTAGATTTCCAGCTCCTTGATGTCAAAATTTTTGTTCTGGTTAGTTTTAGCTTCCTTCGTGGTACACAGGAAGGCATTCAGTCAATGATGACTGACTGGCTAGCTGGCCTGATGAAAGGATGGATGAGTATGGAAATGAAAAATGTTGCATTATTTGCCAGTGTTCCCTTGGTGCTGGTAAAGACTGCAGAGCACAACATGATTCACCCAGAACAGAGAATGAAGGAAGAGAAACTTAGGGATAGAGCACTTGCTAGTGGAAAAATGATTGGCAGAGAACATAAGCCTTGCACACAGTATGTGCTCAGGGAATTCTCTCTGAATCGTGTCTGAATTGCATAGGTGCAGACTAAGTAAGAGAGTCCCTGAACATGTATATTATGCCACAGACTGGCCGGGAAAACCCAGAAACACAAGCAGGGAGCAGGGTTCACCATTCTGTGAGTTATCTTAGTGAATATTATCCATTACACCCCCATCCCACTTGTGCTTCTTGACATCTAAAACTCTTCCCAGAAATGGCACTTACAGATAAATATTGACATCTAATTCTCCTGGATGATTGCACTGAATATTTATTCCTTGGCATCTCTGCATCCATTATCCCTTCTGCAGGGTACAGCCTTAACTTCCATTTGGGAATACACTTCTCTCCAGCTTGAGCCCATAGAATCTGGACTTGTGGTGTGACATATGATGTAGATCCAAGACAACTGCTGTGTCACATACCCTGGGCTATAGGGATTGGTTCAAGAGTGGGCATGTAATGTACAGCTGTTCAGGAAGAATGAAGTTTAGAACTTTTGCCAGGACTTCTAAATAAAATGTTCATTCTTCCACTGGGTTTGAACCGAGAATAGAGAACCAGGTGCCACTGGCAGTCACTTTTGACTATGAGGAAAGAGCCTATTTGAAAAAAGAGCAACTGTACAGAGGAAATGAAGGCAACTGGACGCATGAACCCCCATGTCATTTAGCACCTGAAACAGGCCTGCATCTGGACTTTCCTCTTACAAGATCCAACAAATTCCTTTTGTGGATAAAGCAAATGTGGCGTCTGCCTTTGGCTCAGATCATGATCCCAAGGTCCTGGGATGGAGCCCTGAGTCAGGCTCCAGGCTCAGCAGGAAATCTGCTTCTTCCTCTCCCTTTGCCCCTCTCCCTCCTCCTGCTAATGCTGTCTTGGGTTCTCTCTCTCCAATAAATAAATAAAATCTTTAAAAAGTATATCTAATAGAATATCACAGTAGTAACTTACGCACTGGAACAGCCATTACTGATTTTCCTTCCTTTCCTGTCTTGCCTCCTCATTTCCTCATTGTGTCACCTAGGAATCATCTGTCAAATAAACAACTTGCACCCAAATCTTCTGTTGGGGTCTGTTTGGGGTGGTGGGACACTCAAATATAGAAAATAATTGATTAAAAAAACTGCTTCTAGAGGGCAGCAGGAGGAGGGTAAGAGAGACTAGCAGGTGTTCTCATGAAAAAATACATGGTACAGAGAGAAGGGGTAATGAAAGCCACGATCTCTGAGCAACAGCCCACAGCACACCTGCTAGTGTGCAGAGGTCATCTCTGTCACCCAAAGTCTTCCCTTCTTTATCAGAATGAACAGATCATGAAATTTGGAACCCAAGATCTTACAGCTTTACCACTTCCTGTTAGTGTTAATTTTTAGCAAAGTGAGCTAATACCTTTAAATCTTGTTTTCCTCATCAAGGGCTAATAATACCTATTGTAAAGAGTGGTTTGAGGTCAAATAACAAAAGACAGGGAAATGATTTATAAACTGTAAAGCACCAGGCAAAAGCAATTATTTCTGATTCTCAAGTACAGAAAAGGTAATGTCCCAAGACTGAAACCAGATCTGAACACAGAAAATAAAATCAAACTGAAAATGCAAAGTGAAAATATTCTACCCCAGGAGATTACCCAGACTTGAGAAAGGGTAACTACATGGGACAAACATGTGTTCATATTAGATGGTGCCTCCTCAGTAGTTACCAGCTTATGTTGATCCTTCAAGGAAGAAGAAATAGAGGATTAATACAAGCTCTTACTCTACAAATACTATAAAAATAAGATTGGTTTAAAAGAAGATGGTAGACATTATTCTTTGACGGTCCCAGATGGATATTTCAGAAAAGGAAGTCAGCAGTAAAAGTGTTTTATATCCTTAGAAACTTAACTAATTTAGAATCAGAAGTTTACTGCTTCACCAATATTTATGGGACTACAAATTTATCTAAAAATTTGTTTTTGTCCCATACACCCAAGGTTATTAATGAGCCAGCTGCTGGTTATTAATCTTCATTTCCTAAAACAAAACAGGCCCTCTGTTTCTTGCAGACTGTACATCACATACAGAAACCATATCCTGGAAGCCAAATTAAGCTTGAGTCAATAACCCGTTATAGCCAAGAGGTGTGGACAAAAGCCACAGGGAACTGCCCGTCTAGTGTTGTGGTGATGGAACCATATTTAGATGGAGAAAGGTTCTAGAAACATTCTATTTTTTCACTTAGCAAATAACTTAGGGCTTTACAACTTTTTTTTTCTTTTTTATTCCACCCTATTTTTGTGTGAACAATTCCTCTCCTAAAAATTGGGTTTCAAAGACAAAGTGAAAAGAAGGACTGAACCAACATCCATCCCCTAACAGGTAAGAGACAAAAGACAAAAGTTCAAATGAAGAAGAATACTAATAGTATAAATACTGCTTATGAATTTAGTATGCTATGTGTTTTAGATACCATTTTATCTCCATTTCACAGATGTAGAAAGTGAGATTCAGAAAACTTTGATGATATGCCCAAGGCTATATAGATCATTCATGGTACATCTCAGATCTGAAAGTAGTTTATTCCAGGGCTCTGATCTTAATAACTATAATATCTGTATTGTCCACAAGAAATAAAATAATTGACTTTCATAACCCTTATTGACTGGAAGGAGTAACAGAATGCACTAGGAAGTTGCACAAACTTTCACCAGTCTTCTCCAGAGTAGATAGGATTCTACATAAACTTTCATACTGAATTTGAAACAGACACATTGCAGCCCAGCATGTACCACTAGGTGGTAGATCTTATATTGTCTGTCACTGATGATCTACCAGATGCCCAGTGTTTGTATTGTTTGGAATGAGGCTGGACAAGATTGAATGATGGAATCTTCAGAAGTAAGTCCAACTTCCATCTTTTGTCATGCCAAATAGGAGTTATTCTGTATGTAGGACATGGGAAGAAGGTAGAAATGTCGAAGATGGGCACAGAGTAACTTCAATCCTGAGCCTACCTCCAGACCCCTCCAACTCACTAATTCACCAAATTCTGGCCAATATTTTATTCTACTGACATTTTAACCCTTTCAACATAGCTATTGCTTATTGGGCTATAGGAAGAGTCTTATCCTTTGGGACTCAGCGTCACAAATAATATTTCATTCATTTAAGAAAGGTATCAAGGCTGACAGCCACGAATGACATGAGCTCTATCCCTATATAACTAATATTTGGTTCTGTTTCTCTATTCCTCTTACCTACTTACTTCTGGATTGATATTTGCTTCTCTGAGATAGTGAAATGGAATATTCTCTGTAACAAGAAATTTCACATTAAAGATACCGTCAAAAACATCTAAACCCAATTTGAAACACCACTTGCTAAGGTTGACAAGATATCCAATAATGATCATCAGAGGGGCTCCCTTACCCTCCTAAGCGATACAAAAATCCCAAAGAGATTGATTTAGTGTAAGAAATTTGGGGAAGGGCTTTTGGCCTTCAGTGAAGTGTTTGCTCATTGAGGCCATTTGGTTCATTGAAAGTTGTAGGTCTCAAATTCCCCAACCATCAAACCTTTTATGTTTAAATTAACTACCGAACTTTTAATGCCACAGAGTTTATGTCAGCCCCTACCTTTGAGGACCTGTATTGTCCTTGGATGTTACATGAGGGTGGGACACCAGGCTACATCAGTCTCAGGATTGGCCCCCTTATTTTCCTGCTCTAGTCTTAGAAACTCTGAATATCTCCTTAAAATGAGGCTGAACTTCTTTTAGTTCTCCCTTTCTCAGGGAGCCAAATACTTAATTTAATGTTCTCCTGGGATGCCCTTAGAAGGAAGGAAGGAAACATGACTTTCATCCTTTCATGACAAGACTACAGGAAGTAAAGCATAGCTAGTTTTTCAATTCTATTCACTTGCAACTTCTATTTGTATCAGGCTTTATGGACTGTTTTTTTCTGCTTATAGTAGGAATGCAGCTACAGTGAATAAATATTCTCTACTCAACACTTCTTACCTCTGATGCCCACTCTCTAGACAAAACTATTAGCAACTTCCAAGATTTACCTCCACATTTCTATATGACACATTTATCTGTTAATTTTACAGGTTTTTTTCTATTATTTGTTGGCTTAATGAAGCTCTCTTACATGACCCCCACAAAGTACACACCACATGCAC
The DNA here is from genome assembly GCF_009829155.1 of Mustela erminea. Taxonomy (NCBI): domain Eukaryota; kingdom Metazoa; phylum Chordata; class Mammalia; order Carnivora; family Mustelidae; genus Mustela; species Mustela erminea. The sequence continues at coordinate 50,294,346 of NC_045614.1, forward strand.
ATACCACACACACACACACACACACACAAACTGACAGTTACTCTCCCCTTATTATTCTGAAATATTTATATTTTATGGAATGGAATTCTGGTGACAATCACTTCAGTGAGCTTGGAAACAGATCCACCCAGAGTCAAGAGGTTAAGATAAGACAGCAATTTCATCCAGTACCTTGATTAAAGTCTTGTTAGGAACCCAGAGGACTCTGAGAATTCATGCCCAGGGTTCTGACCTGTAGTAATTATGAGATAATAAATGTAGGTTGCCTTAGGTCACTGATTTTGGGGGTTAATTTGTTTAATACCCACAGATAACTAATATAACGATGTTTTTACATGTGTATATCTGTAAGGTTTAGGAAATCCACAAGAAAATAACCAATATAATTGTGAAAGTTAGGATTTTTGAGAAGGCCTTTCCACCCAGATTACCTCTAAACAGAATGAAATATTTGTAATAATCCATCTTTAAACATAAAATTTAAATTCTTCTTTTTAAGATGATGCATTTGGTTGAAGTTCTTGCCACAAACAAGGTTTTCCATCAATCAAGGGAGTTTCTTTAAGTCATTAAAGGAGAAGGGGACTTTCACATTTAATGATGACTTAGGATGATCCTACATATTTAATCATAAAGCTTTTCATCCATAATAAAGTAATTAGCATGCACCACTGATACTCTCAATGAAGTTGTGTTTCCAGAACGTGTATTATTTATTTACTAGTGATACAGTGCATCGCTGTCTCTTTCTAATTTCTTTTCATGGGATGTTTGGAAAGACATCACTTCATAACCAAGGAATTAGAGAGAGGCCAATGACAGGCAAATGGCTTTACTAAATACTCACAAGTTCCTCCAAAGATTTTAGCTTGCATGGAAGATGAGTCATTGTTGGTTCCTAAGCAATAGCTTACTTAATGTCACTGGTTTATATTCAAACTTAATGAATCTAGAGAGATGCACTAAGCAATAACCACTTACTGTCCTCCACAAATCCTAATGACTGTGTCTGGGCATTTTATTATTTTGTTTTCTCATACTTGCTTTCATTTTCTGAGAGGGCTTTCTTTCTTTCTTTCTTTCTTTTTTTTTTTTAAAGATTTTATTTATTTGACAGATAGAGATCACAAGTAGGCAGAGAGGCAGGCAGAGAAAGAGAGGAGGAGAAGCAGGTTCCCTGCTGAGCAGAGGGCCCAATGGGGGGCTCAATCTCAGAACCCTGGGATCATGACCTGAGCAGAAGGCAGAGACTTTAACCCACTGAGCCACCCAGGCACCCCCTGAGAGGGCTTTCTAACTTATATCCAGAAATAACTTGCTAGAAAAGCAAGTGGTGAGAAATTCATTTTGTACTGTGTGAGGGCTGAAATGTGAGTGATGACAGTTGATATCAGAGAGGCAAGGACCTAGAGTTATTGAATACCTGGTTTTACTTACATCAAGACCAGAAGGTGGGAGGGTCTAGGACATAGGATTCGCTAGCACATCTCTAAAAGAGCAAGTGAAGCCCATTTCCTGTGGGTATGTCTCCATATTCAGTTCTAGAAAAGCCTGCTACTAGGTCTTAAAATGTCTTATCTTTTTTGTGGTCTGCTTGCTAAGTAAATAGACCCATGCTTACTATTTGACCTTGTCCATTAGGTTTGAACAGATTATTTTTCCCTGTATGGATTTTTAGAAAGTTAATACTATTATCTAATCAGAACATTTCTCCACATGTATCACCAGAGATGAGGTTTGTGCTATGAGGCATCAGCCATCTGTGATGGTGATGGGTCAGCATCTAACCCCCCTTCCCTCCAGGGAGACTGTGTAAGACAATCCTGCTTTTATGAGGCAATATGTAGAGCTATAGCTCTAAGTCCTACAATCTAGTTGCTTCTTTGTTTGGGTCACATTCAAAAATTTCTGAAGAACTGCAAGTCTGTCACTCAAAATGATGCATGATCATTAATTCATTGGTCAGTCCAAGCATGGGGGCTTGTCTGACAAGTCTGAGGTGTCAGGAGGGTGAAAATTCATGGAACAGAAAAAATGCCAGGACTTGAAGACAAGCCAAATTGAAAGTGTAGCCGACTGTCAAAATGTCCAACTGTTAGGGTACAATTTACTTTTGGGCCAGACTCTTTTGATGTATTATCTCATGTAATTTTCCCAGTGACCCTCTGAAACAATGATATTTGCTGTTTCTACAGTATTTATCCATAGTTAAGAAAGCTCTGATTCAGAGCGGAAAGGTGACTTGGTCAAGCCCTGAGTTCACAAGTGGAAGATGTTGGATTTAAACCTGGATTTGCCAGCATGTAAAGCCACATTGGCTGTCTTCTGAAATTGTTGTCTCAGGGGGTTAGAAAGAGAGAGACTCACAGCAGGACATCATCTAGGAAAGGAGAGGAAGGGAGGAGAGCAAAGCCTACTGAGGACCCCTGAGCTAGCAATATGGTAGCTGTGTTTTTATCAGGAGTATCGGGGGCCAGGCACGGGGTCTCAAACACTACTCAGAAAACAGGGATTCTGGGGAGACCCACTGTGTCTCCAAAGGGCACTAGTTCATTCATTCTGTCATTCATTCATTCATTCAGCACATATTTAAAAATCCACTGTGTGCCAGGCACTATACTAGGTACTAGGTATACAGTGATGAATAAGAGGAAGAGTAAAGTTTCCTGACCTAACAAGTATATATTCTGGTACAAGAGATAGGTTGGAAGGTTTGTAAGTTTGCAGATGATTTCAAATAACAGTAAGAGCTATAAAGAAAATAAAATAGTTAACAACTTTGGTTAATACACCTATCTCAGAGTACCATGTAACATGAGGGGTAAGGGAGGTTCCACTGAGCTAAAAGATAAGAGCCCGCTAGGGTCTGAGGTCAGGAATGGGCGCTGTGGGCAGGAGAAGCAACAGCAAAGGCCTGTGGTGGAGACAGGCATGGCAGGTTGGAGAAACAAAAGATCAGTTTGTCTGGAGCTCAGTGATGGAGAGGGAGATGGAAAGACACAGACAATAAGAAGATCTTGTCTTGTTAAGATAAGTGTGATGAGAAGCCACTGGAGGTTTTGAAGTGGGAGACCAACAGGATTTCGACAGAGCCTGGAAGCTGGGAGGAATTGAGAATAGTAGCCACAACGTGTGGCCAGTGCTAGAGGTGGAATGCTGGCTTGAGAGCGTGAGGTCAGAGTAGGGCAGGCACAATACACAGTAACCCTGTGAAAGCAACTTGGGGGCCAAGGTCAGACCTTGGAATCTGCAACCCAGTGCTATGCTTTAATGTTCATTGATTCTACATGTGTACTGACACTCAACCCTGGGTGCAGGGGTCAACATACTCATAGAGTTGGTGCTCTGGTAGAAGAGAGAAATCAAACAACCATGTTAGATCATTACACTCAATAATTACTGCTCCAGGATAGAGTGGCTCGGGACTGAGCTTCTTTAGATCAAGGAAAGCTCCATGGAAGAGCTGGCTCCTGGAAGAGGCAACTCAAAGAGGCAAATGTAAAAGCGTTCTAGTCAGAGAAAACAGTGGGGATAAGGGCACTGAAACACAAAAAATTCTGCTATATTTGAGGAAAAGGAAAGTAGCCAGGAACACTAGAAAGCACAGAGGTGATAAGCAGTAGATGAAGGCAAGGGACTGGCAGAGGCAGCTCAAGTTACCAGAATCAGAGCTGAGAACTTGTCCTAAAACACAGAAAGGCTTTCTTTAGAGGAAATGCACAATTCACTTAAAAAAAAAAAAGAAAGGTAACAATAATTAGAAATTAACTGGGAACTTGCTATTGAGTGAACCTTGTGCCTGTTATTATTACTATATACCAGTTACTGCTGCAAGTACTTCATTTACATTAAAATTTTTACTCCTCAAAACAACCCTTATAGCTAGGTATTCGTTTCCTCATTTTGCAAGTGAGAAAACTGAAGAACAGAGAGGTCTAGCAAGGTGCCAAAGGTCACACAGCTTAGCAATTTCTTAGCCAGGACCTGAACCAAGGCATTTAACTCCAGAGTCCCTGCTCTGATAAAGCAAGCTAGGCTGATTTTTTAAAAATATTCAAATAGAGGGAGGAGTCAAGATGGCGGAGAAGTAGCAGGCTGAGACTACTTCAGCTACCAGGAGATCAGCTAGATAGCTTATCTAAAAATTGCAAACACCTGCAAATCCATCGGCAGATCGAAGAGAAGAAGAACAGCAATTCTGGAAACAGAAAAACAACCACTTTCTGAAAGGTAGGACTGGTGGAGACGTCCAAAGCGACGGGAAGATAGACCCCGGGGGGAGGGGCCGGCTCCCGGCAAGCAGCGGAGCAACGGAGCACAAAATCAGGTCTTTAAAAGTCTGTGCCGCTGAGGGACATCGCTCCAGAGGCTAAACCGGAGCGAAGCCCACGCGGGTTCAGCGTGGCCTCAGGTCCCGCAGGGTCACAGAAGGATCGGGGGTGTCTGAGTGTCGCAGAGCTTGCGGGTATTGGAACAGGAGAGCCGGCTACAGAGACAGAACCGACAGTAAGCTCACAACTCGGTGTTACCTTGAACCGGTCGCAGGCTCGGTGAGCTCGGAGCGCGGCCGGAGGTCAGGCAGACGGGAGTTACTGGGCGCTGTTCTTTGAGGGCGCACTGAGGAGTGGGGCCCCGGGCTCTTGGCTCCTCCGGGCCGGAGACCACGAGGCCTCCATTTGTATTCCTGTCCTCAAGAACTCTACGGAAAGCGCTCAGGGAACAAAAGCTCCTGAAAGCAAACCTGAGCGGATTACTCAGCCCGGCCCCTGGTAAGGGCGGTGCAATTCCGCCTGGGGCAAAGACACTTGAGAATCACTATACCAGGCCCCTCCCCCAGAAGATCAACAAGAAATCCAGCCGAGACCAAGTTCACCTACCAAGGAGTGCGGTTTCAATACCAAGGAGAGTAGCAGAATTCCAGAGGAAGAGAAAGCAAAGCACGGAACTCATGGCTTTCTCCCTGTGATTTTTTTTTAGTCTTGCAGATAATTTAATTTTTTTCTTTTTCATTTTTGTTTTTTTTCTCGCCTTCTGGTAAAATGTTTTTTTAACTTTTACCCTTTTCTTTTTTAACGTTTTTTAACTAGTTTATCTAATATATATATTTTTTCTTTTTTATATTTTTCTTTATTTGTTTTCTTTTTTTTTAATTCTTTTCTTTTCTTTTCTTTTTTTCTTTTTTTTCTTTCTCCCTTTTTGAACCTCTTTTTATTCCCTTTCTCGCCCCTCACGATTTGGGATCTCTTCTGATCTGGTTAAAGCATATTTTCCTGGGGTTGTTGCCACGCTTTTAGTATTTTACTTGCTCCTTCATATACTCTTAACTGGGTAAAATGACAAGACGGAAAAATTCACCACAAAAAAAAGAACAAGAGGCAGTACCGAAGGCTAGGGACCTAATCAATACAGACATTGGTAATATGTCAGACCTAGAGTTCAGAATGACAATTCTCAAGGTTCTAGCCGGGCTCGAAAAAGGCATGGAAGATATTAGAGAAACCCTCTCGGGAGATATAAAAGCACTTTCTGGAGAAATAAAAGAACTAAAATCTAACCAAGTTGAAATCAAAAAAGCTATTAATGAGGTGCAATCAAAAATGGAGGCTCTCACTGCTAGGATAAATGAGGCAGAAGAAAGAATTAGTGATAATGAAGACCAAATGACAGAGAATAAAGAAGCTGAGCAAAAGAGGGACAAACAGCTACTGGACCATGAGGGGAGATTTCGAGAGATAAGTGACACCATAAGATGAAACAACATTAGAATAATTGGGATTCCAGAAGAAGAAGAAAGAGAGAGGGGAGCAGAAGGTATACTGGAGAGAATTATTGGGGAGAATTTCCCCAATATGGCAAAGGGAATGAGCATCAAAATTCAGGAGGTTCAGAGAACGCCCATCAAAATCAATAAGAATAGGCCCACACCCCGTCACCTAATAGTAAAATTTACAAGTCTCAGTGATAAAGAGAAAATCCTGAAATCAGCCAGGGAAAAGAAGTCGATAACATACAATGGTAAAAATATTAGATTGGCAGCTGACTTATCCACAGAGACCTGGCAGGCCAGAAAGAGCTGGCATGATATTTTCAGAGCACTAAACGAGAAAAACATGAAGCCAAGAATAATATACCCAGCTAGGTTATCATTGAAAATAGAAGGAGAGATTAAAAGCTTCCAGGACAAACAAAAACTGAAAGAATTTGCAAACACCAAACCAGCTCTACAGGAAATATTGAAAGGGGTCCTCTAAGCAAAGAGCCTACAAGTGGTAGATCAGAAAGGAACAGAGACCATATACAGTAACAGTCATCTTACAGGCAATACAATGGCACTAAATTCATATCTCTCAATAGTTACCCTGAATGTTAATGGGCTAAATGTCCCTGTCAAAAGACACAGGCTATCAGAATGGATAAAAAAACAAAACCCATCTATATGTTGCCTCCAAGAAACTCATTTTAAGCCCGAAGACACCTCCAGATTTAAAGTGAGAGGGTGGAAAAGAATTTACCATGCTAATGGACATCAGAAGAAAGCAGGAGTGGCAATCCTTATATCAAATCAATTAGATTTTAAGCCAAAGACTATAATAAGAGATGAGGAAGGACACTATATCATACTTAAAGGGTCTTTACAACAAGAAGATTTAACAATTTTAAATATCTATGCCCCCAACGTGGGAGCAGGCAACTATATAAACCAATTAATAACAAAATCAAAGAAACACATCAACAATAATACAATAACAGTAGGGGACTTTAACACTCCCCTCACTGAAATGGACAGATCATCCAAGCAAAAGATCAGCAAGGAAATAAAGGCCTTAAATGACACACTGGACCAGATGGACATCACAGATATATACAGAACATTTCATCCCAAAGCAACAGAATACACATTCTTCTCTAGTGCACATGGAACATTCTCCAGAATAGATCACATCCTTGGTCCTAAATCATGACTCAACCGGTATCAAAAGATTGGGATCATTCCCTGCATATTTTCTGACCACAATGCTCTAAAGCTAGAACTCAACCACAAAAGGAAGTTTGGAAAGAACCCAAATACATGGAGACTAAACAGCATCCTTCTAAAGAATGAATGGGTCAACCGGGAAATTAAAGAAGAATTGAAAAAAATCATGGAAACAAATGATAATGAAAATACAATGGTTCAAAATCTGTGGGACACAACAAAGGCAGTCCTGAGAGGAAAATATATAGCGGTACAAGCCTTTCTCAAGAAACAAGAAAGGTCTCAGGTACACAACCTCACCCTACACATAAAGGAGCTGGAGAAAGAACAAGAAAGAAACCCTAAGCCCAGCAGGAGAAGAGAAATCATAAAGATCAGAGCAGAAATCAATGAAATAGAAACCAAAAAAACAATAGAACAAATCAACGAAACTAGGAGCTGGTTCTTTGAAAGAATTAATAAAATTGATAAACCCCTGGCCCGACTTATCAAAAAGAAAAGAGAAAGGACCCAAATAAATAAAATCATGAATGAAAGAGGAGAGATCACAACTAACACCAAAGAAATACAAACTATTATAAGAACATACTATGAGCAACTCTACGCCAATAAATTTGACAATCTGGAAGAAATGGATGCATTCCTAGAAACATATAAACTACCACAACTGAACCAGGAAGAAATAGAAAGCCTGAACAGACCCATAACCAGTAAGGAGATTGAAACAGTCATTAAATATCTCCAAACAAACAAAAGCCCAGGTCCAGACAGCTTCCCGGGGGAATTCTACCAAACATTTAAAGAAGAACTAATTCCTATTCTCCTGAAACTGTTCCAAAAAATAGAAATGGAAGGAAAACTTCCAAACTCATTTTATGAGGCCAGCATCACTTTGATCCCAAAACCAGACAAGGATCCCATCAAAAAAGAGAGCTATAGACCAATATCCTTGATGAACACAGATGAGAAAATACTCAACAAAATATTAGCCAATAGGATTCAACAGTACATTAAAAGGGTTATACACCACGACCAAGTGGGATTTATTCCAGGGCTGCAAGGTTGGTTCAACATCCGCAAATCAGTCAATGTGATACAACACATCAATAAAAGAAAGAACAAGAACCATATGATACTCTCAATAGATGCTGAAAAAGCATTTGACAAAGTACAGCATCCTTTCCTGATCAAAACACTTCAAAGTGTAGGGATAGAGGGCACATACCTCAATATCATCAAAGCCATCTATGAAAAACCCACCGCAAATATCATTCTCAATGGAGAAAAACGGAAAGCTTTTCCGCTAAGGTCAGGAACGCAGCAGGGATGTCTATTATGACCACTGCTATTCAACATAGTACTAGAAGTCCTAGCCTCAGCAATCAGACAACAAAAGGAAATTAAAGGCCTCCAAATCGGCAAAGAAGAAGTCAAATTATCACTCTTCGCAGATGATATGATACTATATGTGGAAAACCCAAAAGACTCCACTCCAAAACTGCTAGAACTTATACAGGAATTCAGTAAAGTGTCAGGATATAAAATCAATGCACAGAAATCAGTTGCATTTCTCTACACCAACAACAAGACAGAAGAAAGAGAAATTAAGGAGTCAATCCCATTTACAATTGCACCCAAAACCATAAGATACCTAGGAATAAACCTAACCAAAGAAGCACAGAATCTATATTCAGAAAACTATAAAGTACTATGAAAGAAATTGAGGAAGACACAGAGAAATGGAAAAATGTTCCATGCTCCTGGATTGGAAGAATAAATATTGTGAAAATGTCTATGCTACCTAAAGCAATCTACACATTTAATGCAATTCCTATCAAAGTACCATCCATCTTTTTCAAAGAAATGGAACAAATAATTCTAAAATTTATATGGAACCAGAAAAGACCTCGAATAGCCAAAGGGATATTGAAAAAGAAAGCCAAAGTTGGTGGCATCACAATTCCAGATTTCAAGCTCTTTTACAAAGCTGTCATCATCAAGACAGCATGGTACTGGCACAAAAACAGACACATAGATCAATGGAACAGAATAGAGAGCCCAGAAATAGACCCTCAACTCTACAGTCAACTAATCTTCGACAAAGCAGGAAAGACTGTCCAATGGAAAAAAGACAGCCTCTTCAATAAATGGTGCTGGGAAAATTGGACAGCCACATGCAGAAAAATGAAATTGGACCATTTCCTTACACCACACATTAAAATAGACTCAAAATGGATGAAGGACCTCAATATGCGAAAGGAATCCATCAAAATCCTTGAGGAGAACATAGGCAGCAACCTCTTCGACCTCAGCCGCAGCAACATCTTCCTAGGAACAACGCCAAAGGCAAGGGAAGCAAGGGCAAAAATGAACTATTGGGATTTCATCAAGATCAAAAGTTTTTGCACAGCAAAGGAAACAGTTAACAAAATCAAAAGACAACTGACAGAATGGGAGAAGATATTTGCAAACGACATATCAGATAAAGGACTAGTGTCCAGAATCTATAAAGAACTTAGCAAACTCAACACCCAAAGAACAAATAATCCAATCAAGAAATGGGCAGAGGACATGAACAGACATTTCTGCAAAGAAGACATCCAGATGGCCAACAGACACATGAAAAAGTGCTCCATATCACTCGGCATCAGGGAAATACAAATCAAAACCACAATGAGATATCACTTCACACCAGTCAGAATGGCTAAAATCAACAAGTCAGGAAATGACAGATGCTGGCGAGGATGCGGAGAAAGGGGAACCCTCCTACACTGTTGGTGGGAATGCAAGCTGGTACAGCCACTCTGGAAAACAGCATGGAGGTTCCTCAAAATGTTGAAAATAGAACTGCCCTATGACCCAGCAATTGCACTATTGGGTATTTACCCTAAAGATACAAACGTAGTGATCCAAAGGGGCACGTGCACCCGAATGTTTATAGCAGCAATGTCCACAATAGCCAAACTATGGAAAGAACCTAGATGTCCATCAACAGATGAATGGATCAAGAAGATGTGGTATATATACACAATGGAATACTATGCAGCCATCAAATGAAATGAAATCTTGACATTTGCGACAACATGGATGGAACTAGAGCGTATCATGCTTAGCGAAATAAGTCAAGCAGAGAAAGACAACTATCATATGATCTCCCTGATATGAGGAAGTGGTGATGCAACATGGGGGCTTAAGTGGGTAGAAGAAGAATCAATGAAACAAGATGGAATTGGGAGGGAGACAAACCATAAGTGACTCTTAATCTCACAAAACAAACTGAGGGTTGCTGGGGGGAGGGGGTTTGGGAGAAGGGGGTGTGATTACGGACATTGGGGAGGGTATGTGCTTTGGTGAGTGCTATGAAGTGTGTAAACCTGGTGATTCACAGACCTGTACCCCTGGGGATAAAAATATATGTTTATAAAAAATAAAAAATTAAAAAAATATATTCAAATATATTTGAGCACAAGATGTGATGACCTAGGACATGGGTGAAGTCAGCATCTGGGTTCACCCTAAACACAGAACAAGCAGAATTATTTCTCACATTTACCCTTCTCCTATGTATTCATTCAAAAGTGTTTATTCAGCATTTACTATGTACCAGATACCAGGTTAGATGTTAAAGATTACTAGAGAACAAAAGCAGACAATGGTCTTCCTTGGTACACTCTTGGTCTGTTGTGGGGGGACACAGTTATTAAATAAGCACAAAAATAGTATGAAATTAAAACAGTAGTAAGTGTCATAGAGGAGAGAGGGGGCCTGCTACAAGAGTAGATGACAAAGCCACTTTGAAATAGTAAAACTCAAGGAAGGATTATACACCTGTTTAGAAGGGACTTTTGGCTCTAGATTTCTGAGTGGGGCTGGGAGAGCTCACTGGGAAGGGGTGGGAAGATGGTTAGCATGGGGACATACAGGCTCCTCAAGGTGACTCCTGGAATTACAGGTGAGAAATAAATTATGTCTTTAATCATACCTCTTTGTTTTCCAGGCCAGCTCAGTCCAGCAGTTAAGACAGCCAGACTCAGGATCCATGTTTGGACCAGGAATAAATGTGGCATTCAGCTACAGTGTCCTGGTGAAGTTGGTTCATCCTCAAGGGCATGGATTAGGAACCTCAGTGGGAGAAGGAAGACAGCTCTCCTAGGGCTGTCACCCTCACTGAGGCCTTGGCATTTTAGCATGACCCAGGAATATAAAGGCAAAAAAATGAGATCTAGGAAGCAGAGTAGTAGGTGGAAAAAAGAAGCAGAGCTCTGGAGTCTGACTGACCAAGCACCTATTTTAGTTTGGATTTCTCCCAAAAGCAGAGCCTGGGGCAGAGATTCCAGGGTAAGTAGTATATCTGGTAGTAAAACCTAGGAAGGGATGTAGGGATCAGAGAAAAGGAAGGCAGTCAAAAAGGATGCATTTTCAAGTTAGTCACTAATGAGGGGAACTAAACCCTATGCATTTAATCCTGCTCAAGAATCCACTATGAAACCTGCAATTCAAGGTTATGCCATTCAAACGGTGAGGGACATGGAGTATTCATCTGTTAATTCCCATCAGTCACTGGATGAAGGCAGCTCCCAGGGCATGTTCATTCCCCAGACTCCTCTACCTGCCCTGTTTACAGGCAGAGAAAGCTTAAGTGGGCTGCATATAGAGTCATGCATATGAACAGATATAAACTGAGTCGCATGTATGGATAAAATAAATGCCAAAGGGATAAGGGCATGTTATCACGTTTCTATATTAAGAAGCCTCTAGACACACCTAACTTCTTGGGGCCTCAGATTCCACACCCATAAAAGGAAGATAATACTACCTCAGTCTCTCAAGATTCAAGTCCGGTAGGAAGGCTGTTTTACAGGAAAGGATGCTATTTTCAGAACATTTATAGCACATCCATAGTCCCCACAAATATCTGTTCAATGAATGAATACAGGCAGGTGTATGCTGGAGCCAGCTTGCCCTGGCTCACAAGAGCACATTGCTAAATACTCAGGAATTTTGCAAGCTAGTTGTTATTAAACTCTTGGTGGCTCAAAACCAATTATAATGGTTGTCTTTACACACTACAAAACCAGCAAATACTGCACATCAGGTTTTCAGTTTTTCTTTTTTTTCCTTGGAAAGCCAGCTCACCAACATACCACTGAATGTATGTGAAAGTATTTGGCCTAGTATCAAACACATAGGAGGTACTCTAAAAAGTATACTTTTTTCCCCTCCATTGAAATTGAATTTGCGGATGAAAAAGTTACCCTTTTCACTGTGTTTTGCTTCTCATTTCTGATTGCCAGCAAATGCTCATCAAAGTGGGCATTAGCTGTAACTTTTTTTATTCACTTAAAATATTAAAAGGGGGGAGTAAAGTAAACAGAATGAAATATTAAATCTGGGTAGTGAATACATAGAAGTTTGTTATTCATGCAATTTTTTGAACATTTAAAATATTCCATAATAAAACAAAAAGGGGGGGGGGGGACTAAAGTGCTCTTCAGCTTCCGTTCTGATGGCATGGTGTCCTGGGAGTGGTCAGAATGAGGATTTCACCATCCACACACACTGAGAAACACCCGAACAGGCAGAAGGGCCATCATCAAATGCGGGACCAAAGCAGGACTGCAATTATGCCTTCATGTGTCCATGAAGCTGAGCACAACGAATTGAAACAGGTCCTCAGATTCAGATGGGACCTTTATATAATCCATAATTAGAGGTAAAGGCTCTCCCTTTAGAAAAAAATAATTAACACATATCACATATACCTTGTAAATGTCAATGAAAAGCCATATCTGAAAAATTCAAAATTTGGTGCTTCCCTCATAGATTACTTTTCTCACTCCACAGTAATTAATCATTAGAAATTGGCTAAACTGATGAAATCTTGACATCTTTTGTTTGGTTCCTCTTGTTTCTAGAATTACCTGTAAACCTGATATACACAGAGAATTGCAAAAGGTATTTCTTTTCCTCTCATGGGCCAGATTCCATCAAACTTTTCAAAACAATAAATTCTTAAGACCAAAATTTTGCCTAAGTGTCTTTGGACTCACTTCCCCCATTTCTCCACCAAAGAATTGTGAAGAAGACTTGAGGCTTTGTTAAATTCAACCCTCACCACAGTGCATGCATCTCTGTTTTGAGTCCCTGTCAGTGGGGTGCATCCAAACCCTGCTTGAATCCTTTTAACTTGAATGCCCTGATCGTGCTCAACTGCCTGAACAGATCACTTACATTCAAATATGAATGTGTCCCCTTAGTCTGATGTCTTCAAAATTTTCAAGTGAGACATTTTTTTCCATACTTTACTCTTCTGGCCTTTCCCCTTGGAATGTTCTCCATTTGAGACATACTTATGTTGATACCACCTGGGATTAAATTCTTTCTGGCTTCATGTTTTTTCTCCTGGATATAAATTGATTTCTTTTTTACTATGGCTGCTTTAATATAGTCTCTCTGTTCTACACATAATAATTTTGTTTGACTTAAAATGTTTTAGATAGCGTGGGCTGGGCAATGAGGTGGGTTTTTCAGAATTTGCTGTGGGCAGACCTGTTTCTTGAATCTGCCTCCATCTTGGTTTTCTGTTTCACCTTGCGTAAGTAACTTAACCATTTCTCTGGGTCAAGTTTCTTCATTTGCAATGTGTACTAGATCCCAAAATTGTTCGTGTTTTCTCAAAGTTCATTATTTCTGTATTTTACTTTTGTTCTAATGAATGAAAAATTCTGGAGTTAGGGAATCAGCAAACTATATTTTCCAAAACCTCTCCTGGTATTTCTGAACAAACTGATCCATGGATACGTAGTCAGAAAAAAAAAAAAAAAAACTTAACAACAATGGATAACATGTATGGAGCAGTTGCTGAGCACTTTATGCCATGACTCTTTAAGTCAGGTATTATGTTATCTTGCTTTCATAGCTAAGGAAATCAAGGCCCAAAAAATGTTAAAAAAAAACAAACAAACAAAAAAAAAAAAACAAAGAAAACTTGCTTGAGGACATAAAGCCATGAAGTGGGAAGCTGGAGCCAGGCGATTTTCAGAGCCCATGCTCCCCATTGCTATACTGGACTACCCCTGGTAACCATTGAGTGAGATGATGTAAAGGATCCTTTCAAATTTATTAGTACCTTTGATTTTCCCCAGCAACTTTTTACAACTTGTGAGCTGCTTTCTGAAGGCTCTATCCTGTTTGTGATGTCTTAAATATGTTGTTAAATAACTTCTAGGGACATAGGGAAAATTCTTTTATTTAAGAAAGTGGTCCTTTGCAAATGTTCCTTTGCCTGGAATGCCTCTTTCCCCATTTTTAGCCACATTTGCTCTTGTCTTCTAAGACCCCACATAGATGCCATTTCATCCAGGAAGTCTTACTGATCCTATATCCCTAGTAATTAGTATACATTAGTGATTAACATGGGTATGTTATCATTACCAATCAATGATGATGCATATGTCCATGACTTTTTAGTGCTTGGGCTAAAATCATGGACCCTGACCAGCCTCCCATTTGGTTTCTTGCCTAGGAAATCTAGCCAAAGGCACCAAGGAGTGATAAAGATAACCAGGGTTCCAGTCCAATCCTCACATCTATGTACTTTGCTCCTTATCTTCAAAGTTTAATTTTCAACTTCCACCAGCTCCTCTCAGATGTTTTTTTCACCATCTAGATTTTGGGTCTATACTACTCTATCTTCTGCCCACAACATGTGGGCTTAGGGCTTATCATCTACAATAAGACACATGCACACACACACACACACACACATACACACACAAGCATCATCTAATCAGGTAACAGTCCTTTCATTCTCCTTAAAGAATACCATACAGTATTTTCAAAATCAAAGCTCAAATTCCAAACTTCAGATTCACAACCACCATCTTTCCAGTAGGGTTGGTTCTGGCCCTACTGTTTACCCTGATGTCCTAGTTATAACTAGGTATCAATTTCACTCTTCCCTCACATCCTATGTATTCTTATTTCAACACAGGCCACCATTATCTTTTTTTTTTTTAAGATTTTATTTATTTATTTGACAAAGAGAGATCACAAGTAGACAGAGAGGCAGGCAGAGGGAGAGGGGAAGCATGCTCCCCGCTGAGCAGAGAGCCTGATGTGGGGCTCGATCTCCAGACCCTGAGACCATGACCCGAGCCGAAGGCAGGGGCTTAACCCACTGAGCCACCCAGGTGTCCCCCATTATCTCTTATTTCCAACAGTCTCCCTGCCTCTCATTCTGCTCCCCTTCAGTTCATTCTAAACAGAGTTATCTTCCTAAGATACAAGTTTGATGATGCCACTCTAAACCTTATCAGAAGTTTCCCCTTACCTCAAGAATACAATTCAAATTCTTTAACAAGGGAAATAAGGTCATCAGGATGTGTCCCCTACTACCTCTCCTGTTTTCCTCAAGGCAACTGGCCCTCCAATTTTGCTGAGACACTGTGTTTTTCTGTAGATTTTCTATCAGGTGGTCGTTTGCCTGAATCTTCTCCATATTTCATTCTTTTACTAACTACTTTCTATTTGCTTTTCACTATCCAACTTGGTTGTCATTTTATCTAGGAAGAGTTTGCTGATGCTTTCTTCCCAACTCTTACCAAAAATGTATGATACCTCTTCTCTGTAGCCCCTGTGCTTTCCATTTGTCATTCATCACACTGTTTTCACCATTAGCTGATGTTCTTCTACACTCCATGCTCTTTAAAGAAAGGAACTGTGCCCTCTTTGATCCTGCTTATAGAGTTCAGCAATTAGTAGATATTTGGCAATCAGTATGTTTATTGAATAAATTAAGATTTATTTGCCTTTAATCTGCCAATGGTTTTGGTACATTTAATATCTAAGAGAGCTACCAGGCTAGAAAATTACGAGAAATATATAGAAATGATAGACACAATTTAGTCTCATTCTCATTCTTCCAGGAAAGGTATGAAGCTCTGGAAAAACTAAACCATCCCCTTAGATAAATATTATAAGATGTGAATTGTGTTCTATTTTTAAAATAGAGAACATCTTTCTTTCCTTTGGATAAGGCAGAATGAAATCCATTTCTGTTCTGAAAATAAGAAAAAGAACAAACTTCTTTCTAAGTTAATATCCAAGAACTTTCTGCGGAGGTAGTTTCAGCAGCCATAACTCGACCTGGGGTATATCTGAATCCTTGTGATAACGTATAACATTACGGCAGGTTTGTACTTTTAGAGCAATGTGAAATTCAGCTAAATTTATGACACTGCAATAAAATGATATAGATTCCAAAGACTATTTCCTGGGTATGGATTTCAAAGACCACAAACAAAATATGTTTTTTTTTTCTCTATTTCTGTTTACCTTCCCAAATAACTTATGAAGAATTGCTCTATGATATAATCATCTCTACCATCTCAGGGACTATTAAGAGACTGTGTACCTTGACACAATGCAAAATGGAGGCCCAGATTTAAGGATACTGCAAGTTACGTAGGACTAATTCCAGTTCCTTCCAAAGATACATTTCTTCAGGGTCTCAGTCAAATAGCCTCGCTGTACAATTCTCTTCCCAATCATATGAATGGCCAGCATTTGAATCTCAGTTCATTTAGCAGCAGGGGGACCTCATTAAATGCTGAGTACTCAAAAGGTCAACAATTCCTCACACTGAAAAAAAGGAAAAAAGAGAAACCCCTCCAGCAAAACAACTGAATAACACAGTAAATGTTAGTAAATGAGAAAACACAGGAAAGTCCCCCCTGGAAGCAGATACTAGACAAAACAACAAAGCATGAAGGAAAATTCTCTGTCATCCATCACGGTCCAAACTTAGGTCTTTTGGTTAAGCAAAGTTTTGATTAACCTGAGATTTATCACCTGTTCAAACATCCAATTTTCAAATAAATATAATAAAATTAAATAACTCTCAAGGTAATTTACTTTCTCTTGTGATTCAGAGAGCTTCAGGATGTGGCAGGAACTCAGAGAAATCCAACAAGTCAAATTATTCCTTTATTCTTATTTCTCCCCCTGAAATCATGTTTCTGCAAAATCTCTGTCACCAGAAACCTTACAGTTAGCTACAGTGGACCTCCATGTTGCCATTTAAAATATGAAGGTGAAGAAGTCTGGGTCCCTCCCAGTTTTAACTTAGTAATAATATATTCCTTTGGCTACAAAGCTATATTGGCAAAGGGAAAACCCAGGTATTGGTTTCTGTAATGACAATTATTTTTATTTCTCATGGAGACTTCTAAGCTTATACCATTGCTGAATTTCTTTATAATTAATCAATTAATTTGAGAAAGAGACAGAGAGTGAGAGAGAGATCACAAGAGGGGTGAGGGGCAGAGGAAGAACAACATGCTTAACCAACTGAGCCACCCAAGCACCTCCAATTGCTGAATTTCTTAATGGTAGTTTTAGAAAATCGGAGTTGGAAGACAATTTGTTCTGCTGTTTGATCAATTAATTCAGAGGAAATCATTTGATACTTTTAAGTGTGTAGAATTTTTCAGTTATTTTCTCAAACAGAGCTTCTCTATCATATCCTTGTGGTTGTCATTAAAATTAATATTCTGATAATAAAAAATCCAGAGTGGACACAAAGGGCAAAAGATATTTGACAAAGTGAATGAATACAGTGTGTAAGGAGTATTCAAATGCTGTGTTGTTGTTTTTTTTAATTTTTCTTCCAAGAGAAGGTTGTAACATCCATCAAACACCATTTCAAGCAGGCAGTGCATTTATTATTAGGCACTGAAACCCAATCTTCTAAAATTTTCCATATTAACGACAGCTCCTGGGGATTATTCCCATTTAGGAGGTTAGGAGTCATTACACTTTATTATCTTCCATGTCAACAAATATTATTAGGAACAAGTGAATTAAATATTCAAGACATTTAATGCATTTATTTACAAATCCCAAGAATGAATTTATTCATGTTGTTCCATTTGGATTCATGCTTCATCAAGCATTAAAAAGCCTTATACCACATGCCTTTCATAGTTTGATAAGTCTGTCAGCCTGGCTCTACCCATGTGCATGAATAGGTAAATCTGTAAAGACACAGGTGACATTAAAAAAATATATATCTTCATTGTTTTCAAATGACTGCACTAATCATTCTAATTGTGCTTTTGCTGAAACACCTCCTTAAAGAAATCCAGAATTTCACATCCACTCTGGCCAGGATAGGAACAAATTCTCCTTCCACATTATGTCAAGCCCCAATTACCCATAAATTTGACATTCAGTTTGTCCCTTGTTTCCAAATCTGTGCATGATTTCTTTACAGTAAGCCACCAAAAAGAGAGACCAAAAAATAAAGATGATAGTCTTTTAAAACAGGTATTTAAATCACTGAAAAATTTTTGTATTGTGGGAAGATTGATGTGTGCAGTGTCATTTCATTTGATACTTCTAAATTTGATTTTTTGAGTGGGTTGGAATCCTGCAAGGCAAAAATTCTCTTAAGCACCTGAGATGTTTTTACATCAACATATTAGGACCAGATCGCATCAAATATAAAAGAACACTGAATGATCACTGCTTCTAACTGAATTTCTGGGGAATCCTTGGAACAATCTAGGCCACTTGACTGCCCCAGTAAGAAGAGACTAAAGATGACAGTTTAAAAATAGCTAATGTGTTTGGGCAATGTATTAGTAGAGTAGATAAGATAAATATGTGATTATCTAGTAAAGGTGACCTCATAAGCACTGAAGTTTAAAATAAATAAATAAAAATAAAAAAATAAAAACAGCTAATGTTTTGTTAATTGTGGGCAATATGGAAAACTGCAAGGACAATCTGAATTCTATTAAAAAAAGAAAAAACTACCCCACTGAAAAGGAAAAAATTAAAATGAAGCCAGTTTGCCTGTCAATGGAGATAAGAACATTTGGCAAATATTTATGAGGTTCACTAAGATTCATTAGATAAAAGTTGACCATGAAGGTTATGAGAAAACACTGAAAATATTCATGCAAAAAAGGAAGGAAAGTATAAACAACCAATGGGAGAAGTCAGGAAGATGTAGTTTTCACTATTTTCTTTCTAAATATACCATCAGGAATGCGAGTGATTATTCTCTGAAACTAAGCTTATGAATGGCCCACTTTTATGTCCTAATGTGTTATTTCCTCATGACATCTAGTAGATGAATTTCTGAAAAACTCCTTTACAGATCAAACTATAGGGAACATGTGACACCAAAAGAGAGATCTACAGGGAAATTAGACCCATAGTCATGGCAACCAGAGTAATCAAGCAGCACATTTTCTAAGTTGGGAATAAGAAAAATTCAAAACATTACTAAGGGGGACAAATTCTTTCCTAGTTCACCATGGGGTGAGTGATGATGGAAAAGAGTAGGTTTTGATGGATTTGTGTTGGGTGAGAGTCAAAAGTAGTGTAACAAAGCTAATGTAGAATTTTTTTTTTCTATGTGCATTTTAAATTTTTTATTTTATTTTTTATAAACATATAATATATTTTTATCCCCAGGAGTAGCAGGTCTGTGAATCACCAGATTTACACACCTCACAGCACTCACCAAAGCACATACCCTCCCCAATGTCCGTAACCCCACCCCCCTTCTCCCAACCCCCCTCCCCCTGCTAATGTAGAATTTTAACACATTAGGCAGCCCATATTCACCCACCTATGGAAGGCCCAGAGTCACATTTAACATGTGTCTTCAGGCAAGAGAAGAAGTTTCGGTTTGTAAACCTCAATAAAATTGAGAAAAAATTAATTCTTGGTAAACAGGATGCTCTTTTTTTTTAAATTTTTTTTTTAATTTCTTTTCAGTGTTCCAGAATTCATTGTTTATGCACCATACCCAGTGCTCCATGCAGTACGTGCCCCACCCCCCAAATATCCATCACCAGGCTCACCCAACCTTCTACCACCCTCTCCTCTAAAACTCTCTGTTCCTCAGAGTCAACAGGATGCTCTTTTGACACCAGAGAGAAGATGAGTGCTTGTACCCAGTCCTTCATGCCCCCTATATGTATGTGTGTACACACACACACACACACACACACACACTTTAGGCACCTGCAGCCCTGGGACAATCCATCCAGTCATATGATGGCAGCCTATACAGTAAAGTGACTATACAGCCTATACAGAAGGTGAGTAGCAAACCAAAGAGACCTTTCTTAAAAGAAGAGAAGTCCTCTGTATAAGGATATAGAAGCACAGGACTCTCCTTGGGCATCCTCTTCTGGCCACTCAGAGGATGTTCTCTTCCACCCCATGATCAGCTTCCTCTGTAACATGAGGCTCAATCAAAGCCAATAGCTGGTTTTCAAACATTAGTATGCATAAGAATTATCTGGGAAGTCTGTTATATGTTTAGGTCCTTGAGTCTCACCCCTAATTTAGTTGGTCTGAGGTAGAATCCAAAAATCTACATTTTTAACTGCAGGGAATCCTTGGACCTCATCTTAACAGACACTACCCTAAGGAGACCTTTCTCCCTTTTATGAAAGATGCCAGTTGGAAACTCCAGATAGTATCAGACAGAACATACTTCTTCCAAACTTGGGGAGGGGGAGAACAAAAGGAGAAAGACAAACATTTCTTTTCATTAATAAAACATAATATATGTAATAAAAATTAAATTTTAAGTCCTGATATTTAGATCACCTCAAGCTTATTCTAGGAAAATTAGACATCTCCTAAACATAGTTATGGTGACTGTCCAAGATAAAACAGTGGTGTAAATGAAATCAAAACCACAGTGAGATACCACCTCACACCATTCAGAATGGCTAAAATTAACCAATCAGGAAACAACAGATGTTGGCGAGGATGCGGA
The DNA here is from genome assembly GCF_009829155.1 of Mustela erminea. NCBI lineage: Eukaryota > Metazoa > Chordata > Mammalia > Carnivora > Mustelidae > Mustela > Mustela erminea. Next base: position 50,315,129 of record NC_045614.1, read on the forward strand.
GAAAGGAGAACCCTTGTACTCTGTTGGTGGGAATGCAAGCTGTGCAGCCATTCTGGAAAACAGTATGGAGGTTCCTCAAAAAGTTGAAAATAGAGCTACCCTATGACCCAGCAATCACACTAGTGGGTATTTACCCTAAAGATACAAATGTAATGATCCAAAGGGGCATGTGCCCCGAAATGTTTATAGCAGCAATGACCACAATAGCCAAACTATGGAAAGAACCTAGATGTCCATCAACAGATGAATGGATAAAGAAGATGTGATATATATATATATATATATATATGCACAATGGAATACTATGCAGCCATCAAAAACCCATAAAAATCTTGCCATTTTCAATGATGTGTTTGGAACTAGAGGGTATTATGCTGAGTGAAATAAGTCAATCAGAGAAAAACAATTATCATATGATGTTTCCGATAAGAGGAATTTGAGAGGCAGGGCAGGGGCTCACGGGGGGAAGGGAGGGAAAAATGAAACAAGATGGGATCGGGAGGGAGACAAACCGTAAGAGACCCAATCTCTGGAAACAAACTGAGGGGTGCTGGGGGTGGGGGTTGGGGTAGGGTGGCTGGGTAATGGACATTGGAAAGAGTATGTGCTATGATGAGTGCTAAATTGTGTAAGGCTGCTGATTCACAGATCTATACCCCTGAAACAAATAATACATTATAAGTTAATTTTTAAAAGACACTAAAAATGGGTGGCGTAAGTGAATGGCACTTTGGGAATCATACATAGTCTTCAGAAAGCCTTCCTGTAGCAAAACCTTTCCTAATGGAAAGTGTTCACATATACAGTAGCCAAGTGGATTATTTTCCTTTCTGTATAAAGAAATGATCTTTGGACATGGGACTGCATTCTAAACTACAAAATCTTGTTATGATCATAGCAAGACCAACTGGAACAAGGAGAATATCTTAATACTGGAAAGACAGAAGATACAAAATAAGTGTTTTCAATCTATTAAAATTATAGGGAATTGTCTTGGACTAACGTTCACATTATAATTACCTAACTTCTACTTTAATTGATTTAAGGAAAACTGTGACTATCTGACCAGTTTCAAGTGGGAAAAAATTTAATGGACTATTTTTTGTGAGACTTTTACACCATTACAACAGAGACAGTTAGGTATACGACTGTTAAATTAAAGAAAGTCAGTAAGATTTTAATTCATTTGTTCATATTTTTAAACACTCTAAGATAGTTGGTTATTTGGCTAAATTTTATGGTAAAATATGAATATTCATTCTTCAACTAATTGTTCTATTATATCTGGCCTTCCAAACAAAATATTTTGACTCTCTGACTTCTGAAGCACTTAAAAGAAAGAGAGAAATGCTTAAGGACACTTTTTAAACGTGAGAGCTTTTTAAATAGAAGGGATTATCACTCTCTTTCTTTGGTGGGTTCACTATTGTTGCCCTTTGCTCCTGGCAATGTTGTTATAAGAGTCTTAGGTACTGAACTTCTAGAAAATTGAAATTGTGCCTTAGCCTATCATTGTATCTTGAAAGTCTTATAAGAGATATGCCTTAATGATCAAAATAGCACTCATTTCCACGGCACAGCCCTGACCTAGACAAGCAAGTTCATACAACAGGGGAGGTGAAGAGAAAGAAATAACAGCCATTTACTTCAGCCATCAGTAGAATATCTCATTTAGCCATTTCCAGTGCTTCTAGGGTCTTCCCTCAAAGACAGTCTGAACTTATTAGTTCATCCGCAAGAGAAATTTACAAGCTATAGAGGAGAATAGTTGGCATTTTCTAAAGTGCATGTATACCTCTTTTCCCACTTACTCGACATTACCACTTTGAGAGAGCTAGAAGATAAAATATTATTTGCCATGAAAATAGAAAAAACTCAGAGTACAGGAAATGGCATGCTTTGCATAAGCTATAAATGATAGAACTAGGGCTAAAACTCATATTGCCTGACCTGAGGTACAGCCCTATGGGCTCTGGCCAAGCCTCTTATTTTCCTATCAGTCGGCATTCCTCATCTCTAAGACTTATCATCAAGCATTTACTGAGCATCTACTATGTGGCAAATACTTGTTTCAGCTGCATAGTCAAGATCTCATCATGTTTTCAACTTCTATTATCTGAGCAGCTACAGTATCTTCATCTGTGCAAAGGGGATCAACTAGATTGCCTCTAAGGTTTCTTCTTTCCAGGACCAACCTTGTAGTTTGTTTTCAATATATAACAAGGAGGAGAAAGATATAAGTTACTCAGGCATAATTTTAAAAGTTTGCCTAATTGATTTCCATTTAAATTTCCAGGGAAGTTGGAAGACCCAGCATCTTGACTTGTTTCTGGTGGGTTAATAATTTCTACATTATATAAAACATTAGGTTGCTTAATGATAGATCATAATAAAGTGTTGTATTAACCAGAGGGTGCATGCTTGTTCAGACCATTTGTCATGCTGCAGGCTTGAAACCTTTTATTTCTCTTAGTCACCATGTTATGGCCCAGGTTTGTACTTGTCTTGTTCCATAAATCAGTAGTTTAATTGGGAAAGAGATCAGATCCCTATTAATTGCAACTATCCTTTGGGACAACATCCCCTACCCCCGCCCCACCCCACACACAAATACAACAAAAAACAGATGAACAGATGTAGTCTAGTCTCTATCCAGGCCTCATCTTCTAAATCATTTCAGAAGAAATTGCTCTGACATACTACAATTCTGATGTCATGTCCACTTGTATATAATAAGGACAGTTAAAATATTTTTCCAATAAATGCCTGGGAATGAAACCCTTTCTCTTATATATTTACTGCAGTGGAGGATTTGGAATCAGAAGGTCTAGTGTGTACTTCTGAGGTTTATCACCTATGCTGTCAAGCATTCTTTATTCCTCAAAGTGTTTTCATGGTTTCCCTCTCAATACATCCTCACTACAACCCAAAGAGGGAAAGGGGACAAGTTGCAAATGAGGAAGGTGCAGTATTTACATAGGACTACAGTGAGCGGTCTGAGGTCTTAAGTTAGATAAAGACAGAAATCAGACGGAACACCTCTAACTCCTGGTCTGGGGGTCTTTACCTTCACCAGTGCAATGATTTTACCGAAACCAAGATGGGTGTTACATAAGGACTCACAACAGCTTAGCCTCTGGGCTCTAACTTGGTTTCTCCATCAGTGAATCACTCCTATCTTTCTTCCTCTGTGGTGTCATTCCATCACCCAACCAGGTTCCCACTATGGAGCTGGGCCATTGGCAAGATCTGAGTAAGATGTTTAGGGTCTCAAGCCCTGTTAAGATTTACTGTACACACTTCAGCCCAATCAAATACCAAACCAGAAAAGAAGCATGAGAACATCCAGAGAGTTCTTGGTTTTCTTAAATGTCTACTTGGACGCTTTCTTCCTCACACTAAAATTTTTCCAAAAAAATATTTTGGAGGGGTGCTCTGTTTTGTAGATATTCCAAGCATGTATACATTGTGCTATCAAAATCAGCCACTTGGAAATGAATAGTAAAGAACACACACACACACACACACACACACACACAGCCCTCATCCTACACATAACCAATGCCTACACCAGGGGCCTCTGCCAAACCACCTCAGGCCCAGCTCCCTGCAAGGGTCTGTTGTCAGATCTCTGAGGAAAGCTTCCATGAAGAAAGGCACAACCAATAATGTGTTTCCCTGAGGTGCCATCCTGTCAACTCTGTTTCCTTCCACCAGGGCTGGAAGCCTGGGTGCTCTTCTAACTGAGTCAGAATCATTTAGCTCATGAATAATCCTGTCACAACTAGTGATACGCTCCACTAGAATCATTCAAAGTTAATACAAGTATAAGTTAAGAGCTTGATAAAATCCAAACACAGCTTCCTTGCTGGGGATGGCGGTGGTAGCAAGGAGAGAAGTCGTGGGCTCAAACACTTGATAATAAATATGCCCCTCAAATTGCCAGTGGGAGGCTACAATTCCCATTGTGTCCATTAACTCAGGAATTGTTCTTTCCATCTGCAAGTGAGTTTTGAAAGGAACGATTTGCATTTCTAACCACGGTATCTCAAGCCCGAGAAAAGATTTAAATTCCACGTCAAACTTCACTTTGGCAACTGTATATTATCCTGCCCTAACTCTTCGATCGCACGTTTTGTTATGAATCGATGTCCCTTGCAGTAGTTAATTCTGGACAGCGGAGGGGAGGCACAGTAATGTATTTCTATGTAGCCCTCATTGTTTGCTGCTCTGATTTGCTCATCTAGACATGCCCATCATACACATGTGCATGGTAGCAGCCGACCATAATGGCCCAGTTACATTTAAATTCAAAATACAAACTTTAACAAAAAATTATTCATGGTTTACCATGGAAGGAAGCCAGGGTGACAGCTAGCCACTTTCTCTGTAAATATGCAAGATAATAACCAGGCGGCACATGTAAATGATAGCCGCTGTGTATTTGAAGCAGTGATAATATCACTGCTAAAATAATACTTTATTCTAAATTATGTTTCATCTGAGACCAATAATATGGGGAATGAGTCATTAGCCTTTGTTCCCCTTTGAAAAGAACTGATTGTGTGATATTGATTTCAAAGACCTACCTGTAGTTAAAGCTGAAAGTTGCTTTCGGAAGCTATCAAGGATGCTTGCCTTGCCAGAAGGAACATACCCCACCTACTGTTAGCTGCCTCCATGGACAGGGTACCTGTTTACTACAAGGGTTTTACTTTTGCAAACCAGGAATCAGGCCATTATCACCTAACCGCACAGTGGCCACAGCAGTATCCTGCAGATTTGGGAAAGAAGGAACATGGGTTTTGACAGTGCCTGACCCTCATTGTCTGCTTCTGGGCTCATGCGGGGAGCAATCGCAGCCCCTCCACCTCGTTCTCACTGAGCCCCTCTCCCCCACATGCACATTTCTACAGGCTAGGTTCGGGATTAATCCTAACTGAGGATCAAAGGAGGAAAAAGTTGGCTCCAACCTCATCCACTGAAAGGCAGCACCTTCTTCTGTCACTCTAGTTCCCTTCTGAAACTAGAACCATGAACTGTTAGCATCATAAGGTGGAAAGAGCTTAGACCCCTGAAAAACCAAATGGAAAAGAATTTCCATTTGGTTGCACTGCAATTTACCTGAACAAACATCAAACTGTCTTAAAATAATTCACTGAGATGGTGGATTTATTGGTTGCTAACAAACTAGAAAGTAATGCATACCTCTTTCCCTGGACCATGCCCCCCCCCCAAGCACCATCATTTAGCCAGAATGACATATGTGTTATCATTTCAAATGCCAATCCTATCCTTTAAAGTATTCCTCAATCATTAGTCTTCCTTTGGCTTCTGGCAGCTCTCCACCACCCACTGAAATGTTGACTGTCCCTCCATTGAGTGACGGGGTCAGTAAGAAATGAAATGAATCAAAGCTCCTGGCTGTGCCCCAGCAAGTCGGCTGCAAGTACAGCCAGTTTTAATTGATGGAGCAACTTACTGAGTCTCTAAATTAAAATATTCGATTTGAGCCACATGATATCCTAGGATCTGCCTGACCTCTCTCTGGAGCTCAGAGGTGGTGACATCAGAATACAGCAGGCAGCAGTAAGTGCACCTGTTCTGTAATTAAGGTCCTTCCTCACCCTCCAGGGAATGGTGCCAAAGCTTTAACTTGAGACACAGGGCAGATAAAATGTTAATTGCAATCATGTAGGAGGAGGCACAAGGTATGAGCTGTACTGCTCACCTTGCTCAGTCAGATTTCAAGAAGGCGGTATCTGAGAGTTGATGGCTCTATTAACATTCTTACTGTGCTTTTCAAGGCTGTAATATTTGCAGTACTCTCTCCACCAAACACATGATTAAGAAGAAAAGAAAAAGTGCCTGGTAGGTAAGAGCAATGGGGCTCACAAGTGGTAAAAACTTACAGGTCTAGGGGGGCGTTAGATGTGCAGAATCACTATTATTATGCTTTGTGCATTAAGTCTGTCTGGGCTGAAAGCTGATCCAATTCTGTCAAACACAGAACACCAAATGGCCTATGTTCTCAAAGGATGTTCCCTTAGAAAACGTCCATATGAAGATACTTCCTGGGAAATCTGCAAGCATTTTGTCCTTTAGTAAGTATATCAATAGGTGTTAAGGAATTGGCACGTGCAATTTTGAAAGGCAAAGGAGAAATCGTTGGTGTAGCTCTGCTAGCCCCTTCACTTTTAGGTGAAAAATTGACCTCTGTCTTCTGACTGCAATCCAGTGGTATACCATTCAGCCACTCCCTGGTATTGCAGTGACCCCATCCTTTCTATCAATAAACTTAGGATATCAAATACATGGCGTCTGAGTAGACACTATCTAACTCCACTATGTCATGTCTTGTTAATTAATCTCAGCACTGCTGCTCAACCCCATTCTCCAGATGGCCACTACTAACTGACCAAAGCTGATAGAAAGATGAAACCAATTGTTCATTCACATACTAGATGCTGTATTTATTTTTCTACAAATTACCACTTGAGGTTATCCCCACATCTCCCACCCCCGGATTCTCCCCACAGTCTGCTCAGGAATTCAGACTGACCTGGGCTCAATCCACCTTCATTAGTCTTTGGCTATGGGTCCTGGGAAAACTCACCTGACCTTCCTGATCCTCTGTTGTATTATTAAAACTGTGCCCCATAGGGTTAATGGTTGAAATGAGCAGAAAAGTTAAAGCTTGTTTTTCAGAGAGCTATTTCTCCCTAATCAGCTCTTGTTCCTTTCCAGACCCCACTTACAAATCTACTAGCTGTCTCTGCAGAAGCCGGGACTCAAGGTCAACCGGAATGGTTCCAGCCTAGGAACAAGCAAGGCCCTGTGTTCCTTACCTGAGGTAAAAAGTCCGAGACCCCATCTAGTTTATGACAGCCCTGACAGTAGGCCCATAACCCCTTCTCTTTGTCCTAAGATACCACTTGAGGTTATCCCCACATCTCCTCCTGATGGCAAGGCCTGAATCTTGCCTCGTTCTGACGTTCTGACGTTCTCTCCCCCGCAAAGTGAACATGGGATGTATGTATATTACGTAGATGTTTGCTCATTGCACATGCTCCATCATTCCTCAGGAAGTCATCAGTCCACCCCTTTTCATCAATATGTATGTCGTCTCAGCTGCTACGATTACAAAAAATTTGTTCTCTCCCCTTTCGGGGAGGCAGATTTGAAACTTGCCCTCCTGCCTCCTCATTTGGCTGCCCCTTGAATAAAACCTTCCCTTGTTGTATACCTGATGTGTCAGTGACTGGCTTTGTTGTAGCTCAAGCAAATGGATTTGGCTTCAGTTACATTATGTATAAAAATGAGAAATAATGAAATCTTTCTTACAGTGGGAGTGGAAGGACTGTTTTAGATAATATATATGTGACTATTAACTACCTAGCATAATGCCTGCCATACCAAAGGTGGTCAATAGACATGTGTTCATTTCCTTTTTCAGCATGGAAAGCACTGAGATACCATTCAAGGACAATAGAATCTGCTCTCAGGTTTGATTTTTCTTTTACTCCCCCATCATGTTATAAGTATTAAGAAACATAAACTTCATGACATAACTCACACTTAGAAACAGGATTAACATTAGTGGTGAAAATATGAAGGCATGCATGCGAAATGATTTTTCATATTGATGTTTGTTCCCAATATCATTGGCAGAGAAAGTTGGTATAAGTTGGAGGGTTTCATGCATTACTGAAGTGATGTTAAAACCTCCTAGGTCTTCTTGGGGCGCCTGGGTGGCTCGGTGGGTTAAGGCCTCTGCCTTTGGCTCGGGTAATGGTCCAGGGTCCTGGGATCAAGCCCTGCATCGGGCTGTCTGCTTAGCGGGGAGCCTGCTTCTCCCTCTCTCTCTGTCTGCCTCTCTGCCTACTTGTGATCTCTCTCTGTCAAATAAATAAATAAAATCTTAAAAAAAAAAAAACAACTTCCTAGGTATTCTTATAGAAGAAGATGGAGATGCAGATGGAGTCTGGAATCTTTGGTGTGTCTTAATTAACATAAACAATGCTGGGAAAAACATCAGAGATGAGGAAGAGGAGTCTCCTGTTTTCCTAGAAAAACAGCCTAAACTTAGAGCCTGTAGAACTCTGCCTGCATTCCTACAGGAGCTACATAGGTCAAGCAGATTATCAAAGTATGGCTTTGAATGAGAAGAGAAGCAGCAAGTCCACAAGCCTGCTGTCTAAGGACTGCAACAGAGCAAGACTGAAATCCTTGAGCAACAGATAATGTCAGGGTCCTCAACCAATGCAAAATCCCCAGCACCACCGAGGAGACCACTGAGGTTGGAGTGAATCAGGTGGGTTAAGACAAAAGAATACTGTGGCGACTGGGTGATTAAGCGTCTACCTTTGGCTCAGGTCATGATCCCATGGTCCTGGGATTGAGCCCTGCATTGGGCTTCCTGCTCAGTCTCGAAAGAAAGAAAGAAAGAAAGAAAGGGAGAGAGAGAGAGAAAGGAAGGAAGGAAGGAAGGAAGGAAGGCAGGCAGGCAGACAGACCAAAGAATATCTGCTATCATCGGATAGGCATGTTAAGGAAAGAGTGCTAAGGGTCATTTCAAGGGCTCCACATAGCCTTTAAGACAAATCCATACTTCTAAGCATAACCCACAAGGACCTCCATGACCTAAGCCCTCCATTTTCTCTAGTCTCATCTTTTACCCACTCTGCCTTCTAACACAACTCCATGCTGCTTGTGATTCCATGTGTACCAAGATGTTCCTCTCCCCTGGGTCTCTACTCATGCTGTGCCCTCCACTGGAAGACACTGCCTCCCCTCTTCCCTCCCTCCCACCAACTTCCTCCAATTCTCCGACTTGACTCCTCATCTTTTAAAACTCCGCAACCCCAGGGAACCTCCTGCAAGCTGTGTCACATACTTTCTCCATGCCTCCCATAATTCACTGAGCATAAGCTCTGTCACTGCACTTACCATCCTGCTTTCTGACTAACCACTTCTGAATCTTCCGGTCTAGACTATAAGCAACAGGAGGACAGGGACCCCCTGTGCCTCTCAGTTGCGGTCATGCCAGTGCGTAGTAGCACTGGGCTTGGTGCAGGGCAGTGCAGAAATGGTTACTGGATGAATGAATTCCTGAATAAGGGATGAATGACTAAAGTACACGTCAGGCACGGAGAGGGGGAAAGGGAGGGAAACCAACCACATCCTACAGACCACCTCCTGTCCACTCCAACCAGCCCCACCCAGAGGTACGGAAGTGCCCTGGTGACTGTATGTGGGAGATGCTTAAGACTGGGGTTTCTAGGGCTGTCACACTACCTATCCCACCACAGAGAGGCCACCAACCTATCTAGCCCTGAATAGATCCAGTTTATTTCCCCACAGATGGCTTTAAAGTTACATTTCTTTTTTTAATCCCTTCTGATATGGAAGAATCCCCAGTGCTCAGTCAAACATTAATCACATTAGACTGTTTGTCACTTTAGTCAACACCAGAGATGAAGCTATGCCCACGCCAGCCACAGCTTGCCATCAAACCTGATGACGTTGCGATGATAAAAAGTGACACAAGACCTGGCTAGCATACACACACCACCCACTCCTGGCGATGCAGGAGATTCAGCTGACAAGCATTTTAGGAGCAGGAGAAAGGAAGGCTGTTTCTCAGAATATGTAGCTGGAATAAATGGGATAGGTAAAGTACTCTCCAAACAGCATCGTGATACAAACAGTATTAAGTGATGTAGTATTTTTCTTGAGCCATTGAACCTACTTCTCCCCGACATAATAATAAATATGTTACAAATACCCAGTTATATTACAACCTGGCTTTCCAATGGAGCAGCTGATCAATTCCTTATTTCACACAGGCGTCAGTATGGGAGCTATAGGGGATTAATGACATCTATTTTATGGTTTCTCAAAAGGTTATTAATTCAGCCTATTTGCTACAATGCACACTTTGTTCCATTAATATATTTAACAAATATTTGCTTAGTGTATGCCCTGTGCACACACTAGAGGCTCAGATGGGTCAAGAGGGAAAGGGGGAGACAAGACTGGGAGGGCGAACTGACCTCTGAGATACAAGTCGATGAGATCCTAAAATAAATCCTTCTTCAGCAATTTTTTAGTGGTGTTTCCTTTAACTTTGTGCTTCCAAACTGAGTTTTCAACATTTGTGATAGTGTGTGCCAGTTTAATGTTCTGTTTGTCCTAAAAGGTAAGGTAACTCTTGGATACAGGCAGAAATCTTAACCCAAGATGCAAAAGAATTGGTTTATTCATTAATGGAAGATATAGCATCCACAGTAACCCTGATATAGAATATTCTGGTAAGAAAACTAGGAGAAATGACTAGGTAATAAGGACCCTCCAGGAACTTCAGAGAATTCAGAGAACAAGGAAAAGTGTTAAAAAGTTAAATGAATAATTAATGTGTAAAAAAATTCATAGTATTTAACAGCAAAGTGGCATTTTATCTTAATACCTGGTACCAGATGTCCTCATGGAGAGAGAATTAAAATTGTGGAGAAATGACTTATCAGGACTTGAGTAGGTGGTGCAAGCCCAAGGATTTGGGACCAGGATATCTGAGAAAGGGCAAAGGAATAGGGAAAGTGTTGATTTTTCTCACAAGGGCTGGAGAGATGAACAAGAAAAAGAGAAAACAGGAAAGGTAGTGCTGAGACCGGGCATAGAGAATGTGCCAAGAGAGCCACTGGCACAAATTTGATTCTACAGAGTTTCAGGAAAGAGAAATTCCAATATCTAAGATTAAAGCTGTTTCACATGCAAGCATGGAATGTCAACCGCTCCACTATCCATCTAAAACTTATGAAAATTCTCAAAAGAATTTAGACTGCTAGAGTTTTCCCGGAATCCAAGGAGTTTTATATTGATTTACACAGAGAAGCACAGGAAAATATATGTTTGGGAAAGGAATCCCTGAGGCAAACAAGGGCAAGGGAATAAAACCCCGTGAAGAAGTCACTGAACTCTTGAAAACTCCCACAAAGGCAGAACACTCTCCCAGACACCCTGCTGACTTCCAGGTTACTTTGTTTTATTTCATGTGAGAACTTTTGCATTCTGTGGTAACTGAAAGAAAAGTTGAGACCATGTCTCAAATCTCTGTGGCCACTGGGAGTTGGTACCAGGGCACAATTGTTGGGAATTGACCTGCAGGTCTGTGATTGTGCCAACTGGCTTTCAAGCAATCAAAATCTACAGTGTCATCTTCTTTCCTTGGAAGAGAAAAAATAAGATTTCTATTCAAAAACAAGACTTTGCAATTAAAAGCATAGCTGAATCTCAATCAGTTGGGATGGTCAAGTAAATTCTACATTTTCTTTCCTAATCTGCCACTGAATGCAAACAGGGAATAAAGACAAATGATTTATATGAAAATTCATATAATATGATCACAACTTTCAAGAGAAACTTGAAACCACAATTGAAATAAGCCTCATCTTTCTCATCTACAAAATAAATTATTAATGGTGAGATTTGAATAAGATCTGTGGTCTAATTAATAACATTGCACCAATGTCAGTTTTCTGGTTTTGGTAATACATAGAGTTGTGTCAGATGTTATTGTAAGTTGGGTTAAGGGTATACGGGACCTCTCTGTACTATTATTACAATTTCTCATAAGTCTATAATTACTTAAAAATAAAGAGTTTTAAAGAAATGGTGTTAATAATATCCTTCTCACAGGCTAATAATTAAATGGAATAAAATATGAAAATATATTGTTGAATTGCCAAAAGAGCATGATTCTTGGTGGTTTAATAATCACTCCTATTCTCCAGCTCTCAAAATCAATGCTCTAGTAACTTTCCTCAGGGTAATAATAGCTAATTCATATGTACCTCTTATATGTGTCAGTTACCATGTTTAGTTTTTTATGTCTATTACCTCATCTAAGTTTCTCAATGATGCCAGAGAGGGATTAATGATGGTTTTCCTTTTACAGGAGAGGAAAATGAGGCTCAGAGGGGTGAGACATTTGAGAAAGACACACAGTTTATAACTGGATAGAAATGGAACACAAAGCTAGGTCGGAGATTCCAGTGCCAGAGCTCTTAACTACCACATGTTGCCTTCTCCTTCTGCTGCCTCACCTCCCCCAGGTGCCAGAATCAAAGAGATTATGGTTTGTATCCATTTTCTATTGCTGTATAACAAATCACAGCAAACTCAGAGGCTTCATAGCAACACTCATTTATTATCTCATTGTTCTGCAAGTCAGATAGTTGGGGCATGGAGTGAATTGTTCTCAGCTCACATTCTGATGGACTGAAATCAAGGTGTTGAGTAGCTATATTTTCATCTGGAGCTTAAGGTCCTCTCTACACTCAGATGGTTGTGGCAGAACTCAGTTCTTCACAGTTGTAGGACTAAGGTCTCCATTTCCTTGTTGGCCCAAAGGATACTCACACCTCCTCTAGAGTACCCTCAGATCATGCCATGTGGTTCCTTTTATCTTCAAAGCCAGGAATGAAGACTCTCCTTACATTAAATCATTTTATATTTCAAATCTCTGTCTCCAGGAAGAGCCCCTAACTAGTAAAGTCATCCCAAGAAAATGTTCCTTTCTTAAAACCACCTATGCCACATAAATAGCCTAAAAATGGTATGACATATATCAGAGTGATAGCTTGAGAAGTACCCATGGGCGGGGATCTCTGAAACCACTTTAGAATCTGCCTATCCCAAGACTTTCTGTTTCCAACACTGTCAACCTTCTCCCTTGACCTTGAAGGACTGGGGTATGAAAAGATAAAAGACCATCTCAAGTTAACCTCAAATGCAATTAACTGCTGAAGCCTTTAGCATGTATCACACAGCTGAGCAAGATGGTGTGCTGTTTCCAGCTCTCAAAGTTGCTTGATTCATGGAGATTTCAATGTACACCAAGAGTAAAAAATCAATGTTTTTTTTGTTTGTTTTGTTTATTTGCTGTCACATTTTGACTAGGACAGAAATCCATGTGAAAAGAATACATCATCTTGACATTTGCAACAACGTGGATGGAACTAGAGGGTATTATGCTGAGTGAAATAAATTAATCAGAGAAAGACAGTTATCATATGATCTCCCTGATATGAGGAATTTGAGAGGCAGAGTTGGGAAGGTAGGGAAGGAAAAAATGAAACAAGATGGGATTGGGAGGGAGACAAACCATAAAAGACTCTTAATCTCACAAAACAAACTGAGGTTTGCTGGTGGGAGGGGGATGTGGAAAGGGTGGTTGTGTTATGGTCATTGCAGAGGGTATGTGCTATGGTGAGTGCTGTGAAGTATGTAAGCCTGATGATTCACAGACCTGTACCCCTGGGGCAAATTATACATTATATGTTAATAAAAATTTTTAAAAATGAAAAAAAAAAAGAATACATCAAAGAACATATGGAATACAACTTATCAGGATAACCCGGAGAATCCAGATTATGTTGAGTCATGTGATTTGATTCCTCTTCAGGGGACACATCGAGGCAAGACTCTCTAAACAGAGTGTTTTGAATATTTCTCTGGCAGATGAACTGCTACTAAATGTAAGTGTAAAGAGGCCAAAAATAATAAAGCGTCAAAGTCTTTAGGCCTGCCCCTCCACCAGAGGAAAAAAGAGAATGCTATACTCACCCTTGGCTCTTCTTCCTTTTCCCCTGCACCTTCAGGACCTTCCACTCTCCAGGAAAGAATATTAGCACCAGACTGGTTGGTTGATTTGTCAATGCATTATTAGAGAAGGGGCAGGAAGACTTCCAGATAAAGGAGAGATAAGAGAGAAAAGTGTGTGCAAGCTGAAAGCAAAAAGTAGTGGGGGCTAATAGAGTTAGAAAATGAGATACTAGAGAAAATATGGGATAGGAAGGACTACGAACCTTTTAATCTTTTCTGGAAAAAATAAAAATCTTAATTTGCTCTAAGTAAGTATTGATTTGCTTGAAGGTGGAGAGTGTTCTTAAATCCACTAAAATGATAAATAAAATTGTGTGTGAATATGCTTTTTTGAAAATTCTAAAACTCCCATAGGAAAAGTTATTTGACCCTAAAAATATTGTGACAAAGATACCATGACTATGGGAATAGCACTGGAAAGGTCTGGATGCTTCTGGAGAAAATAGAGGGTTGTTATTAAAAGGTCTCAGACATCTTTTTGTGTCTTCTTCAATTTCTTTCATGAGTGTTCTGTAGTTCCTCGAGTACAGATCCTTTACCTCTTTGGTTAGGTTTATTCCCAGGTATCTTATGGTATACCCAACTTTTGTAGCAACATGGACAGGACTGGAAGAGATTACGCTGAGTGAAATAAGTCAAGCAGAGAGAGTCAATTATCATATGGTTTCACTTATTTGTGGAGCATAACAAATAGCATGGAGGACATGGGGAGTTAGAGAGGAGAAGGGAGTTGGGGGATATTGGAAGGGGAGGTGAACCGTGAGAGACTATGGACTCTGAAAAACAATCTGAAGGGGTTTGAAGTGGTGCGGGGTGGGAGGTTGGGGGAACCAGGTGGTGGGTATTAGAGAAGGCATGGATTGCATGGAGCACTGGGTGTGGTACAAAAATAATTAATATTGTTATGCTGAAAATAAATAAAAAATAAATTAATTTTAAAAATCGTCACCAAAAAAAAAAAAAAGGTCTCAATTACGGGCATACTGAGGCCCTGAAAATCCAAGTCACTGGCTTCTTGGTTATGAATGGGACCTGATATAACTAGCACATATATCATAAAAATGTACCCAATATTTGATGATAGAGAAAGTGGTCCTACTAGATCTTCTAATGTCACTTGATAACAGTTTGTGATGGCCAACCTCCAATACAGCAGCCAATGATCTTTTCTGATTTCCATACCCTTTTGTACTCTCCCCACACACTGAACCAGGGATGGTCTGTGTTGTAAATAGAATACAGATCTGGTAATACGGGGCTATGGAGGTTAAGTCATGGAGGTCAGGTATTGTGGCCTCTGCCTTGGTCTCTTAGATTGCTTACTCTGGTAAAGCTATATCCTAAGGCCACTCAAGTTGCCCTGCAGAAAGTCCCATGTGGAGAGGAACAGAGGCCTTTCACCAAGAGCCAGTATCAACTTATCAGTCACATGAATGAGCCAAACTGGAAGTGGATCCTCCAGGCCCCATCAAACCAAATCGCTATAGTCTTGGCTGATATCAGAATGCAATCTCATAAGCCAGAACTGTGTACTCGTACTGCTACAGGACACCTGACTCATCTATATTGTAAGACTTAATCTATTATTATTCTATAAGCCACTGAATTTTTGGAATAATTTGTTATC
Source organism: Mustela erminea (assembly GCF_009829155.1). Classification (NCBI taxonomy): domain Eukaryota; kingdom Metazoa; phylum Chordata; class Mammalia; order Carnivora; family Mustelidae; genus Mustela; species Mustela erminea. The sequence goes on from NC_045614.1 coordinate 50,330,421, forward strand.
CAGTATTTAGCTTAGTTAATACATAGGCCAATATGCAGAGGTGGTGCTCAATGATCAATTACTAACATTGATATCCAACCTAATACAAGCAAAGATAACATCTAATCTAGTAAAAACATAAATAAATAAAGGTTTCTGTTAAGTATGGATGATAATGCTGCCATAACTTATAAATACACAGTAGCACATTTTTACCATTGGCTGACAATGATGTTTATTCCCTCTTGGTTACAGTGAGAAAATGTAATGCTTATATTTTCTCTTGACATATTGATTTCACAAGTATACTACAGATCCTTCTAACTCTGGAATAAAACCACTACCTATCTAACAATAACAACAACAAAAAAAATCCACATCCTTTTTACTTTGCTTCTTTTTACAATAACAAAGGGAAAAGCTTATACTAATCCTCAGCTGGATTTAGAAACCAAAGAAGTGAAATTTGGCAGTATCTTAGTGACATAATAATGAAAATCATCAAATCAGTATTAATACTCTTGATGGAATTTGTTTAAGTAATAAATGTAAATGTATTCACTGCACACCTTGCATAATAATATATTCTCTACAATCAAAAATTAATAAGCATGAAAGTCTACAATGTATTTATTTCTGAAAAGAACAAATATTATGGCCTCATAAGAACAATTGAGTGATCTCAATATTTTCTCTCTCCAATCTAAGGCAATTAAAGATGAACCAACCACAAAGAAATATAAATAATTACAAAATGAAAACCATTGAGGGGAAACTCACAAACAAATGATGAATTGTGTAAACTAGCTCATTAAAGCCTAGTAATTTCCAAGGTTTGCTAAGCAGAAAAAGAATTATTTACAACGGGAGGAATTATAGTCCCTCACTTTTGCAGTACTCTGGTAATGACAAATAGTGTCATCTGGGGGTAATTCCAGAAGGCAAACTATGTATTTCTGGAGGTAAACTGTATTTATGTTTCAATGAGAAGTCCAAGAAAGACATTTAGGTGATTGCTGAGCTATTATTGATAATCTTTTCAAACATCTAACAGCAGGGATCAGCATGTCTGCAGCAAGTGACAAGAAGTTAAACTAGTAGAGGCAATAATAATAAGTAATAAGTAAAATAATAATAGCAACATATCGTGAGATTTGTGAAACACTTACTGTCAATTTTAAAAGTAGCCATAGGAGTGCCTGAGTGACTCAGTGAGTTAAGCCTTTGCCTTCAGCTCAGGTAATGATCTCAAGGTCTTAGGATCAAGCCCCGAATCAGGCTCTCTGCTCAGCGGGGAGCCTGCTTCCCCCTCTCTCTCTGCCTGCTCCTCTGCCTACTTGTGATTTCTCTCTGTCTTTTTAAAAGAAAAAAAAAAAAAAGATAAAGTAGCCATAATCATTCCTAGCTCTCCCTCTTTGCAATGTGAAAGCAGATTTTCCCACTTCACAGACGTGGGCTGGCCTTATGACTTGCTTGGTCTAAGCCCCACGGAAGAAAGGGTGTGGGCAAGCTGCTGGAGGATATGGGACCATGTAGGGGAGAACTGAGCCATCTCTGAAACTGACCACAGATACATGAATGAGCAGAGCTGAGATCAGAATAACCACCCAGTAGAACCCAACCCACAGAATCATAAGCTCAACTGATGGTTGCTTTAAGTCATTAACTTTGGGGTAGTTTGTTATGCAGCAATAGTTAACTGGTACATGCCAGGCACTACATGAAGTGGTTTAAACCCATTATTTAATAGAATCCTTGCTACATGCCATGAAGCAGGTAGTATTATTGTCCCCATTTTAGAGGTGAGAACATGAGGCACAGAACAACAAAGGGAACTCATTGTTTAATTTAACTGGAATATCCCAAGGACATGATCCTATGGGATTCAAGTATGACTGGTCCAGAACTTCAGGGAATGTCACCACGACTCCATTTTAATTATTCTCCATTTTTTGATCCATTTGTCTCATCTCTGTATAGATTTATTCTCAAACAGCCTCTCTCCCTGTGGCTGGTCATCACAATCCAAAGGAAAATAGCTCAGGTGGCAGTCTGGGGAGGCTCTGACTGCCTAGACCTAATCATGTGCCCAATTCAGGGACCAAAGGGCAGGTGAAGCCTTGTGATTGATAGTCCCACGAGAATCACCTGGTAGAGATGCGATGGCAGAGGAATAATTCTGTGATAGAGAAATGAGTATTAGGCAGACAGTAGCACTATGCCCTCAGCAATGGCTCCCAGATTCACTAGACAGATTCTAGGACCCCTGAGGGCTGAAGTCATTGGGAACCTTTGACATCAAGCCAATACACAAAACCAAGGATTCCGCTCTTCTAGTGCCCAGGCACCTTTCTCTTCCCACATCTCTCCATGCCACCTTGCCATAACTCCTCTCCCTGAATAATAAGAACACTCTCCGGCACTTTTTAGTTTTATAGATTTAGCTGATGTTTGAAGAACAGCATTTTCTCCACAGCTAAATTGGAAAGTGGATTATTTGCTTTACAAAAGGATTCTCAACTTTACAAAGGATTTCCCAGAAGAGGACTTTAAATAGCAACCTCCCCCTAGTGCTTTTAAACTATGATTTCATTTGGAAGCTATTGCTTCTGAATACCTCAGATTTAGTTTACTTGAGGGGCTGGGCTAGGCAGTTTCTAAGAGGACTTCCTGTGACCAACAGCTTATATGCAAAAAGACCAGGATAGTGGCACTGAGCAGCCAGCATTCTAAGCCTGGCTTTGTCATTGATTTACTATCTGTGTGATGACTTTGGGCAAGTTACTGAACCACTATGAGCTGTGGTGCCCTCACCTGTAAAAGGTGTGTGAGAATGTCACCTACCTCACTGGTATGTTGTGAGGATTAAATGAGTTGAGATACATGAAATGCCTAGCACATTGCTAATATGAATCAAGCAGTCTGCCTGCAACTACTTTGACATTTAGTCTTCTGTAGCCAGAGGGATCCCTTCAAAAAGTAATTTCTACCTTGTCATAACATCCTACTCAAAATCTCAATAGTTTCTCAATGCTATAATTAAAAACTCAATTCTCTGGAATATTCAACTAGGGCCAAAGGATTGGCCTCCCCTTGGCTGCTCTGTGTCATGACTCACCATGCTCATTCTTATCTTTTTTCAAAACCTACTATTTTTTTCAAATTACAAAAAAAAGAACCCCACAAAATTTCTTCTCCTCTTATTCTAGCTTCTCCTGTGAGCCCCAGCCCCATTTCTGTGCTCTCCTTTGCAATGAAACTTCTTGAAGGATTTGCCCATGTTCATGATGTTCAGCTGTTCTTTCCCAACTGCCCACCTTGACATCTCCACTTGGATATAAAATGTAAATCTTATCTCAGCATGCCCAGCAATGAACTAGTTCCTTCCTTCCCTAGCTTGCTCTCCTGGGACTTCTTCTCACATCAGTTGATGGCAACTCCAACCTTCTGGTTGCTCAGACTGAAAGTCTTACAGAAATGTCTGACTATGCTTACCTGACATCCATATCCATCAGCTAAGCCTACTACCTCACCCTCAGAGTATAAGTGAAGGATGACCCCTTCTCACTACCTACACTACCTTCGACTGGCCCATGTCATGACCATCTTTTGTTGAAATCACTTCAATAGTCTCCTCATGACCTGGCTTCCACCATTGGCCCCTACACCTTTATTCCCAGTACAGTAGGATAAGAAATGCTTTTTAAACAGAAGTCAGATGATGTCCTGACTGCTTAAAACCCTCCAGTAGTTGCTCCACTCAGAACAGAAGTTGAAGTCTAACAATGACCTGAAGACCCTCTATAATCAAAACACCACCCAGATCCTTCGGCTTATTTCCCACTAACTTTCCACCTCATCCACTCTGCTCCAACCATACTGGCCTCCTGAATGTACCATGCACACTCCTACCTTTCAAACTGGGTATTCTCTCTACCTGCAACACTTTTCCACTGGGTATCTACAGAGCTCACCTCCTCATCTTTCAGACTGTCACCTTCATAATGAGGCTTTTCTTGATCAGTCCCTTCAAAAGTATAAGTTGCCCCAAGCTGGAGCTTCTCATGATTCTCCTCATCCACCTCTATCCTTTTCCCTTATTACCTTCTAGAGTACTATATAACTTAATTATGTTCATGCTTCATTGGCTCTCCCTTTTCCAAACATATAAGCTCTTCAAGGACTGGGAACTTAGTGTCTTCTTCATGTGTCCTACACAACCAGAAAAAATGTCCAGTGTATAATAGATGTTCAATCAATAATTGTTAACTAAGTATATGCTCTTGCCATTCTGGTTTTCTTCTGTCCTCTCAAAACTTGAGGTTGTAACCCAGACATCACTTCCTCAGAAAAATTTTCAATGACCACCTTTTCATTCTTCAATGACAGACCTAATGCCCCTCTTCTTCACAGAACTTTTGAGAGATCTAATTTCTATTTGCTTTGTGACAACCCAAGCTCTGTCAGGATGGGAAAAACTGTTCTAACTTATCATCTTTTCAGGAATCCCTAAAAGTTTCTGTATATAGTAGGTATTTAATAAATATTTATCAAATAAATATTTATTGAACATAAATAAATATTTATAATAGGTGGAAATTCATTGTATTATACAAAGTTAATATTCCTTTACTCATCAATGGCCCCCCAAGCACATACACAATTAACATGATTAAAATCCACCTCCTTTATTTGTTACTCGAAAAATTTCTACCTGTACTCCAAATAGGCCAGTGGTAACCTGCAGGCTCTTATAGATACTTGGCTTTCTACCCTATGTGGCAAAAGGAGTGTACACAAGTGACCCACTCGTCTTCTGTTAGAATTTTACATCAGTATTATTTGTTTTCAACCAAAGCAAACCCTTCCATTTCCATCTTAAAAGCATGCAAATATTTTATGTGGATAACAAACTAAAATTTGCAGATTATACTCCCAAAAAAAAAAATCCACTTTTAACCTCTCCAATTTAAAGTGTTTTTTTCTAAATCTACTTTACAAGATTAATTCAAAATTCATCATTATAAGAAAGATGAGCAAAATCGTTTGTTACAAAGAGGATTGTACATCTCTGATCTTCCAGTAACTGCATAATTCCCATAATTCCACATGCATGGAATTATGACTATCTGAATTACATCACATACCCTGGCTTTGTTGGGTTGTGTCAGCAATTTAAGACAGAAAACCACTGATACAACACTCTGCTTCGTAAAATTAAATAGAGCTTCTTTCTGGATACACTGCAGCCATTTTACCCTGGGCCTTCAAGAAGGCTCAGAATGAAGAGATACAGGTTAACTACTTATGTATTCTAAGCTTTCTTCTCAGAACATTTACATAGTGTGTCCCGGTTGGGATGTTCAAGATTGACTGCTGAGCACTAAATAGTCTGGGCTCAGCCATAGGAATAGATTAGTATTCAGAAGCCTGACGGAATTTTCCTCTAAAGAAGGGCTCTACTTCTCCTTCCTACCCCACTCTGAACAGACACTATAACTCTTGTGTGTGTCTGAGGCCTTGGTAAAGAAAGCTGTGATACAGAGGGTGGGTTAGGCCTTTTACCTTTGCCAGGACTCTGAGAGAAAAAGGAGACACTTTAATGATTTTACTACCAAATATTTCAGGCATATAAAAATGTATCAAAATAATAGAACTAACACTCTTGTGTCCACTACCAAACTTTGTCAACTCTTATATTTTGCCTTCTATCAGATCTACAGAAACAGAAAGGAAATATCCGAGATGTGACTGAAGATCCTTGAGAAATCCACCTACACCATTCATTCACCGACCGTCTTTCTGAGATGTATTTACTCTCTGGAGTAAAAAGTTTACATGGATAAATGTGTTTTCATCTATAAAAATTTGTTATCTATAAAATTGTTATATATGCAATTTACTCTGTGTGTGTGTTTTAAAACTTTGTACAAACATTATCATATTCTGTGTCTCTCTGCAAGCTACAGACACACACACACACACACACACACACACTCCTTGGCTCACTCTTCCATTTTTGAAAATGTATCCATATTAAAATATAAATAAATAACATTCTATTTCATCCACTTTAAACTACTGAATTGCATTATAGCATTTAGACTCACCACTGATATACTCATTCTCATGGTGGTATATATTCATGATATTTCTTTTCTTCAGTTTGGGGGGAGGGCAGGAGTACTGGTGTAGGAGAGAAGAATAAAAAGTGGTTTTTTTCTTCCTGGTGATTCCAATCTGTACTCTTCAAGAGAGCCCATAGGGTTAAAAGATGTCTGTGATGGTTAATTTTTTGTGTCAACTTGGCTAAACCATGGTAATCAGATTTTTGGTCAAATGTTATTCCAGATATTTCTGTGAGGGTGTTTTATCGGTGGGATTAACATTTAAGTTGATGGAATGTGAGTAAAGCAGATTGCCCTCCATAATGTAGATGGACCTCATTCTATCAGTTGAGGGCATTAAGACTGAGGTCCTCTGAGCAAGAAGGAATTCTCCCAGCAGACTGCCCTGTCCACATCTAATGAACTGTAACTCTTCTATGAGTCTCCCAGGCCATCTGGCAGACTTTGGACTCACTGAACCTTCACAATCACATGAGCCAATTCCTGAAAATCAACCAATCAATCAATTTCTCTCTCTCTCTTTCTATATAGATAGATACACATACACACACACACATACACACATGCAAATATGAATGTACAAATACATACATACACATCCTGTTCCTCTTGTTTCTCTGGAAAACACTTACTAATATAATGACAAAATACAAGAGCATTTGTTTTCATTTGTGGCCCTTTGCTCTTTGGATATCAAAAGCTTCATGAAAAATACAAGAATATCACATAAGCATGAGCAAAAATGATGGAGACATTTGTTTAGTATATTCTCTTCTAGTTCACCAAAGCTTACACTTTCTACCCTGAGCCATGACTTTCCTTCTCTACCTACTGTCTGTGCTTTATGAGAAAATGTAAGGTTAATCTTGGTACTCCTAATAGGCACTCAACTAATGTTTATTGAATTGTTAGATGAATAAATGGGTGGTAATTTCAGAGAGCCAAACAGGAATAATGGTAATAAAGGAACCAGTTAACCAATAAACCCACCAATAAAAATACATTTGTGGGGTATGGGCATATATTTAGTGCTATGTTGGGAATTGTTGGACAATAGGTCCAAAGAGACTTGGAAAAATAATCACAATGGTAACATTTAAGATAAATAAAAAATAAAAGCAACAAAGAAATGCTGGTGTAAAAGGAGCACATGATAAAGGAAAATATACACAGAATCATAAGAAAGTAGTGATAAAAATAAATATGAGAGTGAGTATAAGAAGAATGAGTGGTAGCATGACAAAATAAAAAGAATGCTGGATTTTGGAACTGAAGGTCCACATTCAAATCATTAACACTGCCTTTCTCTGTCCCATGTAACTCTTGGCCAGACAATTAACTCTCTAGTTTTGGATGCCTCTTCTACAAGAGGGCTTTCAGTTGTGTCTCACTGTGTTCACCCTCTAGATTGTCCATGTGTTTTCTAGTGAGTAAGTTAGTTATTATACTAAGGTCAAGTACTAATTTATTAATTTTCCTCTACTCTCTGTCCCTCAGTCACAAAAGCTAGAGTGTTATCCAAGCATAGCAGCATTCAGTACCAAATTATACCATCTTCAAAAGAAACTACTGGTCTCTGTCAATACCCAGTGACATGGACCAAGTGTAGGGTGAACCACCCTCTTACTCTTGGATGATTTCACATTTCACATCCTGTTCTGGAAACTTTAGAATCTTGTGACATATCATATAATGAAACATGGGTCATATAAGTGCCTTCAAGTTGCTCAAATCAGCAATCTTGTAACATGATGGCAAGTCACATGAAAAATTATCAGAAACACAGAAAGCACTCAATTGCGTTTGTTGCAGAATTCCTTCTCAAACATGCAGGGGTTGAACTCTCCTTTGTGCTACCCCTTTGTGGAAATGTTTTATGTTTAATCAACCTCTCTTTGCCCACATGCCTGAGAAATGCAATTCCCTTTTCAATAGGGAAAATTGGCCCCTGACTGATTTCCATTATATTTATATATCCTTAGCCTTGCTGGGCATGCATCAGCTGGGTCTCTGCAATGACTAAGTGATGGATGGGGCTCTCTGGAGCGGAAAGGAGATGCATCTCCATAGGACTGAGTTCTTCCTTTCCATCTGTCTGCTCTGAAGGTATACCATCTCTCAGCTGGAAGCCACAAAAACACAACACAAAGATCCTGAGACACAACAAAGTGTTTTGAAAAAAAAAAAAAACTGAGAAATATAAAGCATAGTCAAAGGGGTCAGAGTATTCTGTTATAGTCTTGACTCTGCTGCTAGCTAAATAGGTGACCTTGGATAAACCCCATAAACTCATTAGTAAAATGAGATTCCATCTCACTTATCTCAGGAAACAACAAAAAAATGACAATGATATTAGGAATGCAAGTTTTTTGATAAATATCATCCTGTATAGTCAACTAAGGATAAAATCTCAAGGTGCCTCCTCTAGTGCTCTTATTTGGCCCACAGCAGTAGAGCTTTGTGGTTACATGTAAGGAAGGATGTTGGGAGTGATCTGCAGGGTTTAAATTCCACCTCTAACTCTGGCTGTATGTGTGAGCCCAGGCAAGTTACTTAAACTGAATTATCAACCTTCTTTTCCTGATCTACAAAATAATTAGCTCATAGAGTTATTCTCATGTTAGTTCCACTGATGACAAAATTAACACAACTGAGGTGATTCTAGTTCTGGACATTAATTCTAGACACGGTGTCAGTTGGTACAGTGTTTGTTTAAAAAACTAAGAAATCAACTTACAGAAGGCTAACACAACAAATCATGGAAAAGATAAAACTCCTTTCTATGCCCAGTGCCAGAATTCATCCCCAGACCTCCCGTCCTCCTCCCTGTTATCTCTTTAGTGAGCTCAAGTTCAATGGGACTTTAAAGCAGACCTTCCTTCATACCACCCATTGAAGAATGAATTGTAGCTATAAGACACTGCCGTCTAGAATGTGCATCTTGTGGGACCAAGCACAGGATACAAGAAAATCTGAAAGAAAAATTCTAAAGTCTACACACAAATACTCAAGACAAAGGAAGTTAGAAATGAAGAAGCAAGGGAATTATCCTAGTGGGATATGGGTCACTGTGGCTATACTAGACGTAATCACTGTTATGTTCTTGAATGGCTTCTGTGAAAACATTGCCCAACATATTTTATTATCTATAATCTCATTCAGAGTAAATATTGTCATTCCTTCTTTATAGAGGAGGAAAAGACTCAAGGTGATGTCTCCTGGCTGAAGTCACACAGAAGTAAGTTATGAAAAGAGAGAGATTCTGTGATAGGCTTTTACAGCCACACACTTTATACCCCACACACTCAGGTTTTTAAAAGTTCGTTTGGCTGGTCACCTACAATAACTCACCCCTAAATGGTCAAGACAGTCTTCTGGACCTTGGACTATTATCTTCCAGCCTTCGTTGACCCACTAAAAGCTTCAGTTCCCAAAATCTCTAGATAAAGAGTGGTTCCAAAGGCTCCATGAACCTAAAAGAAAGAAGAGAATAATAAATGGGCAAAATCCTAATTACACAAGTAAAAAATACTGGCAGAATAAACCACTAAAAATAGGAACTACCATTTCCTAGAAAATGAGGGGAACAGAGTTTAAGCCTTCATCTTGAAAAATATAAAGCTAAACTGTATTAAAAGGAGTTAATTTAATGTTTAATAAAAACATGAGTTAAATTGCAATTATTTGATGATCATTAACAAAGAATATCTGAAATTATTTTCCAAGGAAATTACATAATCGCATGCTCATGATACCCTTCAATGTAAAGGGAATCATTTTTACATTTAAAAAAAATGAAATTTCATCAATTTCCCCAAAGGCGTTGCTGCATCCTTTGATATTCAAATCACCAAATTATTCTCTTTTGAAGCCTATCTTGTCATGATCCTCCTTGTCGATTTTTCTCTTCTTCAATTATTAACTGGTCTAACTCTGTCAGATCCTCATTTGTCAATTATTTTGCATATGATTAGAGAAATTCTCCATCATCATCCCTTGATCTTTGCAAAAATCCTGCAACTTTTTTCCAAGATGTGCAACTTTTTCCAAGATGTGCAGTTTTCTTCTGAAATCAAATTAGAATATATATGTGCTATGTTATCAGACGTCTGAGAGCACCCAGTGGAGGTACCAATGCTGTGGATGTAGAGAGGTGTGTTAAGTGAAGAGAGATACTCACACGGACACTAACCGTAACGAGTGGACTGTTTAGTGCATGCTGTCATGCACGGATGCTTTTCATCCCACTCTCCTATATAGCTGTAAACTTAGGGGTGATGGTAAGTAACATTGGGATAAAAGGATTCTCTGTAGTAGAAAGTATGGTAACTCCTAACTCGTACAGATCTCTTCACAGACAGCAAGTTAATTTCACCACCATCACCTGCTGTCATTCTAACACCATCCTTCAAAGAGAAGTGGAGCAAGTATTTTTATACACAATTTACAGATGAGGAAACAGACTCAGCAAGATGGCCATTTTTCAAAGAATTTCTTCCTAGCCTACTCTCTATCTTCATAGTAGTAACTTTCATTTACTGTTCTCTTGTTTGGTATTGAGTACTGTGCTAAGCATTTTACACGTATCACCCTATTTATTCCTGATAATTGTCCTACCAAATGATTACAATTAGGCATTATTACCTCAAATTTAAAAGGACAAAATGAAGGATAATTGAAGTTAAGGAACTTGCTGTGTTAAGTCACGTATTGCTACAAAAATGCTGCTTAACAAATGACCCCGAAATCTCAAACGCTTCCAACAATCATCATACATTTCCTATTCAAAGAATCAGTTGAAGGACTGAGTTTGACTCTGGTTCAGGTTGTGGGTTATGTTCAGAAGTGACCCAAGCTAAAGTTGCAGTAGGTATCTGGGACAAGACCTCCTCATGACATGTCAGCAGTGCATGAGGCTATGTTCATGTTATGTCCCCCAACTTATCACTCTCCTAAATGAGTCAGAGGGTAAATACAAAGTCAATGGAATAAGGATGTAGAATTTGTCTACTCGACTAGGAGGCACTGCAAACTCACAGGATTAAGAATACAGGTGGACAATCCTATTACAGGTATGGAGGGGCATACAGGGTAACAGTTAAGCATCTTCAATAATAGACTTACTTTACCACTGGCCCAACTTCCCCTAATAAGTTCTGGCTCCAGAGCCCATGCTGTTAACTACCTCAGGGTACTTCTTTGAATCTGCACCTAATGCACAAAGGTGAATCTTCATGGTCATGTTGATATATCACTATTTCCTCCTAACCAAAGTTGTTTAGCACCTGTTGGCTGAACCCTCTTGATTCTCCTTTGTATATCTGGCCCCATATAGCTGAAAAACTGACCCAGATCTGGGTGATTATGTATCTTTCATACAGCAGCTAAGTAGGCGGCAAAGATTTCTTCCTGTCCTGAACTGACCTGTATTGAAATAGCAATTCTCAGTTCACAAAGCATTTTCATAGGTCTTATTTCAGTGGGTTCCTCTCCCCTTAATTTTAGGGGGTAGACATTATAATACAGATTTGCAGATTTAGAAGGCGAGGCTTAGCAAGACAAAATGACCCTCCAAATGCATAGCTCATGAGCTCCATGGTCCTGATGTGACCTGCAACTTTCTGTTTAATGTACTTCTAACATTTGGGCAAGAAACTTAACTGGAAACTACTACAGATGACCTCATTTAATCTTTATAGCAGGGAAATGGGCAAGATGCTCTTAACCCTTTCTGTACATGACAAGTTAGAACAATTGTTTCAGGTCATATGCTAAGAAGTGGCAAAGCCAGAGTCCAGCCCAGCTGTGTCACTCCACTGTCTATGCCTTTAAACTCTGCACTATTTTGTTTCTTCTTTCATTCTTGTCCCATCTCTCCACTTAGTAATCAGCTGCCAAGAGCTAGATGGTCTCTTGTCTTGAACCCTTGTCATGCAGTCAAACCATGGTCTGGTTCCTTGTCTCCAGGCTCCAGGTCCCTCATCTTCTTGACTCCGTGCCTTAATCTCTCCTTTCTTTCTTTTCTAAGACACCTGTTTGCTCCCATGTTTTTTAGTTCCATCTGGATCAGTGGCTTTCTGACCCTCAAGCCCACTGGCTAGATTCTGATGCCTGTTGCCTTCATCTTGCCACAGAAAACTCTCCCTTCTTAATGTCTTATTTTAAGGCATTTCTGCTTTTACAATTCTATCCATTTGGGTTGGAATGGCTTAGGATTCAACTTTGAGACAAAGAGGTTGACAAATATGTTTACAAGAATAAATCTATCATTGCTGCTTTTGTCCACAATGTATCTCACATATTTAAATTGTTCTTTTTAAATTTACATATAATAAAATTAAATATTTTTAATGTACAGGTTGGTGGATTTTAACACACAAATTAGTTTGTGTAACTACTATCACAATCAATATACAGAACCATTCTATCAACCCCCCAATCTTTCCCCTGTTTTCCCTTTATAGTTAAACTCTTCTTCACTCCTAACAAGTGATAACCACTGAGAAGTTTCTCATTACTATAGTTTTGTGTTTTCAAGAATGTCATATAATTGGAACCGTATAATACATAAACTTTTTTTTATTTTAAAGATTTTATTTATTTATTTGACGGAGAGAGATCACAAATAGGCAGAGAGGCAGGCAGAGTGAGAGAGGGGAAGCAGGCTCGCCACTGAGCAGAGAGCCCGATGTGAGGCTCGATCCCAGGACCCTGGGATCATGACCCGAGCTGAAGGCAGAGGTTTTAATCCACTGAGCCACCCAGGTGCCCCAATATATAACCTTTTGAGACTGGCTTCTTTCTCTCAGCTTAGTACCTTTGAGATACATCCAGGATGTTGTATGTATCCATAGGTCCTACATTCTTAGTGCTGATTAATATTCCATTGTATGGATGTACCACAGTTTGTTTACCCACTCACCTGTTGGAGGACATTTGGCCAGTTTCCAGTGTGGGGTGACTGTGAGTAGAGCTGGTATGAACATTCACATGCAGATGTTTGTAAGAACAGAAGTTTTTATTACTTTAGGATAAGTCTTTAGGAGCAGATTGCTGGGTCATATGGTAGCTGTGTTCTTTTTTTTTTTTTATTTTTTTATTTATTTATTTGACAGAGAGAGATCACGAGTAGGCAGAGAGGCAGGCAGAGAGAGAGAGAGGAGGAAGCAGGCTCCTGCTGAGCAGAGAGCCTGATGCGGGACTCGATCCCAGGACCCCGAGATCATGACCTGAGCCGAAGGCAGCAGCTTAACCCACTGAGCCACCCAGGCGCCCGGTAGCTGTGTTCTTAACTGTATTAAGAAAGTGCCACAGTTTTCCAAAGCTAGAGGTAGTTTTCATATCTACCAGATTGCGGTTTTATTACAGGCAGATGCTATTACAGTGTTATGTCTGCTCTTTGTTCCTCCAGATCCATTCTTGGCTCTTCTTCATTTTTCTCCATGCTCAGAAGACTGGTGTCCATGGCTGCACCAACAGCCTCCCTTGTCTTACTGCTTCCATTGGATTTAGCCTGTGAAAGACACTGTCAAGATTGCAGAGGGCAGAAGAAGGATGTCGGGATTTATTTGCCTGATGCTTCCCTTTTGGTCGCCAGAATTGCTACCTCTCTCTAACGTAGCTGCTGCTTCTTCCAGGTCACACATTTTCTTTCATTCCTTCACCTCCATCAACCTACTCCTGGTCACCAGGAGTCAATGTGCTGTCCCTGGTCATTCAGTATCTTAATCTTCCCAAAATAGTGATTTCCTTCTTTCCTATAAAATAGGAAGATCAGTGAGAAAACAGAGGCTCAACGATAACTTGTCTAAGGTCACATGGCTGGTAAGCAGCAAAGCCAAGATGAAAATCCAAGTCTTTTGACTCTTATGCCCATGCATTTCCCAATAAACTGACTGCACCCATTTGTGTCAATGCTCTTATTACATATCTCTACCGCATATGCTGGAAACATTAAAATAAATTAGCAAAGTCTTGAATATATGATTCACATCTTCTGAGCAGATTGACTGTATCAACATAGCTTTTTTTATTATTTGATTTTGTTTCTTAATTCCTAATACTTGTGGTACTTTCACATCAATTCTAAGCTTAATAAAAATGATCAGAATTCCTGAATAAAACATGGGAAAACTAAATAAAATATTTTCCTTTTAAGTGAATACTGTGTGATGGTAATGTACCCCATACTCATTATTTCAATGAATTGAATGGATTAATAATTTCATTTAGACTTTACATATTTCAAATAAACATTGACTCACATAATTACCAATGGTGAAACTGAAAGCAACTAATCTTGTTTAACCAAATAACCAGTGCTTACTGTTGGTCTGGTCTTACCACCTTTAGGGAGAAACATAAATAGAGGTCCAATGGAGAGCTCTCTATTCACATTCATCTATTCATCCCTTTGCAAATGACTATTGACTTCATTTAAGCCCCTTACCCAAGGTCTCTCTGCTAGTAAAAGGAAGAGCAACTTCTCTTGATTTTCACATCAGGAATCTATTTGCTATGTGAGTGTCATTTTAACACCAGGACTCCTGAGATGCACTCTTAAGGGATCTTCTTAGGTGCTCTTTAGGGAGTCCAACAATCACAATTTGTCCAAGAGTGGGGGAGTTTTCCCAAGATGTGGGACATTTAGCACTAAAACTGGAAAAATCCTAGACAAACTGGAATGAAAGGGTCATCCTAACTAGACAGCATATGTTTGAATTCAATTATAAGAAGGTCACCTAGATGATTCAGTACACACACACACACACACACACACACACACACACACATATATTCAGAGTCTACTGGAATTATGCAAACAAAATTATTTGTAGCTTCAATTATCTTCCCTACCACATCTTTTTCCCTTTATCCCTAACTGCAGAGGAGCCAGAAGCAGCAGGCTGAGTTGGGGAAAATGTGGAGAAAGGAGAGCAAATTCCTGCCTGCATTTCCTTTCCTATGGCTGGTCAGTGGAATGCAAGGCAAGTGTAAACCCAAGTGAGCAAATCAGCTGTGAACTGATGACAGACTAGACTCTTGAATTTTCTATCTCTGAAAATGATATCTGGGTATCTGAAACCAACCAGAAAACTAATGGAATCTGTTTAACACAATATCTTGGAACAAAGAAAAGAATTCAACAGAAGATATCTGAAGGCAGAGTTGGGCATAAAACAAAGCCATTTCTTGGCTGTTCCCTATCCAGACCAGCCCGCTTAAAAAAGTAGTTTGGCGTGAATTCCCAGAAGTAGAACTGATGGATTAGATGGTAGTTCTATTTTTAATTATTTGAAAAGCCTCCATATTGTTTTCTACAGCAACTGCATCATTCCCACCAAAAGTACATGTGTTCTAGTTTCTCCACATCCTCACCAACACTTATCTTTTTTTAAAGTTTCTATTTAAACTAAATTAAATTTAATGAACATATATCATATTTTTAGTTTCAGAGGAAGAATTTAGTGATTCATCAGTTGCATACAACACCCAGTGCTCATTATTTCAAGCGCCCTCCTTAATGTCCATTGCCCAGTCACCTCATCCCCTCACTACCTCTCTTCCAGCTACCTTCAGTTTGTTTCCTATAGTTAAGAGTCTCTTATGGCTTGCCTCCCTGCCTGTTTTTGTCTTATTTTTCCTTCACTTCCCCATGATTATGTTTTGTTTCTTAATTTATATGTGAGTGATATCATATGGTATCTGTCTTTCATTGACTGACTTATTTCGCTCAGCACAATAATCTCTAGTTCCATTCATGTCATTGCAAATGGCAAGATTTTATCCATTTTGATGGCTGAGTAATATTCCATTTTATATATATACCACTTCTTCTCTATCCATTCATCTGTCAATGAACATCTGGGTTCTTTCCATAGTTTGGCTAACATGGACATTGTTGCTATAAACATTGGGGTGCGTGTGCCCATTTGGATCACTATGTAGTCCAATTGCTGGGTCGTAGGATAGCTCTATTATCAACTTTCTAAGAACTCCATGCTGGTTTCCAGAGTGGCTGCACCAGTTTGCCTTCCCACCAACAGTGTAAGTTCCCCTTTTTCTGCATCCTTGCCAACATCTGTCATTTGCTGACTTGTTAATTTTAGCTATTCTGATTGGTTTGAGGTGGTATCTCATTGTGGTTTTCAATTAGCAATAATTGGCCTAAGATAAACCTCATTAGCTACAATACTGCCACTGTGCAAAGCTTCATTGTGGTTTTGATTCGTATTTCCTTGATGCCAAGTGATGTTGAGCATTTCTTCATGTGTGTGTTAGCCATTTGTATGTCTTTGGAGAAGTGTCAGTTCATGTCTTCTGCCCATTTTTTCTTGACTGGATTTTTTTGTTTTGTTTTATTTTCTGGGTGTTGGGTTCGATTAGTTCTTTATAGATTTTGGATACTAGCCCTTTATCTGATGAGACATTTGTAAATATCTTTTCCCATCACAAGGTTATTTTCGTTTGTTGACTATTTCCTTA
This sequence comes from Mustela erminea, assembly GCF_009829155.1. NCBI lineage: Eukaryota > Metazoa > Chordata > Mammalia > Carnivora > Mustelidae > Mustela > Mustela erminea. The sequence goes on from NC_045614.1 coordinate 50,347,013, forward strand.
GCTATGCAAAAGCTTTTTATCTTGATGAATATAATAGCTATCTTAACAGGTGTGATGGGATATCTCATTATGGATTTGATTTGCATTTCCCTGATGATAAATGATACTGAGCACCTTTTCATGTACCTGTTGGCCCTTTGTATATCCCCTTTTGCAGAAATGTCTATTCAAGTTTTTTTATTAATGAGATTATTTGGATGTTTTTGCTATTGAGTTATAGGAGTTCCTTACATATTTTCCATATTAACCCCTTATCCGATATATGGTTTGCAGCATTGTTCGTAATATCCAATATACAGAAACAACAAAAATGTTCATCAGTGAGTGGAAGAAAAAAGAAAACACAGTATACACATGCAATGGAATACTATCCAGTTGAAAAATAATAATCATGCCACCTACCATCTATCCTTGAATTCTGAAACCTTATTATATCTGGTCTTTTATTAGATTTCCAGTTAATGCTAGGCCTTTCCAAATTGACTCTCTGCTCCTTAAAGATAGATGTTGGTCTGTCTCTATTTTGTTCACCCCACAATGTCAGGATATGGATAAACACTTACAAGGTACTCAGTAAGTGCACAGTGGCTCTTAGCTCATGAATCTGTCTGAGGTAGGGAGTTGCCATCATCTTTGCCAACTGCACCTGGGGAGCACTTAATTCTGAACTCGATGCCAGCTGAATCTCTAATTAAACTAAATTACTTGGATTCTAACAATTCTCCACATACACATGGAGCCATAGAGTCCTCAAGCAATGGGTCTCAGACTGTGTCTCCCAGAGTCCAAGGGTTCACTGCAGAATCTCACAAACTAAGGAGACAGAGAAGCTCGGTGGAGAGCCAAAGGGGAGATTTTATGTTTCCTCATCTTTTCTTTAAGCCAGGCCGCTGTTCTCTCTGTTCTATACTTTAAGGTTTCAGGTTAAGATTTTAGAGGTATTTTCCACTTTACATAAAAGGGAATTACCCAGATAACAGAGGGAATCAGCAGCTAAAAACAGACATGAGAATGCTACCCATGAGAAAACTATAATGATAATCTCTTCAAGTGGAATATTTTCTAAGTTTCTATGTGATCTGAGCCTCACTTTCTATGAAAACAACAGTCCCCAGAGCCCTCTCTGTATCATGTATTCTACAATTTGGCTCATTTGGCAGCATTATTACCATTTAAAAAGTATAATTTAATAGTCATCAGTAGTGACTTGCTGAGTATCTCAGTGTGTGGGCCCATGCGTGTGAGTTTCCTCATGGGTGTGGGCTTAGGTGTCTCTTCCATACAAGTAATCATCCTGTCATCAAGTCTGTGTACTGCCGCACTTACCTGCAGTAATCACGGCAATATCAGTAATAAGCAGAACACAGAATAGATATTTTGGGGGAAATGGACACATCCAAGACTTTATAAAAATAGAATGATCTCTAGTATTTGCATTTGTTTTTCTGTGTATGTGGTTTCTACTTTCATTGGCAATGCCTTTTTTTTTTCCTTGATTATTATTTCTGGTTTTTCGTCACATATAAGTTTATAATACCATTTTTCCATTTCACAGTCTTACGTGCTGAATCACTGAAAACATAAGATTAAACCAGCGAAAGAGAAGAAACCTATTTTAGGAGCTGTAAAACAGGGAATATAGAAGATCTTCTAGGACAAGAGACACTGGTTTTTCCCAAGAAACGTTGTTATTAATCTAACCATGAAAAGATATTTTCCAGACCTAAATGTTCATAATGGAAAGAAGCAGAGAGACACACACACAGAGCAACAGATCATTGAGAAAGAAGTTCAGAAATCATGAGGGAAAGTTGGCGAGAAAAAAGCATGAGTCTTAGAGCTTATTTAAAGGAAAAAATTTATTTAAAGGAAAAACACTTGGGGCACCTGGGTGGCTCAGTGGGTTAAGCCTCTGCCTTGGGCTCAGGTCATGGTCTCAGTGTCCTGGGACCGAGTCCTGCATCCGGCTCTCTGCTCTACAGGAGCCTGCTTCCCCCTCTCTCTCTGCCTGCCTCTCTGCCTACTTTTGATCTCTCTCTGTCAAATAAATAAATAAAATCTTAAAAAAAAAATAAAGGAAAAAGACTTGCCCTCACAAACCATTTTTTTTTTTCACAAACAATTTTTAACCTCTTTTGGTCCCTATATTTTAGCTACTAAATCTACTGAAGACCCAACAAAGCATTTGTTTATGAGAGCTGTATCTTCTAATATTGACCATATCTGAAATTAAACCTGAAAAATTTAAAGGATATTTATTTGTGGAGCATAACAAATAGCATGGAGGACATGGGGAGTTAGAGAGGAGAAGGGAGTTGGGGGAAATTGGAAGGGGAGGTGAATCATGAGATACTATGGACTCTGAAAAACAATCTGAGGGGTTTGAAGTGGCGAGGGGTGGGAGGTTGGGGTACCAGGTGGTGGTATTAGAGAGGGCACGGATTGCATGGAGCACTGGGTGTGGTGAAAAAATAATGAATACTGTTATGCTGAAAATAAATAAATTTACTTTTTAAAAAGGATATTTATTAATTTATTTTAAATAACAATAAACTTATTACATTCATAATGCATTTCTATGAAAATGAAAAAATAAAAAAGGCATTAAATATTCAAGCTTAGGTTGGTAAATATAAATTTTCCAAAATTCTAAAAATGGTTGCCTGGAGCTTCAAACTTGCCATTGGCAACTAATACTCTCAGTTGTTTTCTGTTGTTGTTGTTGTTGTTGTTTTTGAAATGACAAGCTCACTTCATTCATTTTAGAGAAAACGTCTCTCAAGTGCCCAAAACCAAATACTGTCAGTTGGTCAGTTGGTCTTTCAAGTAAAAATGGTGTTCAGTGAAAAAGCAGGTAATTCTGCTCACAGCTCAAACAACTGCCTAATAAGTATGTTTCCTTAAGATAACCATTATACTATATATACCTAGTTTGCAATGGAAGTGTGTGTGCCCTGCGTATTTCTTATTTCTTTACACAGAATATAAAACTAATTTTACTTCCTCATCAAGGACAGTCCTATATGAAACTAGCATTTTTTAAATAGTGTAAATGCATGGTTTGAAGAATACAACTCCTCATATGATTTGAACCCATGGCCTTGATTTGTACTGAAGCAACATTATTCTTGTAATAGCAGAGCAAGTGTCAGTAGGAAAAGAACATGGTATCTCAGTATTACCATGAAAACATTTTTGACCTCTAGAACTCCCTGAAAGGGTCTTAGGGACCTCCAGGGCATTACTGTGATGACTACTGTCTTTAATTCTTCCCTCTTCACTTTCCTCCCTATGCTTGTGAACAAAGCAGGTAGAGGCTTGGAGCCAAATACTAATGGACAACCACAGATAAATATAACCTGTCTCCTGTCCCCACAGATCCTAGTCTCCTTGAAAGCTCCGTCTCCTAATGATACACTCCCTTTCTTCCCCTACTGCCCTCTGTCACTTGCAACAAAAAATCCCTAATCAAGCAGAGCATTTAAAAGACCCAAACCAGATCCTTCAGATTTGATTTCATTCCATGGATTTTCCATAGCCTATTTAATCTATTATTAATATCTATAACCTATTAGCATTGATCAATTGATCAGTATCCTCATTCCTTTTCTTATGTTCTGCAACATGAGTATGCTTATTAGTTTGAATTATATCAAATGTCCATTTTTTGAGTGTGTCAAAAAATGGCTGAATAACATCAATTTCACGTAGTTCAACCAAATAGCCAAAGTATTATTTTCTATTATTGGAGGGGGAAAAAACAAAATACATCAGCTGAAAGAAAACAGACTGTTTCCAAGTGATAGGATGGACTTTTACTCCAGTAAGAACAATTTCAGTAAGGTAAAGATCACATGACTGAAAATGTGCCTTTGTTGAAACAAAAAAGTCCCTTTTGGACCATGCTGTTTTTGTTCAAATACTGAGCTCACCTGTTTGTTTTTATGACCCTATATTGTTGAGGAAGATAGATCTCCCTTTGCTGGTATCCTTTCAGGTGGACATCTAGCCTCTCACACACACCATCCCACTCACTCCTCCCCATAAGAAATTTGAGATAAAGAACAGAGCTTTATCGGGAGTCACCCCCTTTCTCTCAGGATGACAAGTTCAATCAACTCCTTCAAACTGTACCTTATACAGGGGCAGGCTCCTGGGTGGGAAGAAGAGGTATGCCGTGTTGATGCAGCATTGTCTTTGGGTGGAAAGTTTTATAGTAATCTGGGATTCACAGTAAAGAATTACACCATAAAACAAAAAAAAAAAAGGAATTACACCATAACCACACACCCAAAGCACTTTCTGACTTCTCAATGTCTAGCTCTAAATTTGGCAGGAAAAGAAAGATTAATTTTTCCTCTTTAGATATCAACATGGTGCTGCTCACATTTATTTGCCTAATCCATAACATAATGCCTGGCACACAGCAGCCACTCAACAAATATTTGTTGAGTGAGTGAATGTTTGCAAACATGTATCTTCTTAAGAATGAGATTCTATGGCTTTATCCATGCATGACGGCCAAGGGAAGAAGTTTATATTATATACTAAGGATGTTAAGGGAGTAGGAAATTATTGAAGGTTTTAAGCAGGAGGATACATGATCAAACTCACGTTTAAAGTGTTAATTAAATAATCACAAAGACAAATGGGAAATTGTTTCTGGTGGAGATCCAGACAAGGGCAGGTGGTGGTTAGTGGGGGAGGAGGATGTCATATGGGTCTGTTTCCACCTCATTACTTTCATGGTCTTCTTTCCAAAGATGAAATGGGGAGATTTGCATCCTGCTTGATCTCTGTAGGTGGTTGGTGTTACTTTTGTGACACCTGCTTCACAATATCTGGTTGTTTGTCCTTGATACAATGAGGCTTCTCTGGGGCTTATGACAATGATGTCAATTATTTTTCCCAGAGGGAAAATAAAATTGACTGTAGAATCTTATTGATGAGTTTTGGCTATCTGCTTCTCGGAGATAAAAAGCTTTCCACACATTATATGACTGGCAATTTAAAGACTTTTTCATAGTCATTGTGGTCTAGTGATCATGGATGTCATCTGGGGACAAACCATTTATTTGTCTTTGCCTTCTGCCTCAGAACAGCTCTATAAACAGACTGATGGAATATTCCAGATTTGGAAAGGGGTCTTGAGGGCCTACTGTAAGATTTTAAAGGTAACTTTATTTCTTGCCACCCTTAACTGCAGAATAGGTCTATGGTCTCTTAAAAGTCACCATTTTTAGTAAAGGCCACATCATCTACAACATGGAAAGAAGAAATGGGTATCAGCCTACCCAACTAAATCCCAGCTGGGTTAATCATGACTGTAGGGTGACAGAGGTTGGCAAATCCCATCTTTGCATCCAAATTGTAAGAAAAACTTGAAATTGGAATTAAAGCCAATAGTGACCATGAGTAAATGAAAATAGGTTTGACATCGTCACAAACTGATGGAGCTATGTGTTATCATACAAAACGGTGAAGAGGAAGCACAACAGCTATTGATACTGTTTTCCCCCACAGTCCCCAAGACTTCAAACTTGTATTCCTGATGAAAATTGATAGGGTTTAGATCACGCTGCCAGTAAACACAGCACAAGTGAAACCACACCATCTTTCCAATCTCCAGCATAACAGAACTAAGTATTCTCTTTTACCAGGGCCATATTCAGCAGAGAAATGTTTGCTTACAACTCCAGTTGTTCAATTTTTTGCATGGATAAGCCATAGAATCTAATTCTTAAGAAGCTAAACACTTGCAAACACTATTCATTCAATAAATATTTATTGAATGGATCTTATGTGCCAGGCATTATGCTATAGATTAAGTAGATAAATATTCACAAAGCACATACAGTCTGTGACCTCAGAATTACATATAATTCAAGCATGTGCAGAAAATTGCCTATAGAATATAGATGTCACAAGAGCAATTTAACCTATCCAATTACACAGATGAGAAAACTGAGACCTAGGGAGTTATTTTCCTAGCATCACACAGTAATAAACAAGAACATTGGAGATGATAATAAGCACCATTAATCTTTACTGAGTACTAACTATGTGCCAAGTACCTGGTAAGCAAGTTCTTCACTTGGGCTATTTTCATGAATTTTTATACAATTTTTCTCAAATAAAAAGACTGAGGTATAAGTTCATAGAGTAAAGTTTATCTAGGCAGGGTGACTTGAAAGAAAGTGTTCCTAGTTACTGTCACACTGCAAACATGTGTCATCTCAGTGACACATGCACTTATCACCACCTAAAGTCCAACACCTGCTAATATCCACAAAACTAAGGGAATTTAGCCAATGTATAAAGAAATGGTGATACAGAAACCATCTACTTGCTTGCATTAAAGCCATGAATGACCATGAAAAATAAAAATTTTTGGTTTAAGGTTTCCAAAAAATGTCTGAAATTTTGGTCATTGGTATATCAAGTTTTCCTGTAGGAATTATACATGATGCTAGAAAATGATTATTTTTAACAACAGAGGATGAAACCAAAAGCTAACTTTCTGTAAAGGTGAATGTCCTCCATTTTACCAGACAGCTCCCCAAGAGGGCCCTTGAAATGTTATGACTTTCAGGTCCCTCAAAACTTACATTTATTAGTACTTTAGCCAATACAGAAATGTGCCCTAAGAGAGTTAATTCTGGCTTTGAATTTCTAACTATAAGGCTTTGGGTAATTTATCTATTAGAACCCTTTTTTCATATCTACTAAATGGAAATAATCATTCTTGACATCATAGGATTATTGGGAGAACAAGAGTGGGCATGTTCATATAGCAAGAAAGACCAATGGTACATGTTGCCTCTTATACCTGTTTCCCTGAGAATGGATTTTATCTATAATAACAACACCTCAAGGTACAGTGGCTAAAATGAACAAGGGTCCATCTTTCCCATATGATAAGAAGTCCAGAAAGAGTCTCAGAGATGTCATTGGGATCCAATCTCATTGAATCTTTCTCTTTAGCCTTCCTTGGTGTGGACTCCATCTTGACAGCTTCAGAACGGCTCTCTATCCCAGACATTATGTTTGCATACCAGGAAGAAAAAAGAAGGGAACATGAGGTATGCCTACTGAATTCATCTCCTTGTAACAGGAAAATACTATTTCCAGGAAGTCCACTGTGTAGGGAGAGAGTTAATTTATAGTTTGCCTGTGATAATTCCATTCCTATCCCATGGATGGCTAGAACCATGCCAGGAACCATGGTACTGGCCCTTGAACAAGGAAGGGATGAAACACATTAACTAGTGCTTTACAATATTATGCTTAAATATTATGCTCCTCCTGGGGAGGAGCCATGGTATACCAGCTTCTCTACACTGTTCATTGAAAATGTGTAGACTGATAGGCTGCAGCTGGTTTACCTGGTTTTATAGCCTAGTTGTTGTTACTTGATCAGTATTGTATAAAAAATCTCCTCAATAAACTTGTGCCCCAGGTTTCCTAAGAACGGGCTATCTCAAAAGCATAAGGGTAGTTTATGATCTGGTGAGGAGGTACTCCTCTGAAACTGAGAAGCTGTGCCTAGATATTTCAAACCTTCTTGATATTTACCTATGCTTTCTTTATCTTTCTATATTGTATCTTAAGCCTTCATTTAAAATATATATATGTATCTTTACATATATAAACAGATGTATCTTTAAATATATAATCTATTTTATATATAGAATAGATATATAGAGATAGATCTCTGTAACAAGAAAATATATATATGTGTATATGATTTGTATTTACATATAGGATCTGTATGTATGGTATACACACATGCATACACACACACACTCACACACTTGTGAGTTGTTTTAATTATTCAACCCTGTGTAAATGTTGCAACCACCCAGTTATATCTCACTGATAAGCAAATCCCATAGCAATCTCAGTTCTAGGGGATCTGGGGTGGAGACGATTTTTAACTAGTAGCATCTCTTAAACAAAACTGGAGTTCTGTACACATGAAAGAGAAAGGCATTTATCTAGTACAGGGTTCTCAAACTTCAGCTAACATCAGAATTATAGACTGTCAGGCCCCAACCCCAGAGTTTGATTCAGTAGGTCTGGGATGGGGCCTGAGAATTTACATTCTTAACAGCTTCCCAGGTGATGCTGTTTCTGCTGGTCCAGGGATTACACTTTGAAAACCATTTGCCTAGCAAAATGAAAAAGGGTAGGATTAGCTTTGCTTCATGTTTGACAGCTTCTACTAGGTTGATTTTATGGTCCAAGCAAAGCAGAAAATAAATGAAGAAACCAATATCAAGCCTGGACGGGGCTTATTTCTATCTTCCTGGGGAAAATGCCACATAAATATCAATCCATTTCATTGGCTTTATTTGGTCTGGGGACCAGAAGGGTACTAATGAAGAGAGTGGCTATTTGGCCAAGGATTTTTAAACCCATCTCAGCAGTGAAGAGTGAGCCATTTGTGCCAACTGCCATAGAAGAAACACTGAGGAAATAGGACAGATGAATCCTAGGGACAGCCAGTTCTGAAAATGCTATTTTCTACTGCAAAAATATGACCAAAGAGACCATGCATTTCAGAAGCTGCCAAGCAGAAGCAACAGGAAAGAGAGGAGAAGAGCTGAGAACTGATGCCCACAGCTTTGTATTTTAGGTCTTCATTTACTTTGGCATAATGTTTGTGTTCTGGCTGTCATGGGAAGGAAATCCGGGGCTTTCAGACAAGCCAGTAGAACAGGACGCTAGACCTACCCTGACTTCACTTGAGAAATGCCAGACCTATCTCTTCCCTCCTAAATTCTAAGGACCCATTTCCTTAAATCTTGCTTGATAAAGGTCCATGATTCCTTATCCACAATTCTAGAATCCAAACTTTCTGACAACCAAGAGTTTGTAATCTGTTTGTGGTAAAACCTGACCTGATTACATTTGGCAGCAAAGCCTGAGGTGAACTCACATAAAACTATTCGTAGTCTTTAAATTTCTTACTTGGTGTGAACAGCTTTACATTTCACTGCAGAAAAATGAACACACTTGATTGTAAAGCTCTGCCCAGACATGCTGGGGAGATTTTACATAATCAGTGAAATATACATCATGTTACCTTTCAAAAGAAGAAAAATTCCAAACTCCAAAATGTCCCAGGAGCTTTTAATATGGTATTGTGGACCTGACCTTTACTTTGCCTATTCATTCTGGTTCCCATTTTTTGATGAATCTTTCTGTCACAGCCTTGCCCAGATCTCTTTCTCCTGGGGCAATTTTCCAATACATCCAGATGTTCGTGAGTTCCCTAGCAACTGGAGACGTGACGCCACTAGTCCGTGGCTGAATCCTATTTTGAACTCAGCAGGGAGCTTTGCTCAAAAAGTCCCTTCTCAGTAGTCTGAAACTCAGGAGAGAAAGTCTGAATCTCCTGACTTGACTGCTTACTTTGGGAAAATCAACTTAATCATTTAAGTCTTCCATTCCTTTCCTTAGGCCACGTTACTGGCGGTATTTTTATATACAAAGGGAAGAAACCACAGCTCAGAAAAATTAATCAACTTCCTATAACACTATCCCAACATGGTTCTAAGACATAATACTGTAAGCAGCTTGAGGGAAGAAACAGACTGTACATCTTCTGTACAGAATAGGCTGCATAATTTGCAAAGCCCTGGGAAAACAAAAGTGCAGGATCCCTTATCCAAAATACACTAAGAATTTCCAGATGGTAATGTTAGAGCTCTAAATCAAACACCAGGTGTTTTAAGTGAGAGGTTGTGCACAGGTGCACAAGTCGCTTGCTCTTGAAGCCGGCACTGCTTCTATATTCTCCATAGCACCTAATAGAGGATGACTTAATGAAATAATGTTTTAATTGAATGCCATCAGTGACAATCAATGGGAGGTAATGCCGAAAAACGACATTCACAAAGTATTACAAAGCTGACTTCACAACATTCCTCCCTACTTTAGTACTATCCATTAGACGGTCTGCTTAACTTGCAAACTGCTTTTTTATGCATTGAAACAACATTCTGTAGCAGGCATATTGCCCAGGAGATGGTAACACTGCTTAAAACCTATTGGTACTCAAAGTAATTTATTATCCTTAAAGTTTTTCCTTCTTTTTATACACCAAGTTATAACCTCTTCCAGAAACCATTACCCAACACTTTCTCAAAACACTTCCTTTTGGTTGCATTGTGGATGTGATGGCATGTCCATTTGTCATGGTGAGTTTATAAACATCCAACTTTTCTTCACTGAATATTCAACTTATTCAAATACTGCCCGCTCATGACATAAAAAGCAAGCTAACCAGCCAGGAAGGCCAGAGTCTACACAATCATACCTAATTGGTAGAAAAGGTTGGTTTCGTTATGAATAAGCCAGTAATGTTCAATTACCTGTACAAAGGAAAGGGAGCAGAAGTATTTAAAATCTAAAATAATGCATAATTCAAAAACCTCTTTTGTGACTGTAACGTTGTCTTTTTTTCTATATTCTCATCAACTATGCTTTGCATATGGTGCATGAAGAGCTCTATCTACACAAATATACAGGCGGTTGAGTTGGAATAAGCCAAAGCCTTGTCTAGTGTCCCCTTTTGGTGACCTTGTGCAACTCTAAGGACAGAAAGATGCTCAAGCTCTGGGAAATCTTAAATATGAATAGTTCCTGCTTCCTCACATCATGGAGGGAGAATCTGAAGTTCAAAGAGACTTCTTCCTGTGTTCCTATCCATACTGGAAACTGGAATCAGATTCTTGTCTCCCCTGTTCTCCTCAAACTCACCATCTACTGTGCTGGCCTAGGTACCCTATCGAACATAGAGCTGAGCTGTCAAGGAAACTGCTGAAAGCAGATCAGGCATCATGGTATTTTGCCTTTTGAAGTGTCCAGAAAAGAAGATTCTAAGAGTGGCAGGCATTAAGTGTAACAAGGTCAAGCTATTTACTGAATCGTTAAATAGCAGCACTCCCTAGCTAAACAGCACTCTGTCAGGCACTGAAGGAGTTAACAACAACAGACAACTAGGTGATAGTATAGTCTGCTTCCTCATGAAAGGAGTCAACAACCAATTTGGGAGACAACAGTGGGTTCTCACTAGACCCTAAGTTCCTCTGGAGCAAGTTCTGCCTATGTGCCTGGTTGTTGTTCTGTTTCATTTTGTTTGCTTTCTTACATGCGACAAATATCACTGGCCTGGTTGTGCAATGGGAAAGAGACCCAGCCCACCGACCACATCGTCCTAACACTATGCCTCCACCTTGTTGAGGGAAAAAAGACAACAAAGGGATCCCAAGTCAGGACCACAGTGCCAAAACCCTCAATAAGTGATCTGGTACCCCAAGGTGTGGACCTTGTGATGATCAGGCAGTTGCTGGGGGACATATCACAACGTAGGATGGAGGAGGTCTCAGGTGCCTGGAACAGCATGGTCCAACAGGTATGCCATAGCTGTTGACCAGGTCACCCATCCTAATTCTCTGCTCAAGAGGGGAGAAGTTAAGACCCAAGATGGTTCCATCCTTACACCCCACCATGTGCTTTTGCCCCCTCAGGTGGGCTGCAGCCACTGTTGGCCATTGGTTGTACCCACTAGCACCCAGTTCTCTGGGGCACTAAGGGATAGGCTCATTATCTGAGACTCAAATTGGTATTCTTGGACTCCAATGGTCCTTAGGTCCCACCCCTACAGGCAGGTACCCAGACCCCTGCTCCACACCCTGTTCAGATGTTCTGGTCTTTAACAGCAATGCTTTTGCCTCCATTTAGGTGGCTCAGCAGGTCCCTGACAAATCTGTTGTCCCACAGCTCCTGGATCCTGACTCTGCCACCAATGAAGCCAATGAAGGTCAAGTTGTCTTCAGGGTAGAAGGCCAGGGCCTAGCAGGTGAGAACTGTACAGGGTAGCGCATCTGTCCCATGCAGGGAGGGCACTGTCAGGTCCCACACACTTAAACCAGGCAGGTTGTGGCCACCCATCAGCAGGGTTAGGCTGTTTGAGGACAGCAGGCAGGTGTGTAAGTAGGCCAAATAGGTCTGTACACACAGGTTGTTCTTGACCTATACAAGGATACTTGTCCTATACCACCTGGCTAACCAGACTCCACACTTTGACACCACCCTTGTCAGAGGTGAATGTATGTCATGTGAAGCTGCTGACAGCCATGGCCAGCCCCAGCTCCCTGTGCTTTAGCATCTATATGTTCTCCATTCCATGTGGGATGGCCAACTTCTTTGATTGTCAGGGCAAGACATCTGGTCTTTTCCACATATCCCCAAAGTCCTCAGGGTCCCAGCATATGGGCTTCAGAAATGGATAGCTTCTCATAGCAGGCTTCTAGGCCACACAGGAGAGCATCTTCTCTGCTTTGGTACCTGGTTCTGTTCCCCTTTCTTAGGAACCCTCGAGTTGGAGGTGGGGGGTAGCCCAGGTGGGATTAGAACCCAGGTGTTTTTGGTACATGGCTCCAGTCCCAAGTAACATGGTCCTGGGTCCTGGCTCTCCAGGCTTGGTGCCTGTTCTGTCATCTTGTGCTGTGGTTGGTCCACCTTCTTGAGGGTCCCAGCAAAGATCTGCCAGAGTTGTTCAGTTAGAATATCCTGCCAATAATGGGGCTCAGAGTCCCAAGAAGGCTGCATGTCCAACTGGTATACTGGGACAGTGTCTGCTCCAGAGGGCTGCTTGTTCCTGTCTGATGACCTGTGGCCATGACATCTTTGAAGTGTGGTCCCTGAAGACTGGAGGGCTATGGGGTCTTGGACACTGGGGGTGGGGAAGCCTCAGATCTGGCTGATCCTCAGGAATCCTGGTAAGCAGTCTCAACCAGAGGAGACTTGGCTCACCTGGTACTTCCTGGGCTGGAAGCCTAAAGGTCAGCTCCAGGTCTCCATTGTCCACAGGAAGCTTTCCGCTTGCCTGTGATGTTCCTGGAGACTCTGCTGGATCTTCTGGAGTATGTAGTACATGCTCTCCATCTGCACCATCAGATAAAGGAATAACCTGGGGAACTGCTGTCAGAGCTGATCCAGGACACCCCAATAGTTCAGTTCAGGATGAGCCCAAGTTCCTGGGGCCTCATCCTTTGAGGGCACTCCTAGGGGCTGAGATGGCCCCAACAGGTCATCTTCAGGCAGTAGTCACAAGGGCTTTCTACAAGGACTCTCCTTTAGGATGGAGGCCCAGGACAGCAAGGTGGAAACTGTGAAGGGTCAGCCAAGTTCAGGCTGAGAATGAACACTCCTGTTCAGTCTATGGGCCTTCCATCACTATGCAGCCAAAGCAATCCTTCTAAAAGGGAAGTCTTCATAGGCTTCCTCTGCTCTTAGAATAAGTGCCAAATTTTTAATTCTGTCTTTGAGGTATGAGTATGAGCTAGGGGTCAAAAAACTTCTGTGTAAAGGGCCAGAGAATAAACACTTTCAGTGTTGCCAGCCAACCAATCTCTGTGGCAACCTCTCCATTCCATCACTGCAGCAAGAAAACAGCCACAGACACTTAGTAAATGGACAGGCAAAATAGAAGTCCAATAAAACTCTCTGTTTAAACACAGGCAGTGGGAGGATCCAGCCTGATTTCCACAGTTTGTAGACTCTTGGACTATGCCTCTGAACTTCATGCCTTTTAGTCACCTGAGCATCTTGTTAAATACAGATTTTAATACATTTGCTTGGGGTAGAGACTTAGATTTTATATTTTTTAACAAGTTTGCAGGTGATGCTGGTGCTGCAGATATAGAGAATAGGGACTCTACCTTTTTAGCCTCAGCTCACACCTTCCCTTCACTTTCCATGATGGTACACATAGGACCTGTCAGCTCCTCCTTCCTATCATGTTTTCTCTGCTCCAGGGCCTCTGTGCACACTGTCTTTGGGCTGACTTGTTCTCTTTTTCCTTAATCTATTCACTTAAATTCCATCTCAGATGCCCCCTTCCACAGGAAAGACGCTCCACAGGACATCAAACATATCCCCATATGCCCTCATTGGTCCAGATACTCTCCACCAGAGTGATTATCACATTTGCCCTTTTACATTTGTTTGTGTCATTGCTGATTAAGGGCCATCTCCTCCACTGGAATGTAAACTGCTTGAGAAGAGACAATATGCCAGTTTGTTTATTTTACACCATGTCCCTAGCACAGTTTTCTGTATTCATTGCTACTCCATATTGAAAAAAAATCAATGAAACAATTAATCAATCCCCATCGTCTAGAATGACCCATAATAGACAGGGGCTCAGTTAATACTGTTGGGTAACTTTTAGAAAATTTTGGAATTCATAAGATTTTTACATTTTGGAAGGTTTGTTTCATTTTGTTTTGTTTTGGGCCCCTTTACTGTTCCCCTTCCCTTCCTTCTGTTCTCTACTCATCTCTCTCAAAATCAATCATGCCCAACAGAACTTTCTGCAATGATGAGACTGTTCTATGTTGTCCAATATGGCAACCAGCTGTGCTACTGGGTATCTGAAATGTGCTGGTACAACTGAACTGTAATTGTATTTTATTCTAATTTAAATTTGAATGTGAATGGACACATATGCTTATGATTACTATATTGGACAGCACAACTCTAGATTTTTTTGGAGCGATTATTATAAAACCAATGGCCATCACTATGATGACATTTACTAAATCATTTAGAATCAATCACCAAGAGTGCAAGAAATACCTTGTTTTGGAATCCATTGTATTGTTCCGAGTCTGGCACCAATTCGAGCATGCTCTCAGCTTGTAATAGATCTGAGTGGCCCATCTCTAGGACTTCCCAGTCCCCACATACATTTTTTTGTGAAAATCTGAGAATGCTCTTCCTCCTCTGACTTATTTACACAATCACATCTATTATTTTTTGGTGGGGGGAATAACTTGAAGGTGGGTTTTATCATGCTTTTTGAGATATAATTCACATCACAAAATTCACACCTTCAAAGTATATAATTCATTTAGTACCTTGATGACATTGTACAATCATCACCGCTAATTCCAGAACCTTATAAGCACCAAAAGAAATCCCATTCCTACTAGCAGTCCCTCCTTTCCTTCCTCCCTCCCTTTATTCCTTCTTTCCTTCCTTTTCTTTCCTTTCCTCCTTTCCTTTCATTCCCTTCCTTCTTTTCCTTCCTTCCCTCCTTCCTTCCTGCCTTCTCATGAAGCCCTGTCATCCACTATTGAACTGACTAGTTCCTCGGATTTGTCCATTCTGGACACTTCATATAAATGGGATCATATAATACGTGGCCTTTTTTGGTTAGCTACTTTCACTTAGCATGAGGTTTTAAAGTTCATGGAGGCTATAGCCGGTATCAGTACTTTCTTATTTTTATAGCTTTTAAAGGCACACCACAAATTCATCATCCATTAATTATTAGGCACTGGGGTCATTTCCATGTTTAGACTATTATGAATAATATTACAATTAACATCCATGTTTGGAAGTTTCACGTGTACCTATTTTCATTTATCTTAGAGATATACCAATGAGTAGAATTTCTGGGTCAAATGATAGCTCCTTGGAACTGCCAAATTGATTTCTAAAGTGGCTGTACTGCTTTCCCTCTCGAACAGCAAAAAGATGGTTCCCATTTCTCCACATCCTCACTAACATTTGCTATTATTGTCTGTTATTTTTAAAGAGACTTCATTTATTTTTGAGAGAGAGAGAGAGAGAAGGAGTTGGGAGGAGAGGCAGAGCAAGAAGTAGACTCCTTGCTGAGCAGGAAGCTGGATGTGGACGGGACTCTATCCCAGGACCCTAGAATCATGACCTAAGCCAAAGGCACACAACCTACTGAGCCACTGAGGTACTCCATGTCTTTATCACAGCAATCTTAGTACATGTGAAGTGGTACTCAACTGAAACTTCAATTTGGAATACACCAAAAACTAATGATGCCAAACATTGTTCATGTGCTTATTGACTACTTTGGAGAAATAGCTATTCAAATATTTCCCCCATTTTTTTTTTTTTTTTTTTTTTTAGAGAGAGAGAGATCACAAGTACACAGAGAGGCAGGCAGAGAGGTAGGCAGAGAGAGAGGGGGAAGCAGGCACCCCGCCGAGCAGAGAGCCAGATGCTGGGCTCGATCCCAGGACCCTGAGATCATGACCCGAACCGAAGGCAAAGGCCTTAACCCACTTGAGCCACCCAGGCACCCCCCCCCACCCAATTTTTAATTAGGCTTTTGTCTTTCAAATTGTGAGAGTTCTTCATATATTCTGGATATAGTCCATTAAAAGATACATAACTTGCAAATACCTTCTCCCTTTCTGCAAGATGCCTTTATACGCTCTTCACAGTATCCTTCTAATTTTAATGAAATCTGACTTATCTATTTTTCCCTTTTGTTGCTTTTGCTTTGGAGGTCATATTTGCCAAACCATTGCCTAATCAGGGGTCACAAGTATTCATTTATACTTGCTTCCTTGTAAGAGTTTTTTTCATTTTAGCTCTTACCTTTAGGTCTTTGATCCACTTTGAGCTCTTTTTTTCCTTTTTTTATTATGTTAATTTTTATTAATGGCATGAGGTAAGGATCCATCTTCTTTCTTTCTTTTTTTTTTTTTTTAAAAGATTTTATTTATTTATTTGACAGCCAGAGATCACAAGTAGGCAGAGAGGCAGGCAGAGAGAGAGAGAGGAGGAAGCAGGCTCCCTGAGGAGCAGAGAGCCCAATGCGGGACTCGATCCCAGGATCCTGGGATCATGATCTGAGCCAAAGGCAGAGGCTTAACCCACTGAGCCACCCAGGTGCCCCCCATCTTCTTTCTTTTACACATGGACATCCATTTGTCCCGCACCATTTGTTGAAAAGACCACACTTTTGCCCCATAAATCATATGGTATCCCTTTATTTCTTTTTCTTTTACTTGTCTAATTGCTCTGGCTAGAACCTCCAGTGCAGTGCTGAAAAAAAATTGATGGACTTCCTTGCTGTTTTCTTGATCTTGGAGGGACATTTCAGTTTTTTACACTTAAGTAGGATGTTATCTATTGTGGATTACCTTTATCATCTTGAGGTACTTCCCTTCTATTCATGGTTTGATGAAAGTGTTTTGCATCACAAAACGGTTTTGTAAAATGGTTTTTCTGCATCTATTTGTATAATCAAATAAGTTTTTCTCTTCATTCTATTAATGTTATATATTACACTGATTGATTTTTTTACATTAACCAGGACTTGCATAGCTGTGGGATAAATCCCACTTGATCCTGGCATATAATCCTCTTTGTATGTTGTTGGATGTGGTTCACTGGTATTTTTTAAAGGATTTTCATTTCTATATTAATAAAGTGTACTTTTTTCTTTTTCATTCATATCAAAGTATTTTCTAATTTCCTTTGTGATTTCTTTGACTCACTGGTTATTTAGGAAAGTGATGTTTCATTTCCACATATTTGGGAATTTCCCAAATATCCTCCTGTTGCTTATTTTCTATTTCATTCCATTGTTGTCAGGGAACAACATATTTTGTATGACTTCAACTCTTTTAAATGTATTGAGACTTGTTTTATGGCCTAATAGTTGTCTACTTTGGAGAATGTTCCCAATGCACTTGAGAATACATATTGTGCAGTTACTGAGGGAAGAGCACTGGAGATGCAGGTTAGGTATAGTTTGTTTAGTGTCGGTAAGGTCTTCTCTTTCCTTGTTCATCCTAGACCCAGGTGTTTCAGTTATTATATAAAATAGAGCATTGATGTTTCCAACTACTAAAGTTGAATTGGTTGATTTCCCTTCAATTCTATTAGATCTGTTTCATGCATTCAGGACTGTATTGTTTTGTTTAAAGATGTTTATAATTATTATATCATCTCAGTGAAATTAGCATTTTATTATTATAAAGTGTCTGTGTGTCTAGTAACAAGCTTTGTCATAAAGTACAATTTTGTCTATTATTAGTAGAGCCACTCCAGATTGTGGGGTTACTTTTTTTCTATTCTTTTACTTTCAACCTATTTGTGCCTTTGAATAAAAACTGTATCTTTTTAGACAGCATTTAGTTGAATTGATTTTTCCAGTTTTACTGATAATAATTGACATACATCAGGGCGCCTGGGTAGCTCAATCGTTAAGCATCTGCCTTCAGCTCAGATCATGATCCCAGGGTCCTGGGATCAAGACCCACAACGGGCACCTGCTCTGTGGGAAGCCTGCTTCTCTCTCCCCCACTCTCCCTACTTGTGTTCCCTCTCTCGCTGTGTCTCTCTCTGGCAAATAAATAAAATCTTTTAAAAAAAAATTGACATACATCACTATGTAAATTTAACATACACAGCATTATAGTTTGATTACCATAGATTATAAAATGATTACCACCAAAGGTTTATTTAACATCCACCATCATATAGACACAATTGTTTAAAAAGAAAAAAAATGAAGCAGCCCCTGTGTCCATTGATAGATGAATGCATAAAAAAAATTGTGTGTGTGTGTGTCTGTGTTTGTGTGTGTGTGTGTGATGGAATATTATTTGGCAATCAAAAGGAATGAAACCTTGACATTTACAATGATGCAGATGAAGCTAAAAAGTATAATGTTAAGCAAAATAAGCCAGTCAGAGAACTACAAATACCATATGATTTAACTCATATATGGGATTAAAGAAACAGAACAAACAAGCAAAGGAAAGAAGACAGAGACATAAACAAAATCACATTCTTAATTATAGAGAACAAACTGATGGTTACTAGAGGGAGATGGGGGAAGATGGGTAATACAGGTGACAGGATTAAGGAGTACACTTGTGATGAGCACTGGGTAATGTATGTGGTAGTTGAATCACTATATTATACACCTAAAACTAATATAACACTGTGTATTAACTATACTGGAATTAAAATAAAATTTAAGAAATACCAAAAAGAGTTCTTCTTGGATGAGAACTCAGGAATTACTTTCTTAACAACTTTCCTATGTATCCTATAGCACTGTCAGCTACAGTCATTATGTTGTGCATTAAATCCTAATACTTATTTATCTTATAATAGCAAGTTTGTATCTTTTGACCACCTTCATCCAATGCCCACCCTTCCACTTCCTGACTCCGGTAATCATAAGTCTGACTTCTGCTATAAATTTATTAGTAGTATTTTTTTTATTAGATTCCACATATAAGTGATATTATATAATAGTTGTCTCTGACTTATTTTACTTAACATAACACCATCAAGTTCCAGCCATGTTGTTGCAAACAGGATTTCCACATCTTTACAGCTGAATAATATTTTATTGTCCATACATTGCACACCTTCTTTATTTATTAATTAACTAATGGACACTCAGTTGTTTCCATGTTTGGTATTATAAACAATGATGCTGTGAACACGAGAGTGTGGCTATCTTTTCAAGTTAGTGTTTTTGTTTCTGTTGGATATGTACCCAGAATTCAAATTACTAGATTATATGGTAATATTATTTTTAATTTTTTGAAGAATCTCCAACTGTTTTCCAAAGTAGCTGCCCCAATTTATGATTCCACCAACAGTGCACAAGTGTTCCCCATTTTCTCTACATCCACGCCAGTATCTTTTATCTTTTTGTTTTTAACAGGTATGAGGTGATCTATCACTGTGGTTTTAATTTTAACTTCCCTAATCACTAGGGATGTTGAGCATATTTCATGAACCAGGTAACCATTCATTACCTCTTTGGAAAAGACACATTTTTAAAATTTTACTTAAATTCAATTAACCAACATATAGTACACCATTAGTTTTAGATGTAGTGTTCAATAATTTATCAGTTGCTTGTAATACCCAGTGTTCAACACATCATGTGCCCTCCTTAATGCCCATCACTCAATTACCCCATCACCTACCCACCACCCATCTAGCAACCCTTAGTTTGTTTCCTATAGTTGAGTCTCTCCTGATTTGTCTCCCTTCACTCTCTTTCCCTATGATCCTCTGCACTGTTTCTTATATTCCACATATAAGTGAAACTACATGGTAATTGTATTTCTCTGGTTTACATATTTCACTCAGCATAATACCCTCCAGTTCCATCCACGTTGATGTAAATGGTTAAGTATTCATCCTTTCTTATGGTTGAGTAATATATATATATATATATATATATATATATATATGATGTTCCACATCATATATATATATATATATATATATATATATATATATATATTAGATCTTCTTTTTTTTTTTAAGATTTTATTTATTTGACAGACCGAGATCACAAGTACAGAGAGAAAGGAGGAAGCAGGCTCCCTGCCGAGCAGAGAGCCTGATGCGGGGCTCAATCCCAGGACCCTGAGATCATGACCCGAGGCTTTAACCCACCGAGCGACCCAGGCACCCCTATACCAGATCTTCTTTAGCCATTCATCTATCAATGGACATGTTGGCTCTTTCCATGGTTTAGCTATTGTGGACATTGCTACTTTGAACACTGGGGGGCATGTGCCCCTTCAGATCACTACATTTGTATCTTTGGGGTAAATACCCAGTAGTGCAATTGCTGGGTCATAGGTAGCTCTATTTTTAACTTCTTGAGGAACCTCCATACTGTTTTCCAGAGTGGATGTACCAGCTTACATCCCCACCAACAGTTTAAGATGCTTCCCCTTTCTCCAGAACTTCACCAACACTTGTTTTTTCTTGTCTTCTTAGTTTTAACCATTCTGACTGGTGTGAGGTGGTTTATCATTGTGGTTTTGATTTGTATTTCCCTGATGCTAAGTGATGTGGAACATTTTATCCATGTGTCTGTTGGCCATTTTATATGTCTTCTTCGGACAAATGTCTACTCAACCTTGGACACAGCAACTTCTTGCTAGATAGGTATCCAATGGTAAGGGAAACATGAACTATTTGGAATTGATCAAGATAAAAAGCAAAATTAACACAGCAATATTAACAGTCAACAAAAGTACACTTGATCTTAGCCAAAAGGCCAAGAAGCGATCACACTCAACAAAACTAAAAGGCAACCTACACAATGGGAGAAGATATTTGCAAATGGCATATGAGATAAAGGACTCATATCCAAGATCTATAAAGAACTTACCAAACTCAACACCCAAAAAACAAATAATCCAGTCAAGAAATGGGCAGAAGACATGAACAGACCTTTTTCCAAAGAAGACATACAAATGGAAAAACTCATTTTTGATTGGATTATTTGGGCTTTTTCTATGTGCTATTGAGTTATAGGAATTCTTTATATATTTTGGATATTAACCCCTATCCAATATATGGTTTAAAAATATTTTTCCTATCCTATAGGTTGTCTTTACACTTTGTTGACAGTTTTCTTTGCTGCCTGGAAAGCTTTTTAGTTTGATGCAGTCCCACTTATTTTATTTTATTGCTTGTGCTTTAGGTTTGATTTACAAAATTATTATTACCAAGGCCCATGCCAAGGAGATTTTATCTTATGTTTTCCAAGATTTTGTCAATTTTATCTTTTCAAATAACCAGTTTTTGGTTCAGTTAAACTTTTCTACTGTTTTTTTTTTTATTCTCTATTTCATTTACTCCCACTCTAATCTTTATTTGTCCTTCCTTCTGCTAATTTTAGGCCCAGTTTGGGGTTTTTTTGCCTAATTTCTTTTTTTTATTTTTTCAGTGTTCCAAGATTCATTGCTTATGCACTGCACCCAGTGCTCCATGCTGTATGTGCCCTCCTTAAAACCCACCACCAGGCTCTCCCAACCACTCATCCCCTCCCCTCCAAAACCCTCAGTTTGTTTCTCAGAGTCTACAGTCTCTCATGGTTTGTCTTCCCCTCTGATTTCCCCCAACTCACTTCTCCTCTTCTTCACCCAATCTCCTCTGTGTTATTCCTTATGCTCCACAAGTAAGTGAACTCATATGATAATTGACTCTCTCTGCTTGACTTATTTCACTCAACATAATCTCCTCCAGTCCCCTCCATGTTGATACAAAAGTTGGGTATTCATCCTTTCTAATGGAGGCATAATACTCTATTATATATATGGACCACATCTTCTTTATCCATTTGTCTGCTGAAGAGCATCTTGGCTCTTTCCACAGTTAGATGACTGTGGTCATTGCTGCTCTGAACATTGAGGTACAGATGGTCTTTCTTTTCACTATGTCTGTATCTTTGGGGTAAATACCCAACAGTGCAATTGCAAGGTCATAGGATAGCTCTGTTTTTAACTTTATAAGGAGTTTTGTTTTCTTAAACTCATAAGCCACTTTGTTTTCCAAAGTGGCTGCACCAACTTGCACTCCCACCCACAGTGTAAGAGGGTTCCCCTTTCTCCATACCCTCTCTAGCACTTGTTGTTTCCTGCCCTGTTAACTTTGGCCATTCTAACTGGTGTAAGGTGGTATCTCAATGTGGTTTTGATTTGAATTTCCCTGATGGCTAATGGTGATGAACATTTTTTCATGTGTCTGATAGCCATTTGTATGTCTTCTTTGGAGAAGAGTCTGTTCATGTCTTCCGTCCATTTTTTTATGTGATTATCTGTTTTTTTGAGTGTTCCGTTTGAGGAGTTCTTTATAGATCTCAAATATCAACACTTTGTCTGTAGTGTCATTTGAGAATTGAGAGGACCATGTGGTTCTTCTCTCTTCTCTTACTGATTTATTCAATAAGAGAAGAGAAAAAAACAATATGGCCTTCTCAATTGATGTAGAAAAAGCATTTGACAAAATACAGCATCCTTTCCTGATTAAAACTCTTCAAAGTATAGGGATAAAGGGAACATTCCTCAACTCCATAAAATTTATCTATGAAAAACCCACAGTGCATATCATTCCTAATGGGGAAAAGCTGACAGCTTTCCCTTTGAGATCAGGAACATGACAAGGATGTCCACTCTTGCCACAGTTGTTCAACATAGTACTAGAAGTCCTAGCAACAGTAATCAGATAACAAAAAGAAGTAAAATGTATTCAAATTGGCAAAGAATAAATCAAACTCTCTCTCTTCACAGATGACATGATACTTTATATGGAAAACCCAAAAGACTCCACCCCCAAACTACTAAAACTCATACAGAAATTCAGTAATGGGGTAGGATACAAAATCAATCTGCAGAAATCAGTTGCTTTCTTATAGAAAGGGAAATTAGAGAATCGATTTCATTTAGTATAGCACCAAGGACGATAAGATACCTTGGAATAAACCTAACCAAAGAGGTAAAGAATCTGTACTTGAGGAACTACAGAACACTCATGAAAGAAATTGAAGAAGACACAAAAAGATGGAAAAGCATTCCATGCTCATGGATTGGAAGAATAAACACTGTTAAAATGTCTAACTGCCTAGAGCCATCTATACTTCAATGCCATCCTGATCAAAATTTCACCAGCATTTTTCAAAGTGCTGGAACAAACAGTCCTAAAATTTGTCTGGAACCAGAAGAGACCCCTGAATTCCTGAGAAAATGTTGAAAAAGAAAAACAAAACAGGTGGCATCACGCTGCCTGATTTCAAGCTTTACTACAAAGCTGTGATCACCAAGACAGCATGGTACTGTCACAAAAACAGACACATAGTCCAGTGGGACAGAGTAGAGAGCCCAGATATGGACTCTCAACTCTATGGTCAACTAATCTTTGACAAAGCAGGAAAAAATATATATATTGGGAAAAAAAGAGAGTCTCTTCAATAAATGGTGCCTAATTTCTTAAAGTATAGAATTAGGTTGTTGATTTGGATCTTTCTTGAGTGTTTTTCCTTCTTTCTTTCTTGATTCTTAATGTAAGGGCTTATTGCTATGAAATTTCCTCTTACAACTGCTATTCCTGAATCATAGAAATTCTGGTATGCTACACTTCCATTTTTGCTTGTTTTAAGAAACTTTTTTTTATTTCTCTTTTAATTTCTTCTTCAATCCATTGATCATTCAAGAGAGTGTTGTTTAATTTCCACATATTTGTGAATTCTCCAGTTTTTTTTTTAATTTCATTTTTTCGGTGTTCCAAGATTCATTGTGTATGCACCACACCCAGTGCTCCAAGTAATACACTCCCTCCTTAATACCCGCCATCAAGCTCAGCCATCTCCCCATACCCCTCCCTTTTAAAACCCTCAGTTTGTTTCTCAGAGTCCACAGCCTCTCATGGTTCATTCCCCACTCCAATTTCCGCCAATTCACTTTTCCTTTTCTTTTCCAAATGTTCTCCAAGTTATTCCTTATCCACAAGTAAGTGATACTGTATGATTACTCTTGCTATTGATTTCTACTTTTATGCCATTGTGGTCAAAGAAGATATCAGTATAATTTCAATCTATCTGAATTTGCTAAGATTTGCTTTTTGGAAGAACATATGGTCTATACCCTAGAAAATGTTTCATGTGTATTTGAGAAGAATGTGAATCTACTATTGTTGGATAGAATGTTCTGTGTATGTCTATTAGGTCCATTTGGTCTATAGTCTTATTCAAACCCACTCTTTCCTTATTTTGACTCTGTCTGATTTATTCATTGGTGAGACTAGGGTATTTAAATTCCTAACTACTATTGTATATCTGTCTACTTCTCCTTTTAGCTCTGTTAGTTTTCTTTTATATATTAGGTATGTCTGTGTTGGGTACATATTTATAATTGCCTGTGAGGTGAGTGTGGGGTAGAACTTCCCACAGAGCAACTCACAAGGCTAAGGGTGCTGGTTCTTCCTTGGACTCTCTTTTCCCACTGGAGAAAAAGGAATTCCCTCTGCACTGTGCTGCAGTGACCTAGAGAAAGAGCCATGTGGTCAGCATGTATCTATTCCTCTTCCCCTACTAATGCAGTCCATCTTGGTCTCTAGGGTGCAGGGAAATATTTCAGCTTCACCCCCATATCCTAGAAGTCTCTCAGTGGTGTCTTGTTTGTAAATAGTTGCCATTTTTTTTTCTTGTGAGAGGGAGTGAAGTCAGATGATCTATGGGGCCATCTTGGTGATGACACCCTTGGATAATTTTTTTAAAAAACTCATTAAGCCAATTTCTGCCATTTGATTGGAGAATGTAATCCATTTATAATTAGTGTTATTACTGATAAAGTAGAATTTGCACCTGCCATTGTACTACTTATTTTCTGTATACATCTTATGGTTTCTTATTCCTCTTTTCCTTCACTTTTGCTTTCTTTTATGTTAACAGATATTTCCTAGTCTATAATTTTAATTATTTTTCTATTTCTTGTATTATTCTTTACTAATGGTTGCCTTACAGATTAACATTTTAGCTGATAACATTATAGTTCAGATTAATACCACCTTAATTTCAATAGAATACAAAAACCTTATTCTTGTGTATCTGCATATCTTCCCCTCTTCTTATGCTGTTATTGTCATATAAATCACATCTTTATGAACTGTATGTAACTCAACATAAATTAAAAACTATCACTTTATGTAGGTGACTTTAAGTCAAATAACAGAAAAAGGGAGTTACAAACCAAGCATACATTTATACTGCCTTTATATTTACTTACAAATAAAAGAGGACCTACTGGTCCCCTTTATTCCTTCCTATGGATTAGATTACTCATTTCATTTTATTTTATAGGTTTTTTTTAAAGATTTTATTTATTTATTTGACAGACAGAGATCACAAACAGGCAGAGAGGCAGGCAGAGAGAGAGGAAGGGAAGAAGGTTCCCCGCCGAGCAGAGAGCCCATTGCGGGGTTCAGTCCCAGGACCCTGAGATCATGACCCAAGCTGAAGGCAGAGGCTTAACCCACTGAGCCACCCAGGCACCCATCACTTTATTTGTTTTTTAAACTTTTAAAAATTTCTACTCTTCCAAGTTAATTTTTTGTTTTGTTTTTTGCTTTTTGGGGTTTTTGTTTGTTTGTTTTTGGTTTTTTTTTGGTTTTAAAGAGAGAATGAAAGAGTATGTGAGTGGGGTGAGGAGCAGAGAGGGTGGGAGAAGGAGGAGCAAAGCATTTCAAGTGAACTCCACACTGAGCATGGGACCCCACATAGGGCTTGATCTCACAACCCTGAGATCATGACCTAAGCTAAAACCAAGAGTCAGACGATTAACTCGCCAAACCACACAGGTGTCCCAGTATCATTTCATTTTAGCCTGAAGGACTTTATAGTTTTTTCCACGGCAGGTCTGTCAACAACAAATTGTCTCAGTTTCTGCTTACTGACAATGTATTCACTTCTCCACTGTTGAAAAGTAGCTTCACTGAATACAGAATTCTCAGCTTACAATCTTTTCCTTTTAACATGTTGAATATGCCTAATGTGCTGAATATTTTTTATCAGAAATCAGCTTCCATTCTTATGGAGGACCCTGTGTCTATGATAATTTTCTTGTTTCTTGTGGCTTTAAGATTATTTCTGCTTTGGGCTGACAGCTCAGCTATAACGTGTCCAGGTATTACCTCATAGACTTTACCTTGTTTGGAATCACTGAGTTTACCTGATGGATAGATTAATGTTTTGCATCAAAGTTCGGCCATTATTTATTCAAATAGGGCTTTCACTTTCTCTCCTCTCTATCTAGAACTCCCATTAAGGGTGTGTTGATGTTCTTTATAGTCTCCCACAATTCTCTAAGGTTCTATTTTTCTTTATTCTTTTATCTGTATTTCAGACAGAATCATCTCAATTAATCCATCTTTAAGTTTATTGCTTCTTTCTTCTTCCTGATCAAATCTGCTGTTGAATCCCTCTGGTAAATTTTTCATTTCAGTTTTTATACTGCTCAGCTGCAAATTTCTATTTTTTTCTTTATTTTAAAATAATTTCTATTCCTTTATTGATATTCTCTATTAGGTGAAACATTGTCTTTATCAACTTGGGCTGCCATAACAAAACGCCATAGACTAGGTGAATTCAACAACAGAAATTATTTTCTCACAGTTTTGGACATTGGAACTCTGAAATCAGGGTGCCAGTATGGTCAGGTTCTGGTGGGGTATCCTCTTTGGTGTCTTGCTGCCTTCTCAGTGTGTCCTCATGAGGTAGAGACAAAGGGTGAGCAAACTCTTTGCTCTCTCTACTTTAAGAGCACTAATACTATCATAAGGACCTCACTCTTACAAAAATCATCTAATTCAAATTAACACCCAAAGGCCCTATTTTCAGATAAAACTGCATGGAGGGATAGGGCTTCAACATAAGGGGAGTAAATCCTAAGCTGTCTCTGACCTATTTCTATCTTTGATATTTAAGTTTTAAAAATCTGATTTTAGAACATTCCAAATGAAAATTAGCAGATTTAAAAATAAAAAATAAAAAACAATTTGTTACTGAATTCAACCCAAGCCAATAAAGTTGTTGATGAAATATTCCTACAGGTTTCCCTGCTCTTCTCTGTAATCTTTTCTTCTGTCTTGCCGAGCTTTTTTTCCCACTCCTATTTCTCTAATTCCTTCTACATCTTTTAAACTAACCAAGGTTTTTCCTTTCCAACAGAAAATGCCCTGTAATGTGCTCAGTGTAAAGTGATAAGTGATGGATAATACAGTTAAAAAGAACACTGAAACTTAGTTTCCACAGATTACTTTTATATCCAGACTCAGTCCATAATTTGTATTGGAAAAATTTCTTCTCCCCTCTATGCCTCAGTCTACTCATCTAGCACATGAAAATATCGATGTCTACAGTTATACTTTTAGTGTTGCATAAGTCTGTTACTATTAAATCAACACCCTTAGGCACTATATATATTTTAATAATATATGCATTTAAAGGAAAATTTAAAAAGATGACAGTCAGGACTTGCCAGTAGTGAGATTTCAGGTACTTTATATTTATTGTACAAACACTTACTGAGGGTCCATGCTAAAGACCCTCTCTATGTGTCAGTAATACAGAGAGTGTACTTACACAGTGGTCACAAGTGATCAGTGCCCTATGAAAGCACACAGGCACACAAAAAGTCAATTTTTGAAGAAGACTTAGTCCAACTAGGGTTGGTAAATGATATCTTAACTCCCCTGCTAATTTCATTCTAATAGTAATCCCCAACTTAATGGTCATTTTGGCTCTTCAAGTTAGACTGCTGAGAGTAGATATGACATATTCCTTAGGCATCTTGGTGATACAATTGTACCACGGTTTTCCTATCCCTGCTCTTAGACTAAATCATGTAATGGCTGCCCATTTGTATTAGTTTTCCTTCTCTTCTCATTAGTTTCCCTTCTGGTTCACTATGCTTTATTTCCTTGAATCTTATCTCTCAACTATATAATGGGAAATAATGATAGCACTTACTTTATGTGACTGTGTGAAGACTGAATTAGAAGACATATGTGATACAAAAAGCAGAGTCTGACACACATAGGGAACCATTATCCTCTAAATCAGTGGTTCTCTATTGATTAACAGGAGATATGGTCAAGCTATCCCCCACGCCACCCCAGGGGACCTATGGCAATATTTGGAGACATTTTTGGTTGTTACAACTTGGAGAGGCACATTACTGGCCTGTACTGGGTATAACCCAAAGATGCCTCTAAACAGCCCACAATGCACCAGACAGCCTCCCACAAAAAAGAATTATTCGCCCTAAAATGTCAATAGTATCAAAGTTGCTCTGAATTAGTAGAAAAAATGCTAAAACAAGTTTTGGCTATATGACATTAATTTTTGTTAACTCTCAAACTAAATATCTACTTACTTTTCTTAAAAACCTTAATACATGAAATTCAAGAAAAGTGACTGCATGCTCAGTGGTGAGTACCAGGCAACACAGAAAATAAAGCCCAGCTTCCCTCCCTCCTTACATCCTTTTATTCATCACTTCCTTTCTCTCTTTTTCCGTCTGTCTCTATCTCTTTCCCCTCTCTTTCCTTTTACCCAAAGTTCTGCAAAACGTCTGCCAGGTGCAAGCAAAGATTTGCAAAGAACATCAAAGCACATAATTTGCATTTCAAGTTCACCATGAAAATTTATGTTCCCGTAACAGGCGGGAAGCCCAGGAAGCTGATTTTCTCTGGTGACATATGTACTCCATAAGGCAGAAATTGTTGTTGTCAGAATAACTGGCTAAAATATCAGGATATTTGCCTAAACTCAGAGAGCTTGTCATATAAATTGCCACTGAGCTGGGACTGCATATGGGATTAGAACCTGCCTTTTGGAGGGGCTATTTGTCAGCCCAGGCAGCAGAACCAGCACAGTAAATAACACTAAAATGAAATGAGCTACATTCTCAGAAACACTGTACTTTATGTTGCAATGGGCAGTTAGGGAAATAGAGATAAGTAATGACTGCCCACTTCATGCTCACATTTCTATCCAACCATGGCCACCTTACTCACAGGTACAGTGTACCAGTGTGAAGACTGACCATGGGTGTGACATCCTTGATGAGGAGGAACATGTGCATAGAGCTAATAACATATTAGAGGAAAAAAATGTATGGATCTTTGAAAAAAACATAGTGCTAAGAGTGGATAAAGGAGGCAGATTCATCACAACTGGTTGGGATTAAGAAGGACTTTGAGAAAGCATGTTTGAACTCTGCTTCAAAATATGTGTAGGATCTAGATAAAGACTTCTTGAACTCCATGGACCTTTGGGTAGAGTCCATGAACTTGAATGGGAAAAAAAAATCACGTCTTGATTTTCACCAGTCTCTGATAGTTAGCATTTCCTTCATTTACTAATGTAAGGCATACATGTAATAGTTTTGGTAGAACCTGTGATTTTGTCACCAGTAGAAATTACAGGTATTCTCATGGCACGTTACTACATTACAGATAACTGAAATATTATTTATGTTCATTGCTCCTTTGAAATTATAGTAATTATTAGACCAACTGTTATATCTTATTTATGAGTCCATTAGAAAAGCTACTCTAACACAAATTAAGTTTTTGAACTTTTGTTGATTATTTTTAAAAATAATTGGTTTTCTGTATATTTATGGATTTTATATTACACATTTTAAAATGTTTTTCTGACAAGAAGTGAACAGACTGCACCAGATGCCACATGGGCCCATGTCACAGAGGAAACTAAGAATTATGATAGAAAACAGAGACGAGAGGACATGTTTTCACATAACAGTATAGACAAAGGTATAGAAGTATGACTCCATGACTTAGAGAAATGACCTCATGGTTTGAGAACAAGAATAAGATCTGTCATTTTTACAATGCTTTCCTATAGGTCAGACACCACTCTCTATTAGCCAATTTAACACCCTAAAACTTAAGAAGTTTATGATTATTTTCCCCCATTTCACAGATAAAGAAACAGGTGAAGAGAAGTTGACCACAGTCATGAAGCTCTTAAGAGGAAAAGGTGGCCAAGCTGACAACAATTACGTTATACTGGCATACAATGAAAACAGCAATCCTAATAATAGCAATGATCATTTGCTGAGAGCTGCAAAGTCATCAGGCACTGTGCTACTGCATTACAAGCATCATATAGTTTGATTCTTATGACCATTCTGGAAGGTGGTTACTATCCTTAGTATCCTTATGGTTACTCCATAGAGAAACTATGAGATTTTTCCAAGTCAGGCAATTAGTAAGTAGCTTAAGGAGAATCTGAACTCAGATCAGTATGATGCCAAGTCTGGGTTCTTAATGCCTGTAGCCATGCCAAGAAGTTTGATTTTAGTCTATGGCAATGGGGAATTACTGATGGCTTTTGAGTAGAGAACCTACACTATATTATCTATATTGTAGAGAGATCAGCATGGCAAAAATATGGAAGATAGCTGGAGGAGCAAAAAGAGGTGATGGGACCAGTTAGCAGCCATTGGGGAACCTACCCCAGGAGAAGATAAAAGAAAGATAGAAAAGATATTTGAGGAAAAGAATGCAATCTTGTACATATCAGACACCAATCTGGTATGGATCAGACACACAGGGGGCAGTGTAAAAAGTGGAGAGGTCGAAGATATCACCCATTTGTCTAGCTAGTGATTAGGTGGAAGATGGGGCCACGAAGTGGAAGAAGGAACATAGGAGGACAAACAAACAAGCAAAAACTTATCTCTGAAGGGGAAGAAGAGTAGAAACTCCACAAGGTCTTCATTGCACATACTGAGTTTGAGGTACCCATGAAATACCCTAGTGGGTATATTCAACTGAAAGCTGGAAGTTTGGGTGTGGTCCTCTACAACCAAGATGTAGTGCATGTCCTGGGAATGTTCCTGCATTTCAAAAGCAGATCAAAGAAGTGGAACCAATGGAAACAAGAAACAGGTACAGGATGTAGACATCAAGAGAGGAAATTGCTCTTAATAATGGAGGGAGTTAGTGGAGACAACAGAACAATGGAAATAATAAAATAGATACTCAAAAAAGATCTTGAATTTCCTTTTTTGAAGGCTTTCTAAAGCAGGTAAGAAAGGCTTCTTGGATTATTCAAGTCATTATTTGCATGGAGTCAAAGGGATGGGAAAAAATGACATTACTAGGTCCTACCTGATCCAGTCACAGATTGGAAGTTCTAAGATAAATAATGAAAGAACATTTGGGATCCCACACAGAGAGAGGTTAAGGCAGTGATTAGATGTCTAAGGAACTCTCTTCTCAGTTGGAAAACTGGACTGATGGAGGCATGTGTACATGTGTGTGTCACATGAATATACATGTATATTGGGGGTAGCCTTAAATTGTTTACATTTATAAGCCAATGTTACAACATTGTTCAAATTCTAAAAACAACCTGCAGAGAATTTAAACCATGACAACCATAAAAGGAGCCCAAATATGAATGTGGTAATTTCTATAAAAAGCCATGATTCTTTGGAGGGGTTGGCAAGATACAGAGTGGTATATAATAAACT
Source organism: Mustela erminea (assembly GCF_009829155.1). Classification (NCBI taxonomy): domain Eukaryota; kingdom Metazoa; phylum Chordata; class Mammalia; order Carnivora; family Mustelidae; genus Mustela; species Mustela erminea. The sequence continues at coordinate 50,378,692 of NC_045614.1, forward strand.
ACTCAAGCAGGTGAATCATTTTAAATACCTGGGAAATCTCAATGGCCCAGGAGAGGAAAGAATCCCGAAGCTAAGAGATTAAAATTTATTACAATAAAGAAGAACATTAAAGGAGATTTATAATTTAGTCACAAAGCTGATTATTAAATTTGGCAGGGCAACTTGGATATGGAAAGGAAAAGATAAAAAGACAAAATGGCAGAAAACTGTCAAAATGAAATTTCCCCTCTTACTTGAGGCTTGGATAAGATTTAAAAAGTGGAAATATGCAGGATGCAGAATATTGGTAATCAGTGACCAGAATTTACTTTTACAAAAATAGAAAAAGATCAACTAGAAAACACACTGAGACTTTGAAATGCCAGGTAGTCTGAACCAAACAAGACATGCCAGATAATGCCTGCCCATTCAAATATAGATCCCATCAACTCTGAGAGTGAGCATTAATCCTCTCTGTGTCTGACTCAATTAGAAGTCTTCTGATTTGTCAGTAACAGAAAATCAAACACTCCAGGAGGAAAAGAAGAAATTCTTGACTTCTGATCCAGGAATTTCTAGGGCTAGCATTATTTTTAAAGTCAGCTTAAGACAGATGCTCAAATAGTGTCCCAAGAGCTCCACTCTTTTTGTCTCTGGATCACCTCTGTTCCCCTACTCCTGTGATTTCTTTCTTACTCAAGATCTCTCCTCCTGGTCTCAAGGTGGCTGCCAAACTCTAGACCTTACCCCTTCTCAGTTTTCCAGCCAGTGGGAGGAGACTGCTCTCCCCACAATGGTCACTCATGAATATGGGATATGATGCTCTCTGACCAGACATGGGCCTTCTGCACATACCAAGTCAATCACTATGCTCAGGGAATAGGGATATGATAATTGGCTTAAACCAATCCAAGCCCAGCCTGGAGTGGACTGGTGGAAATTAAATCATAGGAGTTAAAGGTGAGCAAGTGGTGGTTTCCCCAACAAAAAGTAGGGGAAATTTTTCACAAAATGGGACAAGAAATACAAAAATAATAAATGTTCACTACAGTTAACAACCTTTAGCTTTCAGAGTGTCATCTTTTATATCACTTAAGCGTCTTATGCTAAAGTTTGAATTCAGTCCACTTGGATCAACGGTGGTACCAAGTACACATCAATAAGCAAAAATCCTCATTTCTGCAATGCAGAAAAGTCTTTTGACACTTCATATGGATGGCCTGCCAAATTGGAGTAATTCTGGTTATTGTATTTGAGCTATTCTCATGTTTTTTTTTTTTTAACAACTTAAGGAAGACAATAGTGGAATATATATTTAGGAGGGTAAAATTGCCCACCCACACCAATTATCATATTGCTTATTATGTAAAGAGCTTTTGAACCTTTATTTGAGTTCCTCTGGTGATCACCTGTGCCTCTGTGCTGTGAAATGTCCACCATTCACTGGATCCAGCTCTACAAAGCAAGGTCTGAACATATTAATTACAACCTATTAGACCTCAGTGCAATTAATGCTGTTGAGAACATCTAATGTCTTGGAAAAAAAATAACTAAGGAGGAAAGGTGGCTAAGCATTGCAGAGGTTCTGCACCGCACATGACAAAGAGGCACACACTCATTTATTAAAGAGAATGTGATTTTTAAACAGAATGTGATTATCATGCAGAAGAAAGAAGTCAAATGGCCCTGGATCTCTTGCTCCACAGGTGGGGGTATTTGAACACATTAACACATTAAACTTTTTTAAAACCTGGGAGAAGAGTTAAACTCTTTCTCCATGTAATATTTTCACAGTGTATAATTACAAATGCCAATCCAGACAAAGCAAAGGCTGCCCTTGAATGTATTTTTTTTAATTTTGTTTATTTATTTGACAGAGAGAGATCACAAGTAGACAGAGAGGCAGGCAGAGAGAGAGGGAAGCAGGCTCCCTGCCGAGCAGAGAGCCCGATGTGGGTCTCGATCCCAGGACCCTGAGATCATGACCTGAGCCGAAGGCAGCGGCTTAACCTACTGAACCACCCAGGTGCCCCATGCCCGTGACTATATTAAAGGCAAAACCATGCATCTCTGGAGGGATAGAAAGTAAGAGAGGTAAATTGTATTGTGTCATCCATCAGGCAGGGGCAATTCTCTGCATTGAGAGTGCAGGAGAAGAAACTATGTACATAGGGAAAGGTCCCTAAGCAGGAAGATCAAGAATCTTGATCTCTCTATTCAGTCTCACCTCTTTCAACACCCCCACTTCTCTCTTGCCTAAGAAAACCTTGACACAAAACAGCAAAGATAGAGGAATCATTAGAAAAATATACTTCTTCGTAGAAACCAAGCTCTGATTTCTTAGAAGCTTACTTAAAATATGAATTTTTTTAAATGCTCTTTCTGGCCATCCCCACATTGTGCTGTCAGCTTTCAAATACAAAAGGAATTACAATTCTTTTGTGTCACAAAAAGCAAAGCAGATAGGAAATCGTCCAAGAGAATGTATCTAAGAAACTCAGCAAATCGTGTAATATAAATAGACAAGCAAGATACTGCCCCAGAAATACACAACCCAGTGCTTTGTCAGTTTCTACAAGCAAGAGAATGTTCGAAATCACAGTCTTCCTTAAGTACTGCAGGTAGCTGTGAAGGACATTCATGCACCTACAGAATGAACACTGGTTAGTGATTATATGCTAGACACTGTGCTACTTACATTCACATATTGTTTCATTCAATCCTCACTTTTTCATTTACGTGCTGAAAAAATTGGGGGCCCAGAGGGGTTAAATAACTGGTCAAAATTGAGAAATCCAGACAGTATAGAGCTGGGTTTTGAACCAGCATCTGCCTGATTCCAAAGCTTCCAAAGCTCCTGTATTTCCAGTACACTGCCCTCAGGTGAAAGGCACCTGTGGTGTTAAGGACTCATGAAGATGATGTTACCTGGATGTCAGGGCCCTATGTGAAGAAGACTCAACTAAGATGAAGGGACTATTCCAGGGCCTCCAGCCACCCTGCATTCAGCACTCTCTGCATCTAGGACCTCAGGAAGAAGAGAGGACTCTTCCTTCAGGAAGCAACATCATGGCCCAGGCAAGGGTGGGTCCAAAGGGAACACCAAAACTCCCCACTCCCTGGGCTTACCCTCAGGAATGAAATCAGAGCCCAAAGTTGAGGACATATTCATTTAAGAAAGTCACAGATTGCAGACATTAGTCAGTGAAATGGCTTTAGGAATGCTTGGAAATCCATGGAAATTGCCCCTTCCCTTTGCATCTTATTCATTTTAAATCTTTATATCATTTTCTAAAATATTTTATTTATTTATTTGAGAGAGCATAAACAATGGAAGGAGCAGGCAGAGGGTGCGGGAGAAGCAGGCTCCCCACTGAGCAGGGAGGCCCATGTGGGACTCGATCCCAGGTCATGACCCAAGCCAAAAGCAGACGCTTAACCAACTGAGCCACCCAGGCACCCAAATCTTTTTTTTATTTTTTTATTTAATTTCTTTTCAATGTAACAGAATTCATTGTTTATGCACCATACCCAGTGCTACATGCAATACATGCCCTCCATAATACCCACCACCAGGCTCCCCCAACCTCCCAACCCCTGCCCCTTCAAAACCCTCAGATTGTTTTTCAGAGTCCATAGTCTCTCATGGTTCATCTTCCCCTCCAATTTCCCTCAACTCCCTTTTCCTCTCCAACTCTCCATGTCCTCCATGTTATTTCTTATGCTCCACAAATAAATGAAACCATATGATAATTGACTCTCTCTGCTTGACTTATTTCACTTAGCATAATCTCTTTCAGTCCCGTCCATGTTGATACAAAAGTAGGGTATTCGTCCTTTTTGATGGAGGCATAATACTACATAGGGCATATGGACCACATCTTCCTTATCCATTCGTCTGTTGAAGGGCATCTTGGTTCTTTCCATAGTTTGTGACTGTGGCCATTGCTGCTATGAACATTGGGGTACAGATGGCCCTTCTTTTCACTACATCTGTTCTTTGGGGTAAATACCCAGTAGTGCAATTGCAGGGTCATAGGGAAGCTCTAGTTTTAATTTCTTAGACTTGCATTCCCACCAACAGTGTAAGAGGGTTCCTCTTTCTCCACATCCTCTCCAACACACATTGTTTCCTGTCACAAAAATACGGAAGACCATTCCATGCTCTTGGATTAGAAGAATAAACATTGTTAAAATGCCTATACTGCCTAAAACAATCTATACTTTTAATGCCATTCTGATCAAAATTCCATCAGTATTTTTCAAAGAGCTGTAGCAAATAATCCTAAAATTTGTATGGAATCAGAAGAGACCCCAAACTACTAAGGAAATGTTGAAAAAGAAAAACAAAACTGGTGGCATCACATTCCTGATTTCAAGCTTTACTACAAAGCTGTGATCACCAAGACAGCATGGTACTGGCATAAAAACAGACATATAGACCAGTGGAACAGAGTAGAGAGCCCACATATGGACCCTCAACTCTATGGTCAAATAATCTTCGACAAAACAGGAAAAAAAATATACAGTGGAAAAAAGACAGTCTCTTCAATAAATGGTGCTGGAAAAACTGGACAGCTATGTGTAGAAGAATGAAACTCAACCATTCTCTTACACTGTACACAAAGATAAACTCAAAATGGATAAAAGACCTCAACGTGAGACAGGAATCTACCAGAATCCTAGAGGAGAACATAGGCAGTAACCTCTTCGATATCAGCCACAGCAACTTCTTTCAAGATATGTCTCCAAAGGCAAAGGAAACAAAAGTGCAAATGAACTTTTGGGACTTCATCAAAATCAAAAGCTTCTGCACAGCAAAGGAAACAGTCAACAAAACAAAGAGGCAACCCATGGAATGGGAGATGATATTTGCAAATGATAGTACAGACAAAGGCTGATATCCAGGATCTATAAAGAACTTCTCAAACTCAACACACACAAAACAAGTAATCATTTCAAAAAATGGGCAGAAGACATGAAAAGACACTTCTCCAATGACGACATACAAATGGCTATCAGACACATGAAAAAATGTTCATCATCACTAGACATCAAGGAGATTCAAATTAAAACTGCATTAAGATACCACCTTATACCAGTTAGAATCGCCCAAATCTCTATCATTTTAAGGCTTAGATAACACTCTGAAGCCAGGGAAGTGGGGGGGGGGGGGTTGGCACAGGAGATTATTTGCATGAGCGGCCAGGGAAGTAGGACCATAAAAATTGGCATTCACCTCCACAGTCCATCTGGGGGCGTGGAGGTGCAGTGATTTTAAAAATATGTCCACAAATTGATACTCCTCCCCCGAAGAGGTGGAGCCTACAGTCCCTCTCTTTGAGGGTGGACTAAGCTTAGTGACTCACCTCTAATGGGAAGTAGAATAAAGCAGAAGTCACGATGTGTCATAAAAACAGTCATAAAAACAGTACTATGGCTTCCACTTAGTAGCTCTTTCCCTTGAATCATTTAAACTGGGGGAAGCCAGTTTTCTTGTTCTAGTATCCTATGTAAAGACCTACATGGCCACAAGCTGAGATCTCCTAACAACAGTCATAGGAATGAGGTTGAAGTGAATCCTCCAGCCTCAGTCAAGCTGATACCTTGACTACAACCTCACGACAGAACCCAAGCCAAAACCACCCATGCAAGTCCCTCCTAGAATCCTGATCTCAGAAACTGTGTAAAGCAATGTGTGCTATCTTAAAGGGCTACATTTGGGGATAATTTGTAACACAGCAAATAAGACAGAGAGAAACATCAAGGTTGAGAGAAGAACAGTGTTGAAGAGTAAAGGAAAGCTGGATGATTCTTGAGTCTTTGCTGATTCCTGAAGTATGGTGCCAAGACTCAATCTGGAAGGACGAGACTTCCTAGATTCCTTACCTGGAAAAAGACTAGAGAGGTTCCCACGAAGTTAACAAAAAGAATTTTCCCCCTGTTATGTGAAAAGAAAACCTGGTTAAACATCTTCCATGTGCACAATATAGAATGGTAGGAAAACTATTTAAATGTATGCTATAGAAATGTCTACTAAAACATGACAAAATGTGCCACAATCGTATGATAGTTGTCTCTTCTCTGGAAGATGTTGACTAGATATCTTGGGAAGTGAAAGGTGGTTCTTGTCATCAAAGAACATGGAGTTTTCTTAGAAAGCAGAGATGCAAAGAGTCATAGACCTATTCAATAGATACTTCTGCACCAGTTACTATGTGTCAGGTCCCACACTGGCCTCTGGACAGATGACATGAAGTCAGATATAGCTTCTTCCCTCAGGATCTTGAAGTTCATATGGAAACAGACAGGATAACAAGATGCCTTAATACTATATGCGGTAAGGGATAAGCAATGGAAGCTCATAAAAGCATAGAATAGGGTGGTAACATAACTAGATATATGCTTCTAGATAATTAACAATACCGAAGTTTGAGGTATAAGATAAGAGATGTGGACACTAAGGAGTCTGCTGAAGGGAGACTTCCCAGTGGATTGTGGTTATCACTGAAAAATTGGCTGGAAAGAAAAAATACTGGCTCTTGAAGGACAAGTAGAGGAAAACAGTAAGGAAATTAGTCAAAAAAGTGAAGGAGACATGCTATGGTGAAGGAGACTATTTTACCAGCCTTAAGTCTTTCCATAAGAGGTTATTTAAAAGAAGTAAAAGAGCATTTGAGAAAGTGAGTGTATTAGTTTACTATTACTACAATAGTTCTATGTAACACACCCCTGCCCCCAGTTATAGGAGCTTTGTGACAAATTCATTTTTTTCTCACTCTTGAGTCTTTGGGACAGATACGGCAGCTGTACCTCAGATTATGGGTTGGGCCCCAGTTCATTCATATATCTGTATTCTGGGGCCTAGCTTACAGGGATATGTGCTGCCTGGGACATGCTTTTCTCATGGTAGCTCACAGAAAGGGAAATCCATGCAAGCAAAATTCTGTTTGCATCATACTTACCCACATTCCCTCAGCCAAAGCAAGTCACACAGTCAACTTCAACATTAATGGAGTGGCAAAGTACACTCTATCTACATGAAGAGGTATGCAAAATTATGTGGAAAAGACTGGAATTTACAATTATATTGTAAAAAATTTGGAAACAGTAATCTAGTTTATCACAGTCAGTCAGAAAGTTTTTAATTTATGGTCCAGGCAATAGAGATCCATTGAAGTTTTTGAGCATCAGAGTGGCAGGCTATAGAAATGTCTCGGTAGGGCATAGATCAGAGATTGGAAGACTGGGGAAGTTAGTGCCACAGTTCATGTGTACACTAATAGGGGTGTAACTATAATGTAACAATGATGATAAGATAAAGGAGAATGAAGACCTGAGGAAACTGCTTGAAGGGTGGACTGAGAGGACTTTAATGACTGGAAAAATGATGATGACCGGCAGAAATGATGACAGTCAGAAAAAGTTAGAAGACAAATCCAACATGATTCTAATGTCTCAGATTTGGATGAGCAGAAGTTCTGTGTGACCTTAAAGAAGTGGAGTTGATTTGGAGGACGAGAAAAGAACAGAGTTGTATATAATGGAATCCTATGGTACACTTTACATAAATATGGTATAGCCAAGCTGGGGTAGCCAAGAAATGTCTAGAAGTTGGAAAGATCCCATTAACATCTGGGACAAAGGCCAGAATTGAATATGTAGAGTTAAGGTTCATCCATGTGAAGGAGTAGCTGAGATTACCAAGGAAGTGGGCATAAATAGAAAGGACCAAAATTTACAGAAAGGAGATATGGTGGTAAGGATGATAAACAAAGAGGGTAAGACAAGGACAGTGACACTCTGCATTAAAAGCAATAACTCTATATACAATAATACATAAGAAGCAAACTTCTCAATGTAATTATCTTAGATATGTCTTTGTCCATATTAAAATCACTTTGGAATTTTCAAACAGATTGCATTTCTGTGCCTTTGTAGAACATTATCTATATACTAAGAACATGTAAAGATGTGAATTTATGGATGTTAAAAAGCTAGAAGAGAAATGCAGCAGCTGGAGTGTTAATGAAAGCATAATCTGTTATGTGTGGAAATAAGCAACATACATTTGCTGTGATGGGGCAACCTTATGAAACTTCATTGCAGTAAAGTGAAAAATCTGAGCAGGGAAACTTTGCCAGCCAAAAGGGAGATATGTGATGAATTCTTTTAATTTTCTTTAAATTCAAATGTTCCCTTGCATATGCCAGTATCACAAGAGAAGAACAAGCTTGCTGTGTATTGGTGTTGTACACTTCTTCAGAAATTAAATGAATCCTCTTAATGTATTAGATAATCATCATTTATTCATGACCATAATATATATGGTGTCCAGCATGACATATATAATAGAATCTTACTTTACCATGGAAACATGTACAAATGAGACAACATTCAACAATTATTTGGGAAATGCAAGCTACGATTCACAAAATACTTCTGTATACATGATAGCCTTTGATCATTACACAATGCCTATAAAATAGTATGAAGATATGTTCTTGCCCAATTTACAAATGAGGGGGCAAAGCACAAAACAGATTAAACTATTTGCCTAATATCATGTAGCTGGAAGGCCAAAGTGGCTTTGAAATCCACATTTGGTGTCCCTGCTACGCTGTCAAGATATTGACCTACACAAGTCTTCCTAAATCCCTTTACCTCCTCCTCTCCACTGAGACCTCTAGTGGCTATTTATGGTCTACCAGATAAAATTCTACATTCTTCACAGAGTATACAAGCATCTTTGCAATCAATCAGTTTTTCTTCTACCATTCTGATCTCAACCTCTGCCACCATCTTCCCACCCACCTCAATATCCTGGTTTCTCAACCGTGATCATGTGGTGACCATGGGGCTTCCTTTGGTCCTTTGTGGTGCTATCTGAAGGGGGAAAAAAGAAGTTCTCCACCTCGGTCACCAAGTGTTTCTTGACAGTAGAGAGTGTGGTATAGTGTGACTCCCTTACCAATGTCCCCAAGCTTCCCAGTGTCTCTGAGAAAAAGGGTGAGTCCTAGGTCTTTAGGGACAAAATGGCTGCCTAGCCTAAGCCACAGGCTGTAACCAGGTCTCTTTTTCTGGTTCTGCTGGTCCATCTGGAATTTGGGGGGTCAGGGAAGAAATAACCTGCAGTTACAAAGAGGTTTACTGGACAGGGAAACTTGCTGTACCTGGTTTATCTTGCTAGTTATGTCACCTTTCCTCTGTATCTCCTGGTAAAAAAGGGGAGTTCCTATCTTGGTGCAGAAGAAATAACCCCTTGTTTCTGGCAGAGCTCCCAATGAATCCTTCTTCCCAGGGGTATCAGACTTACCTGATATTGTGAATGGGATTTCTGTTCAATTCAGGGGAAGGAAAGCATCCTGGACTGTCTTTTGTTGCTACATCAAGAGTCAGAAAATTACCAGTCTGTGACCTTCCTCTGTTGGGTGAGATATAAAACCTCCTGCCACTACGTTGTTCTTCCAGACCTAGGATCCCAAACCAGCTCAGTTTCTTCTTACCACCTAGCAGAGTCATCCTGACAGTCTCTAATACCATTTTTAGGGTTTGTGGTTGTGCTTAGCAGAGAAGAACAGAAATAATGGATCTATGACATCTTGCTTCAACCAAAAGTCAACCCATGTTATTTTAACATATCAATGCAAGGATTTTTGTTAGTATAATATCATTTTTCAGATATGATTCAGTCATGTCCTTCCATTTCTCATTCCTCTCTTCAATCCATAACTCCTGCCCTCTCCCTCCCATCCCCAATACCCTCACCACAACTATCCTAGCCCTTTTATTTCATTGAGCTCATGCAACTCTCCTGTCCCCTTCATCCTCTCTTCACCTCCTACCTAATAGTAACTATACCAATCATCATCATCATCATCATCAAGATTAAAAATGAAGCTGGTGGGAGGTACCTAGAAAAGCATGCAGATACAGTCCCCATGGATGGGGGAAGATATGGACTAAGGGCAGAGATGACACATAAGGTCAACCAAGAAAGAGAAATCAAAATTGCTGAGGACTGAAGATGAGGATGCTGAGCACCAGTATGGCTAAAATTTAATATTAGAAATATGTATGCTTGTGCAACATTTGTGTTTTCAAAAATTAATATTTTACATTTGTTTTGAAGTGTTTATAAATTCCTAGTTTGAAATACATTCAATATCTAGTTTCATTCATTAAATTTGTGAATTCTGAACCATTTAAAATAAAATACTAGTATTAGCATTACTATTTTAGTAATTTGTGAATAAATAGTACAATGCAGGTAGTGATACCTTCTTCAGTATTGAAACTGCTGATCACAAATCACACTGCTCTTTAAACATGTCAACATTGGAGCACCTTAATGTTCATTCATCTCCAATCTTTAAACAAAGTAAATTCTTCTACTGCACATTGAGCAAGACAAGAACAGCCTATGAGCATTTAGATACTACAGAAATTTAGACAATACAGAAAACACCAGCTCATATCAAAGTCTAGCACACCCCTCAGCTACTGTTCGATGTGGCAGTCAACAAATCATCTTTGCACATTGTGAATGTATTACAGTATAACCCTACACATTCACAACAAAATTAAAGATACAAGTTAATGAAAACCCAGGGGCTTTGGGAATGTTGAGTGGATAAGCAATAGGTATCATAGTGCCATGCTGCACAATGGGAAACAGCTCAGACTATTGCATAGAACAAAGATATTACACCATTTCCAAATTCACCTGCTAAAAATACAGATACTATAATTTCAGTAAGTGGATTTTATAACTATGGCCCTGTGACTTTCTTCCATGAAATACTCATTAAATATACCATTCTATTTTTGTGTTTGATAATAATTACTTCAGAAAAGATAAAAGGTGAATGCTGAAACTGTTCTACCATTTCCATTTACCACATCTGGTGACAATGACTAATTCATAGAGATAATAACAAAAAGTAATTCCTTTAACACATACATATACAATTTTTTACTCCTAATTCTCATTCCAGCTATACTTGTTTCCAAAGAAAACAAATTGATAGGAGAGAAACAGCTGCTCTTATCATATTCCTTCCAAGTGGACCATGAAAATCTCATTCTCTTTTTCTGTTTTTCCAAGAATTCTCTTTAGAACCCACCTTGATAGAATACTGCACCTCTAGAATATTAACAACCACACCTTCGCTTATGATGTTCTCTGATGTAGAAGAGATGCTTCATCTTTTCCACTTCCTCAAAGACTTATCCACCAAGAAGAGTTTTGTCTCCAACTCCTCAAGAATGACTGTCATAAAATCAAAGAATCTCTAAAAGAGACAGGATACTATTTTAACCTCACTTCTACATTTAAGTTCATCAATTTATCTATTTAGCCATTCAACAAGTTAAGACATACTTCACTGTGAGGCACAGCTCTAGACATAAAGATGTAACTGTGAGGAGACGCACACATTCCATATCCCCGGAGAGCACACCTGCTCACCTTCTCTAGAGCTGAAATCCATCTGCTACTTAGGGTTACACTCTTTCAGTCCTTAAATAGTTCATGAAAGTAACTTTGTCCCTGCTCTCTCCTTATTATTTTCTTAAGATTTTGTTTATTTATTTGACAGAGAGAGATCACAAGTAGGCAGAGAGGTAGGCAGAGGAGGAGGAGGAAGCAGGCTCCTGCTGAGCAGAGAGCCCGATGCGGGGCTCGATCCCAGGACACTGAGATCATGACCTGAGCCAAAAGCAGAGGCTTTACCCACTGAGCCACCCAGGCGCCCCCCGCCCGCCCTGCTCTCTCTTTATTCTGAAAGTCTCCAACTCTACTGAACCACTGCATTTTATTTTTAGTATCTGTCTACATGTCTGCCTCCCCAACTAAACTGTGAGCTTCTAAGAGCCAAGTTTCACTTATTACCTCTATTCATCTAGCAAGGCTTTTACAACCTCAACATTGTGGACTGGATAATTCTTTTTTCTGGGTAGCTTTTCTGTGCATTGCAGGATGCATAGCAGCATCCCCAGTTCCTACTCACTAAATGCCAATAGGAACCCCCCTTCCAACTGTGGCAACTGAAAAGGTTTCCAGACTTAGTCAAATTTTTCTGAGGGAGGAAAAAAATCACACCCAGTGACCACTGCTCTAGCACTGCCCCGGCAATGAACTACACACTGATACACAATTCACATTTATAGAATAATTGACAGTTTGCAAAAATTTTCAAACACGTGTCTCAGTGATGTTCTTATTTTTTGAATGTCTTTGTGCTCATTTTGCATTTAAGATTCAAACTTGGATAGTTTGAACCCAGAGTCAGCACTTTGAACCTAGCTGTGTCATCTCAGGAAAGTTACTCAACATCCCTGAACTTCTGTTTTCCTTATCTATGACGTGGAAGAAAAATGGACACACCTATTTCAGAGTGTTGTAGTTACGATTACATGAGACAAACCTAGCACATAAGGGCTCCAAAAGAACTGGTTCACATTATTACTCCAATAAATACAGATTTGGGTGGGTATTGCCAGGAGGAGTATTCCATTAAGTCCTCCAGAGGAAAAATAAAAAGTTATCAGGAAAGACCATATCTCTTTTTGGAGTCTCAAAAGGTGTTATAACTTAGGTTTGATATCACATTACAGTTATCTTTCCCACCACATGAAAACATCCTGTATGTGATAGTGGAAAAGTAGAGCATATCCAGAGATAAGCAGAGACAAGTAAGGAGATGAGAGAGAGAAAGAGACAGAGAATGAGAAAGACAAAGAGAAAATTATTGACATTAAATGAACCTCTGGTTCCAACTATGCCTGCAACTAGTTATGCCCTTTGACTCCCTGGTACTTGAACTAATACATTCCCTTTTATGCTTAGGCTAAGTAAAGATGAGTTTCTATTGTCTGAAAGAAGCATGACTAATATAAATATTCAGTATGACTACTTACACTCACCCAAAGAAAACTGTTCTGTTATAATCACGAAACCAGGACAGAGATCATAAATTGTTTAATCTAGTTCAAAATCAACAAATTTTTATCGATGGGTAAGAATATACGCTGGTTTGCCCTAGGTTTGTTTAATTCTGTTTTTCTTAATTTATAATGGACAAAGGTATTCCAGTTCGAATTGCCTCACTATTTAATTAGTACTTACTATACAAACAATTTTGTAGGTCTGATGGTATACTGAGAAAATGAGGTCTTCTTTAACTTTACATGTAACTTTCTAGAAGGAAACAGGTAAGCTTCAAAGATAAAATATTGAGGCGTAAACAGAGTTCTTTGGAGTCAGATTGAAGGATTTACAAAAGGAATTTCAATACATGACTGATGCTAGTTTTGTTTCCCAATGTAAATATTCATGCATATTATGCACACACACACACACACACACACACACACCTCTTAATTTTAATACTCTCCTGATCAAAAGGAAGAACAGACAGAAATACACAAATAGTAACATGAATCCATGAAAATTATGACCAAAGAGAATAGTCATCTCAAGTTGTAAGGAAGTTTCATCCTATCACTGGCTCCTCAAATGTAGTCTTTGACTTATGGCCACCATTCTTATATACTGTTTGCATGCTGGAAATTTTAGTGTTGACCAGAAAGAAGCTGGGTTGAAGATTAAAATCAGAGAGTTACTTTAAAATAGCAGAGAAAATTAATTTTCATACTACAAATCCATTCAGCCAAAAGGCAAATTTCTGACTAGCAAGTCCTCTGAAAACATACAAATATGTTTTCTTCTCAAACTATTATTCCCTTGCTTTCCAATATTCTAGTTTTTGCTACACCTCTATGGTACCCCTGTTAATTTCATATTTCCTCTACTGACTGGTGTTCTAAGTCTGTAATCCCACAGCTTTCTAATTTATCATTTCTGAGTTTGCAAGAAAAGAGAATCTTGTTAGGCAAATATCTCAAGTAAGACACAGATTAACAAACTAAGCTACTGATCAAATTTATATATTTATTTATATATTTGTTTAATATAGGAATGAGCACATTTGAACATGGAGAGAAAAATCTGTTCTTAAAACTGAATATGTCTTTTGCTCTGGCCCACAAAGTCTAGGGGAACAAAATGTGATGCTGTAATAAAAACGAAAAATTTTACACAACTTGAGAGTTGAAAATTGTTTTTTTTCAATAACCACAATTTGATTTATTCCTCTCAAAGTGTTGGGATTTTTTCAGATGAGGAAACAGAGGCTTGAAAGTGTTAAGGAACTGAAAGCTAAGTTATAAGCTAGAAATTGGTCCAAGATCCAAGTCCACTGACCCTATATTTCATGATATTTACATCACACTTATAGACACCTTGAGCCTTAATCTTGAGAGAACAGGTACTGTCTTCCCCAGGGTGAATTTCAGAAGTCCAGATGGATAATGATGGGGAAAAGGAGTTTGAAGTGTTAACATATTAACCATCACCATACACCTGTGTAACTAGGAGAAATAGTGATCCAATCCTTAACCATTCCCTGTCCTACCTATATTCTGTCCCTCAGATCAATTATTAGATGCAAATGCATTCTTCCTACCAATATGGTCTCTATATAAAGCTGCCAAAGTCACATATGCACATCCTCATGTCATTCCTGGGCATTCAAAAACTGATTTTGCATGAAAATAAAATTTTATAGAAGAGATAATAACTCTTCAGTGCTTAGCAGGTGATTTTTTTTTTTCAACCATTAGAAGACACAGACAGACACTTTGATTCTAGATTTCTGACACCATGCTCACTCTACTCTGTACCATTTCTATTTCTCAAGGGGGAGGTGCCACACCATGCACTGCATGGCCTATGAGCGCTTCCTTCTTTGTTGGTGTGTGGGTCTTGTACAAGTTCAGGACTTGTCCTCATGAAGCCTAATCTATTAATCATTAAGAAATCCCTCCAAAGAACTGGTCCAAAAAAGTGATGAGTCTGGAAGACACTTCAAGTAATAATATTATACAGAAACACTACTTTGATAAACCATTATATTCAATACAAAGAAATGAGCATGAAAATAAAAAGTAAGACATGGGGGCAGCTGGGTGGCTCAGTCAATTAAGCATCCAACTCTTCTTGGTTTCAGGTCAAGATCTTGGCATCTTGAAATCAAACCCCATGTTGGGAACTGGGCTTGGAGTCTGCTTAAGATTCTCTCTCCCTCTTCCCCTGCCCCTCCCCCATCTCTGCATAGACAGGCACTCACTATTCAGAAAAGAAAAAAAGAGAGAGAGAGAAAGACATTGTATGCCTTCACACTTTTGTCTACATCTTAGGGGTAAAATCTAGGCCAATAAGTAAACAAAAAGAATTAGGCCTCTCCCAGAAGAAATAGAACACATTGGGTAGAAGAGGCAGCCACCATTTAAGTAGGTAATAAGCTAGCTAAAATTTTAATTCATTCATTAAAGGCTAATTGTAGACTATTATGTCCTATAATGTCATTCTGTGATACCTCCAGATACTAGGAGAATTTACATTGCCCACAGCTCTTAGTTGAGGACTCATCACAAATATTGGGGCCAAAAACATATCCTGGAGAAAATCTCCCTTGGGACAGAATTTCAGTGCAAGTCTGATCAGTAGCTGCTGGCAGACAGGAACAAATCCGTTCCCACTTCTCCAGACCTCTCTTTCCTACAAAAACAAAAGCCTTAATCTGTTGAGAGTAGGAAAATAAATTTTGTCACAGCCAAAGCACAGCAAAGAACCATTGCAAATGGGGGATGGATAGACAAAGTCTTTACCCCTAGTTAAGACCCAGAAATTATACTGGGTCAAAAATCCTATACCAAGCAGAGGTTGCTATGATTGAAGGAAACTACCAGCTAAGACTAACTACAGATCCAAGTCAGAGTTGGGTTCTCAGGAGGAGAAAGGAAGGAAAGCCAAGAAAGCATCAGATGTGAAGGGTCCTATAAACCTGAGGCTGGGCCGGAAAAACAGAACACCCTTCTTACCCCCATTCCCCTATGATGCTAAAACTAAGGAGGGAGCAACAGCAGCCCTATGCTAGAGGGGCAAGAACCTGAAGATGCCATCTATGCCACAGTGTGTAGGAACTGCTAAAAGCTGAGGGTAGGTATGCAAAATATTAACCCATGAGTTCCCACTCATAGAAGTCAATGGTTGAATACACAAGTAATAAATGGGCGAGAAGAGACAAATCTCTGTGCAAAACTCTAAGTTACTTATAGATATCTTACTCTCAAAAGCATGAAACATAACTCTCCACACCTTAAGTGTGGGAGAAACATGATGACTTCTTTATAAAGAGTGCAGTACGGAAATGGGGAAAATAGGAGAAACTTTTTAGCATTGAAATCTGAAAAAAAAAAATCAGCCATGATAAGGTCAGTATCAACAGTGATAAGTGGTACTAATAGCATGTATTCTTGGAGTGATTATGACGAGAATGGCAATTTACCTCTGTGCTGTTTCTCCAAAAAAATCCACAATCCCATTCTATCCATAAGGAAAAAAAAAAAAAGAAATCAGAGAAATCTCAATTGTGGGACATTCTACAAAGTAATTGGCCAGTACTTCCCTTAACCATCCAGGTCTTGAAAATTATAAAAAGTCTGAGACTTCTTATCACTTGTGACTTCTGTCACAAACAAGAGGAGATGAACCTAAGGAGACATGTCAACCAAATACAAGTATTCTGCCCAGGATTCTAGATAAGGGACATTAAGTAAAAACTAAGAAAATTAGTCCATAATAATGACGTAATTAATATTAGCCCATTAATTTTAATAAATGTATAATAGAGATATGGAAATGCAATTTTTATACTTTCACATTTCATATTTTATATGTAACATATGCAAATAGTGATAATAAATTATCAATATTGTACCCAAATATACCATACTAATGTAAAATTTTAATAATAAAGGAAAGTAGTTATAGAGTGTATGGGAACTTTTTGTACTATATTCACATTTAGTCTTTCTAAAATTATCCCAAATTAAAATTTTATTAAAAGATAAGGTCAAAATAAAAGACTTCTCAGAATAACAAATGAACAGATATTTTTTTATTGTCAGCAAACATGAGCTAAGAAATTGCAGAGGATGTTCTTTGGGCTGAAGGAGTAAGATCCCAGGCAGAAACCTGCATTTATATAAAGAAATGAAAAGATCTGGAAATGCTCCAAATAAAGGTAAACATCTTTCTTTCTTTCTTTACTTTAAATTGTTCTTAAGCTCACTGCCTAAAGCAAAGTTCATTACATTGTTTTGTGGCATTTGTAACACATGTGGAAATAAGTGTATCAAGACAACAGCACGAAGGCTGGTTGGAAGAGGCTGGAAAGCTGTTGTCTTAAGATCCCTCTGCATGGTATGTGGCACCACAAAAATCACCTGAAGGCGGACTGTAAGAAGTTTAAAAGAGCAATAACATAAAAACCCAAGTAAACTGCAAAATTACAGTTGGTGCCACTCATGATTCAAGGACTGAAACCTGAAATAATTCAGAAAAGTACATGAGGAAAAACCCAAAGAAAGGAAATAAACAAAGCAGTACTCACATTACTTGGTTTTGGAGGGTTTGGGTTTTTTTGTTTTTTCCCCCCAACGGTTTTTCTCTTCTGACTAGAGAGATAATAACACTTAGAATCAAAAATACCCCAAAGATAAACAATATAATGATTTTACCCATAATAAAGCTTTTGGCCTTTTTGGCATATGCCTTGCCTGGAGCAGCAATGAATTAAAGGTTTTAAGCAGAGGTGCATACTTTCACAGGAATTCGTAACTCCAGGCTCTCCTGAGAGTAGGGAAAGATGCAGGAGGTGATTATTTATGGAGCGGAGTAAAGAGAGCACAAACTGAGCAGGATGGTTTCAGCTCCCAACTTAGCCTCTTCAAGGTGTGACCTTGGGCAACATTTGACTTTACAGAGCCCTCAACTGCTCCTGCAAATTCTGAGGCTAACACTCCCTACTTTACAGGCAAGCTTAAGAAATTAAGAAATTAAGGCACACAGTAGGTTATCAATAAATGTTAGCTGCCCTCTCCAACAGAAAGATGCCAATGAAGTATATTTTACCCAAAACCAGGGATAAGACTGAAAACATGTGGTAGATATCACCCAATCCAACATATCTCACAACCAATCAGAATGGATGCTACCCTGAAAAACTTCACCAGACTTTGGCAAGTCAGACCAGATGATTATCAGCTCCACTTAATTTTTGATTTTTACTTTTTGATTTTGATTTTTGATTTTTTAATTTTTACTATCAGCCTGATCATCCAGTCATAATTACTTCCAAAAGAATTCTTGTTTTTTGTTTCTATGATAAGCAAAGCAAACACCATTAGAAAAAACCTATCTCAGAGGAGGAGTCAAGATGGCGGAGAAGTAGCAGGCTGAGACTGCTTCAGGTAGCAGGAGATCAGCTAGATAGCTTATCTAAAGATTGCAAACACCTACAAATCCAACCGCAGATCGAAGAGAAGAAGAACAGCAATTCTAGAAACAAAAAAACAACCACTTTCTGAAAGGTAGGACTGGCGGAGAAGTGAATCCAAAGTGATGGGAAGATAGACCCCAGGGGGAGGGGCCGGCTCCCGGCAAACGGCGGAGCAATGGAGCACAGAATCGGGACTTTTAAAAGTCTGTTCCGCTGAGGGACATCTCTCCAGAGGCTAAACTAGGGTGAAGCCCACACACGGTCAGCGTGGCCTCAGGCCCCGCAGGGTCACAGAAGGATCGGGGGTGTCTGAGTGTCGCAGAGCTTGCAGGTATTAGAACAGGAAAGCCGGCTACAGAGACAGAGTTGAGGAGTGAGCTCCCAGCTCGGGGTTACCTTGAACTGGTCACAGGCTCAGTGAGCTCAGAGCGCGGCCGGAGGCCAGGGAGTCGGGAGTAAATGGGCACTGTTCTTGGAGGGCGCCCTGAGGAGTGGGGCCCCAAGCTCTCGGCTCTTGCAGACCAGAGACTGGGAGGCCGCCATGTTCATTCCCATCCTCCGGAACTCTATGGAAATCACTCAGGGAACAAAAGCTCCCAAAAGCGAACCCCAGCAGATTACTCAGCCCGGCCCCTGGTAAGGGCAGTGCAATTCCGCCTGGAGCAAAGACACTTGAGAATCACTACAACAGGCCCCTCCCCCAGAAGATCAACAAGAAATCCAGCCAGGACCAAGTTCACCTACTAAGGAGTGAAGTTTCAATACCAAGGAGAGCAGCGGAATTCCAGAGGAGGAGAGAGCAAAGCACTGAACTCATGACTTTCTCCCCATGATTCTTTAGTCATGCAGTTATTTTTTTTTCTTTTTCAATTTTTTTCTTCGTCTGCTAAATCTTTTTTAACTTTTACCTTTTCTTTTTTAACGTTTTTTAACTAGTTTATCTAATATATATATTTTTTCTTTTTTATACTTTTCCGTCATTCGTTTTCTTTTTTAAATTGTTTCCTTTTTTCCTTCTTCTTCTTTCTGAACCGCTTTTTATCCCCTTTCTCCCCCCTCACGATTTGGGATCTCTTCTGATTTGATAAAAGCATATTTTCCTGGGGTTGTTGCCACCCTTTTAGTATTTTACTTGCTCCTTCATATACTCTTATCTGGACAAAATAACAAGGTGGGAAAATTCACCACAAAAAAAAAGAACAAGAGGCAGTACTGAAGGCTAGGGACCTAATCAATACAGACATTGGTAATATGTCAGATCTAGAGTTCAGAATGATGATTCTCAGGGCTCTAGCCGGGCTTGAAAAAGGCATCAAGGATATTAGAGAAACCCTCTCAGGAGATATAAAAGCCCTTTATGGAGAAATAAAATCTAACCAAGTTGAAATCAAAAAAGCTATAAATGAGGTGCAATCAAAAATGGAGACTCACTGCTAGGATAAATGAGGCAGAAGAAAGAATTAGTGATATAGAAGACCAAATGACAGAGAAGCAGCTGAGCAAAAGAGGGACAAACAGCTACTGGACCAAGAGGGGAGAATTAGAGAGAAAAGTAACACCATAAGACGAAACAACATTAGAATAATTGGGATTCCAGAAGAAAAAGAAAGAGAGAGGGGAGCAGAAGGTATATTGGAGAGAATTATTGTAGAGAATTTCCCTAATATGGCAGAGGGAACAAGCTTCAAAATCCTGGAGGTGAAGAGAACCCCCCTCAAAATCAATAAGAACAGGTCCACACCCTGTCACCTAATAGTAAAATATACAAGTCTTAGTGACAAAGAGAAAATCCTGAAAGCAGCCCGGGTAAGGAAGTCTATAACATACAATGGTAAAAATATTAGATTGGCAGCAGACTTATCCACAGAGACCTGGCAGGCCAGAAAGAGCTGGCATGATATATTCAGAGGACTAAATGAGAAAAACATGCATCCAAGAATACTATATCCAGCTAGGCTATCATTGAAAATAGAAGGAGAGATTAAAAGCTTCCAGGACAAACAAAAACTAAAAGAATTTGCAAACACCAAACCAGCTCTGTAGGAAATATTGAAAGGGGTCCTCTAAGCAAAGAGAGAGCCTAAAAGTAGTAGATCAGAAAGGAACAGAGACAATATACAGTAACAGTCACCTTACAGGCAATACAATGGCACTAAATTCATGTCTCTCAATAGTTACCCTGAATGTTAATGGGCTAAATGCCCCAATGAAAGGCACAGGGTATCAGAATGGATAAAAAAACAAAACTCATCTATATGATGCCTACAAGAAACTCATTTCAGACCCGAAGACACCTCCAGATTTAAAGTGAGGGGGTGGAAAAGAATTTATCATGCTAATGACATCAGAAGAAAGCAGGAGTGGCAATCCTTATATCAGATCAATCAGATTTTAAGCCAAAGACTATAATAAGAGGTGAGGAAGGACACTATATCATACTCAAAGGATCTGTCCAACAAGAAGATCTAACAATGTTAAATATCTATGCCCCCAACGTGGGAGCAGCCAATTATATAAACCAATTAATAACAAAATCAAAGAAACACATCAACAATAATACAATAGTAGTAGGGGAATTTAAGACTTCCCTCACTGGACAGATCATCCAAGCAAAAGATCAACAAGGAAATAAAGTCCTTAAATGACACACTGGACCAGATGGACATCACAGATATATTCAGAACATTTCATCCCAAAGCAACAGAATACACCTTCTTCTCTAGTGCACATGGAACATTCTCCAGAATAGATCACATCCTCGGTCCTAAATCAGGTCTCAACCGGTTTCAAAAGATTAGGATCATTCCCTGCATATTTTCATACCACAATGCTCTGAAGCTAGAACTCAATCACAAGAGGAAATTTGGAAAGAACCCAAATACATGGAGACTAAACAGCATCCTTCTAAAGCATGAATGGTCAACCAGGAAATTAAAGAAGAATTGAAAAAATTCATGGAAACAAATGATAATGAAAACACAATGGTTCAAAATCTGTGGGACACAACAAAGGCAGTCCTGAGAGGAGAATATATAGCAGTACAAGCCTTTCTCAAGAAACAAGAAAGGTCTCAGGTACACAACCTAACCCTACACCTAAAGGAGCTGGAGAAAGAACAACAAAGAAAGCCTAAACCCATCAGAAGAGAAACCATAAAGATCAGAGCAGAAAGCAATGAAATCGAAACCAAAAAAACAATAGAACAAATCAACGAAACTAGGAGCTGGTTCTTTGAAAGATTTAATAAGATTGATAAAGCCCTGCCCAGACTTCTCAAAAAGAAAAGAGAAAGGACACAAATAAATAAAATCATGAATGAAAGAGGAGAGATCACAACTAACACCAAAGAAATACAGACAATTATTAGAACATACTATGAGCAACTCTATGCCAACAAATTTGACAATCTGGAAGAAATGGAGGCATTCCTAGAGACATATAAACTACCACAACTGAACTAGGAAGAAATAGAAAGCCTGAACAGACCCATAACCAGTAAGGAGATTGAAACAGTCATCAAAAATCTCCAGACAAACAAAAGCTCAGGGCCAGATGGCTTCCCAGGGGAATTCTACCAAACATTTAAAGAAGAACTAATTCCTATTCTCCTGAAACTGTTCCAAAAAATAGAAATGGAAGGAAAACTTTCAAACTTTTTTGACGAGGCCAGCATCACCTTGATCTCAAAACCAGACAAGGATCCCCTTAAAAAAAAAAAAAAAAAAACTACAGACCAATATCCTCGATGAACACAGATGCGAAAATTCTCACCAAAATACCAGCCAATAGGATTCAATAGCACATTAAAAGGATTATTCACCACGACCAAGTGGGATTTATTCCAGGGCTGCCAGTTTGGTTTAACATCTGCAAATCGATCAGTGTGATACAATACATTAATAAAAGAAAGAACAAGAACCATATGATACTCTCAATAGATGCTGAAGAAGCATTTGACAAATTACAGCATCCCTTCCTGATCAAAACTCTTCAAAGTGTAGGGATAAAGGGCATGTACCTCAATATTATCAAAGCCATCTATGAAAAACCCACCGCAAATATCATTCTCAATGGAGAAAAACTGAAAGCTTTTCCGCTAAGGTCAGGAACACGGCAGGGATGTCCATTAGCACCACTGATATACAGCATAGTACTATAAGTCCTAGCCTCAGCAATCAGACAACAAAAGGAAATTTGCCGATCCAAATTGGCAAAGAAGAAGTCAAACTATCACTCTTTGCAGATGATATGATACTATATGTGGAAAACCCAAAAGACCCTACTCCAAAACTGCTAGAACTTGTACAGGAATTCAGTAAAGTGTCAGGATATAAAATCAATGCACAGAAATCAGTTGCATTTCTCTACACCAGCAACAAGACAGAAGAAAGAGAAATTAAGGAGTCAATCCCATTTACAATTGCACCCAAAATCATAAGATACCTAGGAATAAACCTAACCAAAGAGGCTAAGAATCTATACTCAGAAAACTATAAAGTACTCATGAAAGAAATTGAGGAAGACACAAAGAAATGGAAAAATGTTCCATGCTCATGGACTGGAAGAAAAATATTGTGAAAATTTCTATGCTACCTAAAGCAATCCACACATTTACTGCAATTCCTATCAAAGTACCATCCATCTTTTTCAAAGAAATGGAACAAATAATCCTAAAAGACCTCGAATAGCCAAAGAAATATTGAAAAAGAAAGCCAAAGTTGCTGGCATCACAATTCCAGACTTCAAGCTCTATTACAAAGCTGTCATCATCAAGACAGCATGGTACTGGCACAACAACAGACACATAGATCAATGGAACAGAATAGAGAGCCCAGAAATAGACCCTCAACTCTATGGTCAACTAATCTTCGAGAAAGCAGGGAAGAATGTCCAATGGAAAAAAGACAGCATCTTCAATAATTGGTGTTGGGAAAATTGGACAGCCACATGCAGAATAATGAAATTGGACCATTTCCTTACACCACACATTAAAATAGACTCAAAATGAATGAAGGACCTCAAGTGAGAAAGGAATCCATCAAAATCCTTGAGAAGAACATAGGCAGCAACCTCTTCGACCTCAGCTGCAGCAACATCTTCCTAGGAACATCGCCAAAGGCAAGGGAAGCAAGGGCTAAAATGAACTATTGGGATTTCATCAAGATCAAAAGCTTTTTCACAGCAAAGGAAACAGTTAACAAAATCAAAAGACAACTGACAGAATGGGAGAAGATATTTGCAAATGACATATCAGATAAAGGGCTAGTGTCCAAAATCTATAAAGAACTTAGCAAACCCAACACCCAAAGAACAAATAATCCAATCAAGAAATGGGCAGAAGACATGAACAGACATTTCTGCAAAGAAGACATCCAGATGGCCAACAGACACATGAAAAAGTGCTCCATATCACTCGGCATCAGGGAAATACAAATCAAAACCACAATGAGATATCACCTCACACCAGTCAGAATGGCTAAAATTAACAAGTCAAGAAATGACAGATGCTGGCGAGGATGCGGAGAAAGGGGAACCCTCCTACACTGTTGGTGGGAATGCAAGCTGGTGCAACCACTCTGGAAAACAGCATGGAGGTTCCTCAAAATGTTGAAAATAGAACTACCCTCTGACCCAGCAATAGCACTACTGGGTATTTACCCTAAAGATACAAATGTAGTGATCCAAAGGGGCACGTGCACCCGAATGTTTATAGCAGCAATGTCCACAATAGCCAAACTATGGAAAGAACCTAGATGTCCATGAACAGATGAATGGATCAAGAAGATGTGGTATATATACACAATGGAATACTATGCAGCCATCAAAAGAAATGAAATCTTGCCATTTGCGACGACATGGATGGAACTAGAGGGTATCATGCTTAGCAAAATAAGTCCATCAGAGAAAAGACAACTATCATACGATCGCCCTGATATGAGGAAGTGGAGATGCCACATGGGGGGTTAAGGGGGTAGGAGAAGAATAAATGAAAGAAGATGGGATTGGGAGGGAGACAAACAATAAGTGACTCTTAATTTCACAAAACAAACTGAGGGTTGCTGGGGGGAGGGGGGTTGAGAGAAGGGGGTGGGGTTATGGACATTGGGGAGGGTATGTGCTATGGTGAGTGCTGTGAAATGTGTAAACCTGGCGATTCACAGACCTATACCCCTGGGGATAAAAATATATTATATGTTTATAAAAAATAAAATAAATAAATAATTTTTTTTTAAAAACCTACCTCTAGAAAAAGGCTCAATTTAAAGTGTTTGGCAATAAATGAACTGCATTTTCATATCACATTGTGCAAATATTTTTTATTTCTCTTCTAAGTGGAAGCCAAGGGTATCATGTAAGCCTTCTTTAAATTTTACTACTAGTCTTCTCTTCAAGTTTCTCCTCCTTCATCTTCTTGTTCTCCTCTCCCCCCTCCCCTTTCTCATCCTTTTTCCTTTTTTTTTCTCTTTTTTTTTTAACCTACTCAAGACATTTACATTTTGACTTAAGTGGTAGGTTTATAACCACCAACTATTCATTCTAATTTTTGTCTGTTTTTTTTCTTTGCTGGATTTTAATTCATTTTGTCCAATTAATAATCACTAAAGATCCACAAGATACGAAGTTCCAAACTACAAGATTAAACATACAAATACATTTATGAAGTCTAAGGCAAATTTATGGTAGCTAGACTGATTAGGTAAACAAATAGAATGCTTGCCATCAGAGTTAGACATTGAAATAAATTTACCTATAGCAGAGAGTTGGCAGCATGGCTCCCTATGACCCAGCAATTGCACTACTGGGTATTTACCCTAAAGATACAAACGTAGTGATCTGAAGGGGCACATGCACCCAAATGTTTATAGCAGCAATGCCTACAATAGCCAAACTATGGAAAGAACCTAGATGTCCATGAACAGATGAATGGATCAAGAAGATGTGGTATATATACACAATGGAATACTATGCAGCCATCAAAAGAAATGAAATCTTGCCATTTGCGACGACATGGATGGAACTAGAGGGTATCATGCTTAGCAAAATAAGTCCATCAGAGAAAAGACAACTATCATACGATCGCCCTGATATGAGGAAGTGGAGATGCCACATGGGGGGTTAAGGGGGTAGGAGAAGAATAAATGAAAGAAGATGGGATTGGGAGGGAGACAAACAATAAGTGACTCTTAATTTCACAAAACAAACTGAGGGTTGCTGGGGGGAGGGGGGTTGAGAGAAGGGGGTGGGGTTATGGACATTGGGGAGGGTATGTGCTATGGTGAGTGCTGTGAAATGTGTAAACCTGGCGATTCACAGACCTATACCCCTGGGGATAAAAATATATTATATGTTTATAAAAAATAAAATAAATAAATAATTTTTTTTTAAAAACCTACCTCTAGAAAAAGGCTCAATTTAAAGTGTTTGGCAATAAATGAACTGCATTTTCATATCACATTGTGCAAATATTTTTTATTTCTCTTCTAAGTGGAAGCCAAGGGTATCATGTAAGCCTTCTTTAAATTTTACTACTAGTCTTCTCTTCAAGTTTCTCCTCCTTCATCTTCTTGTTCTCCTCTCCCCCCTCCCCTTTCTCATCCTTTTTCCTTTTTTTTTCTCTTTTTTTTTTAACCTACTCAAGACATTTACATTTTGACTTAAGTGGTAGGTTTATAACCACCAACTATTCATTCTAATTTTTGTCTGTTTTTTTTCTTTGCTGGATTTTAATTCATTTTGTCCAATTAATAATCACTAAAGATCCACAAGATACGAAGTTCCAAACTACAAGATTAAACATACAAATACATTTATGAAGTCTAAGGCAAATTTATGGTAGCTAGACTGATTAGGTAAACAAATAGAATGCTTGCCATCAGAGTTAGACATTGAAATAAATTTACCTATAGCAGAGAGTTGGCAGCATGGCTCCCTATGACCCAGCAATTGCACTACTGGGTATTTACCCTAAAGATACAAACGTAGTGATCTGAAGGGGCACATGCACCCAAATGTTTATAGCAGCAATGCCTACAATAGCCAAACTATGGAAATAACCTAGATGTCCATCAACAGATGAATGGATAAAGAAGATGTGGTATATATACACAATGGAAAACTATGCAGCCATCAAAAGAAATGAAATCTTGCCATTTGCGATGACATGGATGGAACTAGAGGGTATCATGCTTAGCGAAATAAGTCAATCAGAGAAAGACAACTATCATATGATCGCCCTGATATGAGGAAGTGGAGACGCGGACGTCGGGGGTTGGGGGGTAGGAGAAGAATAAATGAAACAAGATGGGATCAGGAGGGAGACAAACCATAAGTGACTCTTAATCTCACAAAATAAACTGAGGGTTGCTGGGGGGAGGGGGTTGAGAGAGGGGTGTGGGGTTATGGATATTGGGGAGGGTATGTGCTATGGTGAGCGCTGTGAAGTGTGTAAACCTGCCGATTCACAGACCTATACCCCTGAGGATAAAAATACATTATATGTTTAATTAATTAATTAATTAATTATTTTAAAAAGGCATGCGCAAATGAGAAGTCAGGAGATCTAGGTGGAGGAAAAGTCAACAAGGAGTGAAGAAGGATTTTCTGAAGATACCCAGAAAGCTCTTTTCTAAGAGGCTTCCCTGAATGGATGGACCATAATCTAAGAGCCTAGGTCTCAGCCTGGCCAAAGCCCAGAGTTGCTGGACTCTGGGAAAAGTCCAGGAACTCTGGACTTTCCAGAGTTGGAAAAGTTGACGCACACCAATCCAACGTTAAGAGCCTGAAGCACATGGACCGTGCTCGCTTCGGCAGCACATATACTGAAGCACATGGACCACAAGTCAGTTTTCTAGTTTCCAGGGTGAGTATCTTGTTCTAATTCCTAGAAATCTTAGTCCCCATCTAGGTCCCCTTCCTTCTCTATTCAGAAGCCTGAGACATCAAAAGGTTGCTATGTTACAGACTAAAAGTTTTATTTCCAATGCTAAGTGCCCAGAAAACTTGGTAATTCTAAATGCATAGTATGTCATGCCTAACCTGCCCAGCAATCATGAAAATCATTGTGGCCAATCCAACAAGACACTGAAGATGTGGTAAAAATAGAAAATAGTAATGTGTTGTTACCCTTTAAAATACACATAAATTTTATTTTCCTTCACTGACCTTATTTTCTTACCTTCTACAGGATCTGAGATGTTTAGTAATGCTCAAAACATCTGAGTGTTTCTGCTGCCTAAAGACTTATCCATGGCTGATTTCATCACCATCCTACCCACTCATTCCTGAGCAATTGGAGGTATACCTCTATTTACATGAATGGACTGGCCAACATGTAAATACCTGATCATTTTAAAAGACTTCCAGAAACTATAATTCTGGATTAAACAAAGCATCTGTTGACCTCATGAAGGTCAAAGATGATAAAGTCTCACGTCCCTTCATCATTGGAGTACGAACCTACAATCCACCCTTCTGGAGATTATATAATGAATCAAATGACAAAAATATACCAAATAAAGCCAATATTAGACTGGACCCTGGCCTCTGAAACAACTAAAATCTAGGCCCCATTTCTGCTGACTGAGAGAGTATTTCCTGCAAAGATAAGGATCACTTTGGTTCAATAGTTCATGTCCTCTTGTTTAAGAGTTTGGTATAGTCACATTTGCTGTTGGCAGCACCATAAATGGAAAAATGGGAACTAATGTTGGTCCAGAGCCCTCAGCAATAGAGCCACAGATGGAGAAATTAGGGAGTATGAATTCAGAACAAAAGGCAGGACATTTTTAGGGCAATTTCATTAAGGCCATAACAAGAACTCATGGACCTGAGCTGCAGTTTAAGAGTTGATTTTTGCCACTAGAAGGCGCTGAAAACACACTGCTAACATATAGCTCCATGTAGTATTTTTTTTTTTTAAGATTTTATTTATTTATTTGACAGAGAACACAAGTAGTCAGAGAGGCAGGCAGAGAGAGCGGAGGAAGCAGGCTCCCTGCTGAGCAGAGAGCCCGATGCGGGACTCGATCCCAGGACCCTGAGATCATGACCTGAGCCGAAGGCAGCGGCTTAACCCACTGAGCCACCCAGGCGCCCTCCATGTAGTATTTTTTACTTAAACTAATTATTTGTATGATTTTGTACAAATAATTTAATCGGCCTCACTTTGGTTTCCTTATCAGTATAGCAAGAGGACTGAACTCCATGATGTGGAAGTTTTTCCAGTCCTGTCATTCTGTGGTTATACAATGGTCCCTCTTTGGCCATCATGAGCACTACACGATAAGGAGATGGGGTAGGTAAATAAGATATAATAGCTTTACATTTATTATTAAGAGGTAACAATTCTACAGTTGCATTTAAAAAACAAGGCAAATATTAAAATATTCATAACCAAAAGAAGTGAATTCTTTCCACAAACTTATAAAATTGCTGCCTTACCCCAAATCCAATATAATGCAAGACACAATAATATCAAAGATATATTACTCCATATGTTTCCTTTAAATAGTGTGTTAAAACAGTTTATATCCTTGAACATAACTTTTATTGCTCTAGGAGCCACTGTTTTCCTATGGAAACACATCTGTGAAATTTTGTCAACAGGAAAGAAAGGTTCGATTTACAGAAGTTTGATTTACAAACAACTCTTGAACTCTTGTAGTGCTCTTGTAGTGCTCTTGGATGTCCCCTGGTGGCCACCTAAAGTCAATGCAAGTTTCATAAGGTAGTTTAATACATGTACCACCAGTTCTTCCGCTTTCTCCTTTGCACCAAAACTGCAGCCTGTATTAGGATCTATTATCACACACTGCTACTGAAAATAAATCAGATACCACTTGCCTCCACTTATTCATTCTGGATAAGAGGATTAATGCCAAAAGTCACAAGAGCTTTGCCCTAGATTGTAAAACCCATCATAGACCAGGATGGAACTGGATTCCAAATGATGTATGTGACCACCAGAGGTCCACAAAGCTTTTTATGAGTTCCCATCTCTCAGCATACCAAGATGTTATGCCTTTTTGTTTTCTTCTTCTATTGTGAATATATGCAAAACAGTAAAATTGTAATTGCAAAAACTGTATACCCTCATTGAGCTCATTTGGTTTAAAAGAGTGCTGTGATTCTTATTGTTTATTATTCAGACTAAAACTCCTTCATGTGTTTTGAAAAAAGTAAATGAAACAGCAGAAATCGGATGCATAAGTCCGTTTAATTATTGTTTACAAGTCTCAGTGAAGCAGTATGCCAAGAGTTTCCTTTGCCACCCAGCCTATATTCTAGATGAAGAGCCACATTCTCAACTGCCAGGGAGTCTGAACAGTCCTGCCATATTTTAAGCAAGTCAATCCGTCAAGCCAGAACTAAATGAAAATGTGCGGAATACTAGAATATCTCCAAATATGAAAAGAAGGATGATACTTAAGTTATGTAAAATCATTATTTTAATACTGAACATCTCATGGGAGATGGTTCAAATCCTGGTACTGCTTGAGTTTTGAGTCAGGCTTATATGCTCCCAGATTGTATCTCTTGACCATCATAACATACAGTCAAGTGACCCCCAGAAGACAACTAAGAACACAAATGCCATGGAACATGGAAGTAGTAAAGCGTGGGGAATGAAGGTGTTGGGATCCCAAAAGATTGTTCTAAATCTTACCTACCTTAGATCCATAATCTTTTTTTTTTTTTAATTTGAGAGAGAGACAGTGAGAGAGAGCATGAGTGAGGAGAAGGTCAGAGAGAGAAGCAGACTCCCCGTGGAGCTGGGAGCCCGATGCGGGACTTGATCTAGGGACTCCGGGATCATGACCTGAGCCAAAGGCAGTCGTCCAACCAACTGAGCTACCCAGGAATCCAAGATCCATAATCTTTTAAGCTTTGGATCCACAATCTAAATTTCAGCACATATTCTTCCTTTCAGATCATCAGATATCAAAGATATTCTTTCTACCCATTCATTCCAATTAAGTGATTAACCTTCTTGAACATCTCCAAGAATTTTGGTTTTGCCAGCAATAAAATTACCCATAGGCATAGTAACAAGCAAAGTCAATGTACAGAGTCTGAAAAATTGATCAGGTAATTGAGAGATCTTAATACACACCTCACCAAAGAAGATCTTGCAATGGCAAGTGAGCAAATGAAAATAAGCTCAGTATCATCTCTCATTAGGAAACTGTGAGTTGAACAATGAGGAGTTACCACTACACACGTATTAGAATATCTAATTTTTTTTAAATGGACAAAACCATTACTGACATGGATATAGAACAACAGGAACTCTCATTCATTTGCATTGCCAGTAGGAATGCAGAATAGTA
This sequence comes from Mustela erminea, assembly GCF_009829155.1. Taxonomy (NCBI): domain Eukaryota; kingdom Metazoa; phylum Chordata; class Mammalia; order Carnivora; family Mustelidae; genus Mustela; species Mustela erminea. Next base: position 50,409,407 of record NC_045614.1, read on the forward strand.
CAGCCACTTTGGAGGACAGTTTGTCAGTTTCTTATGAAGCTAAACATAGTTTCACCATACAATCTGGAGATCACGCTCCTAGGTTATTTACCCAACTGATTTGAACACTTACCTCAACATAAAAAGTTGTCTATGAATCTTCCTAGTATCAACATCCATAATTTTTAACAACTGAAAGCAACCAAAATGTCTTTTAATAGGTGAATGAGTAAACAAACTACAGTATATCCATGTAAAGAGAATGAGTCAACAAAAAAATAAATGAGCCACTGAAGCATGGAAAGACATATATGAATCTTAAGGCAATTTGGAAAGTGAAAGAAGCTACTTTAAAAATGCTATGAAGGGGCCCCTGGGTGGCTCAGTGGGTTAAAACCTCTGCCTTCGGCTCAGGTCATGATCTCAGGGTCCTGGGATTGAGCCCCACATCCGGCTTTTGGCTCAGCGGGGAGCCTGCTTACCCCTCTCTCTCTGCCTGCCTCTCTGCCTACTTGTGACCTCTGTCTGTCAAATAAATAAATAAAATCTTTTTAAAAAATAAATAAATAAAAATGCTACGTAGTATATGATTACAGTTATATGAAGTTTTGGAGAGGGCAAAACCTAGCAACAATTAAAAAAGATCACTGGTTGCCAGAGGTGCTGAATGTGGGGAGGTGAGCTAAATTAGGTAAAGCACAGGCAATTTCAGGTGTTCAAACTGTTCTATTTGATACCATAATGGTGGGTTCATGACACTATTCATTTATCAAGACCATAGAATTAGAGAGTCCAAACCATACAGCATAGAACTATAGTGAACCTTAATGCATATAAATTTTTTAAAAAATCACTGAAGAGGTTGGATATCCCAGAATGGAGTCCAGAATATGACAAACAATCTAACTGCATTACAAATGTAAAAACAACCTAGGGGGAAAGGAGAAAGCTGCTCACCTTAGGAATTTTAGAAATGAGTAGTCTGTAAGATGAAAGGCAGAATAATTTGTACATAAGCCCTGTACTCCCATTGATAAAATTTTGTCCCATGAGTACAGGTTAACAATTCTGATACTCCTATACATGTAAACTAGAATTAAATTATTGAGTGACAGAACAGCAGATAGTAGGGGCACATTTCCCACTACTGCAGGGGGAGTTTGTAGAAAAGTGGGGAGAAGGCCAGAATGAATTAGAGTCAGAGACATCAATATGAACTCTTTTTTAGTCTAACATAGATAAAGTTACATATAAAAATATTTATGGATATATGTGTATACACAGGTTGGCATATAGACACGTAAGTCCTTCCTCTGAGAGCTGAGAAGGGCTAAGTGCAAGACCCCTTATAATAGGTGTATTTCTAGCACTCAAGTCCTTGTTTCTCACATCATTCTTCAATGAAAGGAACCACAGCTCACTGGTTCATTCTAGGACTGACGTAGAAGATAAGTAAAGCTTGGAGCAACATCTTCTAGGGGGGAAAAGGTAAGGATGCGCCTAATAAAATACCCATGCTGATGCTGGAAAATCAAAGGGATCCAGAAACCAAATGAAAGAGCATAGAGTAGAGCAATTTGACTCATAGAATTATGTGGCATTGGATTATAACCTGTGGTAGGAAATAAATATCCATGAGTCTATACTGATTGAAATCAATGGCTGAATACATAAATAAGTAATGGGGGAGAAGAAACAAATCTTCACGTAGAACTCTACATCATTTCTTCTCAAAAGAGTGGAGCATAACGCCTCACATCCTAAGTGTGAGGTGCACTAGGACTACATTAAAGAGAGTACAGTATGGAAACAGGGAAAATAGGAGCCACTTTATAGGGTTGGAATCTGACAAACCACGACATCAGCCATGATCAAAGTCAGTAACAGTGACAAATATTTCTAGATTAATAGATAGGATATGAAGGAAGTGGCACTTTACCTCTGTGGTCTTCCTGCCCCCAAACTGAAAAGCTCTGTCCCATCATGAGAAAAGCAACACAAAAATCCCAGTGGAAGGATATTCTCCAAAACACTTGACCAGTATATGTCTCCAAATTGTCAAGACCTTCAAAAATAAGGAAAGTCTGAGAAAATTGTCACAGCCAAGAGAAGCCAAAGGAGACATGACAATGAAATGTAAGGTGCCGCTTCCAGTCGGCCACCGGAGAAGAATTCAGCACAAACAAGTCAGCTGCAAAAGACTGGGAACAGGGGACAACAGTCGAAAAGGACCGCTGCCCCGAGCAACTCCACAGTCTCACTTTTATTGGATAGAAAACAATAGCCAACAGAAGGACTGATGAAGGTCAAACGTTAATCCAGTCCCACAGTCGAGGAGGAGGATAAAGTTTATAGTTAAACAAGCACATTCAAAGGACTCATCTAACTAATAACGGGCGCTTCTGGGAAGAGAAAGGAGCGATAACGGAAAAGGGAAGCAGGCGGTTTTCCTTCCACCCTGAGCTGACCCGGCGTTCCCGGTTGTGGCTTCCGTGAAGGGGCAGCCTTCCACCCTGAGCGAGCCAGGTATCCCCAGCTGCCCAGCTTCTGTGAAGGGGCAGCTTTCCGCCTTGAGTGAGCCGGGCATCCCCAGCTTCCCAGCTTCACTGTTGTATATCGTACTTCTCCCCAAAGACCTGTTGCCAGTATATGTATTTCTTAAGGCCATATCTAAATGTGCTTGGCAACTAGTAAAATCCTCCAGGGTTTACAGTTTAAGTAACAAATTGTTCCGAGGAGCAGCAGCAGTAAGGTGGTATACCAGATGGGATTCTGGAACAGAAAATGGGCATTAGGTAAAGGAAATCCACATAAAGTATGGACTTTGGTTAATTACAATGTATGAAATTTGGTCCATTAACCATAACATATTATGACAAATGACTTTATTAACCAGGTGAATTACCCTCTTTTATGCTTTCATTACACCTACATTTACTCTGGTAGCACATAACACATTTAGTGGTAATCATCTGGCCAACGGTCTGCCTCTTCCACTAGACTCAAACTTCCATGAGGGCAGAAACCATGCCTACCTTGTCTGTCATTACAGCCACAAGGCCTGGTGTATGAGCACTGAGTAAATACTATACAGACAATCATGGAAATAAAAGATTTACTAGCTCCTCCATCAAACTATTAGCTACTGTGAACATATACAGTTGCCTTTTTATTTGGTCTCTCCAGCATCTGTCACAGCGTCTGGAATATATTAGCTGAAAATGATATAGCTAAGTTTAAAATCGATGAAATGACATCAAGGAGAAGTCAGGGAGGAATAACTTCCCCCTAAAGATGGTTTTTTAGAGCTCTTCTCCAATTCATTTCACTCAATAATCACATGCGCAGGTTACCCTGTGTGATGTGCAATTTCATATGAATGTGAATTATCTATTACAAAAAAGTAAGGAGTCTGTTGAGGTGCTGAACAGACCTAAAAATCCTTAAGGATGACTATTTGTGCTCATATTTTTGTAACTGTATCAAATCCTTAAGGATGACTATTTGTGTTCATATTTTTGTAACTGTATAATGCATGTGGCCCAGCTTAGGTTTCAAAAATGTTCAACAACCAAAGCATAATTTCAAAATAACTTCGAGGTCTTTACCTCCATTTCTCAAATGCCATAAGAAATACTTTTTAGCACTGTTTCTTTTCATTACTTTCCCGCACACACACCATTACCAGCCCTGTGCTTTTCTCTCCAAAATGTTATTAAAAAAAAAAAAAAATCCCATCTCAGTTAAAATGATGAACTATTCCTTTTCTTTTCCTTTTTTTTTTTTTTTTTAAGGGTGAGAGAGCACACTGGAGCGGGGCCGGGGTGGGGCTAGGGGTGCAGCAGAGTGGGGCAGAGGGAGAGGGAGAGAGAACACCCCAAGCAGACTACTCATTAAGTGTGGAGCCTGAGGCAGGGCTCAATCTCACAACCCTAAGATCATGACCTGAGCCAAAATCGAGAGTCAGGTGCTTAACTAAGTGAGCCACTGAGGCATTCCAACTATTATTTTTCTGCTTTCTTCCTACTTTGTCAAAATGATGGCCCAGTCTTCATATCCCCAGGCCAAAGACTCACCCAACTCCTGTTACCACAATTTAGTTACATAAAAATGATGGAAAGTATACTCAATTTGACTATTCATTTTTCTGATTTAATATGCTTTGGGGAGAAAAATGAATTATTACCATATAAGTGTCTCCAATTATCTTTTCCTCTCCCTTTCCCATTAAAGATGGTAAGGTCTTTCTCATTTGTTTGGTGTCTTCTCCTGTCCTTCTTATTACTCCCGTATTTATGCAGATATGGTCCCAGAAACTATCCCTTCAAGCCTAGCCTTAAATCTGATCCAAAGGGCCTTCCAGTGAGGCTGTAAATATCTGATTCCCTGAATTTCTGCCAAATAAATCAAGAATAATTTATATTTCCCAAAACTAAAGCTAACTTACTCCATCCTAACCACTTATTTTTTTAATGCATCCTAAATGTCAGCATCATAACACTAGACTCAAGAAATAAAAGAAAAATCTACATGCATGTGGGCAGGCCCTTGAGAGAACTATCCAATCCCTATCAGTAAATAAGCATAGAAGGAGAACTTTTAAGCATCCCTGGTACTAGCAGGTTTATTTCATGTTGTTCACTAGCAACTGGCAGATACTAATAGAATTGTCTGTGTTCATGCACAATGAACCAGCTAGTACAACCACAGCTGAACATTAGGCAGATTTAAATCAAATTAGAAGCACAGATGAATACTTCTGTTGGGTCTTTCCAAAGTACCTAGTGCAGTACTTTGCTACCCAGTGAACTCCTCTTAAAATAAACTACTCACTAAAAGTCTCCCAATGGAACAGAACCAAACCTAATTATATCTACATAAAAGTGCCTCTATGCCCCCTTAACCCCCTCCCTATACAGCTAAGACTTTTGAAATCAAAACAGGAAGTATCCTACTTTTTGCCAAGTTTTAAGTTTTAAAGTCTTTTACAATCTTATTCCAAATATAGTTACATTTCAAGTAAACAACAAGAACAAAAAATTTCCAGTTTCAAACTCTGAAAAGAAAACAAGCCCAATAGACACACATCAGAGATACTGCATGCTATATTAGAAAAAAAAAAATAGTGGCACAGAAAATAGTAAAGTTTTTCTTTCCTATAAGTGAGAAAGCTCCATTGATTTTCTTAAGTCAAAACCATCAAGTTAATTAAAGGTTTAATGATGTAATCTAGCTCTCTTTAGATGAACTCACTTCTTTCTTTAAGCCTTTTGTTTTTTACATTATATACGTAAAATCTGCTTCAACAAGTCTGGGAACAACTTTGTTATTGATCTTCCAAAACCTATTACTTGGGAGTTGGCCTTTTCGATCCATGGTAGAATAGGTAATGTCTACCTGAGAGTTGCTGAGAGCCTCATTCACCATTTGAAATTAAAATCAAGCTATACAGGAGACCTGGGTGGCTCAGTGGGTTAAAACCTCTGCCTTCGGCTCAGGTTGTGATCCCAGCATCCTGGGATAGAGCCCTGCATCCGGCTCCCTGCTCAGAGGCCAGCCTGCTTCCCCCTCTCTCTCTGTCTGCCTCTCTGCCTACTTGTGATCTCTGTATGTCAAATAAACAAAATCTTAAAAAAAAAAAAAAATCAAGGTATACAATACAAATGTACAGGGAAAGGAGTTGTGAATGAGAAATGGGAAAATAATAAATGGCCTTTGAATGTTCTTTCATATCCTGCCCATGCAAAGTGGAAATTAGCTGCCTTTTCTCCCATTCAGGACAAGGCTCATTCTTTATTATCTTGAAAAAAGGAAGGAAAAGAGCAAAAGAGTTGGATGTTGCTTCTCCCACATTAGTCCCAGAGATTGTGAGCTCCTCAGTCAGAGGAAAGATATAGACCTTGACCTAGACATTAGCATAGAGGAGAAGTATGAAAGAGTACTCTTGAGAGCACCTGAAGAAAACATGGAGAGAAAGCAGAACTGGGCAAAGAAAGAGGACTACAATGCAGTCTCAACCAAGACCTCAGCCAACCCTATGAGGAACTCGGTCACTGGGATGGCCCTTCATGGTTAGACCCTCAATTCTGTCATTACACATGGGCTATCACAGGTAGGGGATGTGAGCTTGGGTGAGACAGCTCTCTAGCTGAGTCAGTTCTTTGAAAGTGTGGGCTGTTGAAGACTGTCAGCCAGGAGCATTCGCACCACCTGGGAGTTAAGTTCTTCAGTCTTGAAGAGGGAAATCAGAGCATCCATTGTGATATTTTGTTTACTGCTTATCCCCCAAATTACCTAGTAATGGGTGTACAATATTAAGTTCCAGTGCAATTTGTTCAAATGAACTCTTCTGAATATGGAGATCATGGCCAGAGACAGTCCGTGGTATACTACAGCTTCAGTCACACTTACTCCTTGCAACTTGCATTTTCTCACATACTTCAGTGCAAGGGTTGTGAATGATCCGGGCTTATGCAATTTCAAAAATTGAGAGACAGCAGAGTGCACCAAGAATTTCAGTTACCACAGAGACACAGATCTTATGTTGATGGCACTCCCCTAACAATTAAATCTTTTAGAATAAAGCATGTTCACAAGAGAAGAGATTTGGCCGGCTGTAAGGAGACATTCCCTTCTGTGGGTCTAGCCAGGAAAAGTATGATAACTTTCCCTTTTGCAACCCATTTGCTGGGGAGGGCGTGGGGGGTACCCTTCATGCAAAGGGTTTTGCCTGGTTGGGTCTCACTTACCTATGCAAATCCCAGGACGTGTTTGGCTCTGAGCCAGCCCCCTGTGAGGAAATGGAGACACTATCAAGAGACCTACTGCATAATAAATCTGCCTCCAGATAAAAGAGAAGCATGGTGACAGCTCTGGTGATTTTTTTATGGGCATTTTAAAATTAAAAGCCTTATGCATCCACATGGAATAAAGTCATTAATTGTCCACACATGTTGTACTCATAATACATGTTTTTTTCCCCCTAAATTTAATATAGAGAGGTTTGCAGAGTTGTGGTGTAATGTTGGGTAATGATATTCCCTGTATGACCTAAAGTCTCCCAGAGTATACAGAGCCCAAAAAGCACAGAGAACATATTAAATACGAAATCATTAAAAATGTGCCTCCCGCCAAGAATCCTCTGTATTAGGATAATTAAGATTCTAATGCGACCTTGTAAGAGGATATCTTGAATTAAATGGTCCATTTTATAGAGAAGTTCTAGGTACAAAAGTGATCTGGGGGTCCCCAACACATCTTTGTCTGTGGGATGTCTTCACAAGGAGATAAAACCCTGACTAGGAAGAAAGCAGGGTGACCTAGACAAGTGATCTCCAATGGGCAAAGCAGAGATGGGATTTGAGGAGGAAATATGCTCTGCAGACTCAGGGACATACACACATGATTTGACAGCTGCCTGTCTCTTACCTATAGCCAAGTTGTTCACCAGACTCATATTCACTTTCCATAGTGTAGTTATTGCTGGGAAATAAATGCCCAGCCTGGGATTACACTTCTCAGCACCCGTTGTATCCAGGAATAAGCAAGGAATGCCAACTGGCATCTGGGTGGAAGTGATATATGTTACTCCAAGCCTGGCCCATAAAAATCTCCTACACAATCCTTTCCACATTATTATAACAATGGATACTGTAATGAGCAAAAAATAAAATTTTATTGTGTTAAGCCCCTGAGATTTTGTGATTATTTTTTATAGCAGTAATTCAATCCTGACTAATAAATACACCAAGAGAGTAGTGAATCAATGAGGAAGGGGTGGTCAGTGCCCAGTCCTTCTGAGGTCAAGTAACATGAGAACAGACTACTTGATCTGCAAATATAGACACTCTCAGTTTCTTTGTCAAAGAAAGTTTGAGAAGAGCAAACAAATTGGAGTGGATGGATGGGAAAAAAAAAAAAAAGAGGAGGTAAGAAATGGGAAATAACATTTGTGGACAATTCTTTTACTAAGTTTTCCTGTGAAAGAGAACAGAAAGAAACATGGCAGAAGTTGAGGAAAGGCAAGAGGGTAAGTGTAAAGAAAGAAATAAAGATGTCAAATGGCGGAAAATGCAAAGATAAGAGATTGAGCTAGAGATACCAGGCTAAAGACACAGAGAAAGAGATTCAAACTGAGATAAAGAAATAGATCTATAAACATAGAGACAGAGATGGAAAAAGAGGTAGGGATTGAGAGAAATAGAGATTGAAAGAGAAAGAGAGAGAGATTGGAGATGGGACATCCCAGACACACTAGCGTGCTGATGACTCTACTCCAGAATGGTCAGGGAACTGAAATGACTACCTGCAACCTAAGAGGGCAGTCAACACACTTCAGGAATGCTAACTTGTCAAATACACAACCACTTCATCACCCAAATATGTAGCATCTCAGATGCTTATTACCCACCTCTATGAACGGAACCTCCTCTCTTCCACCAAAACCATCAAGGTTAACTATTAAAATGACTATTTCTAGATGGTCAGACATCTCTGAATGGAAACATTAGAATATTAGGCCACCACGACTGACTGAAGACAGAAAGGCTGGTTTTTGTTGCTGTTATTGCTGTCGTTGTCGTCATCTTCCTGGCTATGCTGGTTTAGTACAACTCATGATCTTGGACAAATCACTCATCATGTTGGACTTCACAAAAAAATGGCGAAGTATTGCCTACCTAAAGGCCTCTAACAAGGTCAGATAAAAGTTAATTAAAAGCAGGTATGGGACAAGAATTTGAAAACCCTTAGAATGTCCTCACTTATTCATCATTCATTCAGAAAATAAATACTGTGTATTTCCAGTGTAACAAGCAATTCACAGTGAAGGCATGACACTGTGAGACACAGCCTCGTGGAGTTTTCAGACTGTTCAGGAGACACACAAAAACCAAACCAATAAATGTGTAATTACAATGAGAGGTCTTTAAACAAACAGAAGGGTAACAGAGAGAAGGGAGAGTTATCTAGATCAGATAGTTAAAACCTCTTCGCAAAGACAATATTTAAACAGAGAATGAAAAGTTAAGAAGGAATCCAGCATGGGAAGAGTAAAGGTAGCCGAGAGAATTCTCTGATGCCATCACATACCTGCTCAGCTTCCAGGTTTTCCTGCTTGGCTCACAGTCTCCTTTTTCACAGTTCACTGGATCAGAACAGCATCCACACAGGTCCAATCACTGGGATCATGCATTTCTTAAGTCTTTTAAAATCCATACATTCCTCCTCCTACTTTTCTTTTCCTGAAGGCAATAAACGAGTTGTCTTGAAGAGTCTTTGCTGTTTGCACTCCTGTTGCAACATTATTTAACTAGTTTCTCTATCTGTATCTCCTGTAAACTGATAGTTAGAACCAGATTGACTATTAAGGATGAGTATTTTGACATTTCTTATTGGGGTTTTTTTTTGTACTTCCATCAAGATTCACATAGTGTCCAATTAACTCTCTTTTTTGTGTGTGACATTAAAATCACTGATAATCACTTCCTACATATGTCATTTCATTAAGGTTTGAAAAATAGGGATGCTCTAATCAAGTGGTTCTCCAACTGTGGTCCTGGACCAGTAGCCACAGCATCACCTGGCAATTTGTTAAAAATACAGATTCTCCAGGAGTACCCAGGTGTCTCAGTGGGTTAAGTGTTAACTTTTGGTTTTTAGCTCAGGTCATGATCTCAGGGTCCTGGGATCAAGCCTTAAGTCGGGCTCCATGCTCAGTGGGGAATCTACTTGAGGATTTCTCTCCCTCTGCCCCATCTACCCCACTCACACTCTCTCTAAGTAAGTATATATATATATATATATATTTTTTTTTTTAAATGCAGACATCTGAATAAGGAACTCTGGGGTGGGAGCCAGCATCTCATTGTAATTAACCCTCCAAGCCATTCTGATGCATGCTAGTTTTTGAGAACCACTGCTCTAATTCTCCCTTTTCTTTTTCATTGATTAGCTATATGGCTTATATAAAAACTTTCCTCTCACAGACTCTGTGGTTACCTGACACAATTGTACCGCTCTCAAAATAGTGAGATGGTTCCCTAGCTATCTTCTCTCTCTCTCTCTTTCCCTTCCTCTCCATTTATTTAGGTGCTATCTGCAGAAAGGTGAATTAAGATGAGAACTACTCAGTTTGCTTTGTATCTGTGGAATTCTGTGGCTCCAGCAAAAGCAAAAATGCTCAGACTATGGAGAATCTGAGCATAAGCCCCTGCAAAGAAAGCACTCAAGAATGTTAGCAGGTTACCCCAGGAAATGAGGTGCTCAACATTTCTCAGCACTTCTGATCTGCCTTTTCCTGCAAGCATGTGCTACACGATACATGCCAGGCCTTATTAATCCAATTTCCTTGTCCCTATCCAAAGGAAAGGAAGGCTCTAGTAATGATCAATACCCTTACTGTGATGATAAACAAAGACAGATGAGGCTGTGAGGCCTGGCTGGTATTTGTAATTACTGCCTCTGTAGGCATTCAATTACTGCTAATGAAAGGGTGACAGGGCTCCCCCATTGCCGACAGAGGAACATTTATGCAGGCTCCCTGGCATGGCCTGTAGCTGACACTGTCTCCTCTTTCCTCTCCTGATTGCAGTTCACTCTACCAGGGCAGTTTCCCCAGTATATGGAACTCTAAATGCCATGATACTTCCTCTAATGGAATTTTTAAGGAAGAGTCCATTTTGTTCATCATAATTCTACCTCATCAAGCTACTCCCTGGCCTTCACATGGACTGCCAGCATGACTCACTGGCATTTTATGACTGGACTCAGGCGATTTGTGTGAAGACAAGGAGATGAGCACAGGTGAGCATCACTGCTTGTTGACTCTCTGCTCAAAGCTTTTACTTAAAAGACAGGCAGAAAGAAGGCAGCTGGAGCATCTGCTTCTGCTTTTCAATATTCTAGATCGGATCTATGAAAGTGAATGTTACAACTTTTCCTCATTGAAAGAGATGTTATTAACCAACCATCAATTCCATTTCCTTTGCTAAAGAGTTAATTACAAAGGACATCTGCTAAATGCCAGAGTGGCATCCATTTCCCCATCTGATAATTTTATTTTTCAAGACCACGCCTTTTACTAAAGACTGATGGGGACATGGCCAGACCTGTTCACTGCTACATGTGGCCATCTCTAGCTGCTCTATGTGTTGGCTGACAACAATGTACAGCTGCCTCATTCTCTAAAGAACTGTCCTCAATCCAATAGAGTGGTCTCCCTCCACCACTGCTAGGCCTCAGCCAATGAACGACCAGTGCAGGGCTATGAAATGTGGTCTCCTAGTCTCAATGAGTGGGATCATGCTGAACCTGTTCTTCACCTGAAACCACATTCTTCTTTATCAACTTCCCACTTCCTCACCCCCTTCTCCTGATGTAACCCCCAATGAAACCAATTGACTAAGAACCCCCATTTCAGATTCCACTTCTGGGAAGCCTTCTCTCACACTCTCAGAAGTTGGAAGGGGACTGATCCCACCCACCTTCAGAGGCCAGTAAAAGCACTGCCTTCCTCTTATACATCAATGATTGGTTCAGAGATGGCATAGAACCCATGCCAGGCCAATGGCAACCCTTTCTTGTGGAACTATTGTTAAACCAACTATTTGGGAACTGGTGGGAGTCTTTCATTAGGGCTAGAAATAAGGTGAAGTGAGAGAGCCATTTACCTGAGGTGCAAAATCTAAGGCTTACCAAAAAATCCAATAAACTTGGAATGTAAATTAGTGTAGTTACTATGAAACACCAAAACATTAACAATAGAACTACCCAATCCCACTTCCGAACATACATCCAAAGGAAATGAAAACAATATTGAAGAGATATTTGTACCTCCATGTTCATTGCAGCATTGTTCAAGTTGCCAAGATAGGGAAAAATCTCAGTGTCCATCAAATGATAAATAGATAAAGATTATGTGGTATATATATATACAACGGAATAGTATTCAGCCATGAGAAAGAAGCAATTCTGCCAACTGTAACCACCTGGATGGACCCTGAGGGCAGTATGCTAAGTGAGAAAAGTGAGACAGAAAAAGACAAATACTGTATAGTATCACTTACATGTGGAACACTCCCCTCCCCCCAAAAGAGAGTGAATTTCATAAGGAACAGAGTATAAAAGTAGTTGCCAAGTGCTGGGGAATGGGGGAAACAGGGAGAAGCAAAAGGTAAAATAAAAGGCAAAATCTTTCAGGTATAACAAGAACAAGGTCTGAAGATGTAATATAGAACATGGTGACTATATTTGGTAACTGTATTACATAAGTGAAATTTGCAAAGAATAAAACTTAAGGTCTCCCCTCCCCAAAAGATAAATATATGAGATGACAGATGTGTTAATTAACTAAATAGGGAGAATTTTTTGGATGGTTTTAGAAGGAAGAGGGTGGGGTGAGCCTGATGATAGGTATCAAGGAGGACACAGATTGCATGAAGTACTGGGTGTTACATACAAACAATGAATCATGGAATGCTACATCAAAAAACTAATGATGTACTGTATGGTGACTAACAAAACACAATAAAAAAATTAAATTTAATTTAAAAAACAATTAAAAAACAAAAATCACAATAATATTATAATTATTCTTAAAGATAAAAAATATATTCAGCTGGGTTCAAGATGGTGGTATAGGATGAAGCAGCACTCACTACCCGCATCCCATGAATACAATAAATAAACAGCTATATATGGAAAAATTACCTCTGGAAAAACAAACAAACAAAACAAAACAAAAAACAAAACTGCATGAACAGAGCCTTTACAACAAAGACCAAAAAGAAAAACAAGATTGGTAGGTGAAACATAGACATGATCTCACCCAAAAACCCCACCCCATGTGTAGAAATCCATAGTCAGGAGTGATGTCAAAAATAAAGAACTCTTCCCTGAGAAGTGAGGAATTTGTGCTCCATATTAAGCACCTCAATCCTTAGATCTTGAACAAGACAGATGAGTCTCCTAAACAGTGGGCTTTGAAAAGTAACAGGGATTATATCTAGGAAAACTAATTGTATCAAGTGGAGGACCTACTCTTAAGGGGTTAGCCTTGGACACTTGGCCCTGGACACAGTACCAAAAACACCAGTTTGAAAACAACCAGACTGTATATTAAGGAGGCCCACCTATTAATCTTAAAGCATTTACCAGGAAGGCACAAAACCACTGGGACTTTCTCCAGGGACAGAGTTACTGATAGGTGCCATATCTGCAACCTCACCCCACATTGCTAAGGTTGGTGTTCATGAATGCCATTTTGGAACAATTCCTCCAACCTGCTAGAGCCAGGGGGTAAACCCAGCTAATAACACTACCCAACCATGCAGCAAAGCCACACACTCTAGCCAGGCCAGGCATCAGCTCAGGTTAACTACCACCCCAATACTGTTGCATAACACAGCTAGGCTAGGTGAGAGTTGAAACCCACCCCCACATCACAAATACATCCCTGCACAGCAGACAAGCAAGTGCACCCCATATATGGGACAATTCTTGAGCTCTGATAGTCAGAGGGGATTGTGTTTTGGGACTCCATGTGAAATTTCTTACACAAGTGGATCCTTTAAATCTCTAAGATGTGAAAAACAACAATAACCAAAAAACAAACAAACAAACAAACAAACAAAAACTAAGATGCAGCTGATTTGCCTAGTACATACGAACACAGGGGTAGGCAAAATGAAGAGACAGAGGAGTATGTTCCAAATGAAAGAACAAGACAAAATACTAGAAAAAGGCATTAATGAAATGAAGGTAAGTAATCTATCTGATAGAGAATAAATAGTAATGGTCATAAAAATGCTCACCAGGCCCAGAAGAAGAATCAGTGAGCATCATGAGATCCTCCACAGGGAGACAGAAAATATAAGAAAGTTCTAAACACAAGTTATAGAGTTGAAAAATACAATATCATAATTGAACCAAAAAACACACTGCAGGGATTTAACATCAGATTGGATGAGCCTGAAAGCAAGATCAGCAAGCTGGAAGATGAAGCAACAGAATTCACCCAGACAAAGCAGCAAAACAAGAATGAATTTTAAAAAGTAAAGATAATTAAAGGACATTTGGGACAAAATCAACTCATGAAACATTTATATTATAGAAGTCCAAGAAAGAAAAGAAAGAGAGAAAGAAGCATGAAACTTATTTGAAGAAATAATAGCTGAATAGTTCATTAACCTAGGGAAGGAAACATAGACCTACAGATCTATGAAGCCCAGAGTTCCAAAAAAGATAAACCCAAAGAGAACCATAGTGAGACGCATTATATTTAAAATGGTAGAAATTAGGGGCACCTGGGTGGCTCAGTGGGTTGAGGCCTCTGCCTTTGGCTTGGGTCATGATCTCAGGATCCTGGGATTGAGTCCCCACATCAGGCTTTCTGCTCAGTGAGGAGCCTGCTTTCCCCCCTCTCTGCCTGCCTCTCTGCCTACTTGTGATCTCTCTCTCTCTCTCTCTGTCAAATAAATAAATAAAATCTTTTAAAAAAATAATAAAATGGTAGAAATTAAATATAAAGAAAGACTCTTAAAAGTAGCAAGAGAAAAACAGCTTATTACATACAAGGGAAACCCCATAAGGCTATCAGGAGATTTTTCTATAGAAATTTTCCAAGCCAGAAGAGAGGTCACACTACACTAAAAGTCCTGACAGGAAAAAACCTCCAACAAAGAATTCTTTACTCACTAAAGTTATTAACAGAATTGAAGGAAAGGTTAAGGGTTTTCCATAAAAGCAAAAACTAAACAAACTTATCAGCACTAAACAGGCATTACAAGAAATGTTAAAGGAACATCCCTAAAGGAAAAAAAGGGGGGGCTCTAATTAATAAAAGGAAAACATATAGAAGTAAAACTCTCGTTGAAAAAAAAGGTAAATATATAGTAAAAGTAGATCAATCACTTATAAAGCAAGTACAAAGTTAAAAGATAAAAATAGTAAAATTAATTGAAACTGAAATAATTAGTTAAGAGACACATAGAATAAAAATGTGTAAAATGTCATCAAGAACATAAAATGTGGGGGCACCTATGTGGCTCAGTTGGTTAAGTGGCTGCCTTTGGCTCAGGTCATAATCCTGGGATCCTGGGATTGAGCACCACAGAGGGCTCCCTGCTCAGTGGGGAATCTGTTTCTCCTTCTGCCCCTCTCCCACTGCTCATGCTCTCTCTCTCTCTCTCTCTCATAAATAAATAAAAATTTTTAAAAATTTTTAAAACACAACATAAATGTGGCAGGGGGAGAAAAAATGTAAAGTTTCAGAAAGTGTTCCAATTAAGTTGTGGGATGCCTGGGTGGTTCAGTTGGTTAAGTGTCTGCCTTCAGCTCAGATCATGATCTCAGGGTCCCAGGACTGAGTCCCACACCAGGCTCCTTGCTCAACGGGAGACTGCTTCTCTCTCTGCCTGCAGTTCTCCCTGTTTGTCCTATCTCTCTCTGACAAATAAACAATAACATTTTCAAAAATTAAGTTGCCATCAACTGAGAAGAGACCCCTATATAAATAGGAAGTCACAGAATAACCTCACAGTAACCCCAAAGCAAAAACCTATAGTAAATTTGCAAAAGAAAATGAGAAAGAAATCTAACACTAAAGGAAGCCATTGAACTACACAGAAAGTAAGAAATAGAATGAAAAAAAAAAGAAGGAACTACAAAACAATCAAAAAACAATGAACAAAATGCCATTAAGTCCAGGGATATCAGCATTTACTTTAAGTACATATGGACTAAGCTTTCCAGTCAGAAAACACAGAGTGCCAGAATGGACTTAAAAAAAAAAAAAAAAAAAAAAAAAAAGACCCATTTATATGCTGCTTAAAAGAGACTCACTTCAGAAGTGAGAATGAAAGTGAGGAGGTGGAGAAAGATGTTCTATGCAAATGGAAACAAAAAGAAAACTGGTATAGCTATACTAGTAGCAGACAAAATAGACTTTAAGACAGACAGAGACAATAATAATAGACAAAAAGGAACATTACATAATGATAAATGGGTCAAACCAAAAAGAAGACATATATTTATAAACATATGTTCACCCAACATAGGAGTACCAAGATATATAAAAGCAAATTTTAACAAACCCAAAGGGAGAAATTAACAGCAATACAGTAACAGTTGGAAAAATTTAACACTCTAATTAAATCAATGACAGATCATCCTAAAAGAAAATTAGTAAATAAATATCCTACAACATATTAGACCAGATAGACTTAATAGATATTCCATCTAAAGCAATGGAATACACATTCTTCTCAAGCATAGTTGGGACATTCTTCAGGATAGATCAGATATTAGGCCACAAAACAATTCTCAAAAATTCAAGAACACTGAAATCATATCAAGATTTTTCTCCAACCACAATGGTATGAAACTAAAAATCAGTTACAAGGGGAAAACTAGAAAAACCACAAAAATCTAGAGATTAAACCTACTATTCAACAACCAGGGATCATCAAAGAAAGTAAAGGAGAAATTTTTTTTTAAAAAAATCCTTGAGACAAATGAAAACAGAAATGTGACATATCAAAATCTTTGATACAGAAAAAGTGGTTCTAAGAGGTAAGAACATCGTGATACAGGCCTACCCATAGAAACAAGAAAAATCTCAAATAATCTAACTTTACAGTAAAGGAGCTAGAAAAATAAATAAATAAATGAAAGCAGCCCCAAATCAGTAGAGGGCAGGAAATAATAAAAAGCAAAATGGAAACAAATAAAGACTAGAAAAAAAAATCAATGCAATTAAGAACTGGTTTTTTGAAAAGATAAACAAAATTGACAAACCTTTAGCTAGACTAAGCAAAAAAAGAGAGGGTTCTAATAAAACCAGAAATGAAAGAACAGGAGTTACAACTGACACAACAGAAATAAAAAGGATCATAAGAGACTACTATTAATAATTATAAGCCAACACATTGGACAACCTAGAAGAAATAAATGTTCCAAGAAACATATAATCTGTTAAGACTGAATGACGAAGAAATAGGAAATCTGAATAGATCAAATATTAGCAAAGAGATTGAATCAGTATTCAAAAACCTCCCAACAAAGGTTCAGTCTTCACTGGTGAACCCTATTAAATATTCAAAGATGTAATATCTATCATTCTCAACCTCTTCCAAAATACTGAACAAAAGAGAACACTTCCAAACTCATTTTATAAGGTCAGCATTACCTGAATACCAAAGCCAAACAAGAATACAATACAGGTATACAAGAAGGGAAGGGAAGGAAAGGGCAAGGCAGGGAAAGGAAGGGAAGGGAATTACAGGCCAGTATAAATGATGAATATTTATGTAAAAATTCACAAAAACTATTAAGTATATTAAAATGATTATACACCAAGATCCAGTGAGGTTTATTCCAGGCATGCAAGGATAGTTCAACATCCACAAACATATTAATATGATGCACCAAATTAACAAAATGAAGAATAAAAATCATATAATCATTTCAATACATACAGAAAAAATTGGGAAAATTCAATAACTATTTATAATAAAATCTCTCAAAAAATACATATAAACCTAACAAAGCCACATATGACAAACCCACAGCTAACGTCATATTCAATGGTATCATCAAGAACAAGACAAGGATTTCTACTCTCACTTTTATTCAATATCATACTGTAACTCCTAGTCACACAGTAATATGCAATTTAAAAAAAAAAGCAGTCAAATTGCAAAGGAAGGAAGTAAAACTATCACTACTTGCAGATGACAAGATACTATAAATACAAAACCTTAAAGACCAAAAAAAAAAAAAAAAAACCACGACAATTTTTTGGAATTAATTAATGAATTCCAGAAAGTAACAAGATATAAAATCAATGTACAGAAATCTGTGGCACTTATATACATTAATAATCATCAGAAAGAGAAATTAAGGAAATAATTCTATTTTCAATTGCATCAAAAATGAAGAAATACCTAGGAATAAACTTAACCAAGGAGGTCAGAGACCTACACACTGAAAACTATAAGATATTGGTGAAAGAAATTGAAGACCCGAATATATGGAAAGATATTCCATGCTCATACATAAAAATTCCCATACTACCCAAAGCAATCTACATATTGAATGTAATTCCTATCAAAATTCCAATGGCATTTTTCATAGAAATAGAACAAAAATTTCTAGAATTTGTATAGATACTAAATAGCTTAATATATTGAAAAACAACAAAGCTGGAGATACCAGACTCCTTGACTTCTAACAATGTTCCAAAGCTATAGTTATTAAAACAGTATGATATTGACATAAAAATATGACACATAAAAACACAGCAGAACTGATTAACAAAATTTTAGTTAAATTAGTTACTAGCTTAGTGGTTATTAATTTAACAAAATTAAACCCTCACATATATGGACAACTAGTTTATGACAAAGTATCCAAGAACATACAATGGAGAAAGGACAATCTCTTCAATAAATGGTGTAGGGAAAATGGACAGCCACATGCAAAATTAAG
Organism: Mustela erminea; assembly: GCF_009829155.1. Lineage (NCBI taxonomy): Eukaryota > Metazoa > Chordata > Mammalia > Carnivora > Mustelidae > Mustela > Mustela erminea. Next base: position 50,427,872 of record NC_045614.1, read on the forward strand.
AAACTAGACCACTGTCTTACACTATATGCAAAAATTAACTCAACATGGGTTAAAGACTTAAATGTAAGATCTACAAACATAAGATTTCTAAAAGAAAAGACAAGCAGTAAGCTCCTCAAATATCAATCTGAGCAATATTTCCTTAGATCCGACTCTAAAGGCAAAGGAAATAAAAGCAAAAATAAACCAATGGGACTACATCAAATTAAAGAGCTTCTGCACAACAAAAGAAACCATCATTACAATGAAAAAGCAATCTATTGAATGGAAGATATGTTAAAAATATTCATATTACTATCTCTCCTGCCAGAATCAATCTTTTTCAAATCATGTATCTGACAAGGAATTAATATCCAAAATATATAAAGGACTCAACCAACTCAACAACAAATGCATGGCCCAATTAAAAAATAGGCAGAGGATCTGAATATTTTTCTTAAGAAGACTTAGAGATGGCCAACAAACACATGAAAGTATATTCAGCATTACTAACTATTTAGAAAATTAAAATCAAAAGCACAATGAGCTATCACCTCACACCAGTAAGGATGGCTATTATCAAAAAGGCAAAACATAACAAATGTTGGAGAGGATGTGAAGAAAAAAGGAACCTTGATATATTGCTCAGAATATAATTTGGTGCAGCCAACTATGGAAAACAGTATGGAGGTTGCTCCAAAAACTAAAATTAGAAATACCATATGATGCAATTATTCCACTTCTGGGTATTTGTCCAAAGAATACAAAAACACTAATTCAAAAATATATATGCACTCCTATGTTCACTGCAGCACTGTTTACAATAGCCAAGAAACGGAAGCACACTAAAAGTCCTTCAATGAATAGATGAAGATGTGGCATACACACGCAATGAAACACTACCCAGTATTAAAAAAGAGTGAAATCTTGCCATTTGTGACAACATAGATGGAATTTCAAGATTTTATGGTAAGTGAAATAAGTCAGATGGAAAAAAACAGATAAGTATGATTTCACTCATACAGAATTTTTTAAAAAGCTAACAAAAAATAAATAAATAAATAAACTCAAATACAAAAACTAAATTGGTGGTTTCCGATGGGGCAGGGAAGTAGGGGCTGAGCAAAATGGGTTAAGGGGATCAGCTGTATGGTAGTGGATTGTAACTGGTTACACCTTAGTGATGTTCACTTAGTAATGTGTACATATGTCAAATTATAATGTGGTACACCTGAAACTGACATAATTTTAAGTACCAAGTTTACCTCAGTAAAAAATTAAGAAAAATTTTAAATAATGCAGAAAATGATAAAATTTATCAAATTTTTTTAATAAAAATAGGATCAGTATTATATTGATTTTTTTCTTTTGCTTCAGGCTCCAATTAGGATGTGTACCACATTGCAAATCTTCTCCCATATTGGAGATTACACTGATAATCAAGCCAAGACACAGAAAAATAGATCCAAGAGATATGGAGAGAGAGATTCCCGTCAACAGAAATTACCACATGGGACAGTACTGAGGATTAAATAAATTAATGGATATAAAGCTCTTAAACATGGCCTAGCTCATGGAAAGCCCAATTTAAATGCTGGTTGTGGTAGCTATTATTGTCCCTTCTGCCAGAATTAATCTCTGCCCTCCTTGAAAACCTATGGCATTCTTTCTTCATCTTTCATGTTCTCATCTTCTACTCATTTTATGTTAATGGGTAGATAATCTATTGATAGTTTCTTACCTGCTTCATGTAGGGAATAACTTATTTTTATTTGATGTCCTTTTCCAAGAACATAAGATTTAGTCTAATGCCTTACATACAAAAGGTATGTTTTTTCAGAAAGAAAGAAGAGAGAATTGGAGTAGGAGATAGAGAAATTGTCTTATTAATCCTTATGCACTTTGCAGAATAATAATAATAATAATAACAACAACAACAATAAAACTGCCAAGAATAAAATCTTTCCTCAAAGATCACCTGCTAATCAGGGTGAACCCAAGAGAAGAGGCAAAGCAAAAGATTTCTGATGTTCTCTGTTTCAGTGACCCAAGATGCTGCCAATCTAAAATAATCTGGCATGATTGAAACATGCTCCCTAGTCAATCTATAGAAAGCTTTTCTAAGGGCAATACCAAACATCAAGTCATGAAAACTTTAGATTCAATTTATCTTTGAAATACAATATGTAAGATGACATAATGGGATAATTCAATTCTATAATCAGTGTCAGGACTCAAGATTCTAAATTTAACCACTTAGCAGCTATAGAAGTTGAAAGTTACTTTCTCCTTTGTGCAAAAAAAAAAAAAAAAAGAAAGAAGAAATACTTAAATTTATCTCACTTGAGGATTTAAGGAAGAAAATGGATGAAACAGTCCACCATTTAGTACATAATAAAGACTGAGTCTGTGTATGCTACTACTATATTTAACAGTATTATTATTCCCCTGTATCAATTTCTTTCTCATACCTCTTTTGTAGAGATTAATTAGAGATTTTAGAGAATGCAAATGAAGAGACCTGAAGGTGATAGCTTGTGCAGTTAAAAGAATCCTTGTGGGGGACACAAGATTGAATGTGCACCTGTAGATAACCTTCATTCATCAAATATTCATTGTGTCTTAGCCTACACTAAGGACTGGGGTGCAAAAATGAACAGGACAGCTCTGCTGCCAAAGAACTCACAGTTTTGGCATAGTCTGTTACTCATACACTGTTTTTGATGAACAATGTGTCTACTAAGGAGAGAATGGGAAAAACGAATAAAGTTTTATTTTGTTGATATTCTTTAAAGTATTAGTCACCTTCTGCTAAATCACAAACCTCCTGATGTCTCAGTGGTTTACAACAATACATATTTATTTCTTGCTCATGTTACATAACGGCTGCAAGTGGTTGTGGTTCTGCTAGGCTCAGTTCCACAAATCTTTTCATACCAGACTCAAGACTGAAGGCAAAGCTATATTCTGGAACATGCTGATCTCATAATAGACAGTAAGAACAAGAGTTGCAAATCCAGGTGGGGGAGGATCAAGATGGCAGAGAAGTAGGAGACCTAAATATCATCAGGTCCCTGGAGTTCAGCTACATAGTTATCAAACCATTCTGAACATCTACAAACTCAACAGAAGATCAAAAAGAGAAGGGTAGCAACTCTGCAAACAGAAAAGCAACAACCTTCTGGAAAGTAGGACATGGAGAAAAGTGAATCTGAGGTGATATACAGGAAGATAGACCTCAGGGGGAGGGGATGGCTCCCTGTAAGCAGTAGAGCAGCCAAGTGGAAAATCAGAACTTTTAGAAGTCTGCTCCACTGAGGGACATCACTCCAGAGGTTAAGCAGGGGGTGGAGCCCTCACAGGGACAGTGTGGTCTCAGGACCCACAGGATCAAAAAGACCAGAAGTGTCAGGAGTGTCTGAGTGTGGCAGAGCTCCTAGGTATTGAAGCAGGGAAACCAGATAAAAAGACAGAGGCGAGGAATAAGCACTCAGCTTGGCAATACCTAAAATCATGATCTGAGGCACAATCGGGCCATTTCTCTTCAAGCTGGGACCCCACAAGTGGCAGATCTGGAGAGACTCCCTCCTTCCTCCTCCAGGAGGAATGTGGCATGGGAGCACGCTGCAGGAATCTTCTAGGTTTGGGACTCTGAACAGGGCCATGTATCAGGGATAAAAATGCTTGGTCACAAGCTGGGTGAGCACAGAGCACAGCTGGAGACCAGGGAGACAGGATTAGTTGACTGCTTTTCTCTGAGGATGCATTAAGGAGTGGGACCCAAAGCTCTCAGCTCCTGTGGGGCTGAGATTGGGAGGCTGCCATTTTCATTCTCATCTTCCAAAGCTGAAAGGAAAGATTTCAAGGAACAAAAGCTACTGAGAGCAAACCTGAGCAGATCGCATAGCCTGGCCCTTGGCAAGGGTAGTGCAATTCCACCTAGATCAAAGACATTTGAGAATCAATGAAACAGGCCCTCCTCCCAGAAGATCAGCAAGAACATCCAGCCAATACCAAGTACGCAGAGCAAGAAGAACTGCAGAACTCCAGAGCTAGGGGAATGTAACACATTGAATTCATGTTCTTTTCCCATGATTCTTTAGTCTTTCAAAGTTAAATTTTTTTAATTTTATTTTTTTGATTCTATTTTCTAAATTTTTAAATTTAAATATTCTTAAATTTTTCTTCTTTCCTATTTTAACCTTTTAAAACTATTTTATCTTATCAATAACTTTTTTTAAAATATTTTTTAATTTTCATTGTTACAGTCATATTCTATCCCCTCATTGTATTTAATCTCAGTTTTTATACGCATATAGGTATTTCTTTCTTTAAAATTTTGGGATAGTTTCTTCTAACAGACCAAAATATATCCTAAATCTAGTGCATGGTTTTATTCTAGTTTCCAGCCTGATCACATTCTTTCCTTTTTTTTTTCTTTTTTCAACCAACTTCTTATCTTATCAATTCCCTTTTTAGAATCTCTTTTCACATCTTTGCAGTCATATTCCATCCCTTCATCATGTTTACCCTTATTTTTGTATAAGTTATTCTCTCTTTAAAATTTTGGAAGGCAGATTCTTCTAACAGTAAAAAATGCACCTAAAATCAAGTGTGTGGCTCTGTTCTATTCACCATTCTAATATAGATAGAGACAGAGATAGAGATATATATGTAGTATATAGACATATATAGATATAGATATAGATTTTTTTTTTCTCCTTTCTTCTTCCCCCGGTTTTGGATCTCTTCTGATTTGGTTAGTGTCATTTTGGGGTCATTGCTTCTCTTTTAGTATTTTGTTCTCTCATTCACCTACTCTTACCTGGATAAAATGAAAAGGCAGAGAACTCACCAAAAAAACAAAACAAACAAACAAACAAAAACCAAAAAACAAACAAACAACAACAACAACAACAAAAGACAAGAGGCAGTACCAACGGCTAGGGACCTAATCAATATGGACTTTAGTAAGATGTCAGAAGTAGAGTTCAGAATGAGGATTATCAAGGTGATAGCTGGGCTTGAAAAAAGCATGGAAGATACTAGAGAATCCTTTTCTGGAGAAATAAAAGAACTAAGATTTAACCAGGTTGAAATTTTTAAAAGTTATTAACGAAGTACAATAAAAAATGGAAGCTCTTACTGCTAGGATAAATGAGGCAAGAGACAATTAGTGATATAGAAAAATCAAATGATGGAGAATAAAGTAGCTGAGAAAAAGAGATAAACAACTAGTGGACCATGAGGGGAGAATCTGAGAGATAAGTTATACCATAAGACAAAACAATATTAGAATAATTGGGATCCTAGAAAAAGAAGAAAGAGAGAGAGGGACAGAAGGTATATTAGACCAAATTATAGCTTAGAATTTCCCTAATTTGGCAAAAGGAACAAGCATCAAAATCCAGGAGGCACAAAGAATGCCACTCAAAATCAATAAAAATTGGTCCAAACCCCATCATCTAATAGTAAAACTTACAAGTCTCAGTGACAAAGAGAAAATCTTGAAAGCAGCTTGGGACAAGAGGTCTGTAACATATGATGGTAGAATAGATTGGCAGCAGACCTTTCCACAGAGACCTGGCAGGCCAGAAAGGACTGGCATGGTATATTCAGAGCACTAAATGAGAAAAATATGTATTAAGAACATTATATCCAGCTAGGCTGTCATTGAAAATAGAAGGAGAAATAAAAAGCTTTCAGGACAAACAAAAACTAAAAGAATTTGCAAACACCAAACCAGCCCTACAGGAAATATTGAAGGGGGCCTTCTAAACAAGGAGAAAGTCTAGAAGTAACAGACCAGAAAGAAAAAGAGATAATAAACAGTAACAGTCACGTTACAGGCAATATAATGGCATTAAATTCACATCTTTCAATAGTTAACCCTGAATTTAAATGGGCTAAATCCCCCAATCAAAAGACACAGGGTATCAGAATGGATAAAAAAGAACAAGACCCATTGATATGTTGTCTGCAAGACAGTGAGGGGGGTGGAAAACAATTTACCATGCTAGTGGACATCAAAAGAAAGCTGGGGTGGCAATCCTTATATCAGATAAATTAGATTTTAACCCAAAGACTATAATAAGAGATGAGGAAGGGCACTATATAATACTTAAAATATCTGTCCCACCAGAAGATCTAACAATTTTAAATATCTATGCCCCTGACATGGGAGCAGCCAATTATATAAAACAATTAATATCAAAATCAAAGAAATACATTGGCAATAATATAATAATAGTATGGGACTTTAACAGCCCTCCTTAATGAAATGGACAGATCATCTAAGCAAAAGGCCAACAAGGAAATAAAGGCTTTAAATGACATACCGGGGGGGGACCTGGGTGGCTCAGTGGGTTAAGCCTCTGCCTGCAGCTCCAGTCATGATCTCAGGGTCCTGAGATCAAGCCCCGCTTTGGGCTCTCTGCTCGGAGGGGAGCCTTCTTCCCCCTCTCTCTCTCTGCCTGCCTCTCTGCCTACTTGTGATCCATCTCTGTCAAATAAATAAATAAAATCTTTTTAAAAAATGACATACTGGACATCACATGATGGACATCACAGATATATTCAGAACATTCCATCCCAAAGCAACAGAAAACACATTCTTCTCTAGTGCACATGGAACATTCTCCAGAATAGATCATATTCTAGCTCACAAATCAGGTCTGAACCAGTACCAAAAGACTGGGATCACCCTGCATATATTCAAACCATAGTGCTTTGAAACTAGAACTCAACAACAAGAGGAAGTTGCAAAGAACTCAAATACATGGTGGTGAAAGAGCATCTACTAAAGAATGGGGAAATTAAAGAAGAATTGAAAAAATTCATGGAAACAAATAAAAATGAGAAAACAACTGTTGAAAATCTTTGGGACACAGCAAAGTTGGTCCTGGGAGGAAAGTATATAGCAATCCAAGCCTTTCTCAAAAACCAAGAAAGGTCTCAAGTACTCACCTAACCCTACACCTAAAGGAGCTGGAAAAAGAGCAGCAAAGAAAGCCTAAACACAGCAGGAGAAGAGAAATTATAAAGACCAGAGCAGAAATCAATGAAGTAGAAACCAAAAGAACAATAGAACAAATCAATGAAACCAGGAGCTTGTTCTTTGCAAGAATTAATAAGATTGATATACTCTTGGCCATATTTATCAAAAAGAAAGGAGAAAGTACCCAAATAAGTAAAAGTAAATGAAAGAGGAGAGGTCACAACCAACACCAAAGAAATACAAACAATTATAAGAACATATTATGAGCAACTATACACCAGCAAATTTGACAATCTAGAAGAAATGAGTGCATTCTTAGAGATGTATAAACTACCAAAACTGAATCAGAAAGAAATAGAAAACCTGAACAGACCCATAATCAGTGAGGAGATTGAGGAATTCATCAAAAATCTCCCAAAAACAAGAGCTCAAGGCCAGATGGCTTCCCTGGGGAATTCTACCAAACATTTAAAAAAGAATTAAACCTGGGGCGCCTGGGTGGCTCAGTGGGTTAAGCCCCTGCCTTCGGCTCGGGTCATGATCTCAGAGTCCTGGGATCGAGTCCCGCATCGGGCTCTCTGCTCAGCAGAGAGCCTGCTTCCCTCTCTCTCTCTCTCTGGCTGCCTCTCCGTCTACTTGTGATTTCTCTCTGTCAAATTAATAAATAAAATCTTTAAAAAAAAAAAAAAGAATTAAACCCATTTTCCTGAAACTGTTCCAAAAAAATAGAAATGGGGAAAATAAAACTTCCAAATTCATTTTATGAGGCCAGCACTACCTTGATCCCATAACCAAAGACCCCATCAAAAAGGAGAATTACAGACCAATAATCTTGATGAACATGCATACAAAAATTCTCACCAAAATACTTGCCAATAGGATCCAACGTTACATTAAAAGGATTATTCACCATGACCAAGTGGGTTTTATTTCTGGGTTGCAAGGGTGGTTCAACATCCACAAATCAATCAATGTGATCCAGTACATTAATAAAAGAAAGAACAAGAGCCATATGATACTCTCAATAGATGCTGAAAAAGCATTTGACAAAGTAGAGCATCCTTGATCAATAACTCTTCACAGTGTAGGGATAGAGAGGACATACCTCAATGTCATAAAAGCCATCTATAAAAAACCCACAGTGAATATCATTCTCAATGGGGAAAAAATGAAAACTTTTCCCTTAAGGGTCAGGAACATGGCAGGGCTGTCCGCTATCACCACCACTATTCAACATAGTACTAGAACTCCTAGCCTCAGCAATCAGACAACAAAAAGAAATAAAAGACATCCGAACTGGCAAAGAAGTCAAACTCTCACTCTCTCTGCAGGTGATAGGATACTTTATGTGGAAAATCCAAAATCCAAAATTTCTGGAACTCATACAGGAATTCAGTAAAGTGTCAGGATACAAAATCAATGCACAGAAATCAGTTACATTTCTATACACCAATAGCAAGACAGAAGAAAGAGAAATTATAAGATAAATTATAAGATACCGAGGAATAAACCTAGCCAAAGAGGCAAAGAATCTATACTCAGAAAACTATAAAGTACTCATGAAAGAAATTGAGGAAGACACAAAGAAATGGAGAAACATTTCATGCTCATGGATTAGAAGAACAAATACTGTGAAAATGTCTATCCTACCCAAAGCAATTTACACATTTCATGCAATCTCTATAAATCTCATCATTTTTTTCAAAGAAATGAAACAAATAATACTAAAATTTATATGGAACCAAAAGAGACCCCAAATAGCCAGTGGAATGCTGATAAAGAAAACCAAAGTTGGTGTCATCACATTTCCAGACTTTAAGCTCTATTACAAAACTATAGCAATCAAGAGACTCCGGTATTGGCACAAAAACAGACACATAGATCAATGGAACAGAATAGAGAACCCAGAAATGGGCCCTCATGGTCAACTAATCTTTGACAAAACAGGAAAGAATTTCCAGTGGAAAAAAGAGTCTCTTCAACAAATGGTGTTTTGAAAATTGGACAACCACAAGAAGAAGAATGAAACTGGACCATTTCTTTATGCCCCACACAAAAATAGACTCCAAATGGATGAAAGACCTCAATGTGAGACAGGAATGAATCAAAATCCTTGAAGAAAACACAGGCAGTAATCTCTTTAACTTCAGCCACAGCAACTTCTTTCTAGAAACATCATCAAAGGCAAGGGAAGCAAGAGCAAAAATGAACTATTGGGACTTCATCAAGATCAAAAGCTTTTGCACAGCAAAGGAAACAGTCAGGAAACCAAAAGACAACTGACAGAATGGCAGAAAATATTTGCAAACGACATATCAGTTAAAGGGCTAGTATCCAAAATCTATAAAGAACTTCTCAAACTCAACATGCAAACAACAAATAATCAAGAAATGGGCAGAAGACATGAACAAACATTTCTTCAAAGACATCCAAATGGGCAACAGACACATGAAAAAGTGCTCAACAGCACTTGGCATCATGGAAATACAAATCAAAACCACAGTGAGATAGCCCTCATGCCGCTCAGAATGGCTAAAATTAATAAGTTAGGAAATGACAGATGTTGGTGAGAATGCAGAGAAAGGGGAACACTCCTACACTGTTGGTGGGAATGTAAGCTGGGGCAGCCATTCTGGAAAACATGGTTTTCCTCAGAAAGTTGAAAATAGAGCTACCCTATGACCTAGCAATCACACTACTGGGTATTTACCCTAAAGATACAAATGTAGTGATTCCAAGGCACATGTACACCCAAATGTTTATAGCAGCAATGTCCACAATACTTACTGAAAGAACATAGATGCCTATCAATAGATGAATGGATAAAGAAGATATGATACACACACACACACACACACACACAGGAATACTATGCAGCCATCAAAAAACAATGATTTTTGCCATTTGCAATGACATGGATGGAACTAGAGGATATTATGCTAAGCAAAATAAGTCAATCAGATAAAGACAATTATCATATGATCTCTCTGATATGAGGAATTTGAGAGGCACAGTGGGGTTTTATGAGGGAAAGGTGGGAAAAATGAAATAAAATGGGACCAGGGAGAGAGACAAAGCATAAGAGACTCTTCATCTCAGGAAACAAACTGAGGGTTGCTAGGGGATGGGAGAGAGGGATAGGGTGACTGGGTTATGGACACTGGGGAGGGTATGTGCTGTGGTGAGTGCTATGAATTGTGTAAGACTGATGATTCACAGGCCTATACCTCTGAAGAAATAATACATTATATGTTAATTTTTTTTAAAAAGGTTGCAAAGACAAACCAATTAAAGCTTCTGTTCAGATAGATTCCTTTGACTAAAGAAGGTCATATGCCCAAGCTTATTATCAATGAAGTGATATTAGGGTATAGGGAAATGTATTAAGCTATAGGGAAGTGAGTTAAAAATGGAATACAATAAATGAGAATAATACAATTTGCCATACCAGTAATGAGAGACAGTAATAATCAATTAATATTAAGAAAAGGAAATAAAAGAAAATAAAAACATTAATGGTGTTATTAAGTCACTAGGGGCTCTCATACAGAATTACATTCTGCTATAAACAATTATCAGAAAACTATGTGACTCTTGACATCAAGTTTAGGGAGCAAGTCAGAAAACTGGGGTTTTAGCATATTAATGTATCTATTGCTTTTCCTACTTCAAATACAGATTGTAAGAAACATACTCTTCAAATAAATTCCTTGGTATCACTAGATATTTTTTAAATTTAAAAGGAATAACCATACATCACTTACTGAGCACAACAAATTTTCCTTAGTGGTAACTATGAATTAATATAGATCACCAACTGCAACCTAATCCTCCAGGAAATATACCTAGCTATGTAGTCATTGTCTTAAGTCTGATAGTCATTTGTCAAATAATAAGATCAGCAACCAGATTTAATTACTTTTTAACTTTAGACATCATCATGTTTGAAGTGAATAATAATTTTTAAAGGGTGGAGTTTCAATTAACAGCTTTCAGCTTTTTGAACAAAAGAAATCAAATGAACAAATTACTAATTTATGGAATACAATATATGAAAGAATCAGATTTTCCTTTTTTTTTTTTTGCCTGAAGAGAAAGTTAACCACCTTTTTGTTCATTTAGAGATTTAATGCCTGGGAGTAATTTCAATCTATTATAGAATTCAATAGTGCTTATTTTTAAAGTATTATTCTTGCTTTGATAACTGCAGCTCTACATTTTATTGCTCAATATTTTTTGTCTCCAACCAGAAATTAACATATAGCTTCTGGTCAGAAAATAAAAGAACAAAATTAGCATTTGTGCAACCTTTTGAGGAGTAATGCAGACTAAATGTTCAACCTCATAATCACAAATACAGATTGTGCCAATGAAAAATTTTTATGACCAAACACCTGGTAAAAAAATTTGTAGTTACCTGAGCAGTGAGGGAGTCAGAGACACTAAGATATTCTTCAGCCTCAAATCCCATTTTTCCTTTAAGCAAAACATAATTGTATCAAGAACACCTAAAGACAAGATTTATGACATACACAGTAATCTCAGTAAACCACGCTAATTTTTGTCAACCCTGAAAGCCCAGATAGGAAAACTGAAAATGCTCTCTGAAAATATCTCACTTTAATTTTCAACCTCAAGCAGCCTAAATTAAAAGATGTGAAAGGGTGAAAGAGTCACAAGATTGTTGATTGCAGCAGAGAAGAGAGCTATCATTTCTATACCTCTCCACATACAGTTCTATAACATTCTTATGATACCTCTTACTTCGACTCATATGAGAGATTATTTCATTTTCCATCATCTTAACTTCATTATCAAGTTCTCTTGAGGTATAGTTTTCTGACTGGCCATCTGGCTTTAACACTACCTTTTTATTATTAACATATTTTTTATTAAGATATTGGGCATGGTTATAAAAAAATATCGCTTTAAAATCCTTTTCTGGGGGCACCTGGGTGGCTCAGTGGGTTAAAGCCTCTGCCTTCAGCTCCGGTGATGATCCTAGGGTCCTGGGATCAAGTCCCACATCAGGTTCTCTGCTCAGCAGGAAGCCTGCTTCCTCCTTTCTCTCTGCCTGCCTCTCTTGTGATCTGTCTGTCAAATAAATAAATAAAATCTTAAAAAAAATAAAATAAAATCCTTTTCTGTATTTCCAATATCTTGGAGTTAGTCTCCATTTGTTTTATGCTTTTTTCCTTTTTATTGTGGCAAAATACACATAAAACTTTACCAGTATAATTATTTCATGGTGTGCAATTCAATGACATTAGTATATTCATAATGCACAACCATCATCACTATGTGCTTCCAGAATGTCTCATCACCCCAAATGGAAATCCTGCACCACTTAAGCAGCCATTCCCCATTATTCCTTACCCACAGCCCATTACACTCACAAGTCACTTTTCCATCTATGGATTTGACTACTCTAGATTTCATGCGAAAGGAATCATACATACATAGCCTTCTGTGTCTGGCTTCTTTTACTTAGGATAATGTGTTCAAGAGTCACCCACTGTATGTCAGTGCCTCATTCCTATACATAGCTGAATAATATTTAACCATATAGACTCTTTGCATAGAATATATTTTTCCATCCTTTTATTTTTTTTTCCTTTCCTTTGGATTTAAAGTGATTCTGTTGTAGACAACATATAGGTGAATCATGTTTCTTAATCTGTTCTGCCAATCTCTACCTTTTAGTTGAAGAGTTTAATCCATTTACATTTAAAGCAATTATGGAACAACTTTTACGATTTTGCTTTTTGTTTGCTATGTCATTAATATACTTGTTTCTTAATCACTCCATTACCCCCTTTTTTGTGTGTGTTTGGTTTTTGTGTACCATTTTGAAACTCTCATTTTCTTTTTTGTATTTTTTAAGATGTTTTCTTAGTAGCTACCCTAGGACTTGCAATTGACATCTTAAATTTTTACAACTTTTCTGACTTAACACCAAGTTAGGTTCAATAACATACAAAAATTCTGCTCCAGTTTAACTTTGTCCCTCCCCCTTTATATTGTTGTCACATATTATTTATACATTAGAAGCACACAAAGATAAATTTATAATTTTTGTTTTAAGCATTTCTTTTCAAGAATATGGGGTGGAGAGAAGAAATGCAAGCTAAAAATACTTTTTTATTGATCTATGTAGTTACTTTTACCAATATATTTTATTTCTTCATATGGCTTAAATTTACTCCTAGTGTTCATTTACTTTAGCCTAAAGGCTTTCCTTTAGCATTTATTGTAGGGCAGATCTACTATCAATAAACTCCATCTTTTGCTATCTGCAAATACCTTAATTTTTCCCTCACTTTTTTTTTTAAGGATTTTATTTATTTATTTGACAGAGAGAGAGAGATCATAAGTAGGCAGAGCAGCAGGCAGAGAGAGAGGGGGAAGCAGGCTCCCTTCTGAGCGGAGAGCCTATGCAGGGCTCGATCCCAGGACGCTGAGATCACGAACTGACCCAAAGGCAGAGGCTTAACCCACTGAGCACCCAGGTGCCCCATTTTTCCCTCATTCTTTTTTTTTTTTTTTAAAGATTTTATTTATTTATTTGACAGAGAGAGATCACAAGTAGGCAGAGAGGCAGGCAGAGAGAGAGGAGGAAGCAGGCTCCCCACTGAGCAGAGAGCCTGATGCGGGGCTCCATCCCAGGACCCTGAGATCACGACCCAGCCGAAGGCAGCGGCTTAACCCACTGAGCCACCCAGGCGCCCCTCCCTCATTCTTAAAAGATGTTTTTGCCATATATGTAATTCTTGGTTGGCAGTTCTTACCTTCCAGCAATTTAAATATGTCACCCCAACTGCTTTCTGTCTTCCATGATTTCTGCTAAGGAACTGCTACTATAATGTGTCTCAGTGGGGATTTCTTAACTTATCCTACCAGAATTCATTGAGCTTCTCATATGTGTAAGTTCACATTTTAAAATCAGATTTATTAAGTTTCAGACCGTTATTTCTCTAATACTCTTTTTTTCCCTTTCTTGTCCTTCTGGGATTCTACCATGTGTTTGCTGTTAAGTTTTACAGTATCTTACAGTTTCTTTCTTTCTTTCTTTCTTTTTAAGATTTTATTTGTTTATTTGACAGAGAGAAAGAGGGAGAGAATATGCAAGCAGGGGGAGGGGCAGAAGGAGAGGGAGAGGGAGAAGCTGCCTCCCCTTACCAGGGAGCCTGATGAGGGGCTTATCCCAGAACCCTGGGCACATGACCTGAGCTAAAGGCAAATGCTCAACTGACTGAGCCACCCAGGTGCCCCAGTCCTACAGTCCCTTAAGTTCCATTTTTGTCATTATTTTTCTTCTTGCTCCTGACACAGGATAATTTAATTTGACGTACTTTCAAGTTCATGGATTCATTTTTGTCTGTTCAAATTCTAAATTGAACCCCTCTAGCTAATTCTACACTTCAGTTATTGTACTTTTTAGCTTCAAAATTTCTACTTAAAAAAATATTTCTAGCCCTTCATAGATACTCTCTATTTATTGAGAAATTATTATTCTTGTTTTATTTCTTTGTCCAGTGTCCTTTACCTCTGTGAGAATATCTGTGACGGTTAATCTATAATCTTGCTATAGGAAGCCTGTGCTTCCCCAAAGACAGTTTCTGTTAATTTCTTTTCCTTTTTCTTTCTTTTTTTTTTTAAATATCAAACTTTCTTGTTTCTTTGCATGCTTCATAATTTTCCATTGAAAAGTGAATATTCTGAATATTTTGATGTACAAAAAGAAAAAAAAACAGGAAAATAAATAAGGAAAAACTAGTAAGAAAAAAAAAGTAAAAGCATATACTCAGGTCTTTGTATTTGGGCTTTGTGTTGAGGCACTCTTTCAATGTTTAATCAGACTACTCACATTCCACCTTAGTCTTCATGTACTCTGAGCCCCAAAACCAGCCAAGGATGAAAATTTAAGGCCTTCTCCGGTCTTTTCTGAGCATATGCCCTGCCCTGAGAATGTATCTTTCCAGATTCTCCATATACATGGCAGCAAAACTTTGAAAAAGTTTGAAAACAAAGTTTCTATTCTCCCCCCCAAAATCATTCCCTGGTCAATGAAGTATGAAGGTTTATGAGGTAACCCAGAGAGAATATGGGGACTGGAAGAGGGCTAAAGTAGTGGCCCTAAGACAGAACCCTAAAGAAACCTAAGGAAGAGATGAGACTCCAGGGGATTCCTTGGAGCATGACTACCTAAAGAAGTGAGAAGATATGGTGCGACCTCAGAGTTTACTGGTGTAGTCAGAGAGAAGTTTCAGTAGCATGAAAGCCAAAAGGCCACATAGATTTAGGGAAAGGACTGAATGGAAGGCAAAAAATCAGGCTCTGATTGTCCAAAACTCTGAAAAATTTTGTTAAGGGAATGGAAAGAGAAAAATGGGTCTGTAACCAGAAGTGACTTAAATCAACATATTGTCCCTTATACTTATTTTTATTTTTTAAGATTGAAGAGAAACTAAACCTCAAAAAAAAATTTTTAAAAATCCAGATGGGAAACTGATGTGTTTAAAAGTGGAAGCCAATAAAGTTATGAATAAAAGAAGTTGAAGATAGAGGAAACGGGGTGGGGGGGACAACTTTTAATTTCCCCTAAATAAATAAAAATAACACATACTCATATAAGCAATATGGAAGTAAATAAAGTAGAAAATGAAAGCCCAGGACCTACCACACTAAAGTCTCAAAAGGTATTTCTATCCAGTCTTTTTTTTCCTTAGGGCTTATTATCTTTCACCATACAAGGTAGTTCTATTTATTATGTTTATTATTCATTTCCCTGGATGACAATGTAAGTTCTACAAGGCAAATTTATTTTCCGTTCACTACGTGGCACATATTATACACTTGATAAGTATTTTTTGAGTAAATGAGCGTTGCATATGCTTCTTGATTTTTCCCTATATAAAAAGAGATCTTACAATACACATTTTTCTATAATTTTCTTTTCAACAAAATACCACTGTATCCTTGCATGGAGATCTACCTTATTCATTTGAACAGTTACATAAAATGCTATGGCAAGATTTATTTAAACAATCTTTTACTGATGAGCATTGCAGATATTTCTGATTTCTATTATTACACATAAGCCTATTCACACATTCTATTTTTTATATTCTTGTGGGAGAATTTCTAAAAGAGAGATTCCTAAAAGTGGAATTACTGAGTCAAAGACTATGCACATCAAGATGTTGACAGTGCATCCCAAAATTGACCTTGAAACTATGTTGGATACATTTGAGTTTACAGGAATGGAGAGGGGCCATGGACAGAGCAAGTTCCATGGGATATGGAGGACTTTGGATGAGGAAAGAATTTGAACTAGACATAAGGAGAGGTTCTAAATAAAAATCTGGGCATGTGATGTGATGAGCACTTGGGTGTTATATGCAAGTGTTGAATTACTGAACTCTATATCTGAAACTAATGATGTACTGTATGTTGGCTAATTGAATTTAAATTGAAAAAAAAATGAAAATAAACAAAATAAAATAAAAAGATACTTGGGCAAGGAGTGTACCTATGGAGTCATCATCAGAACAAAGTAATGAAATCTCTGTCTCAGACAAATAAACATCCTGAATCCTCTCCCTTCCCAGAGCTCTACAGAAATCTGGCAACACAGACTGCAGAAACTATTTAGTATTCCTTCCCTGGGCCATCCCTCTCCCCACTGCTTTGTGCCAAAAGCAACCAGGGCTCCCAGTCTCCCTTTAAAAACATAATTAACATTCTCAGTGGGGTGAGTTGCGCACATTACTTGCAGATGGATGCTTCCTGTCTTGTTAGCTAGCATGCTGGCTTTGGAGTAATATGCCAAACAGTGCTCTTAGTTCCCTTTTTCTTTAATTAAGGGAACCTTTTTACTCTGCTGCTGCGTTCTGACTCTCCTCACCAATTCAACAAATTTGTACTGAGTGCCTACTATGTGCCAGATACCCATGCTCACCCGGATAAATCAGACATGGCCCTGCTTTAAAGAGCTTAAATTCTTTCAGGAATACAGACCCATATAGAATCACAAGGCAATGCAGTATTAGAAAAACACTATATATAGAGTGCTTCGAAGGAGCTTTAGAAGCAGAGGAGGAGATAACGGGAATTGATTCTGCCTTTGGAGTAGAATTAGGATACTTTTTGCAAAGGACAGTTTAAACTGGGATAATGAGAAAAGGATTTGGTGCCAGAAAAAAAAATCCAGTTCCTAGTCCTAGGTCCCCACTAACTAGTTGAGGGCCTCTGGGTCTGTTTCCTCATTTACAAATTAGAAAACAAAGTCCTCTCTAACCTTTGAAATGGTTGGGAGCATCCCTTATTAACCACAAGAGGCCACACAAATTTGAAGTAGCATAAACGTACCCATCATTTAGTTAGCATCTACTAATACCAGGCATTATTTATACTTTATATTTCTATTTTAGCAACATCAAGGCTCTCTCAAGGTGGAGGTCATGATCTTCATCTCATAGCTGAGTTAGTTGTTAAATAAATTCTAATTGGCAGAGTTAGGATGTGAACATAAAGCTGTTAAAATAAAACATGTCTTCTTTCCAAGTTACCATGCTGCCTTCTGTTTTTCCAGTTAGGCACTGGGATGGCCAAGATGCTGTTGACTCAAGGTGGATTGTGGCAATAAGGAGAAATTGTAAAGCTGCAGATTCTGAATATCCTCATTAGTTCCTCCCTTCCATGCTTATAAACTACTTGCTATCACCACCACTATTTTTCAGTCAATTAACATTGTTATGTATAAACTACACTCCAATTCTTGTAAGAGAAGGACCACTAAGGAATGCTGTCCTCAGAAATATTTATTATTGCTGTGAAAGTAGAACTAACGTCTGTATCATAGGAAGCCATCTATTTAATTTGATCTACCAAATCCTGAGTCAGAGACCTTCAGATAAAGATGTCCAGTAAGCAGAGAGAAATATGTATCGAGAGCTTTGGAATTTTTGGAATTGTCGACATGCAAGCAACATTAGAAATCTGTTGTGTAAGTATTGATCCAGTCACCAATCTCACTGTGAATTCTGAAGCTCACAGCAACCCAGGAAAGCACAAAGAAAGAAATTCATTCTCAAGTAATTGTTTATATTCAGTTACCAGGAAAAAAATATATATCATACGGTTTGTCTTCTTTTTCTCGAGGTTTTTGAAACAAGTATCTCACCATCATTCTCAAAGAAAAAAATCTACCCTGAGAATGTAAATAAAAGAAGACCTATCTCCACTTTGGCTTTAAAATTATAAATAAATAAATAGGAGCATAATGTATCTAAAAGGTAGTATATGGAATCCACAAAGCCATGAAAGCTGCAGTATTAAGAACTATGTGGCATACGTTTAGTCTTACACGGCCAGAAGTAGCATACAAATCAAGCCTCAAAAGTATTTATTCGTGCTCCAAATGCAGTTGGTCAAATCCCGGAAGGCATTTCCATAATGACAGTTTTCTATATGCCTGCTCTCTACCAGAAATTATGGGTTCCATAAAAAGTAATAGCAGTATGATTTTAGTTAAAACCCAATTTACATTCTGCATTTCTGTTCAATAGTCTAGTTGATTGAGGCCCTTTGGGAACAACTCTCATCCTGTGGTACTGAAGCTCATTAAATAAAACCATGAATTGTGCAAAATGGTTACACACTCAGTTTATAAGTTCCTTAAACATTATTTACCCTTCTCCTTGGCTTAAAATATCAAGCAGAAAAAAAACATACATTGTTACTAAATTTGCCACATTCCAGAAAGGAACCCCCTTAGTTTATTGGAAATAACCACCTCATCTATGTTTGGGAATATAACTTGACATAATTGCCTCAGAAATTGGAAATAGCACATTTCTACAAGTAGCCACTAAATCAACTACAGATGAATCCAGTAAGCCTTTAGATAACAATCCAATGAGGTGTGCCTAACTAAGCAGAAGGGAGAAACAAGTGGGAGGATTACATGGTTTTAAAGTGAGAAGCATGTGCAGAACTCTGACTGTTATTCACCAATATTCATTACTCAAAAATCCTGTCCCCTGTATAATCTTTCCCATATTGTGCCAGATTATTCATTATCAACTTGCAACCATTGCTAGTCTCTTGAAGCCTCCTCTGAATTTCAGAAGAGAAGCTGAGAACCCAGAGCTGCCTTACCCCTATGGTTCCTGATTAGACAGTAGGGGGCAGTGGTGTGTGAACTGGCAGGCAGAAGAATTTGAATGCAGATACATGGGTGTACACTAGATTTTTTATTTATTTATTTATTTACTTACTTATTTTATTTATTTAGTGCACTAGATTTGAAGTGGCTCTTGAATGAGCTTCTTGGGGACTTCCTGTACTTACACTACACACCTGTAGTTCTCCCATCGTACTCAGCATCAGAATCTTCTGAAAGGTTTGCTAGAACGCGGATTGCTGGGCCCATCCCCAAGGTTTCTGACTTGGTAGGTCTGGGGTGGGACTGGAGAACATGAATCTCTAACAATTTTCCAAATGATATGGATACTGAAGGTTGGAAGACCACATATCTAGAACAACTTCTATAGACGGATATACCTGGAGGAGATTTCTGGAGGCTTAAGGAATTCACAATAGCTTTCAGAACAACTTGAATCAGAGTTGTAAGCTGAGATCATCAGGTCTCCACCCAGAACTTTATCCCTGTCCCTTTCTCCCATTTGTCACATAAGCCTCTAATACCCTTGTATAAAAATCATCACATACTCAACACGAAGACTAATGATATTGATTTCCTCAAATCCAGCGCCACTACCCTACTTACTGTCCTTTTCCTACCTGGTCTCTCCTTAAACCAGCCATTCTCCAAACAATAAAATATCTCAATGCTCCCCTTAAAAACCTTTGATGCCCCAAACTGGAAGGAACTAAAATGTCTATCAATGGTGACTAAATACACAGATTGCGGTACAGCGGAGTACTAGTCAACAATAAAAAACTATTCATACATGCAGTAATATGGACGAATCTCAAGGATAATTTGCCAAATGAGAGAGCCAGACCCAAAAGGCTATATCCTCTGTGGTTCCACTTTTATGACATTCTGGAAAAAATGGAACTGTAGGATCAGAAATCACACCACTGATGTCAGAAAAATACAATGGGAGGAGATTGATTACGGTGGGGTAAAAGAATTTGAGGCAGTATTCTACAACTTACTTGTGAGAATTATACATCTGCATGTATTTGTCAAGATGTGTAGAAATGTATACTTCAAAGGTGAAAATTTTATTGTATGCAAATTATACCTCAATAGATCTGACTTAAGGAAAAAAAGGTGCTCTCTCTTATCAAGACCATTAATTCTAAATTCCTTAGAATAAAAATGGAATGGAAGAGAGGTACAAAGGGTTTATGCTTATGAGTGGTACAGAAAACAGAGGGCTGAAGTCCACACCCACATCTAGAGTCCTCTGTATATTCAGAGACCACTCAGGACTGCTAATATTGGCCATAAAAACCTCTAAAAACTGTAACAGTGCTGGAAAGGGACAAAGAATAATCTAATCTTGCCATCACATTTAAATGACAAGGAAAAAAAAGAAAAGTAACTTGAATGAAGTCAAAGGCTAGAACACTTTTTTTCTAATTACCCCAAAGAACATGACAGTTGATGGAAGCTTGATATAGAGGTAAAAACTGAGGTTCATAAAAGCATACAATTCAACCCTTACTTTATTATAAGCTGGCAAAATATTCTGGAATTATGAGAATCTGATCCCATTACCAGCATTCCAACATTAGTCTACAAAACATCAGCCATTGGCTCTTTGAAAACCTACACATTTAATGATTCTGTTTAAAAATGCACTTCCTGGGGGCACCTGGGTGGCTCAGAGGGTTAAGCCTCTGCCTTCAGCTCAGGTCATGGTCTCAGAGTCCTGGGATTGAGCCCCAAATTGGGCTCCCTGCTCAGCAGGGAGTCTGTTTTCCCCTCTCTCTTCTGCTGCCTCTCTGCCTACTTGTGATATCTTTCTCTCTGTTGAATACATAAATAAAATCTCTTTTAAAAAATGCACTCCCTGGGGCACCTGGGTGGCTCAGTGGGTTGGGCCGCTGCCTGCGGCTTGGGTCATGATCTCAGGATCCTGGGATCGAGTCCCGCGTCGGGCTCTCTGCTCAGCAGGGAGCCTGCTTCCTCTTCTCTCTCTCTCTGCCTGCCTCTCTGCCTATAAATCTTAAAAAAAAAAATGTACTCCCTGCACGGTGGTAGAGGCTTCTAATATTCACTCATATGTAGTTATCCACTCTTTCTGGGTGCATGGAAGGATTATATTTCCATGACTCCCACCCTGCATGGGAGAAGGGCCATATGACTAATGCCAGTGGGTTCAAAGAACTTGAATGTGGGATGTTCTAGTATTCTTTTATTCTTTTCTTACTGTAAGATCAGGGAAGAGACTTCATGTTGAAATGGAAGGCAGTCTAGACTATTGCAAATGAACAGTAACTCTTCAAGATAGTAATCAGGACACCCAAGGATCTACATAAATTTGAAATGGGGTTTTGTCCCAGGCTCTGAGACCTTTAGGTTGTGTGTTATCGCAGCATCACTTAGGATATCCTAACTAATACACCCATATTTAATCCTGAAGTTTAATGGTAACTAAGAAGAGTTACTGCTATTCATTTTTGTCTTAGGAAAAGATTATTCAATCCACAGGCCTTAAAATCTTTGATATGAAAAGAGCGCAACGCTTGTCTTCATTTGTTATGTAACAATCATCCACTCTCACCTTTAATTCACTACAGCTCAAATTGCCTTTTTACTTCCCTGGGAGCTCTGCTTGGTAAAAAGACAATAAATATCAATTCCTTGGCTCAAACACTACCCATAATAATTATTATACTATTACTATTATACTATTATACACTTATATACTTTGCAGCCTTGGATGTATTAAGTACATTTCTTCTGGAAAGCCTAGGGAAATCTTCCATTTGAACATTTTCAAATGTTCAGCTGAAAGATCAGATGCAGAGACAGTGGTAAATTTCTATGGAGGAGGGCTTAAGGGGTAACAATCTCATATGAAGGGATACTTTAATTACATAGAACTTTATATATGATTGACAGAATTTCAGGCATCTGTATCAGCGATGCCTACCAGAACTTTCTGCAATGATAGAAATGTTCTATACATGTGCTAGCTACATGAGACTACTGAGCTCTTGTAATGTGACTTGTATGACTAAGAAACTGAATGGTTAGTTTTATGTAAGTGTAAAAGTCATCTGAGACAAGTGGCTACTCTATTGGACCATGTAAATCTATACCCATGAATAAATCTGAGAAAATATGAGGAGCCAGATCTTCTCCAAGTCCCAACTTGGACATGGTCATCGGTGAAATGGAAACATTTTCCAAATAGCTATAGTGTTTAACTAATCTGTAGTAAATAGTTAACAGTTCCTCAAACTTTCTAAATTATTTGTGAGGTGGAATCTAGCACAATTACTCTTCTAACACTATTTTATAAGTTTCTTGTTATTGAATCAAGTCCATGAACCTTACCAAATGCTTTGTTGGTTTATCAGTCAGGATAGACTAATATGACTGATATCTATCAGTCATAGATAGACTATGCTGTCGTAACAAACCCAAAATGTGACTTTACACCATAATTTTATTCCTCACCCATGATGTATGTCCAGTGCTGGCCAATAGTGGACTCTTTTCATTGCTGTTACTCTAGGTATTTGCTACCACAAGCACCAAAACAAGTCAAATTAGAGAAAATATCAAATTACACATTGGTTCTTCAATCTTCCTTGATATGACTTTTCAAATTGAATTGGCCAAATAAAGTGACAGGATTACATCTAACTTAGAATGATATGGCAAAATAAAATCCTACCCTGTGCCTGGAAAAAGAACACCCTAAAGTGTTTGATTATAGTCAAATGACCATCAGTTGGTTTTACCTTTCCTGGCATTATCTACTTTATAATATCTTACAGGAAGAGTCATCTACTTAATATTTACTCATGTGTAACAGTTTATTCCCTGAAATACCAAGTGATTAAAAAAAGGACCATGAAATTTACTGAGCAGTAGCTCTATTTTAGAAAAAAACAATTAGTATATTTCCATATGTTTTCTTGGATTCTCTTATGAAGTACTCTTATTCATATTTTATAAGAGAGAAAACAGACAAAACCTTTTTTTAAGGTTTTCCCTAAGGTTACACAAATACTAAAAGCAAAAAAGGGTTGGATTTGAAACCGGGTCCACAGTCAGGTCTCTTTCCACTGAGCCACATTATCTACAAATAGAGCAGAACACTTACAAAAATAAAAGTACTTGTTATAGTTATCCCCATGCATACTCAATTTATCAATATAATATATTTATGTAATAAGTAACTGTTTTGTACTTAAAGTTTTAACTGTCATGGAGTATCTCACACACACACACACACACACACACACACACACACTGACCAACTTTAAAATAAAACCGTCTTAAGGCTTCCAGGTTATAAGATCTGGTCCATATTCCTAGTCGATAGGATACTGTAACCAGGATGAACAGGATTTGTACACAGAAACTCTGATTCAGACTGTGATTTTGTTGCAGGTGGTACAAAAGCACATGAGAAAAATTCAACACTTCTAGACACAAATCGCCAATCTCATGCCTACCAAAATATTCCCAATACCCCCTCAGCCTTCATCAGCCTGCTCATTGAAGTCATCAGTATTCCTGTCAGGCATGACATCAAATGACTCAACAGCAACATTTCTCCCATTCTCTGGTGTAAAATTTTATTTACAGAGTGACATACATTTTGACATTTGAGATTTTTTACTGAAATTTGAAACACAAAGGCAGGGAATTGCTGCCAGCTACTAAAGTACAAGCATTTACCTCAGGTTCAATAATAAGATCTCATCAAGAAATATGGACAGCCAGTGTCCTAATGGAAAATTTTTGCCTACATTTTTAATATTTCTGTCAAAAAATTTGATGGCTGAAGCTGGTACATTTTCCACAAATAATTTTTTATTTCAGCAAAATCTCTGCCGTCCTAGGTAATAGGGGAATGATTAATTGAACACACACTCCTGATTCGATTGAGAACTTAAATGGATATTCTCACCAAGAGAATGGTGGGGGATATCACCTGCTGAAGGGTGAGTGGGAGCAGAGACCCAGGCCAGGCTTGCCTCAGTAGGCCAGCCACAAGAGGAGAGGGCTACATATTCTCTCTCATCCTAGGCTGGCAGGATCCTGATGGGAGCCCTTTCAGAGAACGACCTTGCTCTTTGCTCTCCAGTTCAGCCTTCTAGTACTCCTCCCTCCCCTCTTATTTCCTCTTCCTCATTAACTCCTATATCTTCTGCCCTTAGCCAGTTGTTGCTTTTCATCTCATTCTATTACAGTACAGGATTTTTTGGTAGCAGTCTGGTGTGTGACAACAGCACATACAAAGAAAAATTCTGAGTTTTTCCTAGGTTCCATTGGATCCCTTAATCTCAACCCCACTAGTTTCTTTGATCCATTTGGGCTCCCTGGCCCCAGGAACCCCTTGCCTTGGAGCCCCTACTTCCATTCTAGTCCCCACAAAAGTTCTTGGAGAATCTAACAGATCATATACTCACACTACAGTCCTCTGTGGCCCATTAACAACTTACTGGAGACTCTTTTCTCAGAAGGCTCTATGTGAATAAAGAGAGAAGTTATAAAAGCATATTTGCTCCCTCTCCACCTGACACTTTTCCCCCTCTCATCAGGAGTATAAAATACTAAGGAAACTGCATAAGAATAGTGTGGGAGAACTTTGGGGGTGGTGTTCTGACCTTGATTCTGGTGATGGTTACATGACTACATACTTGTCCCAATTCACATAACTATGCACCAGAAACAGTGAATCTTACCATATGTGAACTTAAAAACTTATACTATGGAATAAAATCATTTCCGGAAAACTTGAATGAGTCTGGAGCTTGCATGAGGAGTCGGGGTAGGGGGAGCATGAAATTGCCTTTCTTGGGGGCCCCACACAGAATCATCCCCACTGATGGGTTGAGAGCAAAGCACTCAGTCTTGGGGCTGGTGAAGAAGAAACCCAGGAGCTGAGAGGCCACCAGTGATATTTACTACCTGGTTGGGTCATCTTTAACTTCTGCACCTTGAAGTTCTGACCCCTATTCTTTTCATTCCTCCCGCCCCCAGCTTGACTTCCCTGGGACACTTCCTTCAGACGATATAAGCAACCATGAAACAATGAGACCTGGAGAAACTCTAGTTCCAGAGTAACGCAGTGCAGGAAGCTGTATTCCTGCAATTCAAGGCTGAAATTTTCTTTATATATTTTCTACAAAAATGTTTAAATGTTTGGTTTAGGGGTGCCTGGATGGCTCAGTTGGTTGAGCATCTGTCTTCGGCTCATTTCGTGGTCTCAGGGTCCTGGGATCGAGCTCTCTGCTCGGCAGGGAGTCCATTTCTCCCTCTTTCTCTCCCTCTTGGTGCTCTCTCTCTCTCTCTCCCTCTCTCAGATAAAGGAATAAAATCTTTTTTAAAAAATGTTCAGTTCAGGGGCGCCTGGGTGGCTCAGTGGGGTAAAGCCTCTGCCTTCAGCTCAGGTCATGATCCCAGGGCTCATGACCCGCAATGGGTTCTCTGCACAGCAGGGAGCCTGCTTCCTCCTCTCTCTCTGCCTGCCTCTGCCTACTTGTGATCTCTGTCTGTCAAATTAAAAAAAAAAAAAAAAAAAAAACTTTAAAAATGTTCAGTTCAAATAAGAATAACAACAATGAAAGAGGACTAAACTCAACAGGAACTGTGGGCCAGATAGCACTTCATCTGCTCAACACGAAGAAGACATTTTACAGAAGAGGAAAGGCTTCAAGAAGCTAAGATCTCAAAGCTATTAGGTGACAGAGCTAGAATTAAACACATGTATCCTGAAAATTATTTAAGTCCAGCGCAGTTACTTTTTTACTCTATATTCCAACGGGCTTATGTGCTGAATGGCCATTTGTGAGCTCTTCGGGGTGGCTAACTGATGCCTAACTATACCTCCACAGGAGAAAGAATTCCATTATCCAGCAGCCACCTGAAACAGATTGTGGAGATCCATCCCAAGCTAGAAATGATCCTATAATCTGAACAAAATTACCAGATCTGTCTACACAGACTTACCAATGCTCGAAACCTTAAAGTACAACACATCAGACATGAAACGAGCTAGATAGAATCTAATTTCTTCAGTGAAGGTTCGGAAGGCCCTTGAGAAATTTGCGGGACCGCAGGGACTTTCACAGCAAAGCAAAAGCCTTACTGAACAGTAGGCTCCTAAGCACCAATTCAAAGAGACCCAGGATTGCCAGTGACAAGCTAGTATTCCATTCTACTGCTGAGGAAATAGGAAGTTTGGTGAGGTCAAGTAACTGCCAGGTCCACGGACACAGGAGAGAGCCAGGATTCAAATCCAACTCTGGCACCAAAACCAGGTCTGTTTCCAGAATCCCACATTGCTTTGCAAAGACCAGGCATACTGACAATGATCTCGGTATCTAAAAATGGGAAAACTAGATAAGCTAAAATTTTTAAATGTTTTTTTATGACTAAATTCAGTCAATATTATGGTAAAGAGAGAAAAAAATTGAAGCTTTTAATGTCATCTTCCAGGCCTTACACCAAAATACTTAGATTCTGTTATATATGATCTTCCTTGGTTTCAGCCTTCTTGAGAGAGAAGTCCCTGCCCTGGGGTTTCCATGCCCTGGAAATGGCAGCATGAAATCAGCAGTGCTGACATAAAACTAAAATTATTTTCTCCTTCTGATTGAAAAGGGAGCTACGTGGACAACTTCGGAGATCAAAGAGCAGCCTCCACAGAATGCTGGCTGATGCCAAACAGTGAGTGTATGGTAAACAATAACACAATTTTAATATTAGAGTAGGTCAAGCATCTCAATTGAGATATGTACCAGGCTTTACACAGATTTAGACCTCCGAGAACTCTCACAGCAACCTGAGGCAGATCCTTTCATTAGCTCACTTAAAGTATGGAGGAAATGGAATCCCAGGGAATGTAAATAAGCTGTGAAAGTTAATGTGGTTTATAAGTAGAGTTCATCTCAGGTATAACTGAATTCATCTTAAGGATAAAAATTTGGAAGTAGGTTAAAGGGGAGGGACAATATTACTTATATTATTCTTCTTTTGGGATTCATATACAAGTTGTATAATTTGGAATGAATTTATATATGTAATTATATGTACATATTTATATAAAATAACGTGATATATATAATATATAGTATAATGAATATATTACTATCTTTAAGTTACATAAATTTTATATAAAATTTTACATATTTTTACATATAATTACATATGTGATTATATATAAACACATTCCAAATCACAATAAAATCCAATAGATAATACAGTTAATATAGAAAAGCAGCAGGGAGTTTTTACTGATAGAAGACATGAACTCTCTGTTAAAAACATGGAACTCTAGTCCTGGCTGGTCAACATATGCCATAAACTCCTGTCCAATATTCATGACGGATATTATAGACAATCTCTGTACTCTTTTTCACTGAGGCCAAAAAGGAGCTCAGAATCTTTTTTAACACAATTTTTCAGACAGCCACAATCAAGCAAGCAGAGGTGCTTTGGCAAGTTCAAGTCCATGTGGCAGACTTCATCTAGATAGCTGAGACGGAGAACTGTAGCCAAGGGTGGTCTGGCAAAGCTGTGAATCCTCAAGAAAACATGTGTTTTCCTTGTTTCCATACCTCACCTTGGCAGCAGAGCAATGGACCCTATCAGCCATGAGGGGTCATGTGAGCTGGATCCAGGGTGGAGGTGACCTCAGGGAAGAAGAGAGCCCTTCTTCCCTGGATCACCATGATTACCAGTGCAAAACAGTTAAAGAGCAGGGAAATTTACATTCTTAAATATCAGGCACTTCTACTTGAGTGGCTTGGGTAAAGGAGCCAAAATTTCATCTCAAATTAATTTAATTAGTTCATGAGGTGCTCTCTAAGGAGAAGCTAATCAGAACACTCAATATACACAAACTCAAAAGAACACTCAGAACGTTTCCTTTAGAGATTACCTCTTCTCACGCTTGAAAAATAAATAAATAATAAATATAAATATAAATATAAATAAAAGAGGGTAGTGCCTTAAAAATCCTTACCAGCAATCTATTTATGGCCAGTTCTGATGACTCAAGCTGAAACAGGTTGAGTGTGTAGATACAGGAAGTTTCAGGTCCCATTATAGAGAATTCAAAGCTCGTACTTTTTAGTCAGAATCTGAGGGATCCCATTCTCTCTAACACCAGATGTTATTCTTTCACTAATTTCTTTATTCAGTACTTTTTTGGGCAAGGTGGTTGCTCACAGCTTCCATAAGAACCTCATAAATCTGCTGTTGTTAACCTCATTTTGCAGATTAGGAAACTGAGGCTCAGAGAAGTTAAGTAACATACCCACGCATGACAAAGCCAATTGTCTGACTGATTTCCTCAGGACACTTCGCAGAGTTGACAATTCAGGGAAAGTGATTTATTATGAAGCATTTCCAGGGAAAAATTAGTAACCACCTGAGTGGGTAAGTGAGACATCAGGGCAAATATCCTTCCCATGAAGGGCATTCTGGAAGTAACATGGGTCAGACTTCAGAAATGTCACTGTAGGGGAAGGAAGCTGGGGTGTTCCTATTAGTCATTGGTTAAGGGCTTCCCCTATGGTATGTAAATTCCCTGACACTCCCAGGCTTTCTGAAGAAACAGGCAAAGGGGGTACAGCAACCTGAGGGTCTCCTTGCCGCTGCTGAGAAAATGCAAGTACTGGCTCCTGCTTATTGTAGGGGGTGCTGTGCTGTCCTGTCAAAACCCCAACCCCCTTTCAGGATCAAAATTCTCATTGTCCTCCTGCAATCCTACCCAGGAATTGCCCTTGACCAGAGTAGCCTTGCCCAAAGTTCCACACCCTTCTAGAAGTGGCTACATCTAATGACTGGTCGGTGTTGGGGGCACAAAGCCTGGGCCCTTGGCCTCCTGTGGTCCACTCAGAAGAGCTATTCTTGCTCCAGAGCTCCCTATAACAACAGAGGGGGTTTTCAGTCATCTTCTGCCCAATCCTGCCTCCCTAACTCTCTTACAGGTATGGTTCCAAAGCTCTCCTCAGTGACCCTCTTGTTTGCAGTCCCTGCCTCAGAGTCTGTTTGCTGAGAAAGAAAACTTGGGTCAGGAGAAAGCATCCCAAAAGCCAATGTGGTCAAAAACAACAAAGGAACCTGAAGGGACATTGGAGTGGGTGCACTCCAAGCCTTGGCCACATTGGTGCCATGATGGAAGCAGCAAAAAGTTACCTTAAGATGCTAAAAGGCAAGACCTGGCAAATTTACCTCATTATGCTGAGTCAAATTTAATTAAGCTCTGCACTCACCCAAGTGGTGGGACCTATGTTCAAACGTAGGCACTTATTGAGAATCTGTCCTTAACATTGCGTAAAGTATCTGGGAAAGCACAGAAAAGTACCACAGGCATTCCTAGCCTCATGAGCATGAAAGTCCTGAAGAGTGAGAATTGGAGAGATACATTATCTGCAAGGTGATGGTTTCGGTAAAGGAGGACAGAAGGACAAGGGTTATTGGGGCACAGATTGAATAACTCTTCTTAAGAGTTATAGCCTGTCAAGGACCAAGCCCTGCACAAATCAAGCTTCCTAACTGGCCTGTGGCGCTGACCGCTCACCTATCAGGGATGAACAAGCCCTCCTCACTGGTAAATAGCAAGTGGGCCATTCTACATAGTTGTTGGAATTTCTCCCTTTGCCTTCCAAAGATACTATGTCTTCTGACCCCTCTTCCCTTCTTTTTCCTGTCCTCCCATGCTGCTACTTCTTCCCCCAACCACAGGTTCTACCACAGGTGGGTGGTTTCCCTTCACCATCCGTGGACTCTGGCTGCGGCTCTATTCACTCATCCTCAATGACTCTGTTCAGACTTTTCCCTTGGCCAGAAATGGCCTGCAATTCCTTCTCCATTTGTTGAGATCCTATCCCACCTCTCCAGCTTCAAGGCAAACTCCCCATCTTCCAAGAAGCGTTTCCTGACTGCTTTAATACTGAAAGACCACTCCTTTTTCTAACCACCAACCACACTCAGTCATGGCATGATGTCTGGTGAAAATAATCTACCTGTTGTCATTTTTATACTAATGCTTCACCCCCCAAATGATCTGTCAGCCAGGATAGGACTAAAAAACTTTTTGAATCTTCACAGGGAAGAACATGGGGAGACAGAGGGTGTTCCCCCCCAAAAAAAATTATAAATTCACTGACGGTTTATTATACTAAAGTTAATAGCCAAGAATGATTCCTAGTTCTAGCACTCCTTTAGAACACCAAATACAAACTATGGGCTGAATGTGTCCATTGTTTTCCTCCATGTTTACTCTTCAATACTGATTGGGCTACCTTACATTCTAAGAAAGATTAACAGGCTCTTTTTCCCACAGTCTTCCTCTGTATCTACCCCCAAATCCTGTCCCAAGATGAGGTACACTCCCTTGCATCAAATCCCCCCATTCCAATGTCTCTATTTATTCTGAGAGGCAGATCCAAGCAGGTGGACCTTATGGTCCTCCAGGCATAAGTCACAGGAATATGCACATAGGCTTAGAGGCAACAGACCCAGAGGAATTAAAGAGAAAAGATACAGGTCTGGCCACAAAAAGGGATAATGGGTCCTGACATGTTGAGAGACAACAGAGATATCTGGAAAGAATGAGAGGTTTGGAGAGAGAAGGATGAATGAGCAGGCTCAATAGTGAAGGCTGACAGGAGAACCATTTCTTGCCATTTGGGAAGCACAGCAGAAAGAGCAACTAAGCGAAATGATGCTTCCTTAGTTGTCAATGCCAAGATGGTTTTTGAAAGTCAGAAAGACCTGGGTTCAGATCCTAGTTCTGCACCTTCGGGGGGGGGGGGCAGGGAAGGGTACCTTAAGATCACTTCATCTCTCTGAGTTCCTTATCTATAAAAAGAAGATAAAAATGTACCTAACTCAGAGTTATGATAGAACATAAATTGTTACCTGTCCACCAAGGCTCATGCTTCCCACACAGAATAGGCAGCTATACTGTAAGCACTGCTCAGCCAGGGACCATGTGTCCCAGACTTCTCTACACCTAGATAGGATCATGTGATCAAGTTCTGGTCCACAAGAACCTCCTTATAGTCCTCCACCCTCATACACATAAGCCTCCTGATGTACAGGATCTAGCAAATGGCTTTAAACTGTACCAGCTCCCAGACCAGAAAACAAAAGACACCCAGTCTCTCACTCATTTTTAGGAGGAGGTCTATCAAATTCCCATACTGGACTCATGAATATGTAAGAAATAAATTACCATATTAGGCCACCAAGATTTCAGTCTTTGCCTATTAGAGAAGCTAATCTTAAATTAGCCAAAACAAGGATTACATGTTATATCTCAAGCAGTGAGCCCCACGCTTGACAGAGTAAGCACACAAAATATATGGTTGCTCCTCTTTTTATTACCCTTAACTCTGTACAACACTTTATACCTTCTAGGACATTCCTATATTGGACAAACTAATTCAATTTGTGTTCCCGAGCACCGAAGAGAATAAAAAGTTAACAAATAAAATGCATAGACTCCATTCTTCAGGGATTCGTCTGCTAGTGGGTGTAATTAGATCTGTAATGCAAGTAATAATATTGCAAGGCAAATTTTATTTTAAATGCTTTAAGAGAGGCTCAAGGTGCAATGAGAAAGGGGAGATTAATTTTACCTGAAGAGGTTGAAATGTTCCTGAAGGAAAGAAGATATGAATGGGACCTTGAGGCACAATTTATACTTTGACAGGTGGACACTGGCCAAGGGGCTCCTGACAGGAAGGAAATTATAGATAATGGGCAGCAATAAAAGGTCCCAGTGTACATTTCCCAACCACTTCCTCTGTTCTCTTGTGTAAGGAAAGGGTGGCAGGAGAGAATAAGCTTTGTCAAGGCCTAATGCAAGTGAAGCAGGTGGTACTATGGGGCAGAGAGGAATTAGGGACATTGGCCATTTAGGATAAGACTAAAAGGAGCCTCAAATGCCATACTCAGGAGTCCCAGATTTACTTTTTTAGTAATAAAGTACATTACTCACTATTCTGACTAGAAACCACAGAAACCCAAAGGGCACAAACTTAAGCTAACAGGAATTTACAGGCCCTGCTCATAATCTGGTTATTAGAAGGGTTTGAGCAGGTCCTTAAGGACAAATGGAACCAAGGACCTGAGCACTAGCAATCACAGGTAATACCCCTGTATCCCACTCCTAGTCACTCTCCTAATCCTGTTTTTGTATTACTTTTACTGTTTCCCTCTATATGAAATTACCTGACTTACTGACTTGCCCAACCTCCTAGGATATAAGCTTCCCAATGACATAGATCACTTGCTTTTCTTTACCAAACATCGAAGCTTCTAGCATGGTCCCTTACACATCTGGCATGCATTGGGCACTCAGTGATTATTTGCTGAATGAATGATTAAATGGATCAGAGATTTTAAGATGTTCTGGTTACACAAGCATGAATATTTAATCTCTCTGACAGCTCCAGTTCACGATGTATATTCATACATTTGCAATAAAATTTGAATGGCTCAGTATCTCTGTGATTAATATCCTCAAGACTCCCCAATATTTGTGAACGTTTGGTTCTGCAAAGCTGAGTGTCAGAAGCTAGACTCTAGTGAATGAACACTAGTGAATGAACCACTTGTGGTACCACAAGGAGGTAGACCAGGTGACCTGTGCTGGAATGTTCTAACAATTCTAGAAGACTTCCTTGAGATGCCTGCAATTTCTGTCTCAGAAACTCACATAGCTTGGACCTAACTCTATCCTTTAAGACTGAGGAGCATACACAGGCTCTATGTCACATAAAGGGTCACAGTGACATTTTTTAGATTTCATCCTATTCTACAAAGACAGGTCACTCTGAACGTTGTGTAAGAAGTCGACAACTAGGCATAAGTGAGAAACAATCCCCTCATAGGCCTTCACCAGATTCTGAAAATATTCCATTCTCTCTTTTCTAAGGTCCTGCCAGGTCCTTTGGTATTGCCAGAGCAGAGATGGTTTGAACATACTGGAGAGCTCCACATTTGTTCTCCCTGCTATCACATAATGAGATGATCACAGCCCTATTTTGAGTCTTTTTGTCTGAAATAGCATTCCCTATTTTTACTACCATTTGACAAAAAAGAAGAAAGAAAGAAAAACAGCCAAAGTTATTTCAGGATCAAGACAAAGAATCATCATGCAATGCTCTGGGTAAGTTGATTTTTTTTTTTTTTTTTTTAGCCACTCTACCTCCCCAACCTATCTTTGCCCTATATTTTCACCTTGATCTGGTGAATACCATATTTGTATATTATTCTGAAAATAAACAAAGTATCACAGTATTCTTTTTTGTTTTCTTTCTTTTTTTTCATAATTTGATACACATTTTTGTTAAAATTTTGTTAAAATTATTATATGCCACCAGAAGTGGCATATAATACCACAGGCATAGTGGTATATGACATATCAATACATCACACTTTGGCCATCTTAAGGACTTCTATTTGATGAAAACCAACAAAGGAAAAGAGGTAAATAGCAGAAACAGGAACATTCACCAATTTTCTTGGCAGCTAGAATGGTTTTTCTTGGGAAGGCAGAGAATCTTATCTGCAAATTATTTCCATTTGATGCAGTCACTTACTTTGGTCACAAATCTTTCACATCAATCCACAAATGCCTTTCACTGTGTGCCAACATGAAATAATGGTGAGATACTAGTGGTAAAGCAAATTATTGTGGTTCGCCTCACTACTTTTGCAGTCAGTCCTAAGCTCAGTCAATATTACAGAGATGAGTTTGTGCCAGTTTATATCTAAATCTCATCTGGTCTCACCTGGGACCAGTGACATTTATTTACCAGGAGGCAATTAAGACATAATTTTAATCTGTAGCTATCCTCAACATAAGGTTCAAATTTACCATTTATCTAAAATCTTCACTGATCAGTAACAAGTTACAAAGATTTGTGCTAGGAACTAGAGGACATGGGAGAAATTAATTTTCTGTCTCTAGGGAATGACAGACAAGTAGGAGGAAAAGACAAGGGGCATTAATATGCTAAGACAAAAGTAAGTGCCCTTAAGTGGTTAGATGGTAGAGAGGGGGTGGTCAGTATAGCAAAGAGCAAGAGCTGTGGACAGAGAGGGGTTTGACTCTATCATTCAGCTTCTACTGCAATAATGTATCCTTTTAACAGTAGCTTACAACATCCAACGTTTTTCTCATTCTGTAGGACACCTGGGCTTTTGCTGATCTAGAATGTGCTCCTCCTGAAATTCTGGAATTGTCTTTAGACTGCACATTGGATTCAGGTCTTCCCTACTTCTCTCTCACCTCCTTGAACCAGCGACTTGCTGAAACATGTTCTTATTACACAATGAAGGCACAGGACCCTTGATTTTGGCCCTAGGAGTCTTACACATTTTACTCTTAATGGAGTCAAGTATTCTTTATAAAAGACACCATTTATGCAGGCTGTAATTTCTACATGTCAAGAACGATATGCATGTGAAAGCAAAACCCTCCCCAGCCCACCCCCTCTCCCTTCTACTACAACCACAGTGACAACACATCTTCAAGTCCTTTGTTAGTATTCTAAGGTTGATGACCTTGCAGTGATGCATTTTTTTTCTCAGAGCGCCTTAAGTTTGGGGGACATAAATTGCTCTGGATCTTATCTTAAGACAGGGTAGATAAAGTAAAACTATTCTAAGCAAAGTATTACAAACTCTGGGATGTTGGAGTATGGTGGCTAATGAGAGGGAAAGCCTTAAGGGGGAAGAATAGACCAAGAACACTGTATTGAGCTGGGATGTTAGGGAGGTACATGGTTAGAAAAGAAATTCACTATGATGAATAATGGTTAAGTCTTCTTGGGAGTGAGGATGGATGTTAAGTTTTAAGTTGCCTCTATTGTACTGTGCAGTTATTTTTCCCTACAAATACTGTGTGCTGCAAGTAAAGTCTGCATCACACAACAGCCTTCTATAATTGACCTTGGAGGAAATGAAAGAATAAAGATTCTGGGCAGCACAGAGCAAAGTAGTCATAGAATACAGGAACTGTAAGATCCAAGTCAGGTTGAAGAGGTGAAAAATTTAGCAGCTGGAAGAAATCACACTGAGAGGTAAAATAGTAAGAAACACAAGCCTCCCAAAGAATTCTTAGATTCTGAAGCTGTCTCCAAACTTCTGCATTCTTACTTTCTCCTAGGGAACTCCTCTTCTCCCAACTGGTAGAACTACGAACACATGGCCCTTCTTTTCCCATTCAGTGGAGGAGGGGCCTGCAATACAAAATGCTCAGTAAAAAGCCCTCTACCCTCCTGAACACAAAACAGGCACAGGTTGGGCACCCAGTTCAATCAGAGTCCTATGGAATAGGGAAGGAGTTACAATAGATGCTGAGAGTAAGAGGGTCCCTTTTCTGTAGCAAGTACTTCAGTAAAAACTAAGGGCCATACACAAAAACAGACACATAGATCAGTGAAACAGAATAGAGAGCCCAGAAATAGACCCTCAACTCTATGGTCAACTGATCTTTGACAAAGCGGAAAAGAATGTCCAGTGGAAAAAAGACAGTCTCTTCAACAAATGGTGTTGGGAAAATTGGACAGCCACATGCAGAAAAGTGAAACTGGACCGTTTCCCTACACCACACACTAAAATAGACTCCAAATGGATGAAAGACCTCAATGGGAGACAGGAATCCATCAAAATCCTTAAAGAGAACACAGACAGCAACCTCTTCAACCTCAGCCACAGCAACTTCTTCCTAGGAACATTGCCAAAGGCAAGAGAAGCAAGGGCAAAAACGAACTACTGGGACTTCATCAAGATCAAAAGCTTCTGCACAGCAAAGGAAACAGTCAGCAAAACCAAAAGACAACTGACAGAATGGGAGAAAATATTTGGCAGACGACATATCAGATAAAGGGCTAGTATCCAAAATCTATAAAGAACTTCTCAAACTCAACATGCAAACAACAAATAATCCAATCAAGAAATGGGCAGAAGACATGAACAGACATTTCTGCAAAGAAGACATCCAGATGGCTAGCAGAAACATGAAAAAGTGTTCCATATCACTTGGCATCGGGGAAATACAAGTCAAAACCACAATGAGATACCCCCTCACGCCAGTCAGAATGGCTAAAATTAATCAGCCAGGAAACAGATGCTGGCGAGGATGCGAAGAAAGGGGAACCCTCCTACACTGTTGGTGGGAATGCAAGCTGGTGCAGCCACTCTGGAAAAAAGCATGGAGGTTCCTCAAAAAAGTTGAAAACAGAGCTATCCTATGACCTGCAATCGCATTACTGGGTATTTACCCTAAAGATAACAAATGTAGTGATCCAAAGGGTCACATGCACCCAAATGTTTATAGCAGCAATGTCCACAATAGCCAAACTATGGAAAGAACCTAGATGTCCATCAACAGATGAATGGATAAAGAAGAGATGACATATATATACAATGGAATACTATGCAGCCATCAAAAGAAATGAAATCTTGCCATTTGCCATGACATGGATGGAACTAGAGGGTATTATGCTTAGCGAAATAAGTCAATCCTAGAAAGACAATTATCATATGATCTCCCTGATATGAGGAAGCTGAGAAGCAAAGTGTTGGGCTTGGTGGGTAGGGAAGGAAAAAATGAAACAAGATGGGCTTGGGAGGGAGACAAACCATAAGAGACTCTTAATCTCACAAAACAAACTGAGGGTTGCCAGGGGGTGGGGGGTAGGGAGAGGATGGTTGGGTTATGGACATTGGGGAAGGTGTGTGCTATGGTGAGTGCTGTGCAGTGTGTAAACCTGGTGATTCATAGACCTGTACCCCTGGGGCTAATAATACATTCTATGTTAATATAAAATTTAAAATTAAAAAAAAAATAAGGGCCATATAAGCCCAAATACGCTGTTGGCCATCTTTTCTATCATGTAAAAACAGCATGCCTGAGAATGAAGCCATTTCAAGAAAAACAACTACAAAGAGTAGAGAATGAGAGTCCTGGTGCCATCCTTTATGCCCATAGATCCAGCCATAACTGAAGTCCCATCCATACCTGGGGTCTGTAAACCCAGACTCCAGAAAGAGTCCTGTCACAATCAGAAGAGTGCCTCCTCATATCCTGAGTTCATGTCCATACCAATCTACCCAGTCTACTCTCTAACAGCAGGAGTCAGCAAATTCTTTCTGTCAAGAGTGCAGCAGTCAATGTTTTAGGCTTTGTTGGCCAGAAGGTCTCTGTTGCAACTACTCAGCTCTGTTGTTGTGGTATAGAAATAGCCATGGATGTATGTAAATAAATGAGCAGAACTATGTTCCAATAAAATTGTTTATAAAAACAAGTTGGCAACTCAGATTTCCTGCTTATGTTGGAGTTTACTGGCCCCTGCTCTACAGAAACCTTAGATAGTAAATTTAAGAACTGGCACTGAATTTGTGCTTCAAAAAATTCTCTAAGGAAGAAATTTTATGATGGTGGCTCTAAAGTCATTGACATGGTTAAAAAGGGATTGGGGGGGTGTTGTTTTATTTTTTTAATTCAATGGCTGACTAATAGTATGGATGACCTAACAGATTCTGTAACCATTATACAATGTTTCCTCTCATCCACTCTATCTGTGAAGACCAATATAGGAAACACCCAGAGTTCATTTATCAGGGTTCTGGACATCCAGCATAGGTGACTCTTATATGCAAGCCTAGGCCCCCCATCCTTCCAATCAGCAATGGTTTGAGGTTAATACCAAGTTGACATATATATTTGTTGACTTTTCCCTGAGAAGTTTCTTAAAAAAAAAAAAAAAAAAAAAAAGCAATGAAAAGAAAATGGCTTTTTGTTTGAATTTCCTTAAAGAGTCATTTGGTGAAGCAAGCATCATCAGCTCTGGTAAACACGCAAAATTCATTTAAGTGATCTCTGACTGTTCTGAGAAATTGGAATCTGAAGCCTTGTAGCAAATTGTCTCAAACGGATCATGGAATGTGAAATGCATGCAATATAGGCAGCATTGCCTTTATGACGATTCAGTGAAGAAAACAGTTGCTGGTGCTTTTAATGCCCTAAGTTAAGACTCTGCTGTCAGCCCTCTTGGTAGGAGAATCACCCCAAAACTTGTGATAGATGCTGCAGGTAGGGTTCAGGAAGGTGAGGATGGCTGAAGGGCACAGGAGCCTAGGAAGTAACCCAAGAATTACACAAACTCACCAAGACTATAAGAACATACTCTGATATCTCACCCTTTGCCTCTTCCACTTATCTGCCTCTTCTTCCAGCTTCCAAAGAGGTGTCCAGGGATGTCAAGGAGACCAAACCATACACCCAAGAATACCGACTAGTACATTCTAGCTTACCCTGGATGCATCCCATAAAAGTGCATACCTCTTGTCATCTTTCCACCAACTTCTCCCCTTTCATTTGGTTCCTTCTCCCTTGGAAATCTCATCTACTCTATAGCTGATGCCTATTAAAACTCTAGTTCCCACCTGACCTCTCTGTTGAGCAAAATCCCTATGTCTAACACCTAAAGTTAGTTATTTCACAAGCACCAAGAATTGACACTCAACATGATCCAAGTAGAACTCATCAATATCTCCCAGATATATTTCTTCTCCTGCCTTCCATCATTAGGTTAAGGCATCAGTCCAAGCTAAGAGACCCTGAATCATTCTTCATTCTTTTCTTCTTTCCACCCTCTCAGCCAGTAGGATGCCAAAAGCTTCATTTTCTACTCCACTAACCTACATCTGCCATTATTTCCAGCTACCTTCTCATTCATTCATTCACCCAATATTTACTAGACCCTATTCTGTTCCAGGCTCTTTTCTAGGTGCTTTTCAGATACAGTAGTGAATAAGCAGACAAAGAACCCTAGCCTTGCAGAGTTACTTTTTAGTGTGGCAAGCAAGACAATAAACAAAAAATAAATCAGAAAATTAGGTGGCATACTATGTAACTGTGGTGAGGTTAGGGAAAATAAAGTGGAGTAAATGGATGGTAAATGGTCAAGTGGATGGGCTGTGCGGAGGAACAGCAGGGCACAGTGTTAGATATGGTAGGCAGGAT
Source organism: Mustela erminea (assembly GCF_009829155.1). Lineage (NCBI taxonomy): Eukaryota > Metazoa > Chordata > Mammalia > Carnivora > Mustelidae > Mustela > Mustela erminea. The sequence goes on from NC_045614.1 coordinate 50,467,073, forward strand.
AGACCTCTCTGCAAAGATGAAGTCTGAGCAAGGATTTGAAGGAGCAAAAACTTAATGAAGCAGGGAAACATTATTGTAATAATGTGATGGGGACTTAGACTACTGGCAGCAGTAAAGATAGTGAGGATGGTATAGAGGCAGTGGGATTTTAGGATTGGTCCAAAATGAAGAATGAAAGAGCCAAGTGAAGAGCAACTCTTAAGTTTTGTCCTGGCCAACAGAAAGGATGGAGTTACCACCAACTGAGATGAGGAAAGCTGGAAATGAAGTAGGTTTGGAAAATGAAAAAAAATCACTAGTTTAGTCTTGGACATGCAGAGTTTGAGATGTTTATTAGATGTCTGAGCAGAGACACCAAGTAGGCAGTTGCATAAAAGAGGCAGGAATTCAGGAGGGAGGTTTACACTGGAGATGGAACCCAGGTCCACATCATCACTCGCCTACATTATTGCAATGATCTCATAATTGGGCTCCCTCTCTCCAATTTTCTATCTTCTGCAATTGCCCTCCACATTTCTACCAGACATGTATTTCTAAAGCCAGAATCAATTCCATTTTTCACCTGCTTAAAAACGTCTAATTTCCCATTCAGTACCAAATTAAAAATTGTTCCATAGTATGGCATTCAAGTCCATATTTCAAGCTCTCTCTTATTAGCCCCAAACAAATGGAGATGTTACACTGGCCCCTAAACTAATCGATAGTCTTTATGTGTCAGGCAGCTTTGAGCATTTGTGCATGTTCTCTGGATGTGGAATATCACTCCTCCCTTGTATTCTTAGTAAATTCACTCTTCTGTGAAGTCCTAACTCAAATGTTGCCCCTTTGCTAGTCTTTGCTGTGCACCTCCCAGCAGAATTAATTGCTCTTCTTTCTGTCTCCCTATTGCACTTTGTACATTCCTCTAGTGGTAATACTTACCATGTGGCAACACAGCTATTCATCTTTGACTAATCCATGGCTAGATGTTACTTTATTCACCTAAGTCAGTGGCTAGCACAGTGTCCAGTAAAAGCGCACAGAATTTCAAGGAACCCAAAGATACATAGCTGCCTTGTCACTTGCACCTGATATGGTAGCAAACTCTAGGAGCCTGAGGATGTGGGAAAGGGAGTGGATAGTGATGTTCCCCATCACATGGGCAAACCAAAAGCTGTCAGTCAGGGTGAGGAGGCCCCCTCCAACTAGGTGACCATCCCTAGAGTCCACAGCAGATAAAACCTTCACATTCACTCGGTCCTACTGCCAGCCTGGCAGAGAAGACAGCGGGGGTAACAGGCTTGAGTTCTAACAGTAGGGGTTTTGTTTAGGCATAAAGAATGTCCTCATTAAACCAAGAAATGAGATGGAACTTGCAGAGAAACATTAAGGGAAATAGAAAAATGTTCTCTAAATTCATCAGAGGTAGAGACCTCAGCAGGCATCTTCGTTCATCACACTTTGCTTCCTTCATATTTACAAAGCATCCACGGGCCTACTTCCGCAGTTTATTAATAGATACACCTGCACCTCTAGATCCCCACACACACCCTTTCTCCTGTCTTCTCTCTGACAGTGTCACTGATCATTTAGAACACATGGAACAACTGCCTCCCAGCACCAGTTAAACCCCTCTTTCAAGGGTCTTTTTAAAACTTAGCACTTTTTAGATTAAAACAAATCTCTAGTTGAGAAGAGATGAGAGAAACCTCTTCTAATCCCAATTGCAGAACAACTCCCACCTCCTCCTACAGAAATAATCAGCCACAAAGTTCACTTTGTGCTCTTCTCTGGGAATTAGGGCTAATTCCTAATTATTATGAACACCAGAGGCCACAGGGAGGCTCAGAGTCCTCACTATCCTAAATAAGGCTCTTTGAGAGAAAACCAAAACAAGAGTGATGTAGAGATATGTTTCTTCTCTAGTATGTTTAGGTCTCAATTGCTTCTAAGGAAAATAGAACAATTTTCAGGGATGCTCAAACATGACTTTGATGCAAAAATAAATTTAAGATCTAAGATTCAGAAAGTCCAAAGAGAGGCTACCTCATGAAACCAGGACATTTGTTTTGTTCACAGTAATATTCCCAGCCTCCAGAACAGAGCCTGGCAAAGTAAGCATACCATAACGATGAAGCACAGGACTTAAAAATTAGGAGTGAATGGAAGGATGAGAAGTCAAAGATCAGATGTTATGGTAAAGAGCCAGGCAGTTACTGTACATTTTAACCTGATTAAACTCAAAAAATATATAAATGAGCAAATGATAAGGTGCCCTCTTAGCATCTAACAGCTTTTGTGTCTAATCACGTACAAGTAGAGAAGCAAGACTAATGGAATAATTCAGCCAAATATTTACCCAAGGTAGGAATCTCAAATACTCTATCTAGCCTTCTCTTTTTCCCTCCCTCCCCCACTCTCCATAGCCCTGTCCCCCATCCCCTCACCCCTACTCATGGTCCTCAGGCAACCTGTGACTACGACTACGGACTAGGACTACGTATGGTTTGCATTCCTGGGCTGACTCCACTTCGTTAAGACCCTTTTGTCTCTTCTGCAATTGTCTCCCGCAACTCTCCTGCCTCCTGTTGCTCTTGAGTTCATCCTCTCTCCACCCTACTGCCCAAATGACCCTTCTAAATCACATGACCATATCTTTTGCTTCCTGAGAGATTATAATATCTCCTCCTTGTCAATGGCACAACGATTAGTCATGCTTGGGTGGCATTCAAGACTTCACGAGCTTCACCTACAGCTAATACTGAGTACAACTATCCTGTATGTGAACTGTCATATGTCCCTCTCCCCTCTGCCTGCTTGGCAAGCCCCTACTCATATTTCAAGGCCCAAATGTCTTAAGGATTTAGTTTTAAGTAAAAAGATTTAAAAAACTAAAACCTTTAATACCATCCAGCATGCCTAGAAGGAGAAAGCCATCGTATGCATTTTCCTAAAAGCCTGAATGGATTCCTGGTGAAAATGCACAAGAACAAAAATACACATATACTTTCGGACTCTAGCAGGAGTGAATCCCACATTTTTGTAGTTAGCTGACATGTATGTTGCCGGAGTATCTTAGTAACAAGGAGCTAAGCAGTAGCACTCTGAAAGTCATTGCTGCTTAATCTATATAGGCATCTTATTCGTCTTTGATTTTGTAATTTCTTAATTGTTTCATTTCCTGCAAAGACTGAGGCTCCCAATTACTGCCATCTTTGTGGATTAAAATAATATACTCTCTCTCTCCAACAGTAAGGGTTAGAATAATTTGGGACCATGTAATATTAGGGCAATTTGGAATTCATTTCACTTGAATGTTTACTCTTGTGAAATTAAAGACAGGAACTTTTAGCAAGATAATAAACTCAACATTTAGTGATACATCTCTTTCTATCCCAAAGGCCACATGCCAAGGATGATGGCCAAGTTTGGAGATAGTCCAATTACAAGTTCTTTTCTCAGCGGTGGGAGAGATTGTCCTCAATCATGGAAACATGAAAAGTCAATAAAAGAACTTCCAAAGGATATGAAAAGGCCATAGTAGGGTTCAGTAAAAATAAGTGGAAAGAAGTAAAACTTACTGCAAACGCCTTTCTTAAAAATATAGTCAAAATACAGTTTCAGCAGGGTAAAAAAACATACACCCTTTTTTAGTCTGAATTCTAAACCCTCTAAGGTAATTAGTAATATTAAATATGTAATGCCAAAACAAAACAAAAAACACTTTTTAATTACTTCTAAGTTTCAAAGAACTTGCAACAGAAGGGCAAGTTGAAAGTAAAGATTCAGGGGGTAAATCTCATTGTTAGAAAAATATTTTTATAGGAAAAGATAAAATAATAACTTTTCTTTAATATATTCAGCTTAGAGAAGGAGGAAGATGCAGAAAATAACTCTCTCTCACGTGAATAAAATGTGAGTATGTGTGAGAATCTGAGCTCTTTCTAGAGATAAGCAGATGAAAACCACATAGAAGGTTCTTAGAAATTGGGGGACACTCTTGACCCAAGCGAAAGCCACAGAGAAACTTCAAGACCTTTCCTTTTCAAGTACAGAACAAAAATCAGAGTAAGTTCATATAGGCCTAATGCAAACCTTGCTAAATTATGCAGTGATGGGGACAAGCTGAATCACGGTAAGAGCAGTAGCTATTTGGATATAATGTTTTCAACCTTTGAGATCATGTTCAAATCAAGAGGCTGGAAAAAAATAGGCCTCATCTGGCATTTTGAAAGCCATTAAGATAAAGCCATAGAGAGGAAAAGGGCCACAGAATAAACCAACAGTGGCTTCTTCAAAAGTTTCACATGTGAGATTTAATGTGCCACATGCAAGACAGAACCTCCCTAAGGTAGGGTCAACACCATATTCCAGTTACCAGTCAGGTGTGGCATGTTCACTATCACAGTCTGCATTTTCTTGTATTATTCTCCTTAGGATTATAAATGTTCAAAACCTGAAGACTCAACAACAAAAAAAGAAAAAAAAAAACCCTTCAGACGTAATAAATGAAGTCAGGAAAAGTTCAAGATATAAAGATTAGTCACATTTCTACATACAAGCAGTGGACTTTGTGAAAAGGAAATGAAGAAAACAAACCTGATAGCTTTCATAATAGCAACAAAAAGGAAAAAAAATATTTAGGAATAAATTTAACCGAAGAGGTAAAAGATTTATATGTTGGAAATTAGAAAACACTGATGATGGAAATGAAAGAAGACACAAATAAATGAAAAGACAGTTCATGTTCATGGGTCCAAAGACTATTGATAAAATGTCTAAATTAACCTAAACAATCTACAGATTCACCGTGATCTCTATGAAAATCCCAATGGCATCCTTTATAAAAAATAGGGGGAAAAAGTCCTTAAATAAGTAAACAAAAGAAAAGCAATCTTGTACAAGACTTTCAAAGCTCAAGACCATCATATTTTCTGGTTTTAAGAATGCATTATAGAGTGGGGCACCTGGGTGGCTCATTTGTTTAAGCGGCTGCCTTCGGCTCAGGTCATGATTCCAGGGTCCTGGGATGGAGCCCTGAATCAGGCTCCCTGCTTAGCAGAGAGCCTGCTTCTCTCTCTCCCTCTGCCTGCCGCTCTGCTTACTTGCACTCTTTCTCTATCTCCCTGTCAAATAAATAAATAAAATCTTTTTTAAAAAATGCATTATACGGGACGCCTGGGTGGCTCAGTTGGTTGGGCAGCTGCCTTCAGTTCAGGTCATGATCCCAGCATCCTGGGATCGAGTCCCACATCGGGCTCCTTGCTCTGCAGGGAGCCTGCTTCTCCCTCTGACTCTGCCTTCCATTCTGTCTGCCTGTGCTTGCTCTCGCTCGCTCTCTCTCTGACAAATAAATAAATAAAATCTTTTAAATAAATAAATAAATAAATAAATAAAAAATAAAAAATGCATTATAGACATCCAAATTGGAAAAGCAAAATTAGAACTATTGGCAGATGGAACAGTACTAAGGAAGCTCTAAAGATTCCACCAAAAAACTTACATGGAGACTAAACAGCATCCTTCTAAAGAAGGAATGGGTCAACCGGGAAATTAAAGAAGAATTGAAAAAAATCATGGAAACAAATAATAATGAAAATACAACGGTTCAAAATCTGTGGGACACAACAAAGGCAGTCCTGAGAGGAAAATATATAGCGGTTCAAGCCTTTCTCAAGAAACAAGAAAGGTCTCAGGTACACAATCTAACCCTACACCTAAAGGAGCTGGAGAAAGAACAACAAAGAAACCCTAAGCCCAGCAGGAGAAGAGAAATCATAAAGATCAGAGCAGAAATCAATGAAATAGAAACCAAAAAAAACAATAGAACAAATCAACGAAACTAGGAGCTGGTTCTTTGAAAGAATTAATAATATTGATAAACCCCTGGCCAGACTTATCAAAAAGAAAAGGGAAAGGACCCAAATAAATAAAATCATGAATGAAAGAGGAGAGATCACAACTAACACCAAAGAAATACAAACTATTATAAGAACATACTATGAGCAACTGTACGCCAATAAATTTGACAATCTGGAAGAAATGGATGCATTCCTAGAAACATATAAACTACCACAACTGAACCAGGAAGAAATAGAAAGCCTGAACAGACCCATAACCAGTAAGGAGATTGAAACAGTCATTAAAAATCTCCAAACAAACAAAAGCCCAGGGCCAGACGGCTTCCCGGGGGAATTCTACCAAACATTTAAAGAAGAACTAATTCCTATTCTCCTGAAACTGTTCCAAAAAATAGAAATGGAAGGAAAACTTCCGAACTCATTTTATGAGGCCAGCATCACCTTGATCCCAAAACCAGACAAGGATCCCATCAAAAAAGACAACTACAGACCAATATCCTTGATGAACACAGATGTGAAAATACTCAACAAAATACTAGCCAATAGGATTCAACAGTACATTAAAAGGATTATTCACCACGACCAAGTGGGACTTATTCCAGGGCTGCAAGGTTGGTTCAACATCCGCAAATCAGTCAATGTGATACAACACATCAATAAAAGAAAGAATAAGAACCATATGATACTCTCAATAGATGCTGAAAAAGCATTTGACAAAGTACAGCATCCCTTCCTGATCAAAACTCTTCAAAGTGTAGGGATAGAGGGCACATACCTCAATATCATCAAAGCCATCTATGAAAAACCCACCGCAGATATCATTCTCAATGGAGAAAAACTGAAAGCTTTTCCGCTAAGGTCAGGAACACGGCAGGGATGTCCATTATCACCACTGCTATTCAACATAGTACTAGAGGTCCTAGCCTCAGCAATCAGACAACAAAAGGAAATTAAAGGCATCCAAATCGGCAAAGAAGTCAAATTATCACTCTTCGCAGATGATATGATACTATATGTGGGAAACCCAAAAGACTCCACTCCAAAACTGCTAGAACTTGTACAGGAATTCAGTAAAGTGTCAGGATATAAAATCAATGCACAGAAATCAGTTGCATTTCTCTACACCAACAGCAAGACAGAAGAAAGAGAAATTAAGGAGTGAATCCCATTTATAATTGCACCCCAAACCATAAGATACCTAGGAATAAACCTAACCAAAGAGGCACAGAATCTATACTCAGAAAACTATAAAGTACTCATGAAAGAAATTGAGGAAGACACAAAGAAATGGAAAAATGTTCCATGGTCCTGGATTGAAAGAATAAATATTGTGAAAATGTCTATGCTACCTAAAGCAATCTACACATTTACTGCAATTCCTATGAAAGTACCATCCATCTTTTTCAAAGAAATGGAACAAATAATGCTAAAATTTATATGGAACCAGAAAAGACCTCGAATAGCCAAAGAAATATTGAAAAAGAAAGCCAAAGTTGCTGGCATCACAATTCCGGACTTCAAGCTCTATTACAAAGCTGTCATCATCAAGACAGCATGGTACTGGCACAAAAACAGACACATAGATCAATGGAACAGAATAGAGAGCCCAGAAATAGACCCTCAACTCTACAGTCAACTAATCTTCGACAAAGCAGGGAAGAATGTCCAATGGAAAAAAGACAGCCTCTTCAATAAATGGTGCTGGGAAAATTGGACAGCCACATGCAGAAAAATGAAATTGGACCATTTCCTTACACCACACACAAAAATAGACTCAAAATGGATGAAGGACCTCAATGTGCGAAAGGAATCCATCAAAATCCTTGAGGAGAACACAGGCAGCAACCTCTTCGACCTCTGCCGCAGCAACATCTTCCTAGGAACATCGCCAAAGGCAAGGGAAGCAAGGGCAAAAATGAACTATTGGGATTTCATCAAGATCAAAAGCTTTTGCACAGCAAAGAAAACAGTTAACAAAATCAAAAGACAACTGACAGAATGGGAGAAGATATTTGCAAACGACATATCAGATAAAGGACTAGTGTCCAGAATCTATAAAGAACTTAGCAAACTCAACACCCAAAGAACAAATAATCCAATCAAGAAATGGGCAGAGGACATGAACAGACATTTCTGCAAAGAAGACATCCAGATGGCCAACAGACACATGAAAAAGTGCTCCATATCACTCGGCATCAGGGAAATACAAATCAAAACCACAATGAGATATCACCTCACACCAGTCAGAATGGCTAAAATCAACAAGTCAGGAAATGACAGATGCTGGTGAGGATGCGGAGAAAGGGGAACTCTCCTACACTGTTGGTGGGAATGCAAGCTGGTACAGCCACTCTGGAAAACAGCATGGAGGTTCCTCAAAATGTTGAAAATAGAACTGCCCTATGACTCAGCAATTGCACTATTGGGTATTTACCCTAAAGATACAAACGTAGTGATCCAAAGGGGCACGTGCACCCGAATGTTTATAGCAGCAATGTCCACAATAGCCAAACTATGAAAAGAACCTAGATGTCCATCAACAGATGAATGGATCAAGAAGATGTGGTATATATACACAATGGAATACTATGCAGCCATCAAAAGAAATGAAATCTTGCCATTTGCGACAACATGGATGGAACTAGAGCGTATCATGCTTAGCGAAATAAGTCAAGCAGAGAAAGACAACTATCATATGATCTCCCTGATATGAGGAAGTGGTGATGCAACATGGGGGCTTAAGTGGGTAGGAGAAGAATCAAAGAAACAAGATGGGATTGGGAGGGAGACGAACCATAAGTGACTCTTAATCTCACAAAACAAACTGGGGGTTGCTGGGGGGAGGGGGGTTGGGAGAAGGGGGTGGGATTATGGACATTGGGGAGGGTATGTGCTTTGGTGAGTGCTGTGAAGTGTGTAAACCTGGTGATTCACAGACCTGTACCCCTGGGGATAAAAATATATGTTTATAAAAAATAAAAATATTTAAAAAAAAAACCTGAAAAAAAAAAAAGATTCCACCAAAAAACTACTAAAACTAATAGATGAAATTCAGTAAAGTTACAAGATACAAAATTAATACACATATGTCAGCTGGAGATTTGTACAATAATGAGCTATTGAAAGAGAAATTAAGAAAATAGTCTCATTTATAGTTGAATCAAAAATGAATAAAACACCTATGAATAAATTTAACCAAAGAGGTCAAAGATCTGTACTCTAAGATATTGCTGAAAGAAATTGAAGATAACACAAAAAGTGGAAAGAGGCACCATGCTTATACATGTAAGAATTTATATTGTTAAATTGTCCATATCATCCAAAACAATGTATAGATTCAAGGAAATCCATATCAATATGCAAATAGCATTTTTCACTGAACTAGAATAATCCTAAAATTTGTATGAAAGCCCAGAGGACCCCAACTATTGAAAGCTATCTTGATAAAGAAGAGCAGAGCTTCAGTTAATCACACTCCCTGACTTCAAACCATACTACAAAGCTATAGCAATCAAAACAGCATGGTACTGGCACAAAAACATACATACAGATTAGTGCAACAGAATATAGAATACAGAAATAAACCCACAATTATCCAATCAATCTTCAACAAAGGAGGCAAGAATAGGGAAAGACAGTGGGAAAAGTGGTAAGACATGCAGAAGAGTAAAATTGGATCACTTTCTTACAAAAATAAACTTAAATTAGATTAAAAACTCAAGTCTACTGGAAACCATAAATGTCCTTGAAGAAAACAGGCAGTAAGCTCTTGGACACTGATCTGAACAATAATTTTATTGATCTGTCTCCTCAGACAAGCACAACAAAAGCAAAAATAAACAAATGCAACTTCATCAAACTAAAAAGCTTTTGCATAATGAAGGAAACCATTGACAAAGCCAAAAGGTAACCTACTGAATGTGAGAAGATATCCAAATTGGAAAAGCAAAATTAGAACTATTGGCAGATGATATATACATATATCTGATAAGGAGTTAACATCAAAAATACAATAAAGAATTCACACAACTCCATGCCAGAAAAAAATCCAAATAAAAAATTGGACACAGGACCAGAAGAGACACTTCTCTAAAGACAGATGGCCAACAGACACATGAAAAGATGCTCAACATCACTAATAGGGAAATGCAAATCAAAATCACAGTGTGCTATCCCCTCACATCTGTAAGATTGGCTATTATTAAAAAGATAAAGGATTAACTCCACTCTGCTTTTCCCTTTCCCTCTTCTCCTCCCTTAACCCCTCCCCCTATTCATCTGCTCATGCATGCTCTGTCAAATAAATAAATCTTAAAAAAAAAATAATAAATAAGTGTTAGTGAGCATATTAAAAAAAAAAAAAGGGAACCCTGTTCATTATTAGTGTGAATGCAAAATGGTATATCCACCAGTCAGTGGTATGAAGGTTCCTCAAAAAATTAAAAACAGAACTACCATACCCTCCAGCAATTCTATTCTGGGTATTTAGTTGGAGAAACAGAAAATCCTAATTTTATTTTTATTTATTTATTTATTTATTTGTGCTGCAAATACCTTCTTTATTCCACAGTATTGACAGAACACAACGAATGGAAGTCCAAAAAGAAAATCCTAATTTTAAAAGATATAAGCATGCCTATATTCATTGCAGTATAATTTAAAATAGCTAAGATATGGAAGCAATCTAAGTATCTATCAACAGGTGAATAATTAAAGAAAATGTGGCATATACATACAATGCAGTATTACTCAGCCATAAAGAAGAATGAAATAGCTTGCCATTTACAACAACATGGATGGACCTAAAGGTCATTACACTAAGTAAGATCTCAGAAAGAAAAATACCCTCTAATTTCATTCATTTCACCTAAAAAGCTAAACAAACAGAACATAAATAGATTCATTAACAAAGAGAACAATCTGGTGGTTTCCAGAGGAGAGGGGATTGGGAAGATGGGGAAGGGGACTCTACCCACTTGTGATGTGTTGTTGTTGCTGTCTGTTGCTGACCGTGTCCATGACTGCTTCTCAATTTTAACCAAAAAATAAATAAATAAATAAATAATAAAACCAAAGCAAGACAATTGCCATAATGTCAATGCAAAGAATGACAAAGGATGAACTGACGACATTGAGTTATAGGGTAGGAGAGTTCTCTGAGAACTTGGAAGGCCTTCAGTGAAAGCTGTGTAATCCTTCTGTCCATTGGGAGTAGCCTGACCCCAGGCTGGGAAGGTGACTTTATTATGCCATGTTTAAGTCCATTTATACATAAGATGCTATCCTACTCAGCTTGGATTGCCTGGCAAAATAAAAAAGACCAAGTGACTTAACCACCAAACTTACTTTCTCACAGTTCTGGAGGATGGAAATGCAAGACCCAAGAGGCAGCATTATGAGTTCCTGGTAAGAGCCCTCTTCCTGGCTTGCTGACCATCACTTCTCACTGTGTCCTCACAGGATGAGCAGAGACACAGCAAACTTTCTGGTGTTTCTTCCTGAAAAGGACATGCATATTTTTTTTTTAATAAACATATAATGTATTTTTATCCCCAGGGGCACAGGTCTGTGAATCTCCAGGTTTACACATTTTACAACACTCATCATAGCACATACCCTCTCCAATGTCTGTATCCCCACCACCCTCTCCCATCCCCCCTCCCCCCAGCAACCCTCAGTCTGTTTTTTGAGATTGAGTCTTTTATGGTTTGTCTCCCTCCCAATCCCATCTTCCTTCATTTTTTCTTTTCCTACTTCCCAACCCCCCCACATTGCATCTCCAATTCCTCATATCAGGGAGATCATATGATAGTTGTCATTCTCTGATTGGCTTATTTCGCTAAGCATAATACCCTCTAGTTTCATCCATGTCTTTGCAAATGGCAAGATTTCATTTCTTTTGATGGCTGCATTATATATATATATGCGCCACAGCTTCTTTATCCATTCATCTTTTGATGGACATCTAGGTTCTTTCCATAGTTTGGCTATTGTGGACATTGCTGCTATAAACATTCAGGTGCATGTGCCCCTTCGGAGCACCATGTTTGTATCTTTAGGATATATACCCAGTAGTATAATCGCTGGGTCATAGGGTACTCTATTTTCAGTTTTTTGAGGACCCTCCACACTGTTTTCCAGAGTGGTTGCACAAGCTTGCATTCCCACCAACAGTGCAGGAGGGTTTCCCTCTCTCTGCATCCTCGCCAGCATCTGTCATTTCTTGACTTGTTAATTTTAGCCATTCTGACTGGTGTGAAGTGGTATCTCATTGTGGTTTTGATTTGTATTTCCCTGATGCCAAGTGATGTGGAGCATTTTTTCATGTATCTGTTGGCCACCTGGATGTCTTCTTTGCAGAAATGTCTGTTCAGGTCCTCTGCCCATTTCTTGATTGGATTATTTGTTCTTTGGGTGTTGAGTTTGCTAAGCTCTTTATAGATTTTGGATACTAGCCCTTTATCTGATCTGTCATTTGCAAATATCTTCTCCCATTCTGTCAGTTGTCTTTTGGTTTGGTTCACTGTTTCCTTTTCTGTGCAAAAGCTTTTGATCTTGATGAAATCCCAATAGTTCATTTTTGCCCTTGCTTCTGTTGTCTTTGGCAATGTTCCTAGGAAGAAGTTGCTGAAGTTGAGGTCAAAGAGTTTGCTGCCTTTGTTCTCCTCAAGGATTTTGATGGATTCCTTTCTCACATTGAGGTCCTTCATACATTTTGAGACTACTTTTGTGTGTGGTGTAAGGAAATAGTCCAATTTTATTTTTCTGCATGTGGCTGTCCAATTTTCCCAGCACCATTAGTTGAAGAGGTTGTCTTTTTTCCACTGGACATTCTTTCCTGCTTTGTCAAAGATTAATTGACCATAGAGTTGAGGGTCTATTTCTGGGCTCTCTATTCTGTTCCATTGATCTATGTGTTTGTTTTTGTGCCAGTACCATATTGTCTTGATGACAGCTTTTTAATAAAGCTTGAAGTCTGGAATTGTGATGCCACCAACTTTGGCTTTCTTTTCCAATATTCCTTTGGCTATTCGAGGTCTTTTCTGGTTCCATATAAATTTTAGGATTGTTTGTTCTATTTCTTTGAAAAAAATGGATGAGTTTTGATAGGAATTGCATTAAATGTGTAGACTGCTTTAGGTAGAATAGACATTTTCACAATATTTGTTCTTCCAGTCCATGAACATGGAACATTTTTTCCATTTCTTTGTGTCTTCCTCAATTTCTTTCATGAGTACTTTATAGTTTTCTGAGTATAGATTCTTTGCCTCTTTGGTTAGGCTTATTCCTAGGTATTTTATGGTTTTGGGTACAATTATAAATGGAACTGACTCCTTAATTTCTTTTTCTGTCTTGTTGTTAGTGTAAAGAAATGGAACTGATTTCTGTGCATTGACTTTATATCCTGACACTTTACTGAATTCCTGTACAAGTTCTAGCAGTTTGGGAGTGGAGCCTTTTGGGTTTTCCACATATAGTATCATATCATCTGCAAAGAGTGATAGTTTGACTTCTTCTTTGCCAATTTGAATGCCTTTAATTTCTTTCTTTTTTTTTTTAAGATTTTATTCATTTTATTTGACAGAAATCACAAGTAGGCAGAGAGGCAGGCAGAGAGAGAGGAGGAAGCAGGCTCCCCACTAAGCAGAGAGCCCGACGCGGGGCTCGATCCCAGGACCCTGAGATCATGACCTGAGCCGAAGGCAGCAGCTTAACCCACTGAGCCACCCGGGTGCCCCTTTAATTTCTTTTTGTTGTCTGATTGCTGAGGTTAGGATTTCTAGTACTATGTTGAACAGCAGTGGTGATAACAGACATCCTTGCCATGTTCCTGACCTTAGTGGAAAAGCTTTCAGTTTTTCTCCATTGAGAATGATATTTGCAGTGAGTTTTTCATAGATGGCTTTGATAATATTGAGGTATGTGCCCTCTATCCCTAGACTTTGAAGAGTTTTAATCAGGAAGGGATGCTGTACTTTGTCAAATGCTTTTTCAGCATCTATTGAGAGTATCATATGGTTCTTGTTCTTTCTTTTATTAATGTATTGTATCACATTGATTGATTTGCAGATGTTGAACCAACCTTGTAGCCCTGGAGTAAATCCCACTTGGTCATGGTGAATAATCCTTTTAATGTACTTTTGATCCTATTGGCCAGTATTTTGGTGAGAATTTTCGCATCTGTGTTCATCAAGGATATTGGTCTGTAGTTGTCTTTTTTGATGGGATCCTTGTCTGGTTTTGGGATCAAGGTGATGCTGGCCTCATAAAATGAGTTTGGAAGTTTTCCTTCCATTTCTATTTTTTGGAACAGTTTCAGGAGAATAGGAATTAATTCTTCTTTAAATGTTTGGTAGAAATCCCCTGGGAAGTCATCTGACCCTGGACTTTTGTTTGTCTGGAGATTTTTGATGACTGTTTCAATCTCCTTACTGGTTATGGGTCTGTTCAGGTTTTCTATTTCTTCCTGGTTCAGTTGTGGTAGTTTATATGTCTCTAGAAATGTATCCATTTCTTCCAGATTGTCGAATTTGTTGGTGTAGAGTTGCTCATAGTATGTTCTTATAATTGTCTGTATTTCTTTGGTATTGGTTGTGATCTCTTCTCTTTCATTCATGATTTTATTTACTTGGGTCCTTTCTCTTTTCTTTTTGATAAGTCTGGCCAGGGGTTTGTCAATCTTATTAATTCTTTCAAAGAACCAGCTCCTACTTTCATTGATTTGTTCTATTGTTTTTTTTAGTTTCTACTTCATTGATTTCTGCTCTGATCTTTATGATTTCTCTTCTCCTGCTGGGTTTAGGCTTTCTTTGTTGTTCTTTCTCCAGCTCCTTTAGGTGTAGGGTTAGGTTGTATATTTGAGACCTTTCTTGTTTCTTGAGAAAGGCTTGTACCACTATATATTTTCCTCTCAGGACTGCCTTTGTTGTGTCCCACAGATTTTGAACTGTTGTGTTTTCATTATCATTTGTTTCCATGAATTTTTTCAATTCTTCTTTAATTTCCTGGTTGACCCATTCCTTTTTTAGAAGGATGCTGTTTAGTCTCCATGTATGTGGGTTCTTTCCAAATTTCCTCTTGTGATTGAGTTCTAGCTTCAGAGCGTTGTGGTCTGAAAATATGCAGGGAATGATCCCAATCTTTTGATACCGATTGAGACCTGATTTATAACCCAGGATGTGGTCTATTCTGGAGAATGTTCCATGTGCACTAGAGAAGATGTATATTCTGTTGATTTTGGATAGAATGTTCTGAATATATCTGTGATGGAAAGGACATGCATCTTATCAGATGGGGGTGACCTCATGATGTACTCTAACCCTAATTCTCTAGGGCCCCACCTCCAAATACCATCGCATTTCAGGTGAGAGCTTCCACATGTGAATTTTAGGGGTGGCACAATTCATTCCTTAGCAAATGCATATGTGTTAAGATGCATCTTAAGATAAATATTTGATTCCATCAGTCACGTTTGTCAATGTGGGTCTAGAGTAGAGAACTCTCTCTTAAAAAACACTCCATATGGTTTTATGCCAAACCTTTTATCATAAATGAGTATAGATGGAGGGTTGAGTATGGAACCTGAAAGGAGAAAATGTTTTGCCCTTCGTACCCAGAAATACACAGAGTGGAAGCCAAGTAGGCTCATTAAGAAAGTACAAAGAGGGTAATAAGGAAAGACTTTTTGCCACCTGCTCCCATTTCTCCTCATATCACAGGATTGAAAACTACCCCATAAACCTAAGTAAAACACCATCTGTGCTGTTGCTTCTGGAAATTGCTTAATTGATAGTACACCAGGAAACATAGTGAAGTGGGCTTCTAATTCACTCAGCTCAGTCCCACCTAGGAGTCTCAATGACACAGGGAATGTGTATTATGCTTAATTTGGAAATTTAGACTCTTCTTCCTGCATCAGATTTGATTACCTAACATTTGAAATATCTCACTGCAGTTATGAACCCATCTCCCAAACATGCAGCCTTGGTTACAAGGTGGTTTTCAAAATCATCACTGCCCTGGAGCCTTTCTATTTCTTGCAGTGCTAGAAGATAGAACACTGGAGGAATTATTATTTCCCTTAACACTTTTTCCTGTAATTCCATAAAGGTCCATTTTGCAAGAAGGGCAACACGTGTTCTCTGAGAATGGAAGGCAAAGTTACATACAAAGAGAAATTAACAGGATGACAACTATCTAGAAAACCAAATACAAGCTTGTTTTATTGCAACTCACTCCTGAATTCCATTGAAACCTACAGGCCTGAGATCAATACTCAATCAGCCGAGTCGGTCTCAACATCTTGAGAATCAACTGGCAATGTGCCACCTTCCTACATACAATAGGGAGCTATTGACCCAGGCAGTGCCTGCAGCAGATATGGCCATATGCCCCTCGGGTAATCTGGACCTTCCTGATAACCCACACCTGGCAGCCCGAAAAATCTCTTATCAGTTCATTATCTGCCCAGGAGAGAATTCTTTAACAGCACAATTGGTGCTTCAGAATATATACCAAGTAATTCAAACTAAGTTTTGAAACCCTTAGAATTGTAAGGTTCTTCGATTGATTCTATTCTGCAAAGTACTTCCTTCAATCTACGGCTGTGCAGCCAAGAAACTGAATATTTTGATTCCTGATTTAGAAAATTCATCTCAAGGGCATTAAATCTTCAGCTTCAGGAAGAGGGGATGTCTTTTTCTTTCCCAAGGGCCTGTTTCTATTTCCAGCTATTCCGGCTTTCCATGAGGCATACCATGGCACCATTTTCTTTTTAATTAGAAAATTAGGCAAACAAAACAAAACAAAAATTACAGTATTAAATACTGTACACAAGTTTGCAGGACAATAACCACTATCTTTTAGGTTGCTTACTAAAATCTAAATGGTTTAGGTATAGCCACTAATTTCATCCTCACAGCCACATAGTGTTATGGAAACTGGATTGGATCCTGGCGGAAGAACCAAGCAGCACTCAGAGACCTTGGAGGATCGGAGGTTTACTTAACACCCGCAGGCTCAAATGAGAATAATCTCCAAAGGTCTGACCCCCGAGGACATGCAGGGAGCGGGATTTATATCCTTCTACTTCCACAGATTTGGTACTTTCAGCATGCATGGGAAACAGGGTAGGGAAGAAGAACCCGGAAAGGCTTTGAAACAGACTGGAATTCCCTTGCTGGTTTGGTCAGTCATCTTAGAGTACAGTTTTCCCCTTATCGTTCCCCTCTTTGATAGCCCTTTAAACACCTAATTTAGAGGGCATAATTGTTATTGACTAGGGGCTGATAGCCCTACAAGGCTAATATCTGGGTCATGGCTCACCTTGTGAAAGCATTTTCTATGAATTAGCAATCCACCCTAAGTTTCCTAAGGTTGCCCAATACCCAATAACAATAACAAGTTTCTGGGAGAAGTCCAGTCAGATGGGGCAGTAACATAAAGTCCGACTCCTGAGGTGAGGGATAGCACACTGATCACAGTCAGGGACCATGGTGCACAGAAGTCAGCAGGGCCTTAATGAAGGTAGAGCCAGAGCAGGTGGTAGAGTCTCGTTGGACTTTCTACTGGCATGATTCATCCGACTGGTGAGCCTTCTTCTAAAGTGGTGGACCCCTGGGGTGACACCTGAGACCCTGAGGGCAATAAAGGTGATTAGAAAAACAGTGTGGGGCCCTGTCCACTGTGGTTTGAGGGGGTCTTTTCTAGAGCTTCTCAGAGATGTGCCTTAGAGTTTTTCCCCAGGGCTTGGAGGGGTTTAGACACTACTAAGTCTCCAATCTGTTTGAGGTCTCCTCTAAGCTTGCTTATTGCAGGGGGTGGCCTTCCATAGAGCCTGTGAGATGAATTATAGCTAGGTAGGTATACAGCCTTAAGAAGAGTAATAATTTCCAAACAGCTCCATGAGCATGTTGGACTAGGGAAGCATATTTGGAGTCAGTATAAATATTAATTTTTAAGACTTTGGCAATTGCCAAGCATGAGTGAACACTTTAGCATACCCAGTTACTTATGTCCTTTTTCATAAAACTATTACCATCAGTAAACCTACTGTCATCTGTATTTTTGATAGGGGAATCTTTTAAATCTGTTTGACTAGAATAAACAAGATCAATGACCTCCAACAGTTATGCTCTGTAGAAGTACAAAGTTGGGTGCAGGCATAAGGGTAACTGTGTTTAAAGTTTGACAGGTTTTAGGTATTATTTTAAGCATTGCTTGGCATTTAATATCTCCCATCATCTATTGGGGGCCTTTGGTCTCTTGTCTAGCTTAGGTATACATTATTCAGAGACAACCAGAACTAGAATTTAACATCCACAAAGGTATGTTATTGAAACAAAATTTTTCTGTATAAATTTCTCTTTATAAATTTCTTTATAAATTTTCCAGAGATAGCCAAAGAAGACTAATTTGTTTGAAAAACTAGTCCAGTTTTAACAAAAAGCATAGTTATTTATCTATGTTAGGGTACAGAGCCAACCACCCCTCAATTAGACAGAGAACATGCTTGATAATGCAAGTCATACAGCGAGGTTTATTTCCAGCTAGCTGGGGTCCAAGTATCTGCCTGATGCACCGGGTTTCAACAAGGACCCCGAGCACTCAAAGCCAAGGGTTTATATAGCATTTTCAAGGCACTTTTTCATAGCTACATACATATCTTGTATCCCACTTTGACAGTTTAACTTCAACTTTTTTTTTTTGCCCCTTCCCCCCAGCATCACCCAGGCGCCATCCTGGTGGCTAAGTGTGATTTAGGTATAGAAGAAATTTAGCTTTATCTACATTTACTTCTGCCTCATCCTTCCTCAGTTTTATGGTGGGGAGGGGGACCTTAGGCCTTGAGGAACTGAGCCATTCATCTCTGGAAACTGAGGCATTGAAAAGATAGCCTTTTTGTTGTAAATCACCAGGACATTTGCAAACCAAGGGAAACTCCTGTCTTACGGGATTGTGTTCTCTGCAAGTTAACTATTTGTTTTTCTTTAACATCTGGTCCCTGTGGCACCATCGCCTAACCACCCTGGTGGTATATGATTAAGTTGTTTCTTAGGTTTTAGCTGGTTTCTCTTATCTCAAGTCACATACACTGTGTGGGCTGGTTAGGGATGTTCAGTAAAATGGCTTCCCGGCCTTCAGGATGGCCATTCTTATGTTAACCCACTCTAATACATAAGCTCAGCAAGAATGATCTTTTAGACTCTGCTTTATTGGAACTTGCATAAGGAATCTTTAGGTCGAACTTTTAGTAGCCTCTCCAGGCCAGAAGCCAAGCCAAGTACTTGCCATCAGACATCCCTGTATTAACTGTAGATTTGGGTGGCTTCCTCTTCATGAGGTCTCCAATATATCCTGAGGTTCCTTCACCTGCCAGGAAGTGACATTCTTTACTCACTTGGTGAGGCTGCTGAAAACTCTGTAAGCGAGGTAGCAGGCCAAAACTTCCAAAGGGCTTAATGGTTTCATGTTTCATAGTTAACTGTAGTTCCTTAAAGCTGTTTGGTCATATCTGAGTCTACACATGTCTCTCAAATAAGACATTCCAGTCAAAGCCTTGGTAAAATAATCCACGTTTTCATTGTGTCCTGTTACAAGGAGAACAAATTCTTATTGAACTCATGCAAATAACTATGCTTGCCATGGAAGAAAGAATACTTACTGAGACCTTTTGAATTTCAGAGGGTTCAGGTAGAAAGAAAAGTTAAATGCTTACAATTGTTCACAAATGAATACTTTATCACATTTTTTGTTAAGTCATAGATATCTTAAGATAAAGTTTCTCTTAATCTGGAAGAGTAAACATTAGTGACCAGCAATGTTTCAAACAACAGTCACAACACTCTAATCATCCTTTTAGTTCATTTAGTCCCGTTACTAATCTTCATTCAGTTTGACTGCAACTTTTAGTTAGTTCTGGAAATTCTTACTCATTTCAGTTTTTATCTTAAATGTATTGAATATCTGTTTTTGTCCTAAAAGTCCTTATATATGTGAACTTCCTTGAAGATGAAATTCATTTTGTAAGACAATAACAATCGTAAATGACAAAAACTCATTACCAATGATCCAGTATAAGAGTTCACCATGATATGACTGACAAGGAAGCTTAGTTATTCTGTGACACACTGATGAAGTTCTAGAATATAGGTGAGGTTCGGTGGGGTGAGGTCCGGAGCCAATGACCAAGAAAGAATTCTTAAGACATCTTTGGTGCAAAATGGTGGTTTATTAAAGCATGGGGACAGGACCTGTGGGCAGGAAGAGCTGCTGCCCCGGGGTTGTGAGGGGTGGCAGGTGATGTACACTGGAGTGGGGTGGGGGGTAAGGAAAAGGGAGGTTTCAATAGAACTTTCATATGCTAAAAAGGGCCTACAAAGATACTGGAAACCAGAGGCCTTGCCATTGCCAAGATCATTTTGCCCTCTAGCAAGGTATTAACATTAAGATGGGTGGAAGATTCCTAAAGAATGTCACATATGTCCCATCCAGGAGTGGGGGGTGAGGGAAAGTTGGAGGGTGTCAGCTTTTGCTTTGTCCTCAGCCAGCCTTTTGTTCCCTTATCAACACAACACTTCAATAGTCAGAACATGGATTGATGATCCTGTATTAGTACCTTAAAACTTCAGGAACTGCACATTACCTTCAGAATAATTACAGCACCCACCTAAATGTAACCCAAGGCTTATCATTTGTTTAACAGAACTTCTGGAGTGACTTAGCATACCAGATAAAAGGCCTGTTAAGAAGACTTCACTTATAATTTAAATCTTGGGAAGTTTGATGAAACCTTAGAAAGTTTTAAAGCACAGGCCTAAACAGGATTAGAGATGTTAAAGATCTGATAAAAGCAAAACATAGAAACTGGGTTTTTTGCGCAAAGAGAAAACTATTTACATTTTCTTTTCAAGAGCAGTTCAACAATTGGAGAAAACTTTGTCTTTTTGAACAGGGAGAAATCAGACTTTCAATCTTCTACCAAAGTACTTTAAAATCTATTCATTTCAATCTTAGTCCCTCTTGACCACATCTAAAATTCCATTTCAACGTTTTCCCTCCATAAGCCATCTACAACTTTCCTTTGCTTTCAGATTTTTTCCAAAGCCATTTCTTATTTCTTACATGTCTCCTACTTTTCCACATACAGTGGTTTCCCATATTTCCAGTCTTACAGTTAGCAGATTTTTTTACTCTTAGAAACCTTACGTTCCAGTGAAGACTGAGGAATAACCAATTGTGAACTGTCACACCAGAATTCTTTAGATGGCAAGTTTATGAATCAGTTAAGCACAAAACATGTTTACCAACAGATTTAAATATCCTTAGTTTCTCTGCAATAAGAAGCCAAAAGCACAAACCATGTACAGTTATCAATGACTTAGCACTTTATCTTATTTGGAAAAGACCGAGATGTCCAACGAATTTAATTCCATTTATCATCCAAGCAAAGCTTTAAAGTTTCAGGTTACCAAAGACTTTGAAAATTATCTCAATAATTAGCCACGAAAACATGGCTAATTAATGAGACAGACAATTAACCATCATTTTTGTCATCTTTTTGCTGACAAATTGACACAGAGATAATAATACAAGGTTATTTCACCACCAGTAAACTTTGATAGAATGAAAGTTTCACAATTACTGCTGATATCTTAAAAGACATGTTTATCTTAATTAAACCAACAAACTTAACTTAGTTTAAATACTGAATGGTCTTCCACCTGGATCCTCCCCATGGTCAATTTTCACCTGAGACATGTGGGGAAATCTGGAGTGGGTGGTTAGGTCCAGGGGGTGCTCTTCTTGCTCCTTGACAGTGAAGAGAAAAGGAGCCATGGTGCCTGAGACACAGAGGATGGTCTAAAAGCCAGTTATTCAGGCCACACCCAAGGTGGTGCAGAAATGGGAGTAGGGTGAGGCAGAAGAGATAAAAGTTCTCACTTCAGAAGCTCACCAGCTCCAACAGAGGAGCAGACACCATGTTTTCCTGACAACAAGAGGGGAGGGATTAGGCAGACTGTGTCTGCCAGAGAAGACAGGGAATTTCCCGGAAACAAAGGGAGTTTGAGCAGCTGCTTGGGAATATTCCTTAAAGTCCCCATCCTGAAGGATGCCTGCGATCATGACCTGAGCAGAAAGCAGATGCTTAACCAGCTAAGCCACCCAGGTGCCCCTCCCCACATTAAACATAAGGATGAGAGCTCCTATTATTTTACATCCTGTTTCTGTCTAGATCAAGTTTTCTGAGGGCTCTCAGAGCTGCTAAATCAGTTATCTCCCCCACATGCCACTTACTTAGAAGAAGCATGAGCACTGTCTTCCTACAGCTCAGCTTTAGGCCCCAGGTCAGAGGAGGACTGCGGTCCCCATGATTCCTGACTAGCTCATCTTTGTCCAGAGCTCATCCCTGTTGTTGCCCCTGATGACCCCAGTCAGGGCCTCCCTGATAGGCTTTGCTTCCTTATAGCCTTTGGGCTCCTTTACTTGGTTTACAAATAACCTACTTTGGTCCTTCTGATTAGCATACAATTGGACCCCAGGGGCAGTGTTTGGGCTATCTGAAGCCAAGAATCAATATGTGGCAATTGGTCAGGGTGTCAGGGAGTCCCCGATCATAATTTCATAAATGACCTGGACGGTAGGTAGGTCTTAGGACCCCTCGGAGAGCCAGTCAAGCCCAAAGGTGGCTCATTCCAGTTCACATAATATGCCTGATTTTCCAGAGATGTCTTGATCCCATAGTCCCCTGAGAATCCCTTCTTAAAAATTTTTAAGCATACAGTCTAAGACTGTAGGTTTTCCTGTCCTGATCCCATGGTGATGGTTCCTGTGTGCAATGGCGTGGAGACAGACAAATGGTGGTGCCCCTCCAAAGAAGAGACCAGTCTGTTGCCTGCCTGTCTGCCCTCCTAGAGACTTGGCTGCCTCTTGACCACTATGAGTCCATATAATCCCCCAGACTGTCACCTCCAAAGGGGCTCACCTTAGACCTTATGAGGTCACCATGGAAACAGGTTAGGTCCTGCTTGGACTCCGTAGGCTTCTGGGGACCCTAAGGGTGCCTGCCTGTAGAGCCACAAAATCAGTCCCTCTGACAAGCCAGGTCAAACTGCACATTCACTCACACATTCACTCCAGAAGCTATTACAGTTCCTCCCCTCTGGGGGGCCCTGACCTGTGGGATTCCTTTCCTTTTGGAAATTCCTTCCTGTCCCCCCTTCAGGGGGTTCCTGACCTGAGGGACAGTCCCCCACCCCCAAAGGCCCTACCTGTGAGACCTCTAAGAGGTCTCTGGGAGGTGATCAGTCTACCCTTCCACCCAGACTGACTGGGTCCTGGGGCCTCAGGCCTTACCAGAATCCAAAGTCCGGACCAGGTCTTCACCTGCCAAGTGTCCTTTGAGTCCAGAGGGAAAAGCTGGGCAGGCCTGGTCTGAGGCCTCCTGGTGAAAGACTGATGAAAATTAGGCAGGATGCCTTCTCCATTATGATTCCTCATTCCATCACCACCCCACCATTGCCCCAAATCAGTGGCAACAATGGACCAGCACGGTCAGGTTTCCTGGTTAGGGAACCAAATATTACAGAACCAAATATTACAGATCCTGGTGGGAAGAACCAAAGAGCACTGGGAGACCTTGGAGGATATGAGGTTTATTTAACACTGGCAGGGTCAGAGGAGCATGATCTCTAAAGTCTGAGCCCCAAACACAAGCAGGGGGTTAATTTATAGCCATCTACTTCCACATACTTGGTACTTCTGGCACTTGGGTGGGAAGGAAACCGAGTAGGGAAAAAGAACCTGGAAGGGCTTTGAGACAGGGACTGGAATTCCCTTGCTGGTTTGGTCAGTCATCTTAGAGTACAGTGTTTCCCTTTTCAATAGGAGATAGCCACTATTTTTACAGATGAGGGAACTGAGGCACAGATGGTCAAAGTGGAAAGGGCAGGGGTATTTCAAAAAAAGGCTTCTGATTAGTTCTAACCCAAACACTTGATGAGTTTTGGGGGGAATAAAAAGAAAACCACTCCCTCAAAAAACAAAATATAACTGAACATGGTATCCCTAAAATTCTTAATGCTCTTATGTAGGTACAGTGAAGACACCCCTCCATCACCTATCCTACGTAGATATGCCCGGGAACCTGGTGTTCTTACACAAATAGGATATTCAGTGAATTCTAGCTGAAGGGGGAAGATGTACAGAGGGAGGAAGTTTTTTTTCTAAATTACTACAGTCCCTGCAAAGCCCCTCCCACAGACATGGCTTCTGATGACAAAGAAACAAAAATGGTGTCTTCTCACATCTTTAAACATTGCTATGGACCCATTCCCCCCCCCCAAATTAATGCCTGACTGATTCAGTCACTCCTTATCTGTAAGCAGTTTCATCCAGTGTTTATTGATCTACTCACCTCCCCACCCTGTGATCCGGTACCCCTGCCTGTCCCCAGGGTCCAGGCAGTCAGAACAGCAGACACACAGACAATTCAAGCAGTACAAGCTGACCTCAGGCAATCATTACACCAACTCTTGGAAGGCATTCTCTGCCCTCTGCTTCTGCTTCCCCCAGTAAGAGAAATCTTTAACTTGCTGGTAAGCTCAGAATGTATGCAATGTGATCTAAGCATGTGAACTGAATCAAGACACTTGGATATACCAGGCTACTCCTTGCTGCTAACATGCTATATGACTTTAAGTCTCTTCCCTCCTAGAAAAGCAGAGACCACTGGACTAGCTGGGGACAGCAAACACATGCCACCATTCTCCAGTCCCGGTCCCAAGGCAAGCGTCACTCCTCAGTCATTTTCGGATGATCCAAAATTAAATGTCAAATTTCACCACAGAAAGCATTCTTGACAGACCAGAACTGGCACACTGGCTTAAGCCTCTTTGCCACCTCCCAAGTTTGTTAATACTTAACATCTTTTCCACTAATTAAGTTGCGCCATACTGTGTTGAAATCAAGGGCAACTGGTCAATGGTTTTTGTTTTTGTTTTTTTAATCACTACTTAATTTGCTCATCTTCTCTCTGGCAGCTTTCTCATTCTCCCTCCCTCCTTGAAAACTATCAACTATTTGTAGTCTGAGAACCTACAAATGTTGTTTGTGGGTAAGAAATTTTGGATTATGTTTCTTCATTCATTCAAATTCACTTGACAAGGTTGCTTTCGATTTTTGTTGTTTTGATTTGTTTTGGAGTAGCGGCCACATACAGGCCCAGCCAGATGCACTCTTGACAAGTGCTCCTCTGTTTGGGCGGGGATTTCCTATTTTAGTTCAATTGTCCTCTCCAGCAAAGGACATTCTCCCTAACAGAAAGCACTAAAATACCTAGATATAGTGGGTTATTTCCTATGGTTACTTTTTCAATTGCAACTTTCCCAGGGAAATGTCCCTCAGTTCGTTCCTAAACCTCCCTGGTTAATAGCTGTAGTAGATGGCATTTGGGTTTGGTCAACTCCAACAAGGTAACACAAAACCTCTGATCTCCTAAAGGCAGAAATTTTAGAAAAGGGGAAACAACTCTGGACTGTTACAAGCGGGGGGTGTTAATGTCTAATTTGGCTTTTCCATTTTGTCTGTATCAAGGTACATTACCTGCAAATTCCTTGTCCACTTCATTCACTAAAAGGAGTGCTCATATTCTGAAATCAGGTCCAAATAATGATGAGAAATAAAGAAATGAGTCCAAGGGGCCCAATTACTTTTTCTAGCATCTGGAGGGACATCAGAGGCCAAAAGGTCCAAATGGCTCTACGCCTATCACATGCAAGGTACAATGCTAAAACACAAATGGAACTCAAGGGAAGAATGTATCAGGGAATAGTTTCTGACTCAAGACCAAAAACATATGCACAGTCAGAGCTGCCCATAGAGAGAGGAGACTCCTCAAGGAGCAAGGAGCTTCCTGGCTTAGCGTGGTAATCAAGCAAGGCTGTGGTAGAAAAAGGCAAAGGCATATGCTTGTCTTACTTATCTCTGTAACTTCAGTACCTGGCCCACAGGTGCTCAATAAATACTTCTGAAAGAGGAGAGGACAGGGACATAAAGAATCAAGTTAACAAACCTGGTTCTTGAGGGAATTCTTATTCAAAGAGTGGCTTAAATTGAAAAACTCACCCAAGGTTTTTAAATAGGGATCAATAGGACTTCTGAATGAGGAAGCTCTCCCTACTGGAATTCATGAGCTTTGCTGTTTAGTCAGTTCATGGAACTGGGAGGTAGGATCATGTCTTCTCATACCGTATCTTTCTAGATCCTGAGGAAGTCGCTACTCAGTATGCCACACCCTAGTCTGAAGAACCATCTCTGAGCCATAAGCAGTGATAACAGTATTGATCAGAATAAGTCTAGTCTTTTTTGCTACCAATGTCCTTCTCTCAAGAATTCCATTCCATCACCTATGATAAGGCAAACCCCATTCTATCATATGCAGCCAGTCAGTTAACCAGTCTGTACTCAACACTTGCTATGAGCCAAGCTATCTGGCACTAACGATGCAACGGTGAGTAGTAAACATAGACCAGCAATAAAAAGAACTACAAGATCCTTGAAGCATGGGTGTGTGTGTGTGTGTGTGTGTGCACGTGTGTGCGTGCATGTGTGGGGGACATGGGGAAGTTGGCCCATGAAGACTTCCAGGAAGAACTGTTCTGGACCGATGTCTGAAAGATGAACAGAAGAAATTTGCCAGGCAGAGTAGCTGCTCACTGTTTACAAAAACTGAAAGACTAAGGCATGCAGCCCAACCTTTCCATTTCAGTTTATTTAAGGTTTTTTTTTTTACATGCCTACTGCTGAATAGACTGCAGATGCTTTGAGGGCAGGTGCCTTAGCTTGTACACCTGCTAATCCTTAACCTCAATTATTTCAATAGAGGATACCGGGAGATTTCAGGTCTCTCCACTGAACCAAGGAATTAAACCAGAAACCTGAGTTGACTGCATTTTCAGCAGTGTCACCTTTGACTTGGAAGTAATTGGAATGTTAATAATATTTGAAATTCAATCTCCAAATACTGTTCACGGGTTTCACATTTAAAAGAGTTTTGATAATGCAGACTCCTCCTCCCCATTTTGAGAGATTAATGCATGGAATCATAAATAACTGTTGCTGTAAGCAGGAGTCAAGAAGACTGAATGTTAACCCATGCAGCAAAGGTGTAAACAATATCTGCTCTTGTTGAGAAGGAATTGAAAACTGACATTTATTGAGTACCCACTATAATTTAGATACAGGTCTATGCTTACTGCATTTTGTCTTTGTAAAAACCACGTGAAATGGATATGTCAACTTCAATTGATTGGTAAAATCACATAATGTAGGTCCTGGGTCACAATGGCTGCATAATAGTAACAATAACATTTCCACCAGTCTTCTCCAAATTGCAAAACAATAAAAACATATATTGAGCCTCTACCACGTGCCAGGCTTTATGCCTGGTGTTTTATAGAAGTGCTGCACTGACTTCATCCTGGGCACCACTATTCTCCTTTATGAATGAGTGCACTGGTCTCTAAGAGATGCCACAGATTGCCTGGAGCCACACAGCTGCTGAGTGGAGGAGGCAAGATTCTTCAGAGCCTGACTCCAAAGGCCCACTTTCTGGACAAATGTTACACCATGTCCCTGTGTACCCAGACACACAAATCTAGAGGACTCAGGAGGCTTGGATCATACAGGAAGTTATCCAGAGGGAAACCCTGTTTTCAGCCTACCAGAACTCCACCCTATAGACCATGCTGAACACCAAGAATGGAAGAGTCACCCTTCTGCTCAGGCAAGGAGGAAAGGAATGAATTTTATTCTCCTAGCATACACCTCGGCCAAGAAAGTTTCTAAGAGGAGATTCAAACATTTTGACCAAGACCAAGAGTGAACCTTGAACAATGGATGGGGGAGAGGTCTTAACCCTATTCTCCTGTGACCATAGGCTCCCCCAACCCCTACTCTTCTCTGTAGCTTGCTGCCCTTGCTCTGCACTCTGGGATGTAAACACATACATGTACTCACCAACTTGGATGTCTGGTGTATTTGCCAGGGTCAAGGACCATTGCTTATTTTTCTCTATGACACCCAGTGTCCAGCTCCGTGGTTCACCGAGAATGCTCTCTCAGAATAAGTTAGCTGTTTCACTTCTTTTCTAGTCAGCTGAATGCCACAACAGAATGCCACAAGCTGGGTAGCTTAAACAACAGACTATTTTTTTCACAGTTCTAGAGAAAAGAAGTCCAAGATCAAGGTGCCAGCAGTTGGTTTCTGGTGAAAACGATCTTCCTGGTTTGCAGACGCCACCTTTCACCATGTCTTCATATGATCTTTCTTCTGTGTGCGGCATGGGGAGGGTGTGTGGAAAGAGAACTCTCTGGTAGCTAGCTCTTCCTCTTGTTATGAGGACATCAGTCCTATTGGATTAGGGTCCACCTATATGACTTCACTTAAGCTTAATTACCTTCTTAAAGGCCCATATCCAAATATAGTCACACTGGGGTTTAGGGCTTCAACATACGAATGCAGGTGGAACACAGTTCAGTCCATAACATGATTTTCACCATCATCTTACTTGTCCTTGTATTTCTAGTGTCAGTATGGCCCCAAAACACAAAGTAGAAGCTCCAGTGAGTATTCACTAAATTGAATCCCATTCTTTGGCACCCATAAGCTGGCAGTCAATGTGACCAGCTGTGTGCTATCCAGAAGCAAAAAACAGCCACAGAGCTGTAAAAACATAAGTTTCCTAAGTCTGGAACAAGGTAATTAATCATCCATTCATTCAAGCTAAAGATATTTATGGAAGATGCAAAAAATGAAAATGAGATCTGTCAAAAGAGAGAGAAAAAAATGAATGTGCATGAATGAATCAATCAATTAATCAATCAAGGTGTGCTTCGTATGGGATTCAAAGGCAGCTTCTGCTGGGATTTCTGCCTGGCCTTGTACCTTACAAGCTGAAAGACTTAGTTTCTAGTTTTGCTTTTTGATTGGCTCATCAGATATACCATTTGGGGATTATAAATCATGAAAACTGGCTCTTCCTGTAGGAATCACAAAGGCTTTTCATGTAGATGAGGGTGTTTGCAAAATAATCAGGACAACAGACATTAATTATAATTAAACATTGATTGTAATGACAATTTATGTACATACATTATAACACAAATATCATTTTTCACATGTAACTTATAATTCATCCAGTTATTGAAGGCAGAATGATAAATTCCTACTCCTGGAATTAACTGGAGTCATTGACTCTTTTATTAGTTTAAAAAATTATTATCTTGTGAGAAGGAACTGTGTGGTCTGGAAAAGGGTTATTGCATAACATGTTCTTTGGGATCGGATTAAATGGATTCAAATTCCCACACCGCCACCCATAGCCCTGGAGAACATCTTTGCCATGCCTCAGCTTCTCATCTGAAAACCAGAGGCAGAATAATGCCAGTGGTTAGATGTAACAGCATATGTGAAAGGGGCCTTAGTTCTTCTTGCACTTGAGAGCTGTATTTTGCTTCATCATGTACAAAACCTCCACCCTCTCTTCCCAAAGAGCACTCACAGTACCCCTACAGTCTTAAAAGAAAATAAAAATCACCAGAAATTCTTTTCACTCTGACTTTGGCAGTCTACGGTGAAAATTAAATTTAAATGTGAATTTATATTGTGAACCAAACATGCCCCAAAACATGGGATCATGGCTCCAAACATCATAGTTCACTTGCAGTGACCGGTACCTGATTCTGGCTTCACCTAGAAGAACAAGGCACATGATATTAAGGTCACTGACCATTGTTAAGTAAAATCCCAGCAGTGGCACTGGGAGGGAAATGGGACTGAGAGAGATTAGGCGAATGAACCCAAGTCACACAGGTGTAACTTGGCCCAGCCAAGGTTTGAACCTACATCGTTGTGAAGGCAAAGCCTGAGTGCTTACCTATTATGCTATAACATTTGCCTATGGAGTAAACATCACCATTCCCTCAGGACCTTTGCTTTTTCCAAGAAAAACCTTTAAAGATCCTCTAAACAATCTCAGGACAGAACGACAGGCTACTACATCACTAGGAATGCATGTAGCAAGAAGCTGAAGACTAGGTAATTCAGCCAGTCTGCAGGTTTGCTGTCTCCCAAGATGTCAAACAGCCTATCTGGGCTGAAATTTTCAATGGCAGGCCTCTCAGTTTTGAATCACATCGACCCAGCGCTGGGTGCACCTGCTCTGCAAATGTAATAGCCAAGAGCTGGAGCAAAATAAGATAAATTAGCTCCTCATCCAGATGTTTTGATGTTCATTAATGTGACAACATCTTATTAAGACTGTGTTATGTACTAGGTATCTGGTAGGGGACTGGCTCATTTTTCTTATTTTCCAGATGTGTTTTACAGTAGGAATGGAGACATGGTCTCCATCCTCATAGAAACGAACTGAGTGGGAAAAAATGACAGATTATAAAACAAACGTCTCTGACTAATTTGCATTGAATTAGCAGGATTTATTATTAATAACAACATAATGGGTTAGCGTACATTCATGGAGAACTAATAGCATGTCAAGCAATATAACAAATGTTTTATGTATATTATTGTCACATTTAATCCCTGCACCTATTGTCATTTGAGACATAAGGATTTGGAGACTGGGAGAGGCTGTCAAATGAAAGTAGTCAAGTTAGATTCAAACTGTGACTGACTCCAGAGCCCTAATTCAGCTATCACATTAGTGACTTTTCTGCCCTTGATACTCAGAGTACAGTTCATAGACCAGCAGCAATTGACTTCTGGAGGCTTGTTACAAACACAGGATGTCAGCCTCCCTCTCCAAATCTAATGAAAGCAAGCCCACACTTCACCAGGATCCTCCGGAGACTGTGTGCTAACTTTTCCAGGTGCAGTTCATGGACCACTTGGCTCCTATCACACTTGCACTTACAGAAAACAAGGCACTTACCTGGGCTCCCCTCCACATTAACGGAATAAAATTCTCTGAGGGTGTGGACCACGAATCTGTATTTTTACCAGTTCTTCAGACTGTCCTGATGGCACAGTGACATCTGATAACCAATGCTGTGTTATGTTGCTTCATTTCAAGGTCTAGATATGGGGTTCTATGCTTCTTTCTGGAAATGGAAGACATATCCCAAGATGGGAAAGCTGCAAAAGAGGAAACGGGTCCAACTGAGAGATCTTAGGAAGACATTCACTGATTGCTGATTTATAATCCTGGGGAAGCTTTAACCATCTTATCAAAGCCAACTCATCAAGTCCATCTAATTCAGCAAACATTTGCTGAGTCCATGTGCTCAGCATTCGCAGCAGGGATCAAAAGGGTGGGTTTTCAACTACTAGGCAAACACAATCCAAAGCACAGGAGCTTTGTGACATAAGAGATGCACACAATCCAATTCAGCACTCCCTAACTGGAAACGCCAATGCCCTCCCTCATCCAGCTGGCTCCATCTGGCACCAAAGCCACCCTTCTGATCAGGGAAATGGGTTGGCCATGACCTCATCCACTCTTGTAAGTGTTACCTGAAGTCAAACTTCTCTAAGCCCTCAGCATCCATTTGTACACCAACCATGTTGCCTTAATGTGTTCACTTGGTTTTAGCTTTGCTTTTCCTGTTTAGCTCTCAAATAATCTATTAAGATTAAAGCCTCTGCTCTGTCAGGGCACACACCCCATGCTGATATTCAACAACCTCCCTGTTAGCTCCCTGAAGTGGGCTACCGTCTGGATTTTGAGCATTTATTCATTTCACAAACAGGTGCTCAGGACAGAGATATCATAGAGACACCAGACTGAGTCTATATTCCACACCTGGAAATCAGACTTAGAGTCTAACAGTGAAGGACATTAACCATTAATGAGAGACATTAAACAGAGATCAACGCAATGGAGGTGAGGTCCAAAGTCCTGTGAAAGTGACTAGAAGAGCCAAACTCAATCAGGGATGTGACATTCAGTGGAAATCTGAAGATCCAGAAATGGGACCGATTAGCTGGACCCCCTTCAGCCCTTTATGGATCAGGAAGACTTGCACTTGAACGTCCACTGCTCTGCAATGCTCATGGCCAATCTGCATATAACATTTACTAGTGTGAACAAAGGACGTTTTGTGCTTTGTTATGAATTGAACTTGTGTCCCCCACAAAATTCATATGTTGAAACCATCATCTCCCATGTGGCTGTATTTGGAGATGGGTTCTCTGAAGAAATAAGTAAGGTTAAATCAGGTTATGCAGGTGGGGCCCTAATCCAATAGATTGGTGCCCTTTTAAAAAACACCTGAATGCTCCCTCTCACTCTCTGCTATATAAGGACATAGCAAGAAAGGTGTTGTCTGCAAGACAGGAAGAAGGTTCTCCCCAGAAATCAAGCCCTATTGAAAATCTGGTCTTAGGGGTGCCTGAAGTGGCTCAGTCAGTTAAGTCACTGCCTCTGGCTCAGGTCATGATCCCGGGTTCCTGGGATCAAGTCCCCCATCTGGCTCCTTGCTCAGCAGAGAGATTTCTTCTCCCTCTGCCTGCCACTCCTCCTGCTTATGCTGTCTCGCTCTCTCTCTCTCTCCTCCAGAACCATGAGAAAATAAACATCTGCTGTTTAAGTCACCCAGTCCATGATGTCTTGTTATGACAGCCAAAGCAGACTAATACATGCTATATTATGATATGAATATGCTAAAGGCACTCCTTAATTCATTTATCATTACTCATCATTACACAACAAAAATTGGATCTAGTGGCTTGAGGATTTATCTTCTTTCTCTTTTTTTTCTGATCAGCAACCATATCCATGTGATATCTGTATCAGTGGACTAAATTAAAATAAGACCAGTAAGTTTATTTCATAGCTTCAGTGAACAACATGAACTTCCTACCATAAATATATTTTATAATTTTAAGTAGGCAAAGTTTCCAAGCAATTTACACATTTAAATGGTGAAACTGATACTTTAGGGTTTGCTTTATCTCATGAACTCATTAAAATTCTGGAGAAAATATTATGTTTAATATAAGAAAATGAGTATTGTTCAAAGGTTTTGCCCCACATTCTTTCTTAATCTTGAGAGTTCCAGATTTGTGAACTATGATTTCACAGTACTGGAGAATATTCAGGTTACATGTGACATTCCACTACTTGGTCTCAGGAAATTGGTTTGTGCTGTTTTTGGGGGGTTTTTGTTTTTATTTTAAATGTGTCGATATTATTATTGCATTCTGTCCATCCACCCAAAAAATTCTGGTCATATCCAAAAGCTAAAGAGTCCTGCAGCTCAACAGTATTCCTGATGAGACAGCACCCTCTTAACCTATCATCACTTCCCATGTTTCAAGAAGCTGAGCTCAGACGAAATGAGCTCTGCCTAAGGCCAGTGGACTCAGATATTCCTCAGGAGAGGGAGGAAGAAACAAAAGCGTCCAATGATAATGCCCCATTTTAGATCATTCTGGACTTCATTTTCCTTCAGGATTTGATGCTCAGAAATGACAGCAGAGTCATGGGTATCACTGACTTCCTCCACATGTAAACACATGGGATTATCTATCAAAATGAATCTATCAATTCACACAGTTTAGAAGGTCGCCCATTCCCGCATCCAATTCCACATCCCCTTTATAGGGACTGCATTTGCCCACACTCTTACTTTGTTCTCCTATTTCTGTCCTCCCTTCTTCTCAGCAGACATGCAGGATACAATGAGAGGGTACAAGTCTGGATGCATATGTTTGTGCACATTAGGAAGAGTCATTTTAACTCTTTAGTCATATCTCCTAATGATGTCATCAAGGATTAGAAAATCTGAAGACTTTACCCATGTACAGAACTTTATAATTTGCTAAAACTTTTCACATGTATTATTCCATCAATTAAAAGGCAGAGTTTCTCAACCTCAGCACAGCTGACATTTGGGTCTGGGTACTTCTTTGTGGTAGAAGACTGTCTTGTGAATTGTAGGATGTTTAGCAGCATCCTTGGCCTCTAATCACTATCTAACAGTAGCCCCAGACTGTTGTGGCAAGCATAAGGGTCTCCAGACATTTTGAGGGGCAAAATTACTCCTGGTAAGAATGGCTGCTGTAATGTATCTCCTCATTTCTTCTCAATGTCCCTTACTCCATCCTCCATATCTGTCTCACTGGCAAACTCCTACTCATCCTTTCATGGTTGGATACATTGCCTCCTCCTGAAAGTCTCCCCTGGCCTCCCAGAGGGAAGGACCCTTCTCTGGCTCTCTAATCCTCTCACTCACCTGGATTATGCAGCTGTCATTCTTTGTGACAGTTGCCTAACATTACCTAGTCCCCCATAGATTATGAGTCCCTAGGAACACGGGTCACTGATGGTTCATGTCTTACACCTCCAAAATGCATAGCAGGGTGAATTTTATCTGGTAGATATCAAAAGACTCTTTGGGAACAGGTCAGGCAATATTAGCCCACTTTGCTCATCAGGAGTCTGAGGTCAAGGTAGTTAATTGACTTCCTTATGCAAGGTCATAAAGCTTGTCAATAGTTCGGCTTCTTTTATTTCCTGAATGTCTCTTGATTCCAAATATCTGCCTCTATCCTCATGGAAATCAATCGAGTCAAAGTCATCATGTCTCACCTGGGCTTCTTATAGCTCGGGTCATGTCCCCTCCAACATCTATCATCTGTTCTTCACATGCTAGGCTGGTGGCCTTCTAAATGCTAACTTCCCAGGTCAAAGCTCAAACCTTTGAGTCCACCTCTGCACCCATCTCCGCCTCCCCCTACCATACCCTCTGTTCCAAATGTGAGGCAACTCCCTCTCACGGCAGAGTCCTGGTTTTCCCTCTGTTCCAAATATGAGGTAACTCATCCCACAGCAGAGTCCTGGCACAAACTTTTCCCTTTTCTGGAATGTTTTACCCCTTCTTTTTACCCAATAAACTTTTCTACTCCTGATGCTCTCAGTTCTAAGACTTGTCCTTCTTCAGCACTCTACAGCATGAACTAGATCAAATCTTCCTGCTATAGGCTCTCCTGCCCCTAATACCCTTCTTTCATAGCACTTATTATTTATGACTATTTGCGTTGAATGTCTGTCGTTGCCACTCCTCTCCTAAAATATAAGCTCTATGATAATGGGTCTGTGTTTATTCTGTTTACTGTTGTTACACCATTACATTGCACAGAAACCTGGCACACAGTAGGCACTCAATGCACATTTACAGAGGAAGGAAGGAGGAAGAAAGAAAGGAGGTAGCAAAAGCAAAAGCAAGAAAGGGGAAGGGAAGCTGTTCAGAA
This sequence comes from Mustela erminea, assembly GCF_009829155.1. NCBI lineage: Eukaryota > Metazoa > Chordata > Mammalia > Carnivora > Mustelidae > Mustela > Mustela erminea. The sequence continues at coordinate 50,502,184 of NC_045614.1, forward strand.
GGAGGGAATAAGGCGGACAGGAATATGCAAAACCATGACTGGTAGGCAATACATAATACACAGAATTATCATGGATAGCTTATGCAGCGTGGCATTAATGCTTAAGGAAAATTCCCCTTTCCTCTCCATTTTGACAAGAATGTCAGACCATCTTAAACCATCCACTCATCTAATCTATCATGTAAGCAATTGTTCGGAATCTGCTACACAAAAAGAGAATCAGAAATCGATAGAGCTTGTGACCTTTAAAGAAAGTGACATTTTGCAGAATACATTGGTGACACATGGGAGTACATGACACTTTTCAGGTAGGGTGCTGCACCTCTAAATATACATTTCAGATTTTCTCTCTGTATAACTGCCTTTTACCTAAGCTGTGGTTGGATTTTCTCCATGTGGGAACACTGAGGTCATCAGCCTGCCTTCCTCCTGCAGAAAGAGTCTTTGAAAATGGTACAGTCCTACGTTTGTATCTTTAGGGTAAATAAAAAATTAAAAAAAAAAAGAAAAAGAAAATGGTACAGTCCTTTGGCAAGTTGGTTTTGGTGGGGTAGAGGGTGGGAGCCATGGGTAAAGGGAACCTGAACTGGTAAAGGATGGAAGCTAAAGGAGAAGAACAGAGGCAGCAAGAGGGCACCATCTCTTTCTCCCCTCCCCTCCTCTCCTCTTGCCTTCTCTCTCTCCTTTATGTTTTCTCTGATCAAAGGTGCAGAAAAGTGAGAACTCTGGCTTCTCTCAAAGCTGTAAGACAAGCCTGGTTCTCAGAAAATGGGTGCTTTAGGGCAGACCTGATATTCTGCACCCGAGTCCCCCTGTACTTCTACACTACCTTCTACTCAGGGAGGCCCAACCTCCATCCCCCAAATGCTCCACATTTTATAAATCCCTACCACTTGTGTTGGTTGATTTCATGCGTCCACTTGGCTGGTCCTTTGGCACTCAGTTTTAGGTCAAATACCAGTCTAGATGTTACTGTGAAGAAGTTTTTTAATGTAATAACACTGAAATCAGTAGACTCTAAGTAAAACAGTACCTTCCATAATTTAAGTGGGTCTCATCCAGTCAGCTAAAGGCCTGAAGAAAAAAGGCAGATTCCACATTGATAAAGGAATTCTGCCTTATAGACTGCCTTTGGACTCAAGCTTTGATATCAACTCTTTCCTGGGCTGGCCTGGCCTGACAATTTGGGACTGAGCCCCCAAAATCACATCAGCCAATTCCTTAAAATAAAGCTCTCCGAATCTCAGCATCTCCCTCCTTATCTCTCAGAGCACACACACACACATGTGCATGTGCCCATGAATCCTATTGGTTCTGTTTCTCTGGAGAACCCTAACTAATACACCACTCTTCCTCCTTCTAATCACAATGCACAACTCTGGCTCTGGCCCCCTGGGCTTGCTGGGACAATTTGATTAACTATTCCTGGCTGCAACACTATTAGATATGAACAGAGTAAGAGATCACCCCTCCGGGAAAACACTCATTGTAGCTAGGGCCCGCCACTGTGTCCATGCACTGATTTTCATCTCATATCCTCCCAGATGAGCAAGGAGAGTAAGCATTCATATATCCCTTTTTTTTTTTTAATTTTTTATTTTTTATAAACATATATTTTTATCCCCAGGGGTACAGATCTGTGAATCACCAGGTTTACACACTTCACAGCACTCACCAAAGCACATACCCTCCCCAGTGTCCATAATCCCACCCCCTTCTCCCAAACCCCCTCCCCCCAGCAACCCTCAGTTTGTTTTGTGAGATTAAGAGTCACTTATGGTTTGTCTGCCTCCCAATCCCAATTTGTTTCATTTATTCTTCTCCTACCCACTTAAGCCCCCATGTTGCATCACCACTTCCCTTTTTAAAAATGAGGAAAGTAAGGCCTTGGGAGGTCAAATGGGATACCGAAATTCACATGTCTACTGTCAGTCAGAACTCAAACCTGTGTTTGTTTGTCCTCAGTTCTGGCCTCGTTCTGGAGCCATACTGGTCTGCCTAGAAGCAAGCTCTTGATATTACACAGTCTAAAGGTGGGACCCTGAGACACAGTGCCAGGTGTGGGGGAGAAGCTGAAAAATGTGGCAAGGGAACTTGTATTTGGATTAAGTCAGACATGCCTTCCAACTGTGCTGCTAACTCCCTGTGGAATCTTGCACATTTCATCCCTCTTGGCTTTAGTTTCCCCAACTATAAAATGAGAAGGTTGGACTAACTAGGTGGTTAATTTCTAGGAAATGTATCTCTCTTTGTGCAGCTTCCAAAATGTCATGATTGGAAAGAAATGGCTGAGCACCAGGAATAAACTAACCCAAGGAAGGAACAAAGGTTTCTGGTGTGTATGTGTGCATGCGTGTGTGTGTGTGTGTGTGTGTGTGTGTGTGTGTGTGTGTGTGTGTGTTTATTACTTCTTCCCACCGCCAGGGTCTGTTTTGAGTTTTTCCATCCTTGACACCTGTGTCTGACACATCCCTCCAGCTCATAATGAGCTTTCATTCAAGTCACTGATCAATAGCACGAACCAGCAGGTCTGTCTCTCCTGCTTGTTTTCTCTATCTTCAATCTGCCAAGACAGATTAGGCTATTTCCAAGGTCACTCAATATTCAGGGAGAGAATGGAAAGATATCTGTTGGGCTGTTCATAGAACAAGGCTGTCAACAGACAAGATGAGAGCTCAACTGTGTGTTCCATGACAGATTCGATTTACATCAAGGTCAAAGAGGGTATGTTTTCTTGCTGAACTCTCACCTATCAGAGTTGCTGGCTAGTCCATCAGCTACTAACTCAGGGTTCCCCTTAATGGAACACTGACTTATAAACACAGAGCCAAGAGGTGCTGTGTAATCTTGTGATCCGAAGTGTCCCTTGCTATGCAGTCTGCTTTATCATGAGACATTCATCACCAGATGTTAATGCAGGACACAACACAGAGCCCCTTTCCTTACCAGTCCCAGCATTTTTGTTGCAATAGCTAAGTCTAATCTCTTGACAGGTACTTATACTCATCCAATCACCTCTACTCAGTGCTTGTAGAGAAAGCCTCTGTTCAGCCTCCACCTTTGAATGCATGCACAGAAGTTTCCTGGTTCAGGAAAACAACATAAGTATGGTGTTACTGGGCACCTGGCTGGCTCAGTCAGTTAAGCGCCTCCCTTTGATTCAGGTCATGATCCCAAGGTCCTGGGATAGAGCCCTGCATAGGGCTCCCTGCTCTGCCTGAAATCTGCTTTTCCCTCTCCCTCTTCCCCTCCCCCTGCTTGTGCTCTCTCTCTCTCAAGTAAATTAAATCTTAAAAACAAAAAAGTAAGGTGCTACCATATTCCCCCAATTTATTTGAGAGAAAACTAGGAAAATAAAACACAGAAGATCTCAAGTTAAAAAGGTTTTCAATTTTAAACCTATAAGCATTTGTTCAAAAACTATAAAGATGAAACCCAGTTTGCAAAACACAGACTTGGAGAGCCTGACTGGACTCTCTTTCTGGGTTGAATTGTGTCTCCACAATAAGTCTTATGTTGAAGTTCTAATCCCTAGAACCTCAAAATGTAACTCCATTTGAAGTTTAAAGTATACTTTTCAAGAGGTAATCAAAGTAAAATGAGGTCATTAGGGTAAGCTCCAATCTGATTGGTGATTTTAAATGAAGAGAAAATTTGGACACAGTTGCATATGGAAGGAAGATGGTGTGAAGACACAAGAGACAGAGGCCTGAAACATACACCGTTCTCAAGGCTCTCAGAAGGAATAACCCTGCTGACACCTCGATCTCATATTTCTAGCTTCCAGAACTGTAAGGAAATTAGTTTCCATTGTTTAGGCCACCCAATCTGTGGTACTTTGTTACCTCAGCCCTAGCAAACTCATGAAACTCTCTCTGAACACACTGTAACATTTGCCGAACACCTGAAGGCACAGATTTGGATGTAGGGACCCTTCTCTGAAGAGGTTTACAATGCCAATAAAAATCGTCAGTTTTTCAAAGTATATGCTTTCTAGAGGGAAAAAGTGTAAATATAATATGAATATGAGAGAGAGAGAGAGAGAGAGAGAAAGTCACTGTCTCCTAATCCTTTGTTTCTATGATACCTGGCTCTGAACCACAGTACTTTTCAGGAACAGTCTTTGGTGTTTTTAAGGGATTCATTAAACTATTCTACAAATATTTATTTGATGTTCTGTATATTCCATTAGGAACTGGGGTTACAGGCATGAACAAAATCCCTATTGTCACTGAGTTTACATTCTAGGAAGGGAGATAGTTGAAAAAGAAGTGAATATATAAGGAGTATATTAGGTAGTGATCCAAACTATGGAGAAAAATAAATCAGGTAAACAGATGAATTGTTGAGAGCTGTCATCTTTTTTTTTTTTTTTAAGATTTTATTTATTTATTTGACAGACAGAGATTGCAAGTAGGCAGAGAGGCAGGCAGAGAGAGGAGGAAGCAGGCTCCCTGCTGGGGCTCAATCCCAGGACCCTGGGATCATGACCTGAGCCGAAGGCAGAGGCTTTAACCCACTGAGCCACCCAGGTGCCCAAAAGCTGTCATCTTAAACAGAGTAGCTAGGTCATGCTGATTACTGACCCACTGTCTCTCTGCTCTATTCTAGTCCTTCCAGGATCAGCTGTATAAAGCAGGGGGCTGGAAGCTTGCAAACTACTTCTCCAAGACCCCCTTGCAACTGGCACTAGCTCGGTTCTGCCAATGCTCCCTCTGCCGAGCGGAGGCATTGATGCGAGACTGGAAGGTGGAAGGAAGGAAGAAGCAATGTTCTTTCTGCTTCTAGTGGTGCTTTAAGCAACTGTAGCTGCCAAGGCGGAGTTGGGGGGTTGGAGGGCTTTTGAGTCCCTGATCAGACAGAGTGATACCAAGAGCAGTAGCATTGCAGCAGTTAATGGCTCTGGCTCTGGCAGTAGTAACACCAGGACTTGGTCTCTTCTAGCTCCCAAGCACCAATGGAAGTGAAGACTCTGGTCTTGCTGCAAGGAAATGGTGGTACTACAGCCAGCAGCATCCAGCTCTGGGGCCAAGCAGGAAGAGGCTCTGGGTTACATCATTTCTGCTTTTCTCCTCTAACCCCTCTGCTGTCATGAATCTCTGTGTACGTTCACTGATCCCTTCTACATCTCCAGGCTTTTGATTTGCAACTAATCTCCTCTACTACATTTCCTGTTTGAAATACCTACTTGTTCCTGTGTTTCTAACTAGACAATGACCAGGACAATAGGTCTCACTGAGAAGGTGACCTTTGAGTTAGGGATGTGAAGAAAATAGAATGAGACTTCGGACTCTCTGGGAGAGAAGCACTCCAGGCAGAGGGAAGAGTGAGTGCCAAGGTCCCAGGTGGGAGCATATCTGGTATTTTCAGGGAATAGCAAGCAGGTCAGGGGAGATGAAGCAGAGTAATGAAGGGAGAGAAGAGCAGAAAATTAGATTAGAAAGAACCAGGTCATGAGGCTACTGAGATGATGCTATTACCCTAAAAAAAAAAGCAAGATTCCTCTATTGAATATGTGGAAAGAGAGAGAATAACAAAGCTGGGAATCATTGTAATTCTGAGTGGATACTGGAGCCCACTGTATGTCTGTTCCAACAACATAAAAACGGAGAAACCATGGGAACTGTGATTTAAAACAGACTCCTTGTAGACTATATATAGCCCATAGGCCAAATCCAACCCACCACCAAATCCAGTTTTTGTAAATCAAGTTTTACTGGCACATAGCCACACCCATTCACTTCCATATTGCATATGGTGGTATTTGCAAAACAATGGTATAGCTAAGTACTCAAAAGGGAGACTTCATGGACCACAAAGCCTAAAATATTTACACTTTCCTTTATAGAAGAAGTTTGCCAGCCTTGACATGGAGAGTTAGTCATCTCAGTGATAAAGGAGAAGTGATTTCAGAATAGGAAAATAACCATATATGGTTAGTAAAAAATTTTGACCTACATAATGTAGAGTTGGTATAAAGTAAGCAAAAAAATCAGAAAATAGAAACCTCCAAGTATGACATCATAAAACTGTCCAACTAGGGTTCCTTGGTGGTTCAGATGGTTAAGTGTCTGCCTTTGGCCCAGGTCATGATCCCAGGGTCCTGGGATTGAGCCCCACATCGGGCTCCCTGCTCAGTGGGAAGCCTGCTTTTCTTTCTCCCTCTCCCGATGCTTGCATTCCCTCTGTCATATAAATAAATAAAATCTTAAAAAAAATTTTTTTCACCTACTTCTTAAAAAAGTAGATCCAGACCTATAAATACAAAGAATAAACTGAAGGTTGCCAGAGGATAGGGGGGTGGAGGGATGGGCAAAATGGCTGAAAGGGGGTAAGAGATACAAAATTCAAGTTATTGAATGAGTAAGTCACACTCACAAAAGACACTACATGGGGAGTATAATCAGTGGTATTGTAATTGCATTGTAGGGTAACAGATGGTAGTTTCACTTTTAATGAGCATAGCAAAATATGCAGAGTTGTCGAATAACTATGTTATACACCTAAAACTAATGTAACATAGTGTGTCAACTACACTAATATAAAAAAAAAAAAAAAAACAATTTTTTTTTCACCTAAAAGCAGTCTGGATACTTTCAGAAAACTATCAACAGTTAGTAAGCGGTGACTGAGGTAATGAAGTTAGGCATGAAAATCGGTCATTGGTATGATCTCTTGAGCAAGATGACACCTGCGTAATCGGGTCAAAATAAAACAAAAGCCAATAGATATCGAATAGAGTGTTGGAAATTCAGCAATGCTGAAAGAAAGCTTCACATGGTTGGAAATCCCATCCTAATCCTCAATCCTAGGACAGGGAAAGGGAGAAATGCATCTGTAGTTCTCGCTCTATGCCTCCAGCCCACATCTTCCCAAAATGAGCACCCTCTATCCACTTCGTCTTTCCTTCCTTTTGCCCAGGTCATACCCCACCCTGTACACTGAGGTGGAATGGCAAAATCTGTCTTTGAATATGTAAATTTAGCTCCTAATTTTCTTGAAATGTACAGAACCAGAAACTAACATTTGCATTTCAGTCTCCAGATTCCCACAGACCTTGATGAGCCAAGAGGCAGTTAACACAAGCATTCCTGGGTAAACTCAGTTTCTATTGGCAAATAAATCTTTTTATATTAAGGTGAAACAATAATAATCATTTTAAACAATCATGTGGAGTGTGATTACAAAATAGCTCATTTGGAAAGAACATTATCAGCTTATGAGATCCTTGGAGATTCTAAGATGGAAGGTGCTAGGATAAAACCAACTGTTATGGGGCTTTGTTATTTTCAAAGCACATGGAGGCAAACTGCACATTTTAATACTGTAATGAGAAAACAATGCAAATTCTGATTAAGTAAAAAGTGAGAGCACTTGTTACAGCCAAACCCAATGTCTCTCATATCCTTGCTGGCATTGAGGAGGAATCATGAGAGATGTTTGTAAATTCCCCGGGCTCCTCAGGTACCATTCAGTTCTGTGCACTCACATTCTGAGCACGCTCCTTTTGATGGCTGGGTAATAGCAAAGGTTTGCTAGCGAATGCAAACAATTACATTTTGCAGTACTCCATTCACTTGCTATTTACCCAAGGTTTCCGGAAAGCAGAATTCCATCTGGCCCAGTCTAAGTCATGCTGAGCTCATTTCAATGGCGAGTTTTCTAGAACACTATATCTTCCCTGAATTGGGCTCATTGGTAAAATGTCAAGACCAAGCGACTCAACCTTCAGAAGAGTCACGAGCATTGAGTACTACTGCCAACGTATGGTTGTATTCCTTCTGAGTACATAGCAACTCCTAGAATAATAAAGGAAGAACAAGCATTCGTTCATTCAACAAATAGTAAATAAACCCCTTCCTCGTACTAGATGCTGTTCTATGTGCCAGAGATACAATTATGAGGTAACAGTTGGGATTCTTCCCATATGGAATTTCATATTCAAGAGAAACGGGAAAGATAGGTCATCATCAGATCAATGGTTTTATGAAAAGATGTACCAAAAACTATTTCCTTCTGAATATGGCAACCATCCCATGAACCTTATTTACACAAGGACAAATATTATTTATCCTTCTTTCATAATAAAATTATAGGTAATTCTGAGCAAAGCCATTATCTAAACCATGAATTTTTGACATGTGAACCAAAGCAACTTAACTCTTCATTGCACTAAGAAAGGTAATATCTACTTTCTGAACTATCCATGAACATTTTTTCAGCCCATATAGTTTTTTTCCTGCTGCCATGCACATCTTGCTTCTGCACAAAACAGAAATTGTGGATGCTTGGAGAACATATCCCCTTCCTCATCAGCCTTTCCCATCTTTATGCTCTTACTTTCTTGTCCTGCATTAGCCCACTAAAACCTGGCTTTTGCCCCAGTCTTGCCAGTTGACTACTGCCAAATTTATTAATAACTTCCCTGCTGCTTAAATGCTAAATGCAATAGACCGATGTCATTCCTCAGTTTCCTGATCTTTTCAGCTGCACTCCGTAGAGGCAGGCACTCTGCCCTAGCCTTGCTTTCTATGGTACTACATTCGTGTAGTCCTCCTCTAACCTTCTTGGTATCCTTTGCTCACTAATTCCCCTTCATTTTTTTAAAAGATTTTATTTAGTTATTTGACACAGAGAGAGAGATCACAAGCAGGCAGGCAGAGAAAGAGGGGGAAGGAGGCTCCCTATTGAGGAGAGAGCCCAATGCAGGGCTCAATCCCAGGACCCTGAGATCATGACCTGAGCTGAAGGCAGAGGCTTAAACCTCTGAGCCACCCAGGTGCCCCAATTCCCCTTTAAGTATTGATATTCCCTCAAGGAAGTCTCTACAACCTTTCCTCCTGGCTTCATACTTTGTCTCCTAGTTCCATTACCATCTATGTACTAACGGCTTGAAACTTCATGTGTCCAGCCCATGTCTTTCCTCTGAGCAAAAACAAAACAAAACAAAACAAAAACAAAAACAAAAACAAAAAACCCTCAATTGTTATTTAACATTTCCTTATATACCACAAATACCTCAAAATTACTTATCTAAAACTGAACTTGTCATCCAATTCCCTAACTCATTTTTCTCCAAAGTCCTCTATCTCCATGAATAGCACCACCAGTTGTTACAAACTAGAAACTTCAAATTCAATATTCCTACTTCCTTATCCACTACATCCCAATCAATGTCAAGAGTTGTTGATTCTGCTTCCTAAATATATTTAGGATCTATCCAAAGTTTGTGTCATATCCACTAATATCCCACTGGCTAAAGCCAGTCACACAGCCAAGCCCAGAATCAAGGAGCAGGACCAACTAGAAATCTCAGGTCTTGACCTGAACCTTTTTCTACAGGGAAAAAGGCGTGGATATATAAGTGATTGAAAAACCGAGGCTAAGGATGCAATCTACTCCCCCACACTGACCTGACATCCACTTGAACACAGTCCTAGTAGTCCATACACAGCACAGCTTGGAAATACTCTAGCAGTCCCTCTCCCTTTATTCTCTTTGGTCTTTTAACCAGTTTGGCTTCCTGTCTGGTCTCATCTTCACAAAGAGCTTCACACAACATGGTTCGTGATGACTATTTCATGACAAAGACTAAAAAAAAAAAAAAAACAGTCAGGGTTTTGATCTTTTCTAAGGTACATGGCTATCTTTAGGCAAAAGGAATTTGTTTTAAAAGCAAACAAGTAACAGGAAGGTTGTGTACCATTTTGGTGTTATCTGTGCCCTTGTGCCAAGTGTGTTCCTTGGACCAGCAGCATGGTCATCACCAATAGGCTCCTTAGAAATGCAGAATCTCAGGCTCTGCCCCAGATCTACTGCATGAAAACCTGTCCTTTAATAAGATTCACCAGGTAATTTGTCTGTGCATTAAAGTTTGAGAAATACTAAACCATGCTGTGATTCCTTGAAATTCAGGGGGAGATCAAGAGGTTATTTTGGAAATGATGATGACCAAAATTGGATATAACTGGTTTCCATTCTTTACAGGCACAGAAACGGACAGCAAGCAGCAATATAGCTATTGCTATTAGATTATTAGACCCAAGGCTTTAGTTTTCATAATCTCCCATGAGAAAGGGGATGATGTGTTCTTTGGTGAACAGTCTATTTCTTTTGAAATCCCAAAGCTTCAAACAAATTACAAGAAAGGTCAGACTGAAAATTAAAGTTATAATTTTATTGGGTGACTCCTCTCAGACAGAAAAAGCTGTTTTCTTCACTGTATCACTTTTATTGAATTTCTGGGTTATTTAAAAAGAAAAAAAAAAAAGGTATGCCCAGAGTGAATGAGCATACAGTCTGATGAGTGAGGAAAAAGGATAAAAGAGTCTCATTAACTGTGAAATACTAGTTTATGATGAACGACAAAAATAACTCATGAACCATGTAAAAAAGACAAGCACCCAAGAAACTTTCTATTTTAGGAATTATATAGACAGGAAATATGAAAAAGAAAGTACATTTTCAAATATAATCTACTCATCCAGAGAGTAGGGAGAAACGTGCTACATATAATTTGAACAAAATATATATTATATATTTTATATAACATATAAAAATATATTATATATTTATAAACTTGTATAGTTTGATAATAAAAGGCAAAATAACTCTATGAAGTACTCCATGTATTTATAATTTATAATATATAAAAACTTATTTTATATATATTATATATAATACATATTTACTATTATATATACATATATAATTTACATATATATTATACACATTTGTGTATGTATTATTGTATTATTTACATGTATATATGTAAAAGTTTGCTGTGCCCTCCATAATTCATTCCTGTCTCCATTCCTATCCCCAGGCAACCACTGCTCTGCTTTCTGTCATTATAGATCAGCTTGCTTGGATTTTTAGAATTTTATATAAATGAAATCGTACATTATATATTCTTTTCTTGCTCTGGCCTCTTTCATTCAGTGAATGATTTTGAGATTCATCTATGTTGTGAGCATCTATAGTTGATTCCTTTTATTGCTGAGCAGCTTTCCATTGTATATGAGTATACCGTCATCCGTTAGTGCATACCTGGGTTATTTCCAACCAGGGTTTTAGAAAGTTGCCATAGAGGGATGCCTGCGTGGCTCAGTCGGTTCAGTCACTGCCTTCAGCTCAGGTCATGGTCCTGGGGTCCTGAGATCGAGTCCCACATAGGGCTCCTTGCTCAGCGGGAGCCTGCTTCTCTCTCTGCCTCTGCCTACCACTCTGCCTGCTTCTGCTCTCTCTCTCTCTCTTTCTGACAAGTAAATAAATAAATCAAATCTTTAAAAAAATAAAAAAAGAAAGAAAGTTGCCATAGAAATGTGGGCTTCAGTCTATGTATGGACATACGTGTTGGTCTTTCTTGGGCAAGTACCTAAGAGTGGAATGGCTGCGTCACATAGTAAGCATATATTTTACTCTTTAAAAGAGCACTGTAAAACATCTCTTGATGTGGCTGCACTGTTTCGTATTCCCACCAGCAAAGTAGTAGAATTCCAATTCCTCACATATGCATATTTCATCTTAGACATTTTAATGGGTGTGTAGTGTTACCATTCCATGGTTTTAATGTGCATTTCCCTAACAATTATCCTGACCATCTTTTCACATTGTTATTGTCCATCACTATAGTCTATTTTTTAAATATCTATTCTAATATTTAGCTTGGGCTCATGGAGTTATTTTGCTTTTTATTATCAACTTATATAAGTTTATTACATATTCTGGATACAAGTCATTTGTCTATTACATGGTATAAAGCAGGTTTTAAGGTTCTTCTGACTCTCAAACTTTAATATGCCATGGTTTGGAAGTATTCCTGAATATTCAGATACTTATAATTACAGAATCAAATGGTGCAATAAGTATTTTACTTTTCACTTAACTGTTTGCATTTTCTACAGATGTAATCCACTCAGCATGAATAAATTTCAAAGGACTCCAAAGCCTTCTGTTTATTTATTTTGCTTTCTAGGACGACAGCAGTTTAAAATGTAGATTGTGACTTTATTAAGAGCAACTATTTTGTCCACTGTCCAGCAGCTATGGGAGAAATGAGGCCTATTTGGGGGGGGGGGGGGAAGAAGAAGAAGAAGAAGGAGAAGGAGAAGGAGAAGGAGAAGGAGAAAAAGAAGAATAAAGAAAAGAATCTGTTGTTCCTTAGGGGTCCAAACAAGCATGTACCCTAAAAGTCCAAAAGAGCTTCCTCAATACCCTAATAAGCCTTAGCAAAAGGAGTCATGAAAGCTACTTATAAGACATCACAGACATAACACCAGAAGATAAAGCTAAGTCTCACTTAGAGAACAAATGAATAGGTTTGGTTACTGGTCATTGAGGCCAAGAGAACAAGCAACACCAGAGACAGTGAAGCAATTTCAGCATCTCTGGTATGTGCAGCCCCAATATTTTTGGCAGCCCCTCAGGGCACACAGCCTCTGATGCCTTCTTAAGTACTACCAGGTATGTATCCAGTACTGCTCTCAAGCTTGTAACTAAGAAGGGACCAAAACAGGATTCCTGCCTTCAAGTTGTTTACCTTCCTGAAAGGGCAGATAACTTAAAAAAGAAGAGGAGATGAGAGGAAAGGAAAGAAAAGAAGAGAAAAAGAAAAGAGGAAGGAAAAGAAAAGAAAAGGAAAAAAGAGAAAAAGAAAGAGAAAGAGACAAAAAGAAAGGAAAGAAAAGAAAAGAAAGCCTAGGCTCCAAGAGCAGCTCAGATTATTAGCATGTCGCACCACAGAAAACAACACATGTTCTTAGGACCCAGCACAACCAAGCAGTACAAATCAAAGGATTGGTGATGAGCCATGGTTTTTCTGACACCTCAGAGCAGATGTCCTTCTTAAACAGGGAACTCAAAATGGCAAAGTTGGAGCAAGACCCAAAGGTAGAACCAAACAACACAGCTACAGCAACATTGACGGTATCAGGGGCAGAAAGCCTTAGACTTGAGAAAATGAAATGAAACTACAGAGAGCCATAACCCCCAAGACTATTTTCCTATAATTAGCCTGTTTCTAGACATAAATGGCCAGCAGCAAGTGAAAGCTTGGCAAACTGCTGGAAGAACATAAAAGAAGAACGACCCCAAAAAGCCTAGAGTCAGAGATGATACTATGTCTTTCTTTTTATCCCTTGGCTAGAACACTGTGTGGGTCCCAAGTAAGGAGGTTATGTTACAGTGTTATAATTAATTAGACACATGTCCAAGTTAACCGTTCAGTTAAACTCTGTGCAGACTGTTCACTTCTTCTCATACTGGTTCCTTTATATTTTTCCCATAAAAGAGACATTAAAAAAAAAAAAAAAGGAAATCCTGCTGTTTGTGACATAGATGAACCTAAAAGACATTATGCTAAGTGAAATAAGCCAGTCAAAGAAAGACAAATATTTTATGAGCTCTCTTAGATGTGGAATCTGAACAAAGTTAAACTCAGATAACCAGAGAGTAGAATAGTGGTTGAAAGGGGGTTGGGAGTAGAGGAAATGGGGAGACCTTGGTTTAAGGGTATAAACTTACAGTTGTAAGACAAGTAAGTCCTAGGAATCTAATGTACAGCATGATGATTAATGTATACATGATATTTGCTAAGAAAGGAGATGTTAAGTTTTCTCACCACACACTAAGGAAGTAACTATGTGAGGTGGTAATCATTTCATAATGGACACATATATGAAATCATCACATTATACACCCTAAAAATGCAATCCCATTATATAACTTAAAAATAAAATAAATAAATAAATTATTCAAAATTAATAAGATTTTAAAGTTATATCCAAGAGGTAGCAAACAAGATTATGTAGCAAGAAGTAACTCTGAACCCCACTTCAGAACTGCCCAAGTGAAGGTCCCACTGCCTCTAGGACAAAGATGCTACGGTTGGTCCACTCATGGGTGCAGAACACCAGGACTCTCACACCTACAACTATCCCCAAAACCATATACTCCACCATGATGCTCTCCAGAAAAAAAGGACTCCACACCCCATCTGCTCCCTCCTCCTGTCACTTGACTCAAACCTACCCTGTGTTTGCATTTTATTGGCTGCACCTAAGTCATGTGCCTGTATCCACAGCGAAGGATTGTGAAAAAATGACTATTCAGCTCTTAAATGGTATAGAAAGGAGTCATATTGAAAAAGACTTTTCAGAAGATTCTGTGTGGCCACAAAACAATAAATGTCCACAACACACATGGGCAGTTCTATCCAACCAGTCCCACAGTTAGCCATGCTGGGCACAGGAATAATGAGAAGGAAACTGGAACTATCTTTGACACAGGTATGCCAATGCATCTAGTTTAACTAAATTTCATACTCATTCCAACCCAGTCAAATAGTCCTCACTGATACTCATTTCCTTTTTTTTCATCCCTTATCAGAGGTTCAAGTCAAGCTTCAGCCTCTGTCACTGCCATAGAATGATAGATAAAACTGGGTTTCTGAATTATTGTTGCTGGAGAACAAACCTACGCTCATTTTAAAGAGCTTTTGTCTGCCCCACATACAATAATGATTAGCTAACAATCGCTATTGTATTTTGGCAAGTACATTGAAACTTGTAAAAAAAAAAAAAATACTTTTTTGTGAGCAAAGCTAAGTGTCTGAACAATGATAAAAACATCGGAGGCCACAAAGAGTGGAAAAGTTCCAAAGAATAACAAAGGCTATTTTTCAGATAACAGCAAGCTGAAAAGAAGGTCATGTTGGCAAGATAAAGAGACTCTCCTAAAAGAGAGGTTCAAGCAACCTATTAAAATGGACCTATACTATTAATATCACAGAGATGTCATTAAATTCTCCTGTTTAATTTTATGAAACAAAGATTAATGATTATAAACCAGAACAGAAGGGTCAAATTATTCAGGTAAATGGATATCTGTACTATCAGATAAATTCTGATATTATAATAAAATCAGTCCAAAAATGCTCAAGTTGGTGTCTGTCTACCTGTACCAAAAATGTAACACTTTTCAAAGTAGAGTACCTGGGTGGCTCAGTAGGTCAGGCGTGCAACTCTTGATTTCATCTCAAGTCATGATCACAGGGTCTTGGGATCAAGCTCCACATCCAGCTCTGCGTTCGGTGGGGAGTCAGCTTCAGATTCTCTCCCTCTCCCTCTGCCCCTCCCCTTGCTCTCCTTCTCTCTAAAATAAATAAATAAATCTTTAAAAGTGTACACACACACACTGACACACAGCAGTGAAGTGCTTGTTTGTGGACTACTGTATTAATAAAAACAATGGGAAATTAACTCTAAGGACAAAGTTAGTTATAATTTTTCTTTTCTTTTTTTAAAGATTTTATTTATTTATTTATTTATTTATTTATTTATTTATTTATTTATTTGACAGAGAGAAAGAGCAGGAGAGCATAAGCAGAGGGACGAGCAGAGGCAGAGAAGCAGGTTTTCCGCTGAGCAGGAAGCCAGACAAGAGGCTGGATCTCAGGAACTTGGGATCATGACCTGAGCTGAAAGCAGATGCTTAACCAACTGAGCCACCCAAGTGCCCCTACCTGTAAGTTTTCAAATAACATTTTCTAGTATAAAAATTCTCAGAAATGTTTTAAGAATACAAGCTTTTAATATCCTGACTGACTTATAATTCTAGATAGATATACTCTTTATAAATGCCAAGGCTATTTTAATGAGTTCTATCCATAAATATAATATTCTGTGTTAGATGAAACTTTGTTTTTAAAAATATCAATGAGTATAGAACAGAAATTGGGCACTTAATACATGAAATAGCAATCAAAATTTTATTTTATAATTACATTTTTAAGGTCTCTAAGAGGGATAACATGTACAAATTCAAATAATGATTTCTCTTCAGTGAATTTAACATGTGAATAAAAATACTAAGATCAAAATAAATATCTTAAGCCTGACAGCTTTAAAAATATGCCTCAGAATTATTTTTAAAACTGTCAGAGAGCTTGGGAAATTTAAGTATTCAGTCTGCAGAGTTTCTTCAAGAGCCACTTCATTAAAAGATAATAACCTTTAAATAAATGCATGGCAGTTAGCCTAGATAAACTCCTAACCAAAATCCAGCAAGTACTTTGCCTTCCAAGTCAGCACTGCCTTGCCTATAAGCAGCATTAGGACCCCATATACCTAAATCTATAGTTTTTCAACCCATTCTCTTGAAAGGAATGGAATTTCACATTTTCCAAGTTTTTAAAACAACTTTTCAAGTAAACTTCATATATTGCACCACACACAGAAAGTCACACAGCCACTTCTTTCCCATTTCAGCTGATCTAGAGGCTCCCCTGGACCCATACAGGCTCTTTCATTATGCCCACAAATATTCTCTAACCTCCAGCTGCCATTCTCATCACCTGCAGAGACAGAGATGAATGAGAAAGGTGGAAGCACCCAGGGAGGCGATTTCCCTGATACAGGTGCTAATCATGTTGGTGACATTAAGCCTGGACAGAGAAGAATTACCCTCACAGCTAGATGGAGAGAATGCCCTTTATTTGCAAGTTCCTTGAACGGAGAGCTGGTCCTGACAAAGCAGTGAAGTTAGGAAAGTTGACCTGAACTTGGCATACTCTCTTCCCATTTCCAAGTGTCCTGGATTCTCACACTATTCCCTAAAGAGAGAACATCCCTATATGTCCCTCAGCTGCTCTGAGACTTGGGTTCCCCATCTATAATATGGGGATGACAATGTTATAATTTTTGCGTTTGTTAAAGGAGCTACCATAGGTAACTAAATCCTAGTATGTGCTAGACTAGTTTAAGATAGTTTCCATTTATATCAGCACAGGTGATATCAATCACATAATACTGATCATATCTTCCAGTTATTGTTTTAAGCTAAATGTAAAAAGCCTAGTTAAAATTACTATTAAGAACATTGGGCGCCTGGGTGGCTCAGTGGGTTAAGCCGCTGCCTTCGGCTCAGGTCATGATCTCAGGGTCCTGGGATCGAGTCCCGCATCGGGCTCTCTGCTCAGCAGGGAGCCTGCTTCCCTTCCTCTCTCTCTGCCTGCCTCTCTGCCTACTTGTGATCTCTCTCTGTCAAATAAATAAATAAAATCTTTAAAAAAAAAAAAAAGAACATCATCTTTGACTCTTATGAGCTTTGAAGCCATGCTTAAATGAATTAGAACAGCAGCTTTAAGTATTTTTTGAAATACCATCCATTTAGCTTTTACTATGCAGCAAGCACTGTGGGTAAGGATTAAACACACACACACACACATACACACACATGCACAACTCAACTTTTGCCACGATCTGAGAAGTGAGGTACCAGCATCCACGGTGGGGTGGGGCAAGCAGAGAAGGAGTAAGAGAACTTTAGAATGCTCCTCTAACACCATGTGGGCATTTGTCTACTCCATCTCCATGAAGGACTTTTTTGGAAAGCAGAATTCCCCCAAATGTGATCATTATCTTTAATAAGAGGCACAGTGTGTGTTCACGTATGCACATCCTAAAGATGGACATGTAGTTCTCTCTACATCCCACCAACCTATTTTCTCAGCTTAAGCAGGTAATTTCCTTTTCCTCAGACTAAGTTTTCTCAACTGGAAACCAAAGGCATGATGTCTACACATCTTTGAATCTCTAACATTGCAGTTACTTAAACCATTCCGTGGCAAAAAAAAAAACAGAGGTACACGTAGCTGGTTCATGAGGAAGGAGCTTTTGTATAGTATGGTCATGGCTTGAACTGGGAAGTAGTCTAGCCCTAAGGAAGCTCTTAGGCCAGCCATTCTGTCAGGGAGTCTCTGCTTCAATCTGGGCTTCAACTGGGTTGTCCTCTTTTTTTCTTTCTATCTGGGATCTCCACCTTCAGTCTGTTTCTTTCTTTCTTTCTTTCTTTCTTTCTTTCTTTCTTTCTTTTTCATGACCCTAATAATGTCAGTTTGCACATTTTCTTCTTCATAGCCTTTTGTACCCACCATTAGGTGGATCAGTCTCTTAGTTTTCCAGTTTCTGGAAGAACTATCTGATTGGTTCAAGCAAAACACCTGGGCAGGCCATGGCCATGGGTCACTGTCCAGCCTATGGACTGGCCACTTATGGTCAGGCCTTAGCCCTGATGCATTCAGCTTTGATTAGTGAGGGGAAACCACCACCCCAATGGGACCAAACAGTTTCACCCCTCTGCAAGGTTTGTGGGTGAGGCAGTTTCCTCTGGAAGGAGAAATGTTCATTGAGGACACCAGAGTGTCTAGTAAGGCTACAATAACATGTTCATGTCTCTATTAAGAGATATGCTTTTACCCAAGAATGGTGGCCATGTTTACTGCTGTGGCTTAAACAAACATGCACTACCCACTGATACCACACAAATGCACACACCCATGAACACACACACACATACATGAAGAAGCACTAACTCTGTATCTGTACACTTGCAAATGGAAAAACATTCCACTTCTCAATAATGCTTGAAAAAGATAAAAGCAGCCCCTGACATCCTGCTAGCCCATGATGTTTTGCTGCTGAACACAGACGATGTCACAGAACCTCAACTTCAGACAGGACCATGCTATGAGTGTGATGGGTTAAGACAAAAACAAGACCATTCCACAATCCTGTCTGAATACAGACAGACATGAACATTGTCCAAGACACCACAAAAATCACCCAATAGCTCTTGACTAATTACAGCATCAGCCTCCATTTCATCTTCCCTCTCCCTAGATAAAATGAATGAAGTTCTCTAAATCACAATTACAGCTGCATCCTGACGGCATCTGACCCAGAGCACCTGACCCCAGGCCAAACCTCATCCAAGTCTTCTAACACCCTCTAAGATGCCCCATAGTTCTCTGTGGGATCATTCTCCCTCACTGCAGTGAGTAATGGACCCAACCTATACAACCACAGGTGTGTTCTTGGAGGGTACTGACATGCTTTATAGTGTAGAAAGCAATTTTGCTTCCGTGTAGTTCATTCACTTAACCTCATACTTGCCCTATGAATAGAAGTTCTCACTAGTCAGCAAGTGAAGCAACTAAGGTTTAGCAAGGATTACCTGGAGTCCACAATACATCATCAGCAAAGGGTGAATTTAAGTATGGGGCTGACTGATTCTAAACCCAGTGCTCCTTATTGCAGAAGGAAGTAATCTCAGCAGGACTATTTTCCTTGGAATAAATACAGAAGCCAAAGACAGTCATAAGTATAGCTGTGTGCTTCTGTCACCTTCTTCCTCTTTCTCTCTCTCTTTCATATAACTTTCTTCCTAACTTAAAAACCAAAGTGAACAACATTTTTCCTTTAACTTAAAAGTTGTGATCAATGAGAATCTGAGGCTTGGCCAGAGACAAGGGCCAGCGCCATGATTTAGGAGACAATGCCAGTGGTACATGGAAATAAGCTGCCCCAGATGGCAGGTAGCCCCTGGGGATGTCTCCACTTCAACACCAGCCAGCCTGGGCCAGGCTGACCAACTACCACTCTTCTCCCCTCCTCATTCTTCTCTGCAAACTGGCAAAGATCCAGTTCCCATCACTATTCAAGCACATGGATAGCAACCAATTCCTCCTCTCAAACTTTTCATTTTAAATGGAGGTGAAAAGCCATCCTAATGTGTACTTACTATGAAGAGTTGCTCCTATAAATGGAGTACTGAATGACAGAGTTAATAAAACATCGAAAAAGAGGCATTTTCTCACCTGAGAACTTAATTGCTACAGCAAATTTAACAAGGAGCTCTTGACATTCTACTTCATAAAAAGTGTTTTATTCTCAAATTGTACCTTTGATTTATAAACTGCAGGGTGAGGGCCCATCAATGGCCATGGGGAACATTTCTCTTCCGAAATACCAAGGTATAATTTACACACGTCAAGACTAAAACTAATTTATTTGGCTTACAATATAACTCAAAGTGCCTTTGACTTATGTCATTATAATTTTGAAAAATTAACTCTGAAAATAAATTAAGGCACTGCCCATCTTCACAAATACACATATCCCTTGGGATTTTTTTTATTGGCCAAGGGCTCAAGCAATCACTGTAAATGGGAGTTAGAGAAGATCCCTCTTACTCTTTTGCAATAACTTAAATCAAGAATATGAATACTAGTGTATTGTCCAAATACTAGAATATTACCCAAATTCCTTATAAATATTTTAGGACTTATTTTTCTTAGCAAGGATAAATGAAGGTTTAAATTTTCCATCTTAAAAGAACTTAACCAAAGGATTTAATATGATAGAGTCTATGTGTATACCTTGTTTTCAACAGAAAAGAATTTTTTGAAAATGATCCAAGTTCATTAACAAATACTTATTAGGTGTTGATTCTCTCAATCAAGTCTCAGCTGAAAATAGGTACACACTCAAAGAACCCTAGATGTTTTATTTACAAAGAGGCAAATACAAAGGCATGGGCATGTGGTAATTACAAGGGAGTAGTAAGTCATATGGCCCCTAGACCAGAGGGGCCAAAGTAGGGAATGGTTTTGAAACCCTGGAAAGAGAGAGTCCGATAGTGCAAGCTACCTTTAGAGAAACAAGGTCTTAGATGGGGCTGGGAGATGCATACCTGGTATGAAGAACACTCACAGAGAAAGCATATGAATCCTTATCTCACTTTTCCCTCTCCCTCCATTTTTGGGGATGGCTAGAACTGTCCATTGGCAAAAACCAAATGAGATAAAGAGGACACCACAGCCCACTGATATGATGCACAGAGGTCAGTCTCTGCGGGGAGAGAGCAGAAAAGAATGGGAAGGAGCACCTGGAAGAGGTCAAGCACACCTACCACTCTGCGCTAAGAGGACGCACGGCCAAATAGCAGCCCTCTCTGCCCTCAAGAACTGCGTAGTCTGTGGGAGAAAGAATATAGGAGTATAAATTAAATAAACCATAAATGGAGCATTATCAAATTTTAGTTGAAGGAAAATCTTAAATTCTTATTTAAATGCATGGAAACCCTTCTCTACTTGGTACAAGCATGTTTATTTTCCTTAGGGTACTGGTTCTCAAACTTTAGTGACATGTGAATCACCGGGAAGCCTTGATAAAATGTAGACTGCTAGGCCTAACAAGTTCTGGAGTGAGTCTTAAGAATTCGCATTTCTAATATGTTCCCAGATGATGCTAATGCTGCTGGTGTCCAGGCAGCAGTCTGAGAACCACAGCTTTCGGGAAACTACTGTTCCCCACACTCCAAAATTTTGTCCCTAAGGCTCATACAGGGTTATCAACTTGACACCTATCCATGGCCCATGACCCAGACCAGTCAGCATCACCCATCACTTTGAACCCCATCCCACTAGAACTGCTCTGCAATAGCATGAGTCTGTGTGAGGCAACATGGACCTCGGACCCCCCATCCACCCCTTTGTCGTCTGCTGGAAACTCTCGTGACCCTGTTTACTCAGGGGACACATCTTCCGGAAATGATTCAAAGCCTGTGCGAAGATTTAGCAACTAGGGTATTCGTCACAATATTATTAACCACCTAAACAGACAGTTATAGGAATGTGGTCAAATAAAGTATGACATGTCCACATAATGCTATATCAGAAAGCCATTAAAAACTTGAATGTGAAAAGACATTCTTTGATACAGAATAATGTTCACAATACATTAGGCTAAGAAGAAGCAAGTCACAAAACAATTTGTAAGACATTATCCCTTTTTAAATATATATATGAAAGTTAATACACCATGTATTAACTGATTGTTTCCAGGTGGGTGGAATGCCATGCATGTCTTAATTTTCTTTTTTGTTTGCCTGTCTGTTCTTTTTAAAACGAGCATGGATTGCTTTTGTAATAAAAACAAACAATAAAAGAAATTTCATTTTGAAATACATACGCAGTTCTCATACTGACTATATTTAATTTAAGGGCTCAAAAAATAAACACCTATATTTTTTCTATTTTCTCATACTTCTGTGGCTCTACGAAGTCCAGGTGTGTTAGTTATAATCACGTTTTGCTGCATGTGATCTAAAACCTAAATTAGGAAAGGCTTAGAACCAAGAAGGCTTATTATATCCCATGAAATTTAGAATAAACTTGACAGCTTACAAATCCTAAGGGACTCTTGTCACTTTCCAGACCTCCCTTCCATTGTTGCTGGAATGTGGCCTTCTTGTTAAGGTCCAAGGTGGCTGCTCAAGTCCCAGTCATTTTAACCCTATTCTACAAGGAGGTAGAGAAAAGGCAAAAGAAGAAATATCCTCCCCCTTCAAGACACTTGTTTGCACTTTGCATATCATATATCGTATCCATTGGCTAGACCTTACCATGTGGCCACATCTAGCTGTAAGAAAGGCTAGCAAATGCCTTTACCATGCATGGTTATATCTTCAAATAAATTTGGGAGTTCAGGGTGCCTGGGTGGCTCCGTGGGTTAAAGCCTCTGCCTTCAGCTCAAGTCATGATCTCAGGGTCCCGGGATCGAGTCCCACATCAGGCTCTCTGCTCAGTGGGGAGACTGCTTCCCCTTCTCTCTCTGCCTGCCTCTCTGCCTACTTGTGATCTCTGTCAAATAAATAAATTAAATCTTTAAAAAAAATTGGGGGAGTTCAATTATTACAGGAAAAATGAAAATGGATAGGGGAAACTAACTGGCAGTCCATGCTATACTATGTCAAGTAAAAGGCATGAGCTCCTTTAAGTCTACATA